>NC_142046.1:23937126-24674626 GCF_982192425.1 Myodes glareolus | reverse complement strand
AGAGGAAACAAGTCCCAGTGTCATTGTCAATGGCTTTTCAGAAAGACTCCGGGCAAGCCACATTCAGAGAATCCGGTCACATTCAGAGAATCTGGTTGGATCACGTGCTCATTCAGTCCCAGTCCAACTGGCCTTGGTGAACTCTCATTAGATCCGTTCCCTTGTATCAGTGGGTGATCGCACCCCTCGCTGTCCTGAGTTCCTTTTTCATGTTCTTTCTCCTTCTGCTCCTCATTTGGACCATGGGGGGCTCAGTCCGGTGCTCCAATGTGGGTCTCCGTCTGTATCGCCATCCATCGTCGGATGAAGGTTCCCTCTGGTCTTGCCTTCTTTGCTCACGTTCTCTTTCCTTCTGCTTCTCGTTTGGCCCTAGGGAGTTAAGTCCAGTGTTCCAATGTGGGTCTCTGTCTCTATTTCCATCCATCGCCAGATGAAGGTTCTATGGTGATAAGCAAAATATTCATCAGTATGGTGGAATGGGGAAAACTCGGGGGACTGAGATGGGGGGAGGGAGGAAGGATGGATATGGGATCAGGGAAGAATATATCTCAACTAAGGGAGTCATTTTAGGGTTTACAAGAGACTTGATTATGAATGGGATCCCAGGCCCAAGGAGAGATCCCCAGATTGTTCTCTGGACAGAGGAGAGGGTGCCTGAACCGGCCTTGGCCTATAACCATACTGATGAATATTTTGCTTATCACCATAGAACCTTCTAACTACTTTTCTTGAAAGATTTTATCAGCTGTAGAATTATCATGGTAGATTATTTAGGATCACTAATATGAACTATAATATCACCTGTAAATAAAGATACTGTGACTTTTTTCCATTCCAACTTGTATCAATTTGATTTCTTTTGTCTTAATGCTCTAGTTAAGACTTCAAATACTTTTTTGATACGAAGAGATTAAAAAGCTTCATCACATTTCTGATTTTAGGGGAACAGCCTTGACTTTTTCTCCTTTTCATTTGAGGCTTCAGATTTAGTATAAACTTCTATTATGCTGATGCATGTCTCTCCAGGACTTTTATTATTAACCGATATTGGATTCTGTCAAAGGTCAGTTCTGCATCTAATGAGAATATTGTGTGGTTTCTGTCTTTCAGTTTGTTTATATGATGGAGTACATTTATAGATTAAATATGTTAAGCCACCCTTGCATATCTGGGATGAAGCCAGCTGATCATATTTGATAATCTTTTAAATGTGTTCTTGGATTTGGTTTACTTATAGTTTATTGAGAAATTGTTTCTTCTTTATGTAGTTTGGGCATTAGGGTAAATTTGGTCTTATAAACGAATTTGACAATGTTTCTTCTACAACTACTTTGCTGAATGATTTGAAGACTATTGGTGTTAATGTTATTTCAAAGTCTGGTAGATTATAACTTAAACATTCTGACCCTGAGTGTTATTTGGTTTGGAGACTATTAATGACTGGTTCTATTTCACTAGGTGCTGTAAGTCTGTTTAAATTATTTATATGGTCATAAATGATGAGTGGTAAATTTCAAAATGCTTATCCATATTGTCGTAAGGAGGCTGCTAGTTAATTCCTAGCCACTTAGACTCAAAATAACCACACAGAAACTGTATTAATTAAATCACTGCTTGGCCCATTATCTCTAGCTTCTTATTGGCTAACTCTTACATATTAATTTAACCCATTTATATTAATCTGCATATCCCCACATGGCTGTGGCTTACTGATTTTCTGGCATCTGTCTCAGGCAGGGCTATATGGTTTTTCTCTGACTGCACACTTCTTTCTCCCAACATTCAGCTTAGTTTTCCTCACCTACTCTTTTCCCCTATAGCTTTGCTATAGGCCCAAAGCTGTTCCTTAATTAACCAATGATATTCACAGCATACAGAGTGAAATCCCACATGACCTCCCCTTTTCTGATTAAATAAATAGGAAGGTTTTAACTTTAACATAGTAAAATTACATATAACAAAACAGGTATCAAGCAATAATTAGAGTTACAATGTTTATATCTACATTATGTTTTATTATAACTAAGGAAAACTATAACTTTCGATTATTCTGATTCATCAAAGATTCCAGAAGATATAATGTTACCTAAGTAAACAGGAAGTACATTGAAAACTACTTCCAAAACTCTAGAATTGAAAGGGACATCTCACTTTCTAGACAGTCACCCAAAGTTCATCTGTACTATTGGGGGATCCATATTCAGCCTACAGGTCCATTAGATCAGGCAGACATTTCCATGAAGCAGGAAATTTCAAGGACAGTTCTGCCTACATTGGCAGTTTATCAGTCACTTTCTTCTGTGTTCTGCAGAATGTCTGGCAGATTCTTTCATGAAGCAGGAACCCTGAAGGATAGTCTCATGTTTAGGCAAGTTCAGCAGTCATTTCTCTGTGGGTCCTGCATGTCCATTTCATCAAGCAGTCCAGGAAATAGCAGTTTCTTGCCCAAATGGTTAGCAAACTCCATAAAGAGACTCTTTGATGCCCATCATTCTCTTGTAGTAGGTTGTTGTTACCAGGAACAGATGTATTTCAGTGTCATGAAAAATCCTAAATTATTAAAACATTTTAAATGCTATATTCTGTAACCTTTGAAAGATTTGAAGAATGCCCATTCATCTGAAATACATCTCTGCTCATCTAGAAAATCTAACTAACATGACTGCAACCTTGACTATTATAGATGATTATCTATTAACTTAAATTTCTTAATAATACATTACATTTGAAATGAACTGCACAAACAATACCTTAATCAAGAGAATATATATATATATATAAACAAAATTGACTTTAAATTTGTATTAATAAACCAAGATCCAGACCAATGCAATTCTCAATAGCATATTCCCCTTTAAATGTAAATAAACATTGATAAACAGTATTTGGGAATATGGGTATAGTTCTTCTCCAAACTGCTTCCTGCTGTTTATTGGATGATATAATTTTTGAGGGGTGTTCAAGGTGGACTTTCAAGGGGTCTTGGTCCATCAACCATATTAGTCTGGAATTTAAACACAAGTTCTCACCCTCTGTGGAAACAAAAAAAGAACCTTTTCTCCAAAGCTACATATCCTTAGACTCAAATTTTAGAGTCAAGATACCTATACTTTGGTTTATCTTAGCAGCCTGTACAATAAAATGTCTCTCTGTACTTAGCTCTTTCACAGTCAAAAAAGTCAAAGAAGACACAATAATATACATACTCCAGACTCTCCATGAATCATCATTATGTGACTTATTGTTTGTTTACTTCTTTTAATCTATGTCTGTCTGTAAATGTCTACATTCTTTTTCTTCTTTCACCCAAGCCTATGTACATTTATCCAACACTGGCTCATTTAGAGGTCTTTTTTGTCTGAATATGTACTATTATGTATCTGTAATTCTTTACTGTCCAAGAGAGCTTCTTAAAATGCTAAAGTGCTTCTTAAAAACTTAAGGTGAGACATAACTAGGGTATATATGGTACTTCCTGCTTGCTCTGCACAGTCTAAAAGGTTGAAGTCTGTTCACAACCTCTCCAAGCTGGGCACATTGCCCCAGTTCCAAGAATGGAGTGAATCTATGTCGAGTCATGAAGCAGTTGTAGCACTCTGCTCACATGTTTTCAAAGCTGTAGGTGTTTTAAAATAAATCAGACAAAATAAGTCTGTTATAAGAAAACTTACAAAATTCAAATTCAAAAAAATTAGTGACACATCGAATTATGTAATCATCATGATATAACTGAGGTTTGTATAAAAGCCACTAATCCAGAGTTGACAAAATCAGGTATAAGCTAATTTATTAAAGGTATAAAGCTAATTATGCCTCACCTTTCTTTTTTTGGAGTTTTTTCCAAGGACATATTTTTAAAAATACGTGTTATATTTGAAACAATAATGACACCTTAGTTTTCCATTTTATATTTAAAGACATGATTTCTGATACCTCAAAATCAAATCAAAGGATATAATTAAAAATTCTTTTTGAGGTATAGATATTCCATGTACAAAACCCAGTGGAAAGGTAAAGCCTTAAATAAGGTTCTAATAGTGGACTTAGAAGTAAGTGTGAACTAAACATCTTCTCAGATGTTTTATAGCTTTTCAGACAGCATCCTCTCCTTAGACGCCTGGTCCTGACCACCTGTCATCTGTTATTATAATGTTGTCAAAGGCAGTAGACAAAGATCATTTAATTCCCAATACTTAGAATAGTGAAGCAATTTACATACATTGTCCACAAAGGTAAATGGTGACCATTAAATATGTTGTAAACAGAAATTAAGACAGATGTCTAATGGGGAAATGTTATCAAATCAACACTGAAGTTGTGATATGAGTACTTTGTTTACACATATTTTATGGTATTCATTTTGTTTCAGGGTTGAAGAAAGTAACATTAAAGCCAACATGATTGACCAGTTTAGCTATGCAGTGTTAGTTAACAAGGGCATTGGACATGATACAGAATGTTTGATGTAAAATGTTTTTTTAGTGTTAAACCAGTCTTAGTTTGAAAATGTAGAAGAAGGGTCGTGATGAGTAATGCAACAAATGCATTTCATTGAACTTGATGAAGTAAATACACTTAAGAAAAAGTAAGGATTATCAGGTTTCATTGAGTTAAGGCCATTTGATGTTGTACTCGCCTCCATGATTTCTTCTGGGTACTGAATAGCATTGAATTTCTAATATGACTTTTTTCAATTATTGATTTGTTGCTTGTCTGTTCTGGAGGAAAGTCAGATGAAGATCAGTCTGGCAGTATTTATAGGCTGCATCTCATCTGTGGGATGTAATCCATCTTCGTTAAGTTCAGTAAAAGTGATAGATGGCATTTGGCAGTGTAATGATGTGATCAGTCTGGCAGTGCCTCTCTAAATCTGGAACTGGTGCTTTCTTCAGTGTAGATATTTAATCAGTTATACACCCCATTACTGATTTAATTCAGAATGTCAGTGGCAGGTGAATAATGTGAGTATTTGTATATTAATATCATATTGTATTAATGCTCGCTTCGTTTAAGTGTGCTATTCATCTGAAAATCATAAACAGTAGCATCACGGAGAGAATAAATTTAGTGGAGATGTTAAGCATCCAGAAACTTCCATGTCTATATTTATCATGTCAACAATAATTTTTTTCTTTATATTTCTGCCCATATTTCCATGTCTAGGTGAATTTTATGACAAAACCATTATTTCCTGCAATTCATAAAACTGCAAATTTATACTTTAAACTTTATATACTTTAGTTTGAAATTAAATACAAGTAGATTGTTCAGAAAAATGATGTTAACCAGGTTGTTTAAAGTAATAAGATTCTAAAATGTTTAATGAAACTATATTATTAGGCTAATCCAAGAAATCATATGATTATAACTAATCCTAGTAATAAACGTTCTTAGTGCTTTTTGTTTGCTTGCATTTTTTAGAATACAATGATTTCATACACATACAAAGCAATGTTACCTTCTTGGCATCAGATTTTAAAGGTTGAAATTTTAATTATTTATTGTTTATATGTAACATTTCTCCTCTCATGGATATTATGCAATCCTTATAGAAAAAATCATAGAAATATTTGTAATCTTAAATTTTTCAAAAAGCAATATGTTTGCTATCTTATAAAGATCGTTACCTGAGTTGATAAAATTTCAATAATTGCAGCACTCAGATACTTAGACTAGACTCACTGCCAATAAAGTGGAACAGTACTTATGCATGTTTGCTGTTCCACACATGATCTGAACCGAAATAAGCTCAATTTTCCATTGGATGCCTAAACCCTGAGTAGCATAAGACTGCTTTTATACTGTCTTTCCCACAGAGAGTGATCTGTAGGTTAGGGGTAAAAAAATTATCTATTAAATACTAGTAGATTTTAATTTTCAACTAAAAATGAAGTGGATAAACCATACCAATATGCTGTCATAAGTGAGTTTAAATGTTTTTTTTTATCTCTCAGAAGTTTAATGCAATACACATATTAACATTTTTTAATTTCAGCTGATCCAGTAACTAAAATACTAAAAAGGAAGCTATGGACGAGTTTACTGTAGTTGGGAATAATTTTCCAAATTTGTAGGAATGCAATTGCATGCTTTCTGTCGATGTTAAAGCAAAAGCTGTAGTTCTCCAAATCCTACGGAGAATCTTCTCAAAGAAGTATATAGTGTGGACTGAAAATATCTGCTCAGAGTAGCTCTGAATCAATGACACTGGCTGCAGACTGAACATGAACCTTAATTCATCGGACACTGTTGCTCCATCCGGCCTATGCTCTCCCCTCTTAACCAGGTCAATAATTCCCATTTGTCATTTAGGCTTGGAATGAGCAATTGTCCTTGAACTATTCACATTATAGGCTTCAGTTCTATCTTTATTAAGAGTCTCTTCTTTTGGAAGAATACACCAATATTTTGTACAAAGCCTAATTTATAAATCATAAGTAAATATGATTTAATGTGTGACTATTAGATCTCAAAAATCCAAGAAAACAAGATAGGACAACAAGAGAAAGAAGTGAAATGTATATTTTGATCACAACAAAATATGCTAAATTTAAGACTTATAGAAAAGATTAATAATGCCTAAAAATGCCTGTGTGTATGTTACAGAGCAACGGTCTATCCTTGAATTTATCTGCCATATCAGCTCAAGGCATTTTTGAAATGAAGACTTTTCTCATATTCATTTATTTCAAATTTAAATATATTCATTTTCTCTCAGAAGCTTCTATAATCTCTAAAGTGACAGGAGGATGACATGTTACTTTTTCTTACTTAAAATATGTTACCAGAGTCTCTTTTGCTAACAGTCATTTCCATAATACTTCTTTCCAGCAAACCATGAACTTACATACAAATGTGCTCACTTATCTTCATATCATCCTCAAACAGTTAGGGGCTGCGTGCTGGTCATTAAGTTACCTTATAAATGATAAACAATTATTCCAGAGCGCTCTTTTTGGTCACTTAGTCGGTTGATTATGCTAATTGTGTTACAAAGATTATTATTCATTTACACTCTGCCTATGATTTTGAGAATCATATGAGTCACCTGGCATTAAGTGTCAGAAAGGTTCAAAAATTGCCTCATTTATCTGTGTTTTCTATCTCTGAGAACAGTTTACTTCTTGGGAAATAAAAACCCGGCTTTGCATATCTATGTGCACATATACATACACGCAAGTATACACGTACACACAAATGGTGTACACATTTATTATCAGAATCTAAATCATTATCGATAGCAGTCTGTCAAAGCACAAAAGTAATCTGTGCTTCAGTTTTCAAACATCAGTTTTGGGACTCAGGGTGTGAAGGAGGGCACTAGAATTGCAGCCTGTGGTTCCGGGTCTGCAGCTGGCCTCTGTGTTCGTTGTCATCAAGACTAGTAATTAAATATCTTCAAACAGTATTGTGCAAATAGAAAATTATTATTTTCCAACTCAGAAGAAGAAAATCTTTGGCTATTTTATTTACTAGTTTCTTTAAATTCAACTCAGATACTTTCCCAGCCTGCTTACTTTCTCTGCTACTTCTTACTTCTAGCTCAGCAATAAAGAAATCTTGCAACTTTGTGTGAAAGGTAAACTTCCTTGACTGTTGGCACAGTGTTTTATGTGGTGTCCTCAGAATTATGTCTTAAACACTTATCACCTTTGTGCTTCTATTTTTCATTTTTTCTAACTTTTTTTTTAGTACAAGAACACCAAGTATTTGTGTTTTGTGTTTTAGCTCTCTCAATAAGATGCCCAATAGAGAGGAGTATGCTATCTCTTTTTATTATCGAGAATTCTTGTAATGTTCCTCCTTTACTTAACCCAGTCATCTTATCTCTCAATTTTGCATCTTATATAAATGAAACAAATCTGGATTTAAAAATAGCCACTTACTGACCTGAGCCCCACATAGTGATGGAGAACATTCTGCCATGCTGAACTCAGATTGCATTAAAAGTGGAAACTCCAAGTTCTGTCAGCAGTCACGGCTGGGGTCAGCACCCCTGAGAATGTTCCTCAGGCCCTCACAGGGCATAGAGACCACTGGGAACACGGAGGTCACAGGGAAGGCAGAACTTAATGCCAAAATGAAAAAGGAGGCACAGACACACCAGACTCTGAACAGTGATCCTGGAGATCTGGCTGCCTTCAGAGAAATGGCTATCAGTGAGGGAACGCCCCAGACTGATGAGACAAGTGTGACACAAGATCCCCAGTGCCAACACCAAAGAGCCAACACCTGTATCAGGGGAGGCCCTGAGGCATATGAGCCAGGACTACCAACAGGGGCTGCTGGGTGTCAGGTACTCTCTTCGGCTCTTCCCTCCTGCTATGCCAGATGAGCAGAACAATATGCTTCAGGAAGATTAGATACCATCCTCTTCTTTGATCAACCATCAGTTTGACTATTACCAGCGCTATCAGGACATTGTGGTCACCTTTCTGATGGTGGTGTGTAAAAAGCTGTAAACATCCCTGATAGATAAATTGTCTGCCTACTGTCTCAGGGATCTCATGGATCCCACAATGGACAATACCAAGCACATCCTAAATTATCCAGTGTCCATAATTGGCCAAGTAAACCTAGAACTCCATGACCACATGCAGAACGCTGAGTTGTGGACCATCTTTGCCCTCATCTGGCTTATTCCTTAATTTGCACACATTCACTTGGACTTCAGGCACGTCAGGAGAGTATACGGCTTCTTCTGGCCTGCCACTTGTTCAAGCCCATTTACTTTGCACCTATGATTGTGCTGTGCCCAGAGGCAGACGTCCTGGATTATGACTGTGATATTTCTTTTGTTCATCACCTGTTGTTAAAGATTCCTCAGGACCTGCCCTTTGGTGATGGGTAACCTCCTTCAGCCAATGGCCTTTGAGAGACTGGACTAGGTTGGGCGTAGTCTGCAGTACCAAAAAGGTGCACACCAACTGCTCACTCTCCTCTCTCACACCTGGATGTTGCTAAACGCAGTGCCATTTCCTGTCACACTTTTCTTGTTCTCCACTAAACACCTGCCATTTTATGGATCTCAGCGGCTGGTCTCAGGCTGGGAATGTCTTTATAAACTTGTCGTCATATAGACAGGGTTTGTCAGGAAGTCCATACCATTAGTCCGACTTATCCCTGGACTCCTCCGGAAGGGTGCGTGGGATCCTTGAGATCACTCAGTCTTCTAAGGATGGTTTTGTTAAAAAGCTAAGCCAGGTTTGTTTTATAGTTGCTCTGGTTTGAAACCAAAAGTGTTTTCTTTGTTTCAAAGGTTGTATAGTGGAAGCAACTATATGCTTCTATTATCCCAATCTTTCCTGGGTACTCTTCTTTAGCGCTACCATGTACAGACCCAACGTGTCCCCTGTGCCCACTCTATGCAATGGGACCCACTGCTGTTAGGCAGTCATAAGACAGAGTGCAACATAGGAGGTGTCCAGGCTGAGTTATAAATAGCACTTAACCAAATCAAGAATAATCACAATTTTACCTTGAAAAATATATATGAAATTAAAAATTATTTGTCAAATTTATCAATAAATGTTTAAAGCATGTCAATCACATATTTGGTATTTTATAAACTTTGAGATCAGAATTTTCACTTTTTAACATGAGAGAAAGAGTCGCATTGTGATTGTGCACCATAAATCAACTATAATTTTAATTGTTATTTGAGTAAGGTAGATGGAAGTTAGTGTAGCTAACTATTTCCATTTCCATTTTTACAAAGCAACTGAATAGAAAAATGACATTTATAATTAATTATCATTAAACAATGATGAATTCAGACAGTGTCTGTTGTAACATAAACTGATATATAAGTAAATAAAGGGAAGTTTGTTGAACAATTATTAAGGATAAAATTTGGTTTGTAAGATGTTTGTTATAACTCATTAAAATAATTTTCTGCATAAAATTTTTAATTAAATTTATTCTTGGACAATTTCACACAGATATTTAAACATTCTTAGAAGTCCTCCTCTCACTCACTCAATGTCCCCTTCTCTCTAGCAGTCATTTCCCAAGATTAACGACTCATAAGGTGGTATCCCAATGACAGACAAAAAAATTAAAAATAGTAATAAGTTTACAAGTATATTTTGACAGCAATGTTAATGACTAGTTTATAAAAGATCATTCTATAATTAACATGAATATTTAAAGATCACACTAAATTTTCTGCAAAATAATCCCTACAATAAAGCTAAATTCTCTGTCTGTGCAGTCATGATGTTGACTTTTTAAATGAATTTATATTATGAACAAAATCTGAGAATCAAAAATTGATATTTAAAGAATGAGTGTTTGGGAAACTGTTTATTATGAACTGGGCAAAGAGTAACTTGAAAATTAAAAGAAAAAATGTTTTTCATGATAATATTTAGGCTGGGATATGGGGAGCTGTAGAGATAACTGTGTTGGTACAAATCTCACTATGCAAATTCAGGGACCCAAATTCAAATGCCTTGAACTTACATAAAACTTGAGTATAAGCTGGGCAGTGGTGGCGCACACCTTTAATCTCAGGAGGCAGATATTTGTGAGTTTGAGGCCAGCCATGTCTATGAGAACTAGTTCTGGGACAGGTTTCAAAACCACACCAAAGTCAGCCCCAAAAAACAAACAAGCAAACAAACAAACAAACAAACAAAAAACCTTGAGTATAGTTGAGTGTGTCTGTAACCCTGTCACAGATGACGACAGGAAGATAGTTCAGGCATGGTGGCCAGCAGTCGACCTCCAGATTTAGTGAGACATGCTTTCTAAAGAGAATACAGCATATTGATAGAGCAGAAAACCCAGCATCTTTTTCTGGTTTCTGTTTATGCACTAGTACTACACACACATATGTGTGTATATGCCACACCCCCATATACACAAAATATACACACATTAAAGTAAAATAAAAATAAATGTTGACGTTAATAACCTAAAGTTTATTCAGTGGAATGTCCTTCAGTAAATTTGTCCTCAAGTGTCATTTTATATTTGTATATAAGACATTTCAGATTTTAAATATGTCACTGTGTCTTATTATAAGAGTATACGTACGGAGAAATAGCGTCAAGGAAATTGCAACATTAAATGCCGCCACCATTTTAATAATTTACTTTGTTGTTCTAAACTATTAGAAAAGAAGAAGTTTAATGTTCACACAAACACACACACAAACACACACACACCCTCACACATACACCACATAGAACACTGCCTTGATCTGATTTAAACCACAGAATTGTCTGTAAGCAATTCATTTGAGAACTGAGCCAACATCATCTATTCACAACCTGTCAACCCTGAGATCTAGTGATGTGGAAAATGACTATATCAGTGTGTTACTGTGTTTTGTATTCTGAATTTTAAATCTAGAAGGTGCACAATAGTTAAGGAGATAGGTGTAACAGTCATTTTGATACAGTTTAAAATGGGAAACTAGAAGTTTGGATGTGTGTTATAATAATACAGGGGCAAGAGTAAGGCGGTGAGAGCAGAGCCTAGGCTAAGGAAGCCTAGTGAGCGGATATTTCTCTGAGGACACTCCTTAAAGATAAATGGAACTGAAGAAAAACTGGTATTTCCTCATTCTATTTTTATAGGGGAGAAAAACTTCTTACAACTACAGGTCTGTGATTATTCCTCTTCCTTTATCTTCCTTCTCCTCTCTCCTCCTCAGCTTTCTCACTGTGCATTTTAATTTTTTCCTCCATTCCCTGTTTCTCCAACAGGTAAAAGGATCAGAAAACCATGTAATATTTGTTGATGTTGCTGTTGTTATTTTGCTTTCCTGATTCCTAAAGTTACTTCACAGGTTAAGATTTGGAGCTAGGAGTGTCCTGCGAGAAGATATTTGCCTTTCAGTGGGTTACTTCACAGAATGTGATCTTTTCTAGTTCCATTCATTTTCCAAAATAGACCTTGGAGCAGGATGTAGGAGGACTTGCACAGTAAGAAGGGCTTATAATGACAATACTTATTGCTAAAGCCATGAACCATCCAAATATTACTAAGAGCCATTTGTTATATGAACATGAACTGTCAATGTATGTATAGGGAAAACCAAGACTATGATGATCATAAAATCTAGGAACTGAGAAACAAAAGGGAAAAAAAAACCACAGAATGAGACACTATGGGACTCGCACACTTGTTTTGCCTTTCTAAATAATCTCTTTTAGACTAATTACATAGGCAACCAAGTTAAAATACTTTCAAGCTTTTGCCTTCTCTGTAATGATACTCACTTAAGTATATTTGGTCAAGATCTTCTTCCCTCCTCAAATACTTTTTGTCATTCAAATAGCAATAGTCAACGTAAGTTAAAGAATGACTGAAATGGAAGGATTCTAAAGAGAATCAAAGTTCAGAAACAAGGCTCAATAATATAGTCAATATTATAAAATCATTTTTATGTAAATAATCACTCAATGAAAAGTCATTTAAAGGAAAATCTTTAATTTGTTATTGATATTTTCATTGGGTACCAAAATGAGATTGCCAAAGGAAACATGTTTTACTTTGCGATAAAAAATAGCTTTTTCTGCAGCCCCATATGAGTTTGGTGGCCTGGGAACACATATTCAAGTCATCCCAATTTTCATGTTCCAATCTTGTGACAGTTCAATGACATTTCCTGTAGTAACGGAACAAACAAAATAATAAACAAAGACACTTTTCAAAAATATTAATTGAAACATAAAGTAGGCGTGTTAAAACAACGTGGAGCGATCCCTGCTAACAACCTCAGGTGCTCTCGGGTGTCCCCAGACTTTTGGTTGGAAGAAGCTTGCAGTCTGGTCACATCACACGTTTCAAAGAGTTTTCCATGTTGGTCACAGGATGTTAGGTCAGTCAGAGAGTAATGTGAAAGGAGGAGCTGCTAAGGAGACAGAAAATAGCCAAACATCAACTGAGATTTTGCTCTGGACCTGTTCCGGGCCACCTTCCATTCAATTGTTTATATTCTAGCCAAGTACTTAGCCTTTGCAAGGAGAGTGTGGCAGGGGTGGAGGGGGCCAGAAAAAAATTACTACAGTACATTTTTCCTATGTATTTTATGTTAGTGTGTATATATGTGATAGATATTTTATTATAAAAAGCCTTATTATACGTCTTTTTATAACTGCTTTTATTTTTTAAAAAAGGAAAGAACTATCTTTTTTAAATTTTACATACCAATATCATTTCCCACGCCTTCCCCTCCTCCCATTCCCTCCAACTACCTTTTACCCCAATCCACTATTCAGAGAGGGCAAGGCACATTGCTTTGGGGGAAGGGCCAAGGTCCTCCCTACTGTATCTAGGCTAAGAAAGATATCCATCCAAAGAGAACAGGTTCCCATAAGCCAGTATAAACAGTAGGTAAAAATCCTGGTGCCTCAGTCAGTGACCCTGCAGTCTGCCTCAGTCATACAACTGTCACCCACATTCAGAGGTACCAATTTTGACCTGTGCTGGTTCCTTCCCTGTCTGGCTCCATTAGCTCATTTGAAGTGTTTCACTTGGTGTCCCCATCATGGTCTTGACAACTTTGCTCTTATTATCACTCTTCAGCTGGACTTTGGGAGCTTATCCCAGTGTTCCACTTCATGTCTCTGGCTTTGTTTCCATCAGTTGCTGGATGAAGGTTTCATGGTGTCATTTAAGATATTCATCAACCTGACTACAGGGCAAGGCCAGTTTGAGTACCCTCTCCTCTATTGCTTAGGGTCGTAGCTGGGGTCATTCTTGTGAATCATGAGAATTTCTCTAGTGCCATATTTCTTTTTTGTTATTTTAAAACAATTTTTTAAATTTATTTATTAAAAATTTCCACCTCTTCACCCTTCCCTTTTCTCTTCCCCTCCTCACATTCCCCTCCGCAACACTCCCTCCCTCTCTAGTCTTAAGAGCAGTCAGGGTTCCCTGCCCTGTGGGAAGTCCAAGGTCCTCCCCCATCCATACAGTTCTTTAAAGGTGAACAGCCAAACAAACCAGGCTCCCACAAAGTTAGACCATACAGCAGAATTAAATCCCAATGCCATTGTCCTTGGCTTCTCAGTCAGCCTTCATTGCCCGCCACATTCAGAGTGTCCAATTTGATCACATGCTCCATCGCTCCCAGTCCAGCTGGCCTTGGTGAGCTCCCATTAGATCAGTCCCACCATCTCAGTGGGTGGACACACCCCTTGTGATCCTGATTTACTTGCTCACGTTCTCCCTCCTTCTGCTCCTCATTTGGACCTAGGGAGCTAAGTCCAGTGCTCCAATGTGGGACTCTGCCTCTGTCTCCATCCATCGCCAGATGAAGGTTCTCTGGTGATATGCAAAATATTCATCAGTATGGTTATGGGCCAAGGCCAGTTCATGCACCCTTTCCTCTGCTGCCCCAGGAACAATCTGGAGATCTCACCTTGGACCTGGAACCCCCTCTAGAATCAAGTCTCTTACAAACCCTAAAATAGCTCCTTAGTTGAGATATTTACTTCCCTGCTCCCATATCCATCCTTCCTCCATCCCTCCCATCCGATTCCTCCAAACTATCCCGAATCCTCCCCTTCTCACCATCTCTCTACCCAACTCCCCTTATATGCACCCCCAACCCTCCACCCCCACCTCTGCTGTGCCCCAAAGTTTGCCTGGCTTTCTTGTCTACTTCCAATATCCAGGAGGATAACTATATGATTTTATTCAGGTTCACTTTCTTATTTACCTTCTCTAAGATCACGAATTATAGGCTCAAAGACCTTTAATTATGGCTAGAATCCACTTATGAGTGAGTACATACCATATTCCTCTTTTTGGGACTGGGTTACCTCACTCAGTAAAGAGTTTTCTATTTCCATCCATTTGCATGCAAAATTCAAGATGTCACTGTTTTTTACCATTGAGTAAAACTCTAATGTGTATATGTTCGACACCTTCTTTAACCACTCTTCTATTGAGGGCCACCAAGGTTGTTTCCATGTTCTGGCTATTACAAATACTGTTGCTATGAACACAGTTGAACAAATGCTTTTGTAGTATGATAGGGAATCTCTTGGGAATATTCCCAAGAGTGGAATTGCTGGATCCTGTGGTAGGTTGACTCCCAGTTTCCTGAGAAACTGCCACACTGATTTCCACAGTGGCTGCACAAGTTTGCATTCCCACCAACAATGGATGAGTGTTCCCCTCACTCCACATCCTCTCCAGCATAGGCTATCATTGGTGTTTTTGAGTTTAACTATTCTGACAGGTGTAAGATGGTATCTCAATGTTGTTTTGAGTTGCATTTCCCTGATCGCTAAGGAGGTTGAGCATGACCATAAGTGTCTTTTGGCCATTCAAAGTTCTTCTGTTGAGAATTCTCTGTTCAGTTCAGTATCCCATTTTTTAATTGGGTTAATTAGAATTTTAGTGTCTAGTTTCTTGAGTTCTTTGTATATTTTGAAGATCAGACCATTGTCTGATGAGGAGTTGGTGAAGATCTTCTCCCAGTCAGAAGGTAGCCTTTTTGTCTTACTGACAGTGTCCTTTGCTTTACAGAAGCTTCTCAGTTTCAGGAAGTCCCATTTATTCATTGTTTCTCTTATTGACTGTGCTACTGGGGTTATACTTAGGAAGTGGTCTCCTGTGCCCATGTCTTGTAGACTACTTCCCACTTTCTCTTCTATCAGGTTCAATGTGGTCAGACTAATATTGAGGTCTTTAATCCATTTGGACTTGAGTTTTGTGCATGGTGATAGATATGGATCTACTTTCGTTCTTCTTCAGGTTGACATTCAGTTATGCCAGCACCATTTATTAAAGATGCTTTTCTTCCTCTATTGTATACATTTAGCTCCCTTGTCAAAAATCAGGTGTTCATAGGTTTGTGGGTTAATATCCAGGTATTCTATTCGATTCCATAGGTCGACTTCTCTGTTTTTATGCCAATACCAAGCTCTTTTCAATACTGTAGCTCTGTAATAGAGTTTGAAGTCCGGGATGGTAATGGCTCCAGAAATTCCTTTATTGTATAGGATTGTTTGGGCTATCCTGGGTTTTTTGTTTTTTCATATAAACTTTATCATTCTCTCAAGGTCTGTGAAGAATTTTGATGGGATTTTGATGGGGATTTCATTGAATATATAGATTGCTTTGGTAGAATTGCCATTTTTACTATGTTGATCCTCCCAATCCAAGAGCAAGGGATATCTTTCCATTTTCTGGTATCCTCCTCAATTTCTTTCTTCAAAGACTTATAGTTCTTGTCAAATAGGTCTTTCACTTTCTTGGTTAGAGTTACCCCAAGATATTTTATGCTATTTGTGGCTATCGTGAAAGGTGATGTTTCTCTGATTTCCCTCTCTGCTTCTTTATCCTTTGTGTATAGGAGGGCAACTGATTTTTTGGAGTTGATCTTGTATCCTGCCACATTACTAAAGGTGTTTATCAGCTGTAGGAGTTCTTTGGTAGAGTTTTTGGGGTTGCTTATGAACACTATCATATCATCTGCAAATAACGAAAGTTTAACTTCTTCCTTTCCAATTCGAATCCCCTTGATCCCTTTATGTTGTCTTATTGCTATTGCTAGAACTTTAAGCACTATATTGAAGAGGTATGGAGAGAGTGGACAGCCTTGTCATGTTCCTGAATTTAGTGGAATGTCTTTGAGTTTCTCTCCATTCAATTTGATGTTATTGAATTGAATTGTCGGCTTGCTGTAAATAGCTTTATTATATTTAGGTAAGATCCTTGTATCCCCAATCTCTTCAACACCTTTTTCATAAAGGGATGTTGGATTTTGTCAAATGTTTTTTCAGCATCTAATGGGATGATCATATGGTTTTTTTCTTTCAGTTTCTTTATATGATGGATTACATTGATAGATTTGTGTATGTTGAACCAGCCCTGCATCTCTGTGATGAAGCCTACTTGATCATAATGGATAATTTTTCTAATGTGTTCTTGGTTACGATTTGCTAGTACTTTATTGAGAATTTTTGCATCGATGTTCATGAGTGAGGTTGGCCTGTAATTCTCTCTCTTGGTTGTGCCTTTGTGTGGTTTTGGTATCAGGGAAACTGTAGCTTCATAAAAAGAGTTTGGCAATGACTCTTCTGATTCTATATTGTGAAATACATTAAGGAGTATAGGTATTAGCTCTTCTTGGAAGTTCTGGTAGAATTCTGCATTGAAACCATCTGGTCCTGGGCTTTTTTTGGCAGGGAGGTTTTGATAAAAGCTTCTAATTCTTCACGACTAACAGGTCTATTTAGATTGTTCACCTAGTCTAGGTTCAACTTTGGTATATGGTACTTATCTAAAAAAAGTCCATTTCTTTTACATTTTCCAATTTTGTGGCATACAGGCTTTTGTAGTAAGATCTAATGACTATCTGAATTTCCTCTGTGTCTGTGGCTATGTCCCCCTTTACATTTCTGATCTTATTAATTTGCGTGTTCTCTCTCTGCCGTTTGATTAGTTTGGATAGGGGGTTTGTCGATCTTGTTGATATTCTCCAAGAACCAGCTTTTTGTTTCATTGATTCTTTGGGTTGTTTTCTGTGTTTCTATTTTGTTGATTTCAGCCCTCAGTTTGATTATTTCCAGTATTCTACTCCTCCTGGGTGAGTCTGCTTCTTTTTTTCTAGAGCTTTCAGGTGTGCTGTTAAGTCTCCAATGTGTGCTTTCTCCGTTTTCTTTAATTGGACACTTAGTGCTATAAACTTTCCTCTTAGCACCGCTTTCATAGTGTCCCATAGGTTTGAGTATGTTGTGTCTTTATTTTCATTAAATTCAAGGAAGACTTTAATTTCTTTCTTTATTTCTTCCTTGACCCAGGGGTGATTCAGCAGTTGACTGTTCAGCTTCCATGAGTTTGTTGACTTCCTAGAGGTAGCATTGTTGTTGAATTCTAACTTGAATCCATGGTGATCTAACAAGACACATGTGGTTACTAATATTTTTTTTTTGTATCTGTGGAAATTTGCTTTGTTACCGAGTATGTGGTCAATTTTCGAGAAGATTCCATGAGCTGCAGAGAAGAAGGTATATTCTTTCCATTTTGGGTAGAATGTTCTATAGAAATCTGTTAAGTCCATTTGATTCATTACCTCTAGCAATTCTCTTATTTCTCTGTTGAGTTTCTGTCTGATTGACCTGTCCATTGGTGAGAGAGGTGTGTTGAAGTCTCCTACTATTAGCATGTGTAGTTTGATGACTGCCTTGAGTTCTAGAAGTGTTTCTTTTACATAAGTGGGTACCTTTATATTAGGGGCATAGATATTCAGGATTGAGACTTCCTCCTGATGAATTGTTCCTGTTATGAGTATGAAATGTGCATCTCCATCTCTTCTGATTGATTTTAGTTTGAAGTCAATTTTGTTAGATATTAGAATGGCCACATCCGCTTGTTTCTTAGGTCTGTTTGCTTGGAAAACCTTTTCCCAACCCTTTACTCTGAGTACGTGTCTGTCTTTGTGGTTGAGGTGTGTTTCTTGTAAACAGCAGAATGTTGTATCCTGTTTTCATATCCAATCTCTATGTCTGTGCCTTTTTATAGGTGAATTGAGTCCATTGATATTAATTGATATTAATGACCAGTGGTTGTTGACTCCGGTTATTTTCCTTTTCTTTGAGGGGGGGGTAGTAGAGTGTGTATGTTTCCCTTTTTTGAGTTGTGCTTGTGAAGGGTCGCTAATGTCTGAGGTAATGTAGGCATTGTTGGCAATGTTGGATTCCTTGGGCTGTGATTTTCCTTCTAATATTTTCTGTAAGGCTGGATGTGTGGCTTCGTATTGTTTAAATTTGCTTTTATCCTGGAATATTTTGTTTTCTTCATTGACAGTAAATGATAGCTTGGCTGGGTATAATAGTCTCGGCTTGCATCCATGGTCTCTTAGTTTCTGTAGTACCTCTATCCAGGACCTTCTTGCTTTCATGGTTTCCATAGAGAAGTCCTGTGTAAGTCTGATTGGTTTACCTTTAAAAGTTACTTGACCTTTTTCCTTTGCAGCTCTTAATATTCTTTCTTTAATCTGTATGTTTTGTGTTTTGATTATTATATGGCTAGGGGATTTTTTTTTTTGATCCAGTCTATTCGGTGTTCTGTATGTTTCTTGAACCTTCATAAGGATATCAATCTTTAGGTTGGGAAAGTTTTCTTCTATAATTTTGTTGAATATATTTTCTGGTCCTTTGATCTGCAGTTCTTCTCCTTCTTCTACCCCTATTATTCTTAGATTTGATTTTTTTTATTGTGTCCCAGATTTCCTGAATGTTTTGTGATGAGAATTTGTTGGATTTTCTATTTTTTTTGGTCAGAGCGTTTATTTTCTCTATGGTGTCTTCAGAATCTGAGATTTGTTCTTCTATATCTTGTATTCTATTGGTTATGCTTGTTTCTGAAGTCTCTGTTCATTTACCTAGATTTTCCATAGCCAGCTGGCCCTGAGTTTGTGTTTTCTTCATTGCCTCCATTTCACTTTTCAATTCTTGAACTGTTTCCATTACCTGTTTAATTGTTTTTTTCTTGGTTTTCCATGGTGTCATTTATGGATTTACTCAATTTTTCAAACTTTTTGTTATACTTCTTTTCCATTTCTTTACTCATTTTTCAATCTTTTTGTTATACTTCTCTTCCATTTCTTTATGGCAGATTTTCACCTCTTGTTTAAGTTCCTCTATTATTTTCATATAGTTCCACTTAGTGTCGATTTCTTCTGGAGTAGGGTGTTCATTTCTTCTAGTTTCGTGATCCCTGGATTATGGTGATGTCATGTTGCCTTTCAGGTTGTTGGAGGAATTCTTGCATTGGCGCCTGCCCATCTCTTTCTTCAGATGGAGCCAGGAGAGTCTTGGTGTCTTGGTTCAGTATTTGCTGTTACTGACTCTCTGGGTGGATCTCTTCAGTGCAGAAGCAGGAACTGTTCCTGTCCCTCTAGATGGTACTCCTCAGCACCCTCTGGATGGAACTCCTCAGCACTGAAATAGGGACAGCCCTCTGGATGAAACTCCTCAGCACAGACACAGGGATAGCCCTCTGGATGGAATATTTCAGCACCCTCTGGGTGGAACTCCTCAGCACTGAAATAGGGACAGCTGGTATTCCAAGGACACAGGAGACAAAAGGGAACTGTGGGGTCAGGGAAGAGTCCAGTATAACACTGAAGACCCTGCCACAGAAGCTGAGGGGGTGGCTGTGCTCTCTTCTGGGACAGTCCTTCCGGGATAGCACACACTCACCTCTCTGAATAGAACTCCTCAGCACTGAAATAGGGGTAGTTGTTATTCCAAGGACACAGGAGACAAAAAGGTGACCGTGGTGGCTGGGTAGGGTTGAGTGGAACACAGAAGACCCTGTAGCATAAGCTGAAGGGGAGGGAGGGACTGTGCTCTCTTCCAGGACAGTCTGCCCCAGATAGCCCAGACTCACCCCTCTGGTTAGAACTCCTCAGCACTGAAATAGGGACAGCTGGTATTCCAAGGACACAGGAGACAAAAGGGCAACCATGGTGGCAGGGTAGGGTCGATTGGAACACAGAAGACCTTGCAGCATCTAGTGCCATATTTCTTGCCAGACCACAATGGCTCCCCAAATAAAAATATCTCTTTCTGTGCTTTCATCTCTGTCCCTATCACATTGCCTTGCCAAGGCCAACTTGGCAAAATAGTTGTAAAACACCAAGCACTATCAGAGAGAGAATATAATATCTGCAACCATATCTTCTCTGCTTGAGCCACTCTGAAAAAATTAACCAATAGGAAAGAATGAAGTAGCAAAATCAGATGGAGTTGCTGGATCATAACACCAAGAAGAAAGTGACACTGAAAAATTGGAAATCAAGAACAAAGGGTTCCTAATGCTGAATCAGAGGAGTAAAGATTGTTTTTAATGGGCTTAGCTGTGGATGGATCTATGCATCTGATTTTATCAGTTGCTGGATAAAGGTTTAAAGAAGCAAATATATAACCATGGAATCAGAACAAAGAGACACATAAAGACAATTAAAATAGGTAGCATAAGATCAAATGTCTTGAGAGAGAAGGCAAATTTGTTTCTCTCAGTGTCTATGATGCTAGGGTTATATTTAGGAAGTAGTCTCCTGTGCCAATGCGTTCAAGTGTACTTTTCAATTTCTCTTCTATAAAGTTCAGTGTGGCTGGCATTATATTGAGGTCTTTGATCCATTTGGACTTGAATTTTGTGCATGGTGATAGATATGAGTCTATTTTCATTCTTCTACATATTGATATCCAGTTCTAAAAAAAAAAAAACCCAGGTTCTTCTCTATGTTAAGTCTGTAGCATACTTACAAATTCTAAAACGAGAATCACAAGAGCTGAGAATCATTCAAGAAAGTTAGTTCTTAACTATATATTATTTTTTTTTTTTTTTTGAGATAGGTTTCTCTGTACCTTTCATGCCTGTCCTGGAACTTGCTCTGGTAGACCAGGCTGGCCTTGAAATCACAGAGATCCACCTCCTTCCACCTCCTGAGTGCTGAGATTAAAGGCATGCACCACCACAGCCAGGCCCTTAACTATGTATTCTGTTCAATTACATGTATCTTATATCGACTATTTAAAGATTCACAGATGAGAAACACCAAAGTACATATTGTTGAAATTACTGGTCTATTATTAGAGAATAACTAATGGACTCCAATGAATGCTAGATGTTCTTTCATAGCCCACATATTGCTGTGTATTGGATTTCCAAAAGTCCTTAGTTCAGCTGCTCACTCATGACTATATTTTGAAGGGTGCTTTTTATTCCTTTGTCTGCTCCACATAATAGATGTATACAGTTTATAAAACACAACAAATAGTAGACTACAACTTCACATAATAAAACATTAGCCATTGTTTACTTAAGGATTCAATACTGTAAAGAGTATTATTTACACAAATTGATAAAGCAAAGAATAGTGGAAGGAAGCATAATAAAATGTGATGAATATGAAATCCCTCCAGACATGTAGGTCTTAGTTTGGTTAACATCACATAGTAGAATATTTTTCTATTCCTTTCTTTGTGAGTAGACCTCTGCTGGGAATGTTTTTCACCATGAGTGTTGGTATTGGAGATGGTCGTTTTGTTCTCCACCTAATAATAAACAGACACACCTCTTGTCAAGAACATAAGAAGGGTAGATTTCAAGTCATTTTCTACTTCAGTACTTTAGGTGTTGGTTTTCTTATCTCCCCTAGCAATATCAAGGCTTTGGACACCTTAGAATTAGTGATGTTCTTTGAGTCTTAGAATTAATGATATCCTGGCCATACTGGAGCTGTTCTAATCTTATCAGAGCCAGTGCTCTGCTCCAGTTGTTCTAGAAAGCCTGATATACTGAGGGTCAACCCAGACTAAACCTTTACTTCTATTTATTAACTTCATGTAGTAGTAGCAGGAGACAGAGGTAACTTTTCATATAGCTCAGTTTTTAATATATATATTATATATATATAATATTAGTATATATAATATATATTATATATTATATTATATATATATAATATTTATATATTGTACTATGTGTACTAAGTAACTCCCTGTCATATCCAGATTTTGCTGTTTACTTCTCATTTTTACTTTTTAGACAAAGTCTCCCTGCATTGCACAGGCTACCACCAAACATAATTTGTAGCCATATAAGTCTTGCATTTATGATGGTTTTACCTCAGTCTTCAGCAGGGCTAAAATTACAGGCCTATGCTATTAATCCTATGTCAGTTTAGATTACAATCAAATGAGTTTAGAATTTTGTTTTAAATGTAGGATTTAGCTATTCGTTTGCTTGCTTGCTTTATTCTTTAGACATGGTCTTATTCTGATTCCAAACTGAATTTAAACTCGCAGCACTCTTTTCGCAAAAGCCTTTACAAGAAGTTTTAAAGCAGAAAAAAAAACCAGCAAACCTACAAATTAATGGTTATTGTTTATTACCAACTTTACAGAATTTGAATCTCTCTGAAGTCAATCCTTTCCGTAAGCCTATGAAGGCTTATGTTAGCTTGTTGCCCTGTCCGTAAGACATTATGATAATTAGATTAATTGTGATGTGAAGATCCTCCTTAAATGTACCAGATGTTTGGTCTTGGAACCTAAACTGTATGCTAAGAATGATGCTAATTGAACACCAGTATTCATTATTCGGCTTCCTATCTTTGCATGCAGCATTTCCAGATCATAACGCCATAAGTATGGCAATGTGAAACAAACTCTTTCTTAAGTCTCTTTTGTCTGAGAATTTTCCACATCAGAAAGAAATATAGCTAAGAGAGAAACAAACCTATTGAAAAATATCAAAATAAGCAAAAAAAGAAAAAGAAAAAAAAGAAGAAATAATTGTCATATAAGGTCCTATATGTGCCATTGTTTTAATGGGGCTTTCTCACACAAGAGAAGGATGCCAGGACGAGCTCTTTGTGAATGAGAAGTAATTATTGAGTAATAGAGAGGCAGACAAGGATATAGTCTTGTGACTACAAACGCAAAGATGCAGTCCCAAGCTAAGATTGCAGAGACTTTGAAAAGTAAATGACAAGTTTGGCATGTCCCATTGATGTAACTGCAATGGATATTAGCAAGCATAATAGACTTGAACTTTTAAGAAAAATACAGCACAGTTGTGTCATTGTGGTCTTTCTATTTTAGTAGCAGAAATCATGTGGTTATGAAAGCAGAACAATGGTAGGTACATTTATGGTTCCTGTAAATACTATGCACCCTGGAGGGTCAGGATGATCTTAGCACACATTTGGGTAAGGATTTAGCTAATATATTTTTCTTATTTAATTTCCCTCTGTTTTTGGCACTGTGGCAATATGAGCTATCATTCTCTTCTATTTCTTTATTGAATTCTCAGAACTAGTCTAGACTTAACTAATTGGACTAGAATATTTAGAAGGCAAGACCCTACCAGGAGTAGTATAAGCAGAATGCAAAGAAGGTTTAAGAGGCTGGAGACAAGGGTAGTTACCCAAGATAATCAACTGAACTAGGATTCAACCAGCTTTGGTTGGCTTGCTTGCTATCTTCCTTGAAAGTTCTTTCTTATTTCTGCCAGACACTATTTTACACCAGATTTGTTAACAGAAAAGCAGCATTTTTCTTGCAAGGTCATACCGAGTCCTCCATGCCCAAGAAATAGTAGGTCTATCCCAACTTCTTCTATTTTGGAAGAACATGCCAGTTGGAGCGTTAACCTCTTCTTTTAGAGTACTAACAGAATATTCTAAAAATTTAAGTTCTTTGCATATTTTGGCATTAAAAATTGCTAGGTTTTGTATTGTTTTGTTTTTCTGATTGACCAAAGGGAGGAATGCAAAGCAGTAGATAGAGACATACATAAGTGAACATTAATTTCCATAAAAAGAACAGAAATCAATAAATACTTGCATTATCCAGGTAAAATTTGGTAACCATGAAGTAAGCCATATATATTGAGATTCGTGCCTCTATTTTTACATTTTTACTTGTAGTACTGGAAGAGTCAGGAAGACACCATGGCCCTTTGTATGTCAACAGGTACCATAGGTGGCCATTTGTCCCCTCTGCCAAACAGAAGGAAAGTGACTACTTCTGATAGAGGGAACTAGTTACCTTTGGATCTACCATTCCAGCCACTTGTTGAGGATATAGGGTGACATCCTCTTTCCTGTGACTGCTCGTCAGTTGAAAAATAGAACATTGTTGTCGGGGCTCAGGAAGGTTGTAACATTGACTGAATGGAGCAGGAGAAAACTCAGGCAATAGAGAGGTATTCATCAGATACATCATCTTCATTGACCCAGGAAATAATCACTTTGGCTAGACTGGGTTTTATCAACTTTCAGTAAATCCAGCACTCCAGTTTTGGGAAAATTAATAAATAGAACCGTTTTTCTGTACAATGTAAAGCAAAGATTCCCTTCTGATGTGAAAATATTTGAAATGCTCACCAACAAGAGAATCACTGCTCCTTGGGAAATAATAAAATGTGTGTTTGTTGAACACAGTGCTACATTCCAGAAAACAAGTTTTTTTATGGAAAACAGTTATTTTAATAAGAAGAATAATTAAAGAGAGGAAAGGGAAGATTAGAATTATTCCACACTCAACCCCTTCTGGTGAATTATACCCTTTTTTTTTTTCTTGAGGTCACCCCTCATAGCTGTGGTTCTCAGTGCATGAAAGAGAGAAATCTTTTTGCTAGCAGGTGTTTTAAATAACACCCCTTTCCCATCAATAATCCTAGTTTGTTATTTTCATAAACAATAGTGTTTTGGAACCATGCCATTGTTTTCCCAACATTTACAATACTTGTCAATTTTCCAGGAATTCTCTGTGTTCAAGGTATGCACTCAATCATTTTTTAAAGAAGTTTTCTTACAAAAGAATTGCTCTTTGATAAAAAAAAATAGATGATTTTATTGATTTTTTCAACAGTTAGCTTTTAGTAAATTAGACTTGGGAAAAATTATTGATCTTCTAATTCTTACCGAATTTAAGAATGGAAAGGTTAAGATGATGAATATAGGAATAAAGCTGTTAATGTGGTTTAAGTATAAGCAGAGGTTTTTTTCCATTAATGTTTTCTAGGAAGAAACAAACATTAGATAGAGCAAAAAGGAGAGATGAAATTAATAAACAAAACATTGTCCAACTTGAGCAACATGTAAGAGTTTATACACAGAAGCATTAGTCACTCCCATATAACCATAGTTCTGTAAAATCTCACTCAATCATGGGTGACAGAGTCTCAGAAATTGCATTCCACAGTCCCACTTTGAGTTAACCTTCCACTTCCTTACAGTGCTGGGATCTCCTAGAATCATTTGTTACACGCATAGGAGTCAGGCGAGAGCATTGGCTAGAATTCCAAAAGGAAGTCAAATTACTAATTTTTCCCCATTATTATTAGGGTATATCAATAGCTCCATTATAATTACCCGTAGACCTAGCTAAGATGTCCCGTCCAATCTGCGAAACTCACTCTTCTATACGGGTGCGCGCTTCCCGAACCGAACCAGGAGAATGGATCAATATCCTAGGAGTTGAACAGACATACACAGAGAGACCAGGCTCATTCACCCAAAGAGTAAATGGCAGCTTTATTAAGCACAAGTCAGGTATATATACTTGGGGGCAGAAGGACGAGAGCCCCCTTCCATCCAGAACAGGGAAAGAGGGTGCCAGGCGCCCCAGCGCCACCAGCTAGAGAGCAGCTGTAGTGTCAGATGTATTAGGCGCCAAGGTGGGAACCTTGCTTGCAGGTGGAATTACCATATCAAAAGAGGGCCAAGCTCTCTCTAAACTAATCCCCCAAGGCAGCAGAGTGAGCAGAGAAGGCAGGAAGCTAGGAGAAAAACAGCCCTGTCTATCACCTCGAAGAAAGGGGAAAAAACCCGGGCACCAACACTAAGACTGTGGTGTTTCGGCTAATGCATTCTCTACTCCAAAATGGCAATACAATAAGACCAAGGAAAAAGGCCAGACAATAGGGTTTGCAATGAAAATGTTTGATAGGCAGTGCAGGATCCTTCTTTGTCAGAATACATGCTGAAAGACTGGTCAGATCATGCCATGTTTAGCATCTTTTACTGATATTAAGAGCCTTGATATGTGACTTGTTCATATCTGAATGACGCTGTAACTATATACCTTATTTCATTTATATCTATGTTTATTGATGTGGAAGAAAGCAAAAGTGACACAGTCTCCAAACCAAAGATCTAATCCATAGGCATAAATAGAAAACTATAGAAAACTGCTGCAATTTCTTCAATTGAATAGTTGGGGAAGAAAATAAATCAAAACAAAAAAAAGACATGAAAGAAAATAAGTATGGTTATGTTCTAAAGAATCTCAATAATATTAAAATGAAATTGCTAGATATTTAGACTTTAATTTATATCAACACGATCTAAAAGCTAAATCTTCTCCATAAATCACAAAATAATTTTATATAATGTCGCTCTCTGTGTATCTGTGTGTATTCATGAATAGTATTTTTGATAGTCTGTATTAGTGCCCATAACCCATTCTATTTGATAAAACCAGCAATGTTCATCAACTTTGAACTTAAATATGTAAAGTCTATTTATGATTATACATACAATATTTGATTCATTTGTATCAATACATTCAATGGCTCACTGAGCTAAATCTTACATACTAAATATTCACCTCTTTGATTTGCATGGTTTGGTAGATGGAGCATAGTCACCATTTACATTTTGAGAATTATTTATCACTCCTTCCCTTAAAACCAACCAACAAACAAACAACCTTTTAGTAAATAATTCCCTCCTTGTTCTACCGTACCTCCTACACCCTAAAAAGGAGACTAATAATCCACATTTTATGAAAATGCTGTAGCTTAATCTGTTGTGGGGGGCTGGCAATAAAAACAGGACTTATTTCAGGTCCATAAACTGTCGTTTTGGAGCCCATTCCTTATTCTAGGACATCTTGTTCAGCCTTGATACAGGGGGAGGGGCTTGATCCTGCCTCAACTCGGTATACCAAACTTTGTTGACTCCCTAAGGGAGTCCTTACTCACTCTGAGTAGTGGATTGGGATTGGGATGGGGTTTAGGTGTGGGGGTACTGGGGTTGGTATGTAAAACAAAAAAAGAAAAATACTTTTTTAAAATAAAAAAGGACAAGAACAAAAAGGAAAATGCACATATGTTTTTTTCACAACTTACCTGTTTTCTTCAGTACTATACATTTAAGACTTTTCTGTGTTTAACTATATGCCAGAAATTTTTATTTTTAATGGCACGTCATTGTATCATATTTTTACCTTATTCAAGCACTAATCATTTGATTGGCATGTGGATGATTTCTGCCTCTGGTTGTTATGAGCAGCACTGCTGTGAAAAGTAATGTACTTGGATGCACGCTTTAATTTCTCTTGGATTTACATCTACCATTGGAATTGCCTAAAATATGCTGACTCCATATTCAAAATATTTTACAGTGAGATTGAACAGTTTCCCATTCCCATCAATAATGTGTGATATTTTCAGTTCTTCAACAGCTTTGCAAAAACCTGTCTTTGTTTTTGGCATTATAGTGGAAATGAAGTGTGATTTTTATTGGTGTATTTCTTGTGGATAGGAATGTTGATCCACTTTAATGTGGCTGGCAGCTGTTTGTATACCTTTTAAAAAATGTCTATTCGTAGGCTTTGATCACATCCCATCTGCGTTACATGCTACTTTCTTCTTGAGTTGTAGGAGCTCTTTGATACATTTAAAATAATATGTGTGTTGTGATGGAAATGATTTGCAAATATTTTTTCTTCTAATATGAGTGAACTCTTTTGTGAAGAACTGTAGTGATATCTTTTGAAACACGAACATTTGTTTATTTATTTATTTCTAAAAATTTCTACTTCCTCCCCTCCTCCCAATATCCTCACACTCTCCTTACTCCCTCTTTCCCTCCGTCTCCAGTCCTAAGAGCAGTCAGGGTTTCCTGCCCTGTGGGAAGTCCAAGGTCCTCCCCCCTCCCTCCAGGTCTAGGAAGGTGAGCATCCAAACAGACTAGGATCCCACAAGGCCAGTCCATGCAGTACAATCGAAACTCAGTGCCATTGTCCTTGGCTTCTCAGTCAGCCCTCACTGTCAGCCACATTCAGTGAGTCCAGTTTGATCACATGCTCCGTCAGTCCCAGTCCAGCTGGCCTTGGTGAGCTCCCATTAGATCAGTCCCAGTTGTTCTCCCTCCTGCTCCTCATTTGGATCTTGGGAGCTCAGTCCAGAAGTATGAACATTTTTGTCTTTTTCTATTTCTTTTCTTTCTTTCTTTTTTTTTTTTTTTTGTTTTTTGTTTTTCACGACAGGATTTCTCTGTAGCTTTGGAGCCTGTCCTGGAACTTGCTCTGTAAATCACACTGGTCTCAAACTCACAGAGATCTGCTTGCTTCTGCCTTCTGAATGATGACATTAAAGAAGTATACCAACGTCACCCAGCTGAGCATGAACATTTTTTGCTTTGATGAACTCCATGTGTCTGAGGTTTCCTCATTTTTTTTTTCTGTCTGTACTTTTGTCATCTTACATAGACATGAAGGTTTGCAGAAGATGGCCTGATCCAACAGTTTTCTACTTTACCTTCTATACCCGGTCACATTTCTATTCTGAATGTCTTTGTTTGTTTGTTTACAGTATTGTTATAATAATTATCATTTAAAAAGCTTCTATTGCTCACTAAGTCACTTACCAGTAACTTGACATTTTGTAAATATGAAAGTCTGACACCCATGGTTATAATTTTTGTTCTTGTTTTGCAGCCTGGATACAATTCTTTTCTTTTCTTTTCTTTTTTTGCATAGTTACTGTAACAAGGGATCAGTGTCTCTTGCTTCTGCTGATGAAAATAATTTTTAAAATGGAGTCAGAAAGAAGCTTTAGGGCCATTTTATTAGAATTTAAGACTAAAATAACAGGTAAGGCAAACTAAATCTTGACAGCTGTCAGGAAGAGGGAGTTGCAGATGAGAAAAGAATCATGCCATTTGAGTGAGAGTCCATAAAAGTAGTCATGTTCAGCAATAAAGTGTGTGTGTATGTATGTGTGTGCATGCGTGCATGTGCTGTGGGATTATCATCATAGAAAATGAAAATGTGGAGAATGCTAGGGCAAGCATGCTTTTGATTTTAGCTAGTATCCAAAGAAAAATTACTCATTTTCAGTTAGAATTCTGAGAAACTGCCAATTTAACAATGAAGCTTTATAAGCAAATCAATGGACACAAGGGTCTTCAGAAAAAAAAACTTAGGAATCCAAGAGAGCCAGGGAAAGTGCACTTAGTGTCAAAAGAGATGGAACTATAGAGCAGTAGAAGGTGGGAAAAGTCAGAAAAGCCGGCAAGCTTAGCAGTTAAGATCTGAAGGGAAACCGCGCAAAGGGAGACAGTTATGGAGAATATGTAACCATGTTATCACATTAAGGGGCATTATTCCTCTCATCTGCCTAGCATTTTGGCAGGATGAATCAGCTTTCCAGAGATGTGGTCTCCTGATTATGTGGCTAATGGCATAACTAGATTAATTATTAAGAGAGAACACAATGGTATACAATATTGTAGTCCATGCGGAATATCAAGTTTTCAACAAGGTTAGAGGTAAAATCTGATTTTTTTTCTTTGGAGCAAGGAGAAATAAATTTTCCTCAGTGAGCCTCAATAAAGCCCAGATACCTCTGTTTTTTTTTTTTAATATCTGTTTAAATACTAAGGTAGAGTAGAGTTGTAATGAATCCCTTTCTGATATCATCAGAGAAATTGAAGTTCTATCCAAAATTGCCTCCAAGATCTCTATTATCTGTCTGTCTACTTAATATTCTTTTCTCAGGATGAGAATCAAAATTATCATAAGATTGGTATCAAGTAAATCTGCCTGCTTTCAGAGCATCCAACTATTTAGAGTCTCTAATCTTGCTGAATTTAAGGCCTTGGGGGTCAATCAAGGAGAACCAGGTAAATAAACTTAGACTGTTCCAGGATCATTGGAGTTTAGGTTGACTGTGAATGAGATAATTTAGGCATCGCTTGAGTACACAAGGTCCAAAGATTTATTTCGCCATTCCAGATTTCTGCCATGAAGAGCTCTAATTCCAAACCTGTTTAACTAAAGGCTTTGCCATAGGGTTTGAATCTAGTTTTGTCAATCTTGTAAATCAACTGACATTAGCAAAATGTCAGGAATGTGCTAATACCATTTTGTTTACAGTGAAGAAAAGCATGAAAATCCTTTAATCTGATTGGAGCTGGAGAAATTGTGATTGCCCTACGTGGCATGTCAGTATCATGCATGTCTACATCTGTGTCTCTTTTCTAGACTATTTGTTCTTTTTGTCTTGTGTTACTACCCATCATTTAACTCTGCCTCTACTTTCCTGTGGGGTGTGTAAGACTATATAGGTGATGGAGGTTAAATATATTTCGCTTTAAAAGTCCATGTCAGTCGAAGTTACTTACAATTGACTCTGTATTTCTTAATAAACATTCAAATTTGTGAATGAATTGTAGAGATTGTGAGAGAAAGAGAGAAAGGTGTACCGAAATATTTTTAATGAAATGAAACAATTTAGATCTAATATAAGTAAAGGACTGCTTTCAAAGAGGAGCTAAATAAATTACTTAAAAATATCAACAACAGAAAATTCTGAAATTAACTTAGAATCTTGTTTTTCTGGTAACAGAAAAGTTAAGACATGTGGAGAGTGTTATGTCCACAAGGCACTTATTTTAAGCCTTTTCCTGTAGTTATAAATTAAAGTTATTTTTCTTTGTCAAAATAACTTAGACTACTCAAACAAACAATCCATAAAAGACTGGATTGTTCCGCACCAGTGGTATAGTCTCAAACAGTAAACTCGGGTCCTGCAGCCTAGGGCATAAGGCGATGAGAAGGAACATAGGACCCAATCAACAGTAACACAAGACTTTTTTCAGCTTTAGTGTGTTACTGACATAAGCACTTCTTGTTGACTTTGTACTAAGTTCTTTTTAGACAGAGAAGGAGCAGAGTCCTTGAAAACACACTTATTTTTCCATTAGGTGAATTCTTCTCCCATCTTTATAGCAATATACACATAGGGGAATGGCTAGGTTACCACTCCTCATCAATTGTAATGTGATTGTGTTGGTTAGTTTTTGTCGATTTGATGCAAAATAGAGTAACTTGGGAAGAGGGAGCCTAGGCAGAGAAATTGCTTGTATCACAAATGAGCAAGTCCATGGGGATATTTTCTTAACTGCTGGTGGATGTAGTAGGACCCACCCTTCTGTGGGTTAGCCTACACTGTAAGACAATTAGCTGAGTATGCCAAAGGCAATCAGTCAGCATTGATCCCCTGTGCTCTATGCTCAAGTTCCACGACACATTCCTGAGTCGCTGCCCTGTCTTCCAATCAAGAGAGGCTAAAGTCTGTAAGCTGAAATAGACCTTTTCCTACCAAAATTGGTTCTGGTTCAGGTGTTTATTATGGCAACAGAAAGCAAACTAGAACAGAGAGAAATCTTCAATCAAGTGAAGTCCATTTTTTAAAGGACTTGTTAAAGAATTTATTGGTAGGTGACGACAAGTGACAATTTTACCACTGGTAATATAGATATTATTATAAAGGAAGTAGTTGTGTACGTGATGTTAACTACTTTTTCAGCTCTATTCATTCATTCATTCATTTATTATTTATTAGCACCCCTCTCATTTTTATAAAATCAACTAGGTCTCTCTTGCTTATTTAAGACAAACTGATACATCTTAAGTAGGTAAAGACGAAAGAGATTCCTTATTTACTAAGTGATAGCAAGTGTATGTGGTAAGCAAGCTGTTTTCACAATGTCCCCTCCCTGAAACATAATTATTGTCTGTGCAGAGAAATGTGGAGTTTGTGGAGCAGACCTGTTATCTTAAGTTCCAGCAGTACGTAACTCTGTACCAACCTCCTGGACCAACTGACCACATAAATAACCATTTTATGCTAACTATACAATTGCCTACTAGGATCAGTAGCTCAAACTTCTTACTCTGTCTGATGGACCAATTTAGAAAACTCATTGAGAAAACACATACAGGTGCATGTATGTTTATAGACACACACCGTATGATGCCACAATGTTGAAAAGTATCACAAGATTTGCTTACACATACAGGTGATTGTGCATATGTGCATAGAATACCATATAAACTTCACACTTTTGAGAGGCGCTATTTAATTTCATATGTAAACTTATGTTTGTTCTTTTTTTTTGTAGGGAATTCTTTTACGAGTGGAAGAAATGCTTTACTTAAACTTTGCAAAATATAGTATCAGATTCCAGTTTATTGAACTTTCAGTGAACTAATTAATTTTATATTGTTGTGATAGAATTCTATGATGAGACCAACTTATACAAAGAAGAGTTTTGTTTTTATATGGCTGCAGAGGGATAAGTGTCTATCACAGAAAGGAAGTGAAGTAATTTGTTGGTACAGTAGTACCAGCTGAGTACTCTAATCTTAAACAGTAAGCTGGAAGCAACAAAAGCAAATTGGAAATGGTTGTTAGATTTTGGACTATAATTTCTTCCCCAAGTGACATATTTCCTTCAGCAAGCTACATTTGTTAGGCTTCTCAAAACAGTAACAAAAACTAGGGACTAAGCATTCATATCAGAGCCTGTGGGGCACGTTTTTATTTAAACCACCACAGTCAGGTTTTCAAACGAAGAAACAAACTCAAAGACAAATTCTTGAATACTTAGACACACAATGTTCTTCCGTGCTCCGGATTTGTTACCCATATAAGAGGAGATCTACCTCCTCTCATTTGTCATACCAGTGACTTTCTTTCTTGACTGGCTTGAGAAAATGGACAGAAAGAGGATATGTCAAGTTCTTGCACAGGGTTATGCAAAAAGAAGGAAGAATGGTTCAACTTGCTTTGAGTTCAGAGGTGTGCTGTTTATCATTCTAGCCATGAATGCTAAAGGATTCCAACGCCAAAGCCATTGTCAGTAAATTGAGTATAATTATCAATGCTATAAAATATATAAATACACCAATAAAGCAGGATGTTTTAAATTGATATCTGAAGTGCCTTGAATTATTACTAGCCACATACTCACTCCCAAAATGTACCAAGTTATTCAAATTAAATCACCTGAACAGATTTCCTCATGATGTGTTTTAGGGTCTTCCTTCCATTTTCTCTAGCCTAAGTTTCTATACTAACTTTAAACTCATTGTTTACTTTGTGAGTGAAGGCCATCATGGCAAATTGCTTGTTCTACAATTTCATTTGAGTCACATAAGAGGTGACCAAAGGATTTATTTATTTATTACCATGCAGTTTTCTATTTAGAATAAGCAATAGTTGTCTTCAGTACAACTCCAAAGGAGGAAGTATTAAGAAAAAAGTATTGAATGTAGGTGGATCTGAAGTAAAATATTTGCCTTAACATTTTGTGTCCTATGGAGATAAATTTCACTTTCCTTAGAAAAGTGAAAAGAAAGAATGTTCAGGACGTATTGATTCAGAAAATGAAGTGACTTGTTCAAAACAACCTTCATTTTGTAGCAGATAGTTGGTTCTATCAGCAGATAATAATAGTTATTTATGGTGATATTCCTAAATATTCCTTACAATGTAGAAGATCTAAACAGGTGTCTAAAACTTGAACATATGTAAGAAACCTGGTCCAAAAGTCTTAATCACTGATTTATACTCCCATGAAACACTATCTAACTTTTCTAACTTCTAGATATACTTCTTAAATGTAAAAGTAACTCCTTTCACCCCATTTTGCTCTATCTATGTATCTATCTATGTATCTATGTATCTATCTATGTATCTATGTATCTATCTATGTATCTATGTATCTATCTATGTATCTATGTATCTATCTATGTATCTATGTATCTATGTATCTATCTATCTATCTATCTATCTATCTATCTATCTATCTATCTATCTATCTATCTATCTATCTATGTGTCTTATATCCTAACTGCAGTCTCCCCTTCCTCTCTGTTCTCTCTGTGCTGTAATTTCATGTCTGGATGTGATGTGGATACAGCTTTTGTCATACTGAACATGGGAAGATGAGTAAGAAAACAGGGATCATATTGTACAACGGTGCATTCTGAGAACAGTTGAACTGTGTTGCTGCCAAGGGACTGGGATGGAATAATGGAGTCATGAAAACATGATTGGTGTGCCTTTCAACTTGCTACTCCTGTGTATTAGAATCTGCACCACTATTTGCCCTTTCAAGATATTTGCAGTATGCATTAGAGATCAATTCATTTCAACTCATTGTGTTTTTATAACAGATTAGCAGAACAGGATAGAACAACTTGTCAGATAGCTGATTAAAATATTATCTAGCGTCTTTGACAGCAGCAAGTCAGCTGCTGATTTGCCTTCTGATGTTATTGTCAGTCTGATGTGTTTGGTTACGCTTGAAATCCCTAGTTCTGAAACATTAGAAGAAAACTCATCACTACTTAACTTATGTGATCTTGAATACCAGTGACTTTCAGAATGTTTTAAGTTGTTGTGTTCTTTGACTTATTAAAATTAATTATCGAGGCACAAATGGAATACCATCATTTTCTTACACCAAAAGGAGATAAGATATTTGTGGTTTTCATGTTTGGATGAAAAATTACATATTTAATTACTATTTTATAAAACTATTCCCACCCTACCTCACACACACACATGCAAATATATGCACATATCAATTCAACTGTCACATACTGTATGTTGCAATATATTACTTATAGGAATCACATTTGTGTTTTTAGCTCACATAGATTGTGGGCATATGGTTGATAAAATAAGGTCTTTGTATATATCTTGAATAATGTTTTTGTCAGAAGGCATTTTTTAATTAAAATGTGGTTTATTGTCTACTTTCTTCCATCAGATGCGGGATCTGTTGAGGGGCTTGCCTATCACAGAGCCTGGGACACTCTGTACTGGACCAGCTCCAGCACGTCATCCATCACCAGGCACACAGTAGACCAGGCTCAGCCCGGAGCGATTGACAGGGAAGCAGTCATCACCATGTCAGAGGACGACCACCCTCATGTGCTAGCTTTAGATGAATGCCAAAAGTAAGAGGCTACATTATTATATCTGCATTATAGCAGAATAGACTACTATACGCACTTTAAAGAGAGTTAAGTTTAAAGGAAAAAGGTTTCCGTCAAAGTTCCTTCTATAAGTGTTTCTTCTTTTTATGAGAACACTGTGTGCATAATTAAAATGTGTATTATTTGAATGTTCTGTGTTATCTCTGGAAAAGGTTTGATAAAAATTAGTGTGAGTAATGAAAGTGAAAATTCTATGGTGCATAGAGTGCATTGATTTATAAATTTATAAAGAATTTATCAATATCTATTAATTCCCAGAAGAGCTTTTTTTTAACCACTTGAACCAATGATTTTTATAACTGGGGATCTGCCTAAAAGTAATCCAAAGAGAACAATCAACAATGAAATAATTGCTGTATATGCTTACCTTTTCAACCCATTTGTTGCTACACTGCCCAGACATTTGGTTGGTGATTTTGAGGTACTTCTAAGAGGAGAATGTGTTAGAAATAATTAGCAAAAATAAAATAAAACAACGTAGAAAACACGACAGAGTTGAGTAGTGTCATAAAGGACATCTTTACACAAAAACGTGAAGGACAAAGCAGTTAAGCATCAATACACCTGTTGAATTTCACTTCATTATAATATGGTAAAGATATGAAGGAGAAAATCACATTTTGCCCCCAAATGAGCAATAAAAATGAAGTTAATGTATATGCATTCAAACTTTGTATTTGCCATTTTTAATTAGAATATAATTATGCCACTTGTTTTTCTTTTCTTTTCCTCACTCTACCTCTTCTGGTATCCACTTCTTCCAACCCCCTCTTTGACCCTGGCATCATGGATCAAATTGAAAGTTTCTTTCTTTGTATATGGTGTCGTCATTATAAATCAACCTCCTGAGTCTGCTTTTGTTAGTGTGTGTGTAAGAGCATGTGTGCATGATTTCAGAGCTGACCTCATAATTGCAGACAACTCATCTTTGGGAGAGGCTAATTCTCCCTCTCTATCCAAATCTTAGTTGCTGTATTTATTTCCCCTAGGGGAAGGAACTTGTGAGACTTTACCTATTCCATGATAGTATGCCTATTGACATCTTGTTCAGGTTTTGTTTACTCAGCCCTTTCTAAAGAAGCAGTCTTACAAACACAGAATTCCTGGTCTACTAAGTCCTGTAATCCTTCCATCCCTTTCTTATGTGATGCTCCCTGAGCAACAGATGCTGTAACTGCGCTGCAGATATATTCACTGGGACTGAGTTTTGCCACAATTCATTCATTTATTCATGTGTCCAGTAAAAATTTTTTTGTGATGGCCTCTGTTTGCTATGGAGAGAATCTTCAATTACACACACACACACACACACACACACACACACACACTTATCTGTGGTTATCAGATTTAAAAAGTTGTTAAAGAAATATGCCAATATATCTAAGTGGTAGCAATACTTTTTATTTTAAAACACTGTCCTCAGTAATGTCATGAAATTAGCTAGGTTCTGCAACCTTTCATCCTTTTGAGTGGGCCTTCAGTCTCATTACACAGTTGTTGGATGACAATGACATATGAATACCACTATTGCACCTTTATGGATATCTTGTTATGCTGGTCATTGATGTGGCTGATAGTTTCCCAGATAGGCAAGACTGTTGATTGCTAAGCATCCTTGGCAACTTTCACGGTTATTTCTGACACTATAGACTCTAGATAAGAGAAGGAAGCATTTAGATTAGGTACACTTTGAGAATTCTTAATCCTATTCCCTAAGTGTGCAGAAGCTTCACTAATAGGGACTTTCCTTCAAATTCTGAGGGCACACAAGAGTGATAGCAAGAGCTTATACTACTTTGGGAGTTACTTGGTCTATCTTGACAAATGGCAATATTCTATATTATTATTGGTAAATATAAATTAATATTTATCAAACAATCGTGTTGTTATTCCTTCCTCCTTTTTCTGTTACTGACTTCGCACCTGCTTCCACACTTATGGCCTCCTTCCCCGTTCTTCATTTAACACTTTCAGTCACTTGTGTCCTGCTATTCTCTCACAGAATCCCCCTTTTGCCCATTGTTTCTCTACACTTTCCTGGTTTCTGCTAATTACTTGGTGCTGCATACTCACTTGTGAGGAGCTAGGATCCACAGATGAGAGAGAAGCTGTGAGGTTTGTCTTTCAATCTAATATTGTCTGGGTTGCCTTCAATTTAATATTTTCTAGGACCATCTATTTGCATCCAAATGTCATTTCATTTTTAGAGTTGAATAATATCCCATAGTGTATATGCAACACATTTTAATTATCCATCCATCTGTTGAATGATATTAAGGTTGTTTCTATTCCTTATCTGTTGTGAATAGGACAGCAATGAGCAAGGGTGAGCAAGTATCTAAGGAGTAGGAATTTGAGTACTTTGGGGATATGTCAAGGAGTGATACCGCTGGGTTGTGACATGCTTAATTTTACTGTTTTGAGGATTCCCAGCAATGGATTCCAGAAGGATTGTGACAGTGTGCATCAACACCAACAATATATGAGAGTTCTCCTTCTCTATCACCTCATTGCAACTAGTGACAGTTATTTTATGAACCAACATGCCTTGATGAAATCTCTGAGTTGCTTGAATATTCATTTTCATAATTGATGAGTATAAAGAACAGCTTTTAATTATCAGCTCATTTTTCATATGGGTCATTTACTTCCTTGATGTTTCATTTTTTTTGAGTTCAGTATCTATTCTGGATATTAGTCCTCTGTCAAGGGTGTAGCTGTCAAAGATTCTCCCCCATTCTGAGGATTTCTTCTTCAATAAATTTGTTGTTTCCTTAGCTGTATGAAGCTTTTTACTTTTATGAGGTTCCACTTGTCAATTATTGCCTTATGTTCCTGGACAAAGGGAGAACTTTTCAGGAAGTCTTTCCTGCATCTATATCTTAAACAGAATTGCCTGTGCTTTCTTATAGCAGTTTTAGGACTTCAGGTTTTCAAACTGAAGTCTCTGATACACATGAAGATAATTTTTGTGTAATGTGATAAATATGTCTATAGTTTCATTCTTCTGCATGTGGACATCCTATTTTCCCAGTCAGTACCTTGTTGATGTTGACTTTTCTACTAAATACTATTGTCCCCTGTGTCAAGTATCGGATGACTATAAGTTTGGGTACTCATGTCTAGACTGTTTTATTCGATTGATATATATGACGAATTTTTTCCAGTGCTGTATTGTTTTTATTACTGTGCCTCTGTAATAGAGCTTGAAGTCTGGAGTGGCAATCCTCTGAGAATTATTTTTTGTTGTACAGGATTTCTCTGTCTATCTGTGGTCTTTTTCGGTACCATATGAATTTAAAATTTTTTTTTCTTCAGCTGTTAGAAATATTTTGGGGATTTTGGGAGGACTGCATTAAATACACAAACTGATCATATAGAAAGGCTATATTATTTCTGCCAATTCTTGAGCATTTGATGCCTTTATATTTTCAGTGTCTTTCACAACCTCTTTTTCTTTTTTTAAGATGTTTGATGTTTTACTTGAAGAGGTATTTTATTTCACTGACTAGGTTTATTCCAAGGTAACTTATCTTTGATGTTATGCCAAATGATAGCATGTCCATAATCTCTTTCTCAGTGTGTTTGTTGGTGGTGTGTAGAAAGGCTATTGGTGTTTTCAAATTGATTCTGTACCCTGACTCTTGGATAAAATGTTTTAATGATCCTAGAAGGTTTCTGGTGGTTTTTTTCAAAACTCTTGTGTATAATAGTATAACACCTGCAAATAGAGATAGCTTCCCATTTATAGACTTTGAATTTCTACCCCATCTTTGTTGAACAACCTCCAAAGCTCTTTTCTCAAGCATCCACAAAAAATGAGTGATGTGGCAGGGACCTCAGACTCTGAGTGGAAAAGGGCTACCAGCCTAGGCTCACATTGAACTTTCTGTGAAAGTTCTTGGAACCTCATGAATATTAGACTTAATTCCCTAATTGAGCCTCAAGTCATTATGAACACAGGAATATTTGTTCTACAGTAAGAGGGAAAATGGTCATTTTTTACTTCATGTTTTCAGTTCATGAGCACAGTAACATTTGCTCTACAGTAAGAGTAAAAACTGGGTCAAAGGAATAATGCGTTAATTAAAATAATCACAGGTCGATGATTCCTGCTATTACTTATAATAGTTACCAATTGATGACTGCTTTGTATTCATACAATTAGTAATAAAATGGGTCAAATTCACTTTCAATCTGTATCTAGCAAACTAAATATTTAAATTATGCACATTGAAGATTTTGAACTGAAAGGTGATTTGTAATTAAAATTTAAAACATAATAAGTATATTTAACCATCATCTACATATCTATATTAGTGATACTGTCAAATCACTTTTGTTACTTGTTGACCAACACATATTTTAAAAGAAAATCATAAGTTATAATTACTAGCTGGAATATTCGGGTCCATACTTGACTCAGAAACTAGTAACTGTATAATTTGGGATTGCTCTAGACTGAATTGCTCACCCTCTGTTTTTTTAACTGTGAAATGAGAGAAGAAATGGAAGGAAAACAGCTTCAAACTTTGAATATTAACAATCTAGAAAAGTATTGTAGATGAATTGTGAATTTAATATCATATATTAAGTGTTTAAATATTAAATGATTCAATAAACCAGATTTTCACTTAAAAATATTTTTAGGGCTGCCAGTATTTTTGTTGCATTTGCTCTTTAGCAGACCACAACATGTCTCTGTTTCACAGGATTGCAGGGAAAGAAATGTTATGATTTACAAAGACTAGAGATACATGTGAGATTTTTTTTTAATCAGCAACTAGAAACGTTTACTTTTTGTTAATTTGGATATGGTACAGAAATTGATTTCACACAATTCTCAACAACTTACTTAGCAATGTTGATGGTCATACCCTAAATTTGCTTTAAGTGTTTGTGTACTGAAGTGTGTGGGCAGTCTGTTTGTAAATACAAAACATTATTTTGGCAGATTTTCTTTATTTTATTTATTTTTCTTTTTTTTAATTTATTCATTTATTTATAAAAATTTCCACTTCCTCCCCTCCTCCCAATACCCTCCCATTCCCCCCAGTCCCTCTCCTCCTCCCTCTCCAGGCCTAAGAGCAGTCAGGGTTTCCTGCCCTGTGGGAAGTTCAACTTCCTCCAAACTCCCTCCAGGTCTAGGAAGGTGAGCATTCAAACAGACTAAGATCCCAAAAAGCCAGTGCATGCAGATGAAACAAGACCCAGTGCCATTGTCAATGGCTTCTCAGTCTGCCCCCATGTCAGCCACATTCAGAGAATCCAGTTTGATCACATGCTCGTTCAGTCCCAGTTCAGCTGGCCTTGGTGAGCTCTCATTAGATCAGTCCCCTTGTATCAGTGGGTGAACGCACCCCTCGCGGTCCTGACTTCCTTTTTCATGTTTCTCCCTCCTTCTGCTCCTCATTTGAACCTTGGGGGCTCAGTCCAGTGCTCCAATGTGGGTCTCCGTCTCTATCTCCGTCCATCTTAGGATGAAGGTTCCCTCTGATCCTCCCTTCCTTGCTGACGTTCTCCCTCCATCTGCTTCTCATTTGAACCTAGAAAGTTAAGTTCAGTATTCCAATGTGTGTCTCTGTCTCTATATCCATCCATCGCAAAATATTCATCAGTATGGTTATGGGCCATGGCCAGTTCAGGCACCCTCTCCTCTGCTGCCCAGGAAACAATCTGGGAACCTCTCCTTGGGCCTGGGAACCCCTCCAGAATCAAATCTCTTACAAACCCTAAGATGGCTCCTTTAGTTGAGATATATACCTCCCTGCTCCCATATCCATCCTTCCTCCTTTCCCCCATCCAACTCCCCCAAGCTTTTCCCAATCCTCCCCTACTACCTTCCCTCTAACCATCTCCCCTTCCTTCCACCTCACCCCCATGCACCCAAGGTTGCCCGGCTTTCTTGTCTACTTCCAATATCCAGGAGGATAAATATTTGATTTTCTTCAGGTTCACCTTCTTATTTAGCTTCTCTAGGATCACGAATTATAGGCTCAAAGACATTTAATTAAGGCTAGAATCCACTTATGAGTGAGTACATACCATATTCCTCTTTTTGGGTCTGGTTACCTCACTCAGTAAAGCGTTTTCTATTTCCATCCATTTGCACGCAAAATTCAAGATGTCATTGTTTTTTTACCGCTGAGTAAAACTCTAATGTGTATATGTTCCACACCTTTAACCATTCTTCTATTGAGGGGCACCTAGGTTGTTTCCAGGTTCTGGCTATTACAAATAGTGTTGCTATGAACACAGTTGAACAAATGCTTTTGTAGTATGATATGGCCTCCCTTGGGTATATTCCCAAGAGTGGAATTGCTGGGTCCTGAGGGAGGTTGACTCCCAGTTTCCTGAGACACCGCCACACTGATTTCCACAGTGGCTGCACAAGTTTGCATTCCCACCAACAATGGATGAGTGTTCCCCTTACTCCACATCCTCTCCAGCATAGGCTATCATTGGTGTTTTTGAGTTTAGCTATTCTGATAGGTGTAAGATGATATCTCAGTGTTGTTTTGATTTGCATTTCCCTGATCACTAAGGAGGTTGAGCATGACCTTAAGTGTCTTTTGACCACTTGAAGTTTATCTGTTGTGAATTCTCTGTTCAATTCAGTACCCCATTTTTTAATTAGGTTAATTAGAATTTTAGTGTCTAGTTTCTTGAGTTCTTTGTGTATTTTGGAGATCAGACCTTTGTCTGATGAGGGGTTGGTGAAGACTTCCTCCCAGTCAGAAGGTAGCCTTTTTGTCTTACTGACAGTGTCCTTTGCTTTACAGAAGCTTCTCAGTTTCAGGAGGTCACATTTATTCATTGATTCTCTTATTGTCTGTGCTACTGGGGTTCTACTTAGGAAGTGGTCTCCTGTGCCCATGTCTTGTAGACTACTTCCCACTTTCTCTTCTATCAGGTTCAATGTGGCCAGATTAATATTGAGGTCTTTAATCCATTTGGACTTGAGTTTTGTGCATGGTGATAAATATGGATCTACTTTCATTCTTCTACAGGTTGACATCCAGTTATGCCATCACCATTTGTTAAAGATTCTGTCCTTCTTCCATTGTATACCTTTAGCTCCCTTGTCGAAAAGCAGGTGTTCATAGGTTTGTGGGTTAATATCCTGGTCTTCTATTTGATTTATAGATCGACTTCTCTGTTGTTATGCCAATACCAAGCTGTTTTCAAGCTGTTTTCAATACTGTTGCTCTGTAATAGAGTTTGAAGTCAGGGATGGTAATGCCTCCAGAATTTCCTTTATTGTATAAGATTGTTTTGGCTATCCTTGGTTTTTTGTTTTTCCATATGAACTTGATTATTGTTCTCTCAAGGTCTGTGAAGAATTTTGATGGGATTTTGATGGGGATTGCATTGAATCTATAGATTGCTTTTGGTAGAATTGCCATTTTTACTATGTTGATCCTAGGGAGATCTTTCTATTTTCTTGTATCCTCCTCAATTTCTTTCTTAAAGACTTAAAGTTCTTGTCAAATAGGTCTTTCACTTCCTTGGTTAGAGTTACCCCAAGATATTGTATGCTATTTGTGGCTATCGTGAAAGGTATTTTGGCAGATTTTCTTGATTCCAGTAAGCTAAGCAGATTTTCAGAGTGTCCATACTTCTAGACTCTTCTCCTTTCTTTGATTTTGTGTTCTCCACTTCCAACTAAGCAGATAGTGCAGAGGAAGATATTTGAAAATCTGTTCCATAAAAACAGGACTTGTAGGATTTGTCCCCTTCCTGCTGAGTTCAAAGGACTTCCATGTAATCATAACTTCCTCAGAGCACAATAATATACTCATTAGTCTAACCTTTGTATGTAGCAGATATTGTAGTAAAGGATTTAAAACACCCCCAAATGCCACCAATTGTAGAATAATAGTATATAATTTATTGTATATATAATTAAATAAACAGATTAAAAGTTATAGAAATAGAGATGTTTGATCATTTTATATCTAAAAAATAAAAAAAAAAACAAGAAATGCAGAATTTCCAAAGTAAATTTGCAAGGGCAAAGATGTCTGATTTTTATCAATTCTAGGAAAATATGTAGCTATAATATATATTATATATATCATAACCAAAGAATAATTGCCTGCAGTGATCATGACAGATTTGCTGAAATGTGACATTATTGTTAAAATTCAACTGAAGAAAATAGAGTTCATATTCATTTTAAGATTATTGTTTTGTCCTTGAAAAGTTGCACAATTAATTAATTTCTCCTCATTATGCATTAAAATGACTCCACCTAATCAAAGAGCTATCTGAAGATGCACACAGGGCGGTTGTATTTGCCTGAGTCTCTTGGGAATACTTAAGAGAATCCTAGAAGTTCTTTCTGAAAACAAGATCCACTTCTTACCATTTAGCCTTCCATGGAGTCATAGACTTAGAGGAAAATATTAAAAAACTGCACATTCTTGTGTCTCTACAAATGTTTTTATTTTTACTAACAATTTTTTTCAATTTTTCTTACATCTTTTACTTTAATCAGTTTAATGTTTTGGACCAATTGGAATGAACAGCATCCCAGCATCATGAGAGCCACATTGACTGGGAAGAATCCACATGTGATAGTCAGCACAGATATACTCACTCCAAATGGACTCACCATTGATCACCGTGCAGAAAAACTTTATTTCTCAGACGGCAGCTTAGGAAAAATTGAGCGATGTGAATACGATGGATCCCGAAGACATGTAAGTTAATTCAGTGCTTCTAGATCACTGCTTTATATAATAACTTAAATACTTCATACTTTTGTGGCATACACCTATTATGGAATTTCAAAAGAACTAATTGTATAAACTTTTTTGATTGAATAATTTATTCAGCACAAAGACAGTCTAGGGGTAGTTTGAAAACCTTCCTGAAGTGCATTTGCTGCCCTACAGAAAATTTTCATAACTTTTATCCTGAGGAGACAAATATTAGGTGTGTTCCCAGTTTTAATTAGAACTGAACTTGAATGGTTTCCATGTTCTTCTTTGTTATTCATAATGTTTTAATACATGAAACTATATTAATTTCCCTGAATAGAGGAAAGATATAAAAGAGTCATTGGATGGAACACAGGTACCTTGAAAACTCTGAAAACAGACACACAGGATTACATTCATAGACAAGTTGTCATACTCAATGAGGTTTTGTTGTCTTTTACTGACACAAGAAATCTTAGTGGAGGATTCATTATGCTTCTCTTGACTAACCCTTGAAACATGTACATAATCATATGCCAATGTGTTTCTCATCTCTTCAAGAAGAAGTTTCAGCACTGGAGATGGTTAAAATTCAGTATGTGAAGAGTTACTCCTGACTGGCCAGGCACGTGGGACAGTCTTGCCCCACACACCATTCCAGTGTTTGTCAGAAGTGCAAAATTCCCGTTCTCAGTTCTCTTAACCCTCGAGGAAGGCCTGAGATGGGTGGAAAATACCTTGTTGAAGGTCAGATCATAATGTTGGAAACTTCACAGGCTAAATGATCTCTGTCTTGACTATAGACACTTATAATGCCAATGCAGGCAGAAAATAAACAACAAAAAAAAAACAGGTATATGGGCCCAGTTTATGTAAAGTTTTATTAATGGAAAAAGCAAACCAACTGACCAAAATTTAATTCTGAATTTATAGGAGGAGTAAGGACAATAATATGTTTTCGTTTGTTTGTTTTTCTTTGGTTTTGTTTTTTGAAATAGAGCCTAGCTATGGGACTTGGGTTAGCATAGAACACTTGGGTTCAAACAAGCCTTCGTGTTTAAGTCTTTCAGTAGGTAAGGGCAACAACCATGCAACAATGTGCACAATGAAGTAGATATGGGGTTCATGTGAAGATACATGGAGTACACTATGTGAGTTTCTTGAGAAAGAGGAAAATGTCATGTTTTGGTACCTCACATTTTGGTACCTCATTCTTTCCAGTGGTGGCTTAAATGGCAGGGAGAGTTGAGAGCTGATTGCCTAATGCCATTGAAATGATGGGCTCAGTCTTGATTAGATATAGTTTGTGTTAAAGTCAGTAACCTTGATCAAAGAGTCATACACCTAAATTATTCATCTACTTTTTAAACTTAATTGTCATGAGACTTAGGCAAATTGCTTAGCTTTTGTAGACTGAACTTTTCATGTGCAAATTTTCAACCTACCACAAGTATTGTGAAGATAAGGGAGAATATAGCATAGAGGTTCTGAAAGGAGATATTAGTTAATACTTTGGAAAACCAAGATAAGTTCTTGTACTCAGTGTGGTTGTATTTTCTTTTTATGTCCTAATACAGAAAATGCTTTTATAGCTCCTCATAAAACCCTTAACTCATCCCAGTTCATATTTCTATCTATGGATTTTGTTCTCCCATTCTTACTTATGATAAGGATAACTAACATGGTGACCTAGGAAGGGGCTGTTGTTAGTAAATTATAAAGTATATGCTTTGTTATATTAAAAACATACCCAGCTGTGACTTTAACTTTGCACTCCTTGTTGATGTCCAAAACAAGATTATTTCTGGCTATGTCAAAATATTGGAAGAAAACTTTCTATATCTATTTTATATTTTTAACTTAGGGTTTACATATTTTAAAATATTCAAATTTGCTATTCATTAATTAAAAACCATACAAATTACGGGCACAGTGTGTACCTGTGCTCACATACAGTGATCAGTGTATGACGTACCAAACATAGATTTTTTTTTTTTTGGAAAGACATTCGAAAACCCTCTACTCCTTAAATATAAATACAATATAGCTAATGATAGTCATCTCTTTACAATGGCAGGATGCTTACCTCTTACTACCTAATTTAGTATCCTTGACCAACTTTTCCCTAAGCCCCTAACTTCCTCTGACTCTGTATTCTGTTTTCCTTTAAGGTCAGCTTTCTAGATTCCTCAAAGGATTATGATTGTATGACAGTTCTCTTCTGTTTCTGGTTTATTTCACTTAACATAATGTTTTCCCATTATATCTTTGTTGTTCAATAATGTGATAGGATTTTATCACTTTTATGGGCCAATAACATTCTAGAGAGATAAAATTCCTAGATTTTCTTTGACCATTCATCAGTTGAGACTCTTAAGTACGTAAGTTGATTCCCTCTCTCGACTAGAGAATCACACTAGTCATGGAGGGTACATACCACTTAGACATAAGAATTTCATTCCCATTGAGTATATGAGTAAGTTTCTAGGTCATTTGTTGGCTTTATTTTGGAACTTCTATACATAAGTAAACACACACACACACACACATGCAAAACTACACTGTCTTTCAAAATAGGCAGATTAATTAAAGTGATATGACAACTCATTGTCATTTTGATTTATATTTTCTGGATGATTAGCAATGTGGCATACTTCTTTGTATACCTCTTGGGAAGTATGCTAAGAAACATCTGTTTAGCTCTTTTGTTCATTTTTTAATTAGAATAGATATTAACTATGAAGTTGGGGTCCTTGTAAATTCTGAATATGAACCCTGACAGAAATATAGGATGCATATACCTCCTACCATTTTCTAGGTCAAACCTTTATTCTGTTAGCTGATTCCTTATCATGTTAAAGGTTTTAATTTACAGGAATATAATTTGTCTCCTTTTGTTGGAGTTCTTTTAAAATGCATATCTTTAAAAATGTAAGAAAACATCCTTTGTGTGTTTTAATTTAGTAGTTTTATTTCATTTCGAGTTAATTTTGAAAAAGCGAAAGTGAAAGATATGGGTCTCATTTCATTTTTGTCCCAGGGATGTCCACTTTTGCCAATACTATTTATTGGAGAGGCCATTCTCTCCCCAGTATGTGTTCTTGACACTTTTATTGAAGTTCAGCTGCCTATGTTGTTTCCTAGAATTTCTTTGCTATATCTGGCCTGGTTTATATAGAAATAACATCATTCCCAGAGGAAGAGACAAGTGATCCCTGTCTAGCTAGTGATGAGACCCAGAGCTCTGCAGCTTTTGGAGAATGCTTACTGCATGCAGGTATATTTGGATCTGGAGAGTTGTAATGGGGGTAGCCTTTTTATTTAGGGTATATCTGAAAGAGCCTCAGTAGGCTGATTGCTATGGACTGCAAGCAATCAGGTAGGTAAAGAAATTGATACAGGAGGGAAGGGAAAAAAATAAACTAAGCAGTAATTGGTTACAGTAAAGAAGTTCAATGTCTGTACAGCAAACCAATTGAGTGATAAACAGACATAAATTGATCTTCCAGAGGAAGATATCTCCTGAGCTGGTGAGACAATAGAAAAAAAAAAATGCAGGCTAGAAGATGTGAGAAGGGGCTGGATAGATGACTCAGCAGTTAAGAGCACTGGATACTCTTCCAGAGGCCCTGAGTTCAATTCCCACATGGTGGCTCACAACCATTTATAATGAGATCTGATGCCCTCTTCTGGTATGAAAGCATACATGCAGTCAGAACACTGTATACATAATAAATAAATCTGAAAAAAAATAAAAATAGTAAAGCAAAATTATAAAAGAGAGATGTGAGAGAATATGTGGGGTAATATCCCAGTTTTCCTGGGCAATGACCTCATTTCTTTAAACTGAGTATTTTCCAGAGAGGGTAGTCAAAGATCTAAGTAAGGCCTTGGAAGTATGAGAGTATATAATATTCACCAAGTCCCTAGAACTTAACTATGAAGTACTTTCAGTCCACAGGATAATGGTATGAGTCAGATTATCTGTCTCAGATATGGTAAGGTTATAGCAGGTACCAGAAGGTAAAGAAGGCTAACAGCACATCAAGGTGAGTAAGAGAGCACTTATTACCTGTTGAAGTGGGAGAGGAAGAGGTTTCTGAGAGAGAAATGGAAGGGATTTTTCCATTTGGCTTCTGGTCTTTTCATTGGCATGAGTGTGGGATAGACAAATCTAGATTTCAGTAATGAGTAGAAGGTGAAATAAGAAGAGTTTAGCTGTGAAGAAAGAAAGGGGGGGTTCATAAAGAAGTGGTATAGGCTAAGACATTGAAGAAGTGGGATAAGCAACGAGAGGCTGGGTAAGAGGATTCCTATAAAAAAAACTGGGTAGATTCAATAAAGTAATCATTATGGAGCTATGCCATGGACATGAGCTGGGATATTATTGGAAATATGCCTGTTGGTCTGACAGGTGAAGAAAAGCAAAATCCAGTTTGTCAGAATTTTAGGATTAGAAAGAGGTTTTCAGTGTGTAGAAAAGAAGACAGCATCTCCCAAGGTCAGTAATGGCTTAAGGACCATGAAGGGTCTATTATCTATTGATCAGAATAGGGTAGTAAGTGGAGAAAAAGGGAAAAAAAAACAGAGTATCCAAGGGCATATTATGGTACTTTAGCGGTGGCTGGTAGTGGTGGGCGGCATATAGAGGCAGGTTCCAAGGATTTGCCAAATGAAGTCCATACACTTATTTACTTCAGAGAAGTTTAATAACTAAGAGGAGCTCCAGCTGATCATGCTTATGCATGGGGGTTTGCATTTGTGAGACTGGAGGGATTAGAAGAAGAAAGGCCACCAGAAGTGTTTTAGAGTTGAAGTCTACATCCTTTTAGCTTACAGAGTTGTAGCCTGCAAGAGTTGTCTCTTATTTATGCTGTTGTGATTACCTCAATGGGGTTCATATCAATTTTGGTTGTAAGGCTGGAGAAAGATCCTAAATGCAAATACAGTTGCCCACGTGCATATGGAAAGGTACAGCAGGATATTGTATAAGGTATAAGGAGGTATAAGGAGGTCGTTGATTTAGAGTGTGACTGTTTTCATGCAAAGGGAAGGGAGCATATATAAGGAAAAGAAGGTGAAGTATTTGGTAGAGGGTGTATAATAATGAATGGTTCTGTCATATAAACTCAAAGGGTAAGGGCTAATGAATTTTCTTGGGAAGTCATAAACAAAGGATAACATTAGGTAGAAGAGCTGACAACGGAAGTTTGGATTTCAGTACTGATTTATAAGTTGAAAGAAATATTTATAAGTTCTGCCTTTCCTGTGAACTATAGGGGATAGAGAAGGAACGTTTATTACCTGACAAAAAAAAAAACTAGATGCTGAGCTTTCTTGGAAATGAAAGAGATTTCTGTCAGATTGTAGAGGAGAAATCAAGCAAAAGCAAGGAATGATTACAGATAGAAGCTACAAATGACATCTTATCTCCTCTTCAACATGGTGTGGAAGCTTTCTATTATACCTGATCAAAAGGTATACTGATATAAGAACATAGCACTGTTACAGAGAGTATGACATGCAGATGAAGTTGATATATAACTGTTGTCCTAGGAGTAGTCCTCAGTGATCTGTATGGGGAAGGGAAATAGTCTGAAAGCCCTTTAGAGAGAGGCTTGGGAGTAAATCATTGTGGGATGATGGTGTGGGGAGTCTGTGACAAGATGGTGGGCTAGGAATGTGTCTTCAATAAAATAATCAGGTTTGATGCCTACATAGAAGTGACAATGCACAACAGAAATGAAACTGACTTTTCAGCAGAAGTGGGGAAAGGGGGTCACTGAGAATATACCAGGAGTGTAGTAGAATAAAACTATGGCAGGACAGTTAATAGAATTAATAAAGAATGAAATAGGATGTAAATAAGCATATTCAGAAATCTGAAAGTATGTGAAGTGGGAGCAGGTACTGCCTATTGTGAAAGAGTTTAATTTTCAACGTTGAACTTAGCTATATGATCAGAAATGTTCTCTTGTTCACCAGAACAGTAGGGGTTGGGAAAGTTCTGAAAAGAGTTTATAGATTAATTAATTAACTACTCAGAAAGGAAAATTACTCTCTTGGCAAATTAGGGCATGAGCATGGAGAATGTGGTATATATTTTAGACTTAGTATAGACATGACCTTTTCATTGTGTGCCAGTGTGAATAAGCAGTTAATGATGATGAGATTTGCATAATGTGAGGAGATTATTTGGAAGAGATTACATTTCTAAGGTGATATTATCTATGACTCATGTGGGATTGTCCTCTCTATGCTGTGAATATTGTTTGTTAATAAAGGAAATGCCTTGGCCTGTTGATAGGGTAGAAATCAGATAGGCAGAGAAAACTAACCTGAATGCTGGGAGAAAAGAGACAGAGTCTTAGATGGAGAAGCCATGGAGCCATCACTGGAGACAGATGTGCTGAAACTTTGCTGGTAGGCCATGACCTTGTGGTGAGGCACAGACTAAAAGAGATGGGTTAAAATAAGATGTAAGTAGTAGCCAATAAGAAGCTAGAGCTAATGGGCCAATCTGTGATTTAAATAATATAGTATCTGTGTGGTTATTTAGGTTCTAGGAAGCCAGGACAAAAACACGGCCCCTTACAACATATGACAGTGTCCTATCCTGTGACTGCATGGTGTTTTTGAAGAGATCAATATACCATTGAGTTGCCTCACCATTAGGATAATCTGACACAACAGTAAATAAGGTTAGAAAGGAGTTAAGGAAGTCAAGACCAAATTACGGCACTTCAAAAAAGATAATGTCTCCAATGAGGAGAATACTTAGACGAAAGGTTTCATTTCACTGAAAGGTAACTAAAAGTTTTACATAAGCAGTGTGTACCTGTTGAATGAGAGAAAAAAAGACAGAGAAACTTGGCTGATTTATAAGCTCATGGAGTCTGTTGGAAGCACAGATTGAGTATGTTGTAAGAATACGAGCTTGAAACTTTCTATCATTCACAGAGAAGTAGCTTCATGAAAGAAGCCCAAATGTACCTCTAAGTCTGACTTTAGACAGTTAGGCTGCTCTCTGTTGTTTTTTTCCCGTAAAACACACACATACGAGCTAGGGTTGTGCTCAAATAGACATTGAAAAACAGGGCAAAAGGTTAGAAGCGGGTATCAAAGCCCTAAAACAGGAGCAGTCAGGTCTGCTTTAAACATAGACAATGCAAGTTGGATACTTTAGGAGAGGCTCAGAGAGTCTAAATAGTTTGGTAAAGATATTTAGCTAAAATAAATCAATGTGACAAAATAAAATGAATGGCATTCTTTGTTGTATAATGTTGACTCTAGACTTATTTACAATACAATGATGCCTTTGTGTATATATGTGTTTTCTGTTTTATTTTGTTTGTTTTTATGAAACTCCTGTGTGTGTGAATTCCTTTGTGTGTGTGTTTATTTGTGTGGGTCTATCTGTTTGTCCTTTTAGTTTGACTCATTTGCTTTCTTTGTTTTGTCTTATTCCAAACGGTTTATTTTTATTTTATCCAATTTTATTGAATTGTTATTCTTGAGAAGTCTGTCTGTTTTATAATGAGAGATATGCGTCCTGATGGAAGAGAAGATAGGGAGGAACTGTGAGTATTTGGGAGAGGAGAAACCACAATTGAATGTATTGTATGGTAAAGAAATTATTTTCAATAAACAAAAGGATTAGCTAAGACTCCAAGGAAATAAAAAAGTTAAACTGTGACCAAGATAAGTTAATTGAGTAGAGGGTATCTGAATCTTAGAGGAGGATACCTGGTATCCCCAATGAGCCAAGAAATTAATGAGGATCTAGGTATGCTTTGGAGGCAAGTCCCAAGATTTCCTACAGAGGAGGAAGACATCTCTGTGTAAGCAGCTTGTCCTCAGAGAATTTATAAGATTTAAAATATACCCATGGGCTTGATCAAGGAGATGAAGATCATCATCAAATACTTAGGGAAGTACTGTCCAGAACAGCAGTGAGATCATTTAGGTATCAGGGCCTGTCCAGGTAAATGCAAATGACAAGAATATCAATGGTAAAAGGGAAATAATAAAGAAAGTACCTTTGTATCAAGCACTGAGAAGAAATAGAAGAATGAATATTAGAAAAAAAAAGGTTTATGTGGACATGCAGGTAGACAGGAGTTATAGGTAAATTAATAAGACAAAACTTGGATTAAGTGGTAAAATACTTATCTACTTTTGGTAGCAAGAGTGAGTGGTGTAGAGAGAGTAAATCATTTGTACTTTGTACAAATTTGTGAAATTTGTACTTTGATTAGTCAGATAATGATAGGTTTCAGTTTCTCAAATTTTTCAGAGTGAGTAGATAATTGTTCCTGACACACAAAGGCTGAAGGTCCATATAAATTGTTTAGTATAAGAGTACATTGTGGAATAATAGTACTGAGGATGTGTATTTGACACAAGAATAAACAGATGGTGTCTACGTCTAGTGCATGGGGGTCCCTGGATAAGGGTTACGAAAAAACAAGGACACAGGGGATGCAGAGTGGAAACAGCACTTGCAACTGCATGCTGCGCATTTATTAAGTAATCCTTTTATACGCTTTGGAAACAATTGTTTCAGTCAACAGTTTTATCTAAAAGAGGAACAATAGATCATGAGTTAACCAAGGACTTATTTAGATTATGCACACAAAGCAGCTTAACGTAGCAAGGGTGGTCTGGGGGCTTGAAAGACATCCTAGCCTATTTTAAACAAGGGTCTCCAGAGACATTATCTCACTGTCCCAATCTATTCTAAGACTTCCTTCAGTGAGCAGAACAGCTGCTTCAAGCTGAGACTGTGGCCTCAGGGCAGCCACTTCCGCAAACCACAGGGTATGTGACACTTGCTACTTAGAAGCAAAGGCCAGAGGACTTGTCACTCTGAAATGTTTCATAGCATTCCATGAAACTTCTCTTAGATTCCAAGGCAGTACTCAACCCCTCCCCTGGCATGGGTGGCATGATCCCTGCATTTTATATCACAGTCTCCAAATCTCCACAAGATGGTCGTGGTAAAAAAGAGTTCCCAGAAGGAAAGAGTATTGGTTAAAAAATAGTACAAATTAGTTTGCCTCCTTAAGATTTTGTGACAGACAGATAAAAAACAGATACAGGAAACTTTTCTAAAATTCATGTCCTAGGAGAGAGATCAGATAACAGAGAATAACCAAGAAGGAATTAGGAAAGGAATATGCAAATAGATTGCACAGTGGTGGGCCAGCCTTGTTTTGGCAGAAGTACATTCTACTTCATATCAGAGAGAGCAAGAACTCTTGTATGGGTACAGTAAACTCTGATATACTGAATAAGACATTCCCATATCCTAGATGTATCAAGCTTATCAGTAACTGACATCTTTGCCCTATGTTCTAGTTTGCTTTCTGTTGCTGTGATAAATACCATGACCCAAAGCAATTAGGGGGAGCAAAAGGATTATTTCAGCTCCACTTCCTGGTACATCACCAAGGGAAGGACAGGAAGGATCAAAAGTAGAAGCAGAGGTACCAATCAAGAAAAATATCTAGATGTTCTGAGCAACCATATGGGACAGTGTATTACTGACTCGCTCTCTTTGGCTCATGATCAGTCGTCTTTCTTATCCAGTTCAGGACCATTTGCTTAGGAGTAAAAGCACCCAAAGGAGAACGGGCCCTCCTATCGATTAGCAATTAAAAATTTTCCCATAGACATCGTCATGCCAATCAGGTAGAAGCAATTATTCAGGTTAGATTCACTCTTACTAAGTGTGTCAAGATGTCAACCATGGTCAGCCATTACACTTTGTGTTCAGTCAAATGGATGGAGGTGGGAACAGAGTCTTCCCCTTCTCTGTTCGTTTTAGGTAGTAGATGTCAATACCAATGAACTCATGAAGTCTGAGGAGTGTGACATAAGACTGTTTGTCAGCACTTGATATCTAACCCGTTCCTGTTTCCTTTGCTCTATTATTAAAAACTTTGAAGGACGGTTTTATATTTCCACTTTGAAGAGTTTGTGAGGGCTGTTCTCTAATCTTTGAAGGTTTTATCTATTATTGGCTGCTGACTGAAATGATATGAAGGCAGATATTTAATATTTTCATCACTTTCTGGATTATATTTAGCCTTGGTCCTTGATAAGCAGAGTAATAAAGGTAAACCTATCAGAATTACACCTGAGTTCTCAGTGAAAACCATGAAAACCAGAAGATCATGGATAGATGTGCTACAGTCACAAAGAGACCATGGATACAAACCCAGACTACTATACGCAGTAAAGCTTTCATGACAAAAAACAGATTTAAACAACATGTATCCATAAACCCAGCCATACAAAAAGTACTAGAAGGAAATCCCCAACCCAAAGATGCTAATTGCATCCACAAAAACACAGGCAACAGAAACCCCCCTATCCATAAAACCCAAAGAAGGGAAACCCATAATGACTACCACTGAAAAAAAAATAGGAATTAACAAGCACTAGTCATTAACGTCCCTTAATATGAATGGACTCAATTTACCTATAGAAAGATTATTAAAAAAAATGTCAAGACCACCTCATTCATAAAACACATGGACTGGGTCTTCCCACATCAATCATCAATCAAAAAGATGCCCCACAGACATGTGTAAGACCAGTACAATCAAGGCATTTTCTCAATGGAGGCTCCATTTTCCCAAATGATCCTAGTTTGTATCAAGTTAACAAAAACCTAAGCAGCACAGCTTGGAACTTCTACAACACCTGTCATAGGGAGGTGCGGGCTGCATCCTGCCACCTGGCTAGCTTAACCCCAAAATAATTGCACAGAAACTGTATTCATTTAAACACTGCCTGGCCCATTATTTCTAGCTTCTTTTGGCTAATTCTCATATCTTGATTAACCTATTTCTATTAAATCTGTGTATAACCACGTGACTGTGGCTTACTGGCAAGATTCTAACCTATGCCCATCTCAGGCCAGAGTTTCATGGCACCTGCCACGCTTCCCTTCTTCCCAGCATTTTGTTCTGTCTACTTTGCACACCTAAGGGCTGCTCTATCAAAAGGCCAAGACAGCTTCCTTATTCAACCAATGAAATCAACACAAATACAGAAGGACCTCCTACACCAAGCACCAATTAGGTTAAGACCCCTATCCTGCACATGAACAATATCTGGATGTGCTGAGCAGGTATCTAGGGATGCCTGGAGATGCTTTCTGTCCTTAGATAGGGAGAAAAAGCAGAGTGACAAAGATATCATGATAAATTAAATTAAAGAACTGGATAAGATACTGAATTTCTTTGTGATACATTTTGGAATCTAAATGCTTTTCTATTTGAGATAGACTGGCAAGAGGAAAAGAAACAAGGATGTGCCCTTGGATGCCAGGACCTGCAACCTGGCAGAGTGGAAGATAAGAAGAGTAGCCAAATGACAAAGACTGTGTAGTGGTGACAGGAAGGATAGGTAAAAGTTTGTCAGGGAGGAAATAAGTGGGTTAAAAGTTGGAGTCTTGTCTGAGGAGGGCAGTATCCTCAGATCAGGCCTGGGAGAATGGGCGAGAAGGGTGGTAATAGCAAAAGAAGATTCCTTTCTGGGCAAAGACAGTAGCAGGAGAGAGAATTCACTGGTAGAGACAAAGTCTAAGGCAGAAGAAAAGTCAGGTGTGGGTTCAGATTTTAGAGAAGGGAAAAGTGTCTTGAGATTCCTCTTTGAACATGGCAGGGAGGGTAGACATATGGAGAAAGGTTCCAGCAATTCTGAAAAACAAGTTATGATAGCTATTGTATTACTATTTGTGATATTATCACTATTTGTCCAATGGGAGGGGCTTTCCAAAATGTCAAAACTCTGGGTAACAAAAAGAGCAATTATAAAGAGATAAAGATTTTATGGCAGTATTAAAGTATCACTATATACAAAGTGAGATATAAAATGTAATTAAACATATAAAGTAAAAATGCTGAGCTCATGCAATACCAAAGGAGAGGTGGGGAAACATCATCTACACTAGTGGAAATCCTTTTTGGGTACTTTTGTAATTCCTTCTCTTGATGAAACGTCAGAGCAGTTGTGAACTGATGCTGCCAGATTTCCCAGGCTCAGGGATGTTAGAAAGGACCTGTAATGTTCCAGCCCACTTTGTAGTTAGAGGGTATTATAGTGTGAAAGGATTGCCAGGAATTTAGGTGTTATCTCATTGCAAGCAGAGTAGACAAATATGTTTGATGAGATAATATTAATGAGAGTATTTCATATTAATGTGCCTGTAATGCGAAAATGTAGGGAAAAGGTTGTATGCTCAACTGAATTTTTCTGACAACTTAAGTTTCCAAATGCCTCCATTCTCTCTGCCAAATGCCTGGAGTGCAAGTTCTTTTGAATATCCATGAGAATCAAACAATGTTGAGTCTATTTGTCAAAGAGTGTTGCATTTTAAAGCCTTTCACACAATCATGTACATGGTGAATCTTTAGACTGTTGTAGAGAGCAGTTTTGTTCAGATCAAAATCATGCTATCATTGTACATAGTTGGCTGAAATGTTTGTAGAGAGTTTAATTTATATACTGTTTGAGTATCTTAACAAAATAATATTAAAAACTCATTAATAATCCACATTCTGTCAAATAGTTTAAAAATATTGCTGTTTTTCTATTTTGTTATTTGAAGATTAACAAGTCTTTATTAACATAAATACTTTTTATGTTAACTCAGTTACAATTTTAGACTACTTTTTATTCCAGGCAATAGTTAAACCACATCCACAAGTTTAAACAAGGCTTGTGTTAATAGAAATCTCATAATTAGTTGTGCTTTTTTAAATTTTATCATAACAGTAAGGCAGGTAGTAGTGTCTCCAAGTATTTAGAAAGGAAGGGGCTCATGACACATGGCAAAATTCTCTTGGGGACAGAACACTCTTGGATAATCTACTTATAAAGGCAAAAGGAAAAGAAGACAATAATTTTATTCTCCATCTTTATTTCTGTTCTGTACCTGTCACTGTTGTCGTTACAGTTGCTGAAACAATAACTAACGCTGTCAGAGGCTGCGACAGCATGATTATAGCCTTTCATTCTGCTGTCACCCAGTTCATGTTAATCATTTCTTGGATGGTATCTGTTACCTCAGTGATACAAAGACTTGCAAAGAGGTTTTGATGCGCCTAGACATTGAAAATTGCAGATGTTTCTTATGTCTGACATTCTTTGAGAGTCGTTGCCTAAATTTGTTTTCCGAGCGTATTTCCAAGTAGAAATGCTAAATCTTGAAATATCTTTATAACATGAAAGATGTGTTCTACTTTGCATTCTTGTTGTGTTAAAAGTGCTGACCAAAACCAACTTAAGGAAAGGAAATATTTATTTTACTTATATGCCCCAATTACAGTTTATTTCCAAGGAAAATTCAGTGGGAACCTGGAGTCGGGAACTGAAGCAGAGACCACGGAGAAATATTACTTTTGACTTGCTCCTCATGACTCATTTAGTTTGCTTTCTTATACAACCCAGGGCATCTACCCAAGGGTGTCACTACCCACAGTGGCCTGAACCATCCCACAACTACTATTGATCAAGAAAATGCCTCATCCTCACCCTCCTCCGCAACCTTCCTACACATCAACCTGATGGAGGCATTTTCTCTATTGAGATTCCCTCTTCACAAATAAGTATAGTTTTTTTTTTAAGTTGGCAAAGAAAAAAGACCAAGTAACATATAAGGCTGACCCATTAGAAATACATATGATTTCTCAATGGAGATTCCAAATTCCAGAAGGACTTGGACAGATGTGCTGCAGACTCTAAGAGACAACGGATGCTTACCCAGTCTATTATACCCAATAAAACTTCCAAATACCATAAATGGAGAAAATAAGATCTTACACGTTAAACTCAAATTTAAACAATATTTATCTACAAATCCAGTACTATAAAACAGTGCTAGAAGGAAAGTCTAAACCAAGAAAGTCAACTATACACATGAATAAAAAAACCTCACATCAATTAAAAATAAAAAAAGGAAACACACACACACACACACACACCATCACTACAACCACCACCACTACCACTACCACTACTGAAATAACAGGAATTAACAATCATTGCTCAATGATGTCTCTCAATATTAATGACCTCAACTCTTCAATAAAAACACACAAATTAAAAGAATGGGTATGAAACCAGAACCCTTCCTTTTGCTACATATAAGAAACATACATTTCCAGGTGATGGTGTATATTTTTAATCCAAGCACTCGGGATATAGAGTCAGGAGGATGTCTGAGTTCAGGCCAACCTACAGAGTGAGCTCTAGGATGGTCAGCGTTATTACACAGAGCAGTTTCAGGATGCTCAGAGCAGAGGAAAACAAGTTATTTACAAAAAATTCAGTTCTGGTGGTCCATAGTCCCCAAAAGGTTACCTCACTCAGGATGTTTTTTAAGTTCTATCAACTTGCATACAAATTTCAAGATGTCATTTTTTTCTGCTGAATTGTGTAGATGTGCCACATTTTCTTTATCTATTCTTCAGTTGAAGATCATCTAGGTTGTTTCCAAGCTCTGACTATTACGAATAATGCTGCTATGAACGTAGTAGAACAAATGTCCTTGTAGTATGATTGAGCATCCCTTTAGGTATATGCCCAAGAGCGGTATTGCTGTGTCCTGCAGTTGGTTGATTATCAGTTTTCTACAAAACCGCCAAAAAGATTTCTAAAATGGTTGTACATATTTGCATTCCCACCAGCAATGGAGGAGTATTCCCCTTACATCCTCTCCAGCATAAGCTATCTTTGGTAATTTGATTTTAGCCATTCTGACTGGTGTAAGATGGTATCTCAAAGTTGTTTGATTTGCATTTACCTGATGACTAAGGATGTTGAACTTTTTTTTTTTTTTTGGTTTTTCAAGATAGAATTTCTCTGTAGATTTGGGGCCTGTCCTAGAACTAGCTCATGTATACCAGGCTGGCCTTGAACTCATGGAGATCTGCCTGCCTCTGCCTCCGCCCGAGTACTAGGATTAAAGGCATGTGCCACCACTGCTCAGCAACGATGTTAAACATTTCTTTAAGTGTCTTTTGGAAATATGAGATTCTTGTGTTGACAATTCTCTGTTTAGATCTGTATCCCATTTTTTGACTGTATTATTTAGAATTTTGATGTCTAACTTCAGGAGTTCCTTATATATTTTAAAGATCAGTCCTCTGTCTGGATGTGGTGTTGGTAAAGATCTTTTAACATTCAGTAGGCTGCCTTTTTGCCTTATTGACTATGCTCTATGCTTTACAGAAACTTCTGTTTCAGGAGGTCTCATTTATTTATTGTTATTCAAAGTTGTCTGCGCTACTGGTGTATTATTTAATAAGTAGTTTCCTGTGCCCATGCATTGAAGAAGTCCTTCCCACTTTCTCTTCTGTCAGGTTTAGTGTGATCAGATTTATATTGAGGTCTTTAATCCATTTGGACTTGAGTTTTGTTCATGGGGATAGATGAATCGATTTTCATTCTTCTACATGTTGACATCCATTATGCCAGCACCATTTGTTGAAGATGCTTTCTCTTTTCCATTGTATAATTTTAGTTTCTTTGTCAAAAACCAGGTATTAATAGGTGTGTAGATTAGTATGTGGGTCTTCAATTCCATTGGTCAACCTGTCTGTTTTTATGTCAATATAAAACTGTTCATTACTGAAGCTCTATAATAGAGTTTGATATCAGGGATGGAGATGCCTCCATAGTTGCTTTGTTGTACAGAATTGTTTTGGCTCTCCTGGTTTTTGTTTGTTTGTTTGTTTGTTTGTTTGTATGAAGTTGAGTATGGAATTTTTAAGGTCTGTGTTGAGATTTTGATGGGGATTACATTGAATGTATAGATTGCTTTTGGTAGAATTGCCATTTTATTATGTTGATCCTACCTATCCAACAGCAAGGGAGATCTTTCCATTTTCTGGTATCTTCTTCAGTTTCTCTCTTCAATGACTTAAATTTCTTCTCAAACAGGTCTTTCATTTTTTTAGTTAATGTTATCCCAAGATATTTTATGTTGTTTGTGGCTATTGTGAGGGTGTTGTTTCTCTGATTTCTTTCTCCACTATTTTATCATTTGTATATAGGAGGACTACTGATTTTTTTGAGTTGATCTTGAATCCTGCCACATTACTGAACATATTTTTCAGCTGTCAGTGTTCCCTGGTAGACTTTTAGGGTCACTTATGTATACTATCATATCATCTGCAGATAGCAAGAGTTTGTATTCTTCCTTTCCAATTTGGATGCCCTTGATATCCTTTTGTTGTCTTATTGTTCTAGCCAGAATTTCAAGTACTATGTTGAATAGAAATGGAGAGAATGGACTGCCTCATCTTGTTTTTGATTTTAGTGGAATCACTTTGAGTTTCTCTCCATTTAATTTGATGTTGTCTGTTGGCTTGCTGTGTGTTGCTTTAATCATGTTTAGATATGTATCTTGTATCCCTGATCAATCTGAGACTTTTATCATGAAGGTGTGTTGGATTTTATTGTATCCTTTTTCAGCATCTAATGAAGTGGGGAGGGAGAGGGAAAAGGGAGGCGGGGAGGAGGTGGAAATTCTTAATAAATAAATAAATAAATAAATAAGAAACTTAAGGGGTCAGGAGATAGCTCTGACAGTGGGGTGCTTGCCACAAAAACATGAGGTCTAAGTTCATTCTTCAATGCTTCCTTACAAGCTGGGCAAAGTTAGGCATGCCTGTGGTCCTAGAACTGGGAGGTATGAGACAGAAGTATCCATGGGGTTTGTACTAAAGACAGTTCATTCAAATTAATGATTTCATGGTCCAATAAGAAATTCTATGTCAACATATAAGGTTGAGAAACTATATATAGTTGAGTAACCTATATAGTTGACCTGTGAGTTCTGCATACATATGCATTGGTGCAAATACACACACACACACACACACACACATACACACACACATACACACACACACGCACGCACACACACACACACTTATACACAAAATAAATAAAAAGATGGTGTATTTCTCATCTCTCTATCTTTATAATTGAATATTTCAAGTGTCACACATTGCTGTATTCAGAAAATATTTGCTGAATCAATGACTAAATGAAGAAAGAAACAAAAATAACATTGTACAAAAAAATTCCTGTGAATTAAACGTAAAAGTAAGTAGTTTTTCAAAATAAGACCAAAATCAGAGCTCAGCATAAAGGCCTCAGCTACCCTGGGTAATTTCCTGTAGTCTATGCCACTGGCATTCCGATTTGGTAAGACTGGGACAATAGTGCAGTAGGGTTAATGGTGTCTATTTCTAACACAATCCCTTTGATTCAAATCCACATACATTTCCGTGATGGTTCAGCTTGGTTAGTCTTGCAAATTAAAGCATTACTGAAGCTGGGCTCACCTAAAAGAGATGGGTTCCCAGACAAGAATAACGGCCAATGGTCAGGGTCATGAGTGTATTCACCTAGAAAATAACTGGTGTCCCTTCAACATGAGCTACTGATGCTCCTATACTGATTTCATATTTTTAGAAGTTTTAAGGATTTGTTGGCAAAACATGGAATTTTTAAAGGAAGAGCAGACATCAGACACTCATGCTCCAGGCCTCACTGCAGAAATTTATATACAACAAAAAGAGAGATAGCTGCACATAGGTATCTGAAAGCATGCCTCCTAGCCTGCTATGCATACGCAATAAACTGGAAATAGGACAAGCACATAACACGCATAGTATATTTACTTTGTTAAAAGAAATGAGCCAACATGAAGTCAAGTACAGACTGAAAAATTTCATATCTGAATTAACCTAATGAATTTTTCAGTAGTAGGAGTTGCCAAGTTTTTCCAAATTAGCATCTTGCTTTGTTATGTTTATATTTGAGAAAACCATCATAAATCTATTTAAGCTGCAAGCAATAGCTTTATTTGGTCATGAAGGCATTAAGAGATCTAATAAGCTGATTAAATTTAGCATGCTATTATTATTTAGGTAATTAATGATAAAACATTTTCTGTACTATGATGTCATATAAATAATGCCAGTATGAGCTCATAATGAGTATCTTGGAAGCCAAGAAGATAAGAGAATTTTGACAAGTTACAAAAATTTCAATTTTGTAAAAGGAAATAAAACTTTAGGGACTGAAATAAATAGTTTCTGTTGTACCAATATTTAAAACAAAATTCTTTGTTTTCATATGGTGCTTTGAGGATATTAAAAGCAAAGGAAAAACAAAATCAAAATTATACTAATAAACAAATCACTTAAAGAAATATAGCTTACCCTCAATTTACAATTACATATTTTCAGATTTATTTTTAAATATTAAAAGAAGATAATACTAAAGATAATATTAAAACTCAATGATGTTAGTAAAATGTATTAACTGAGAAAAAATAGTTATGAAATTTCAATAATGATATAGTTGAGCATGGAGACAGAGGCTGTACTCCTAGCACTGGGAAGGTAGGGGAAAGAGGATAGAAGATGAGAAATTCAAGGTTGTGTAGACTGGTAAGTCTACATAAGCAAGTTCAAAGTCAAAAAAAAAAAGCTATGTGGGACCACAAAAAACAAAAAGGAAATTATAATGTAAACTGGAAAAAAAGTTTAATATATAATATATAACTTAGAGAGAGGTAGACTAAATGGTTACACTCTCATTAAAAGAGGAGCTGTTCAAAATAAGTGGACTCCCGAGGTAATATTCTAACCCTGTCCAAACAGTACTGTGAGCACTGTTGTAACAACAGCGAATTTGAATCATCAGTAGCTTATCCTGTTGAGATAGTAGCTGCTTCATAACGAACTCTGGGTTTGACTCCAAGCAGGAACCATAGTGAGTGAATACTATAAAATTCCCTTCCATTTTGAGAGGAAGCATCAAATGTTTATTATAATAATTGAATGATTATGCTGAGCTTAAGTTGTAAAGATGGTCAAAGCACACCACTTGATTCTATGGGAGACCTGGGAAGGCTGAGGCTCATCCACTTTCCAGTACAGAGACCTCCACGGTGGCTGAAAAGCGAGGCATTAAAAAGCTAGTGGAACGGAAGAGAACTGATGTTTGCCGAGTTTTATTTGGTGTTGCTTTGTTCTTTAATGCTCCTATAATAAATTATCTGGTGCTAGATAATTTTCCAAAAATATGATTTTAATACCTTATATTTTGAAGACTAGGAAGTCTAGGATATAGGAATACAGGTTTGGTGTCTGGTGGAAGATGCTTTGTTGCTACGTCATGTAGGAGAAAGATGAGCAAGACACTAAGTGCTCTCCATCTATTCTCTCCTGAGGGAGGAGAGCTTATCCCGTTCCATCTGGCTGGCTTCCACTTCCAGTCCTTAGTCCCTCTGTGAGGACTCTACCTTCATGACTTAAATACCTGTTGAAAGGCTTTAATAAGTATCTTGGTGGTTAATGAGAGACAAACAGATTTGGAGGGAAACCTCAGATCATAATATAAAACTGTTTGTGCAAAATAAAATTTAAAAAGATGCACATGTCTTAGTTGTCAACAATATGGTCAAGAAAACTTGATTTATTTATATGAAGTATATATTAACATCTACAGGAAGTTAACACCTCCTGGCAGAGTTTTATGCAATGATGGTTTGGGAGATTCATAAAGAATACTTAATGCTACGTTTTTGGGTGAAGAATGGATCTCATGCTTAGAGTCTTCCTGCTAATTTTATGCAAAATCAACAATGGAATTCATCATAGTACGCTATTGTCAACATAGAGCAACCTTACTTAGGGTATAATACAAATGAATTAAATAAGAATACTAATTTTAAGAGTTATACTTCAGAAGACTTAAATCAGGTATATTATGCCCAATGCCCGCATTCTTTCTCAGCTGTGTCAGAGCACCTGAGAGATTTGTAGGAGGATCTTTCTAGCACACTGTATGTTCATTGTGTCTCATCCATTCTTTTGAAGATATTTGACTCGTCTCACTGCTAGAAGATGCAGAGAAATGACAATGAATCTATTAACGTAGCATAGAAACCATCTGTCTATAATTCTATTTTAATCCTTGATTTGACACAAGGACAAACTTTACCTATATTGCTTGTGCATTTTAACAGCTTTGTTATCAAGTATGAAGGTTGGTGTAATTACTTTGAGGCATGAGTGGCCCCGACCACCACCCCAGACTACTCCTGGAATCTCAGAAAGCTAAATTCTGGCCTCCAGAGAAAAAAATCCCATACCAATCTGTGAGCTTTCTCCACAATTAGGCCACAAAATCCAATCCCAGTCCAACATGGATATCCCCCCTTCACAAAAGAAAAGTGCATATAAAACTTGTGTCCTGTTGAGTTCTTTGCTACTTCTCTCCTAAACAGAGGCAACTATCCTCTTGTGTCTTTCCTAATAAATCTCTTGTGTCAGGTTTGGTGTGCAGTGTTACTTTGCGATATTTTTTTTTACCTCCTGACTACCAGGATATATTTCCCTTCAGAGCTGTAATACTTGCACTGGGGAAATCCTTTTGCTTAGAGTCACAACATTTGCATTGGTAATATCTTCCCCTTCAGAGCTGTAACAGAGGTGGTCAGAAGAGAGAAATGCAGAGCGAGCGAGCGAGCGAGCGAGCGAGAGAGAGAGAGAGAGAGAGAGAGAGAGAGAAGGGGAAACATAAATCAAACCAACATGCTGCTCAGTTCTGCATGGCTCCAGGGGTTGACCTCACGGAGGTAGCAAGGGACTAGAAGAAGTGACAGATACGTAGACATGCAAACAAGCTTATGTTGTGCTTGTTTACATACATGTGTTCCTTACATTCTCCAGAAATAGTGTGTAATGAGAAGTAATATTAGGGTAAAAGGAAAACATGCTGGATGATGCATGGTACAGAGCTGGGTAGCATTCGATACAATGTCTTACTTCATTCACCTTTAGGGAAGACATATAAACTGTTTTCTACTTCTCAGCCAGATTTGTGGAAAAGAAAGGAATTAGATGTTTCTTTAGGCCTTTCTGTTTTGAACAAAGATGTTGCCTAGTGATATTCATAAACACATTCTTAAGTTAATAATAGTTGATGCTAAGCAGGTCCTACTAGAATCAGAAGCTCTTAGGAAGCTATTCCTGACGAATGTGTAGACACTCCAGTCATACCAGAACTAAAACCCATTGTGCCAACATGAAATTGATTAGCACATCAAATGGGAAAAGTTGAACTTGAGTCCAAAGAGTATGTTCAGCAAGAAGGACAATGTAACAGCATCCTTTTAATTTTGCTCTGCTTTTTTTCAAGTTTTATCAAATGTAGTATCATTTTGCATTTAGCTGTGTGTGTGTGTGTGTGTGTGTGTGTGTGTGTGTGTGTGTAGGAACAATTAAAGAAAAAAGAGTTCATGAACTTGAAAAAGACAAGGAGAATTATATGGGATGGTCTCAAAGGAAGGAATGGAGAAAAGATAATGGTATTACAATAAAATACTAAAAGGAATGACTTAAATAACTGATAATCAGCTTTATTGGAAGTTTGTAAAGTTTTAAAGCGTATTTTATTTTTATTTATTTACTTGTTTATTTTCTTCATGGGTATTTATGTGTGTAGTTATACATGTGCCTGTTTTAGCAGGATTGTGTAGGTCAGAAGACAACCTGAGGGAATGCATTCTCTCCTTCTATCATGGGAGTTCCTAAAAACTAGCTCATCAACCCCTAGAAAGTAACTAGTAATAGCTGTCATTCAGCAGCTCTTTAAGAGTTTTCGTTTGACATTATTGTCAAATTAGCTATTATGTTGTTATTATTATCATTATCATCACCATTGCTACTATCATTATTTCAATTTTACCAGACTAAGCTTAGATAGTGAGTGAAAGAGTAGGAAATAGCATCATTCATAGAACATAGAACTCAAATCCTCCCACATACAGCATACAAGTCTTGGATCATGAATTTGCAGTTATATTTTAAATCTCATTCAAAAATATCTCATTATGCCAGTGCAAAAGTAATGGATTTATTTTTTAGGTGTGGTTTAGGGGTTTTCTACAGACTCAGAGTTACATTATAGAGTCTATTACTGAACTTCACAAATTAAAAATCTTCTTATTCTAATATATGTTTGAAAATATGAGTGTCTTTAAAATACAAATTCGTTTTTTATAAGTGAAAGTGTTTTAAACTAAAATTGTGGCTTTCCTAGGTTTCACTGGGAATCCTAGGTTGGCTGTGGACTTAACAGTAATCTGTTCTAAGACTCTCAAGTCCTTGAATCAATGGCTCACAAGTGCGTATCACCATGTCTGGGGTTAAAATCAGAATTCTAGTCAATAAATCTAATTTGGAGCCAGTGATGATGTAGTTTCCAAATCTTTAGTAGGAAGTGTTATCAACTAAAATTTAAGATTTCTTTAATATTAAATATAAGCCACAATCAGTCACTAAACAGTACGTGTAATGGCAATATATCAAGATTGTGGAATCCTGGTGTGGTAATTTGAATGTACTTGGCCTGCATAATCTCATAGAGAGTGGTACTATTAGGAAGGTTGTCTTTGTTGGAGTATGTATGACCTTTTTGAAGGAAATGTGTCACTGTGGTGGGAGACTTTTAGGTTTATTATGCTCAAGATACTACCTAGTGTGTCAGTTGACTTCTTGTTGCCTGCAAGATGTAGCACTCTCAGCTCCAACACCACATCAACCTCCATGCTGCTATGCACCCGGTTATGAGGATAATGGACTGAACCTGTGAAAGTGTAAGCAACCACTCCAATTAAGTATTTTCTTTATATGAGTTGCCATGGTCATGGTGTCTCTTCATAGCAATAGAAACACTAACAAGGATAGAAGTAGGTTTCGAGTTTGAGCAGAGAATGAACAAGGACATTATTAGTGACAATAGGTTCTGCCTCCAAACTCCCACGCTATCCAGTGAGCCCTGCTCTGTAATGAGGCCTATTTAGTCAAACGTGACAAAATTTTATCTACTCGTTTACTGCATGCAAAGAATAAATATCAGTCATAGCCGTAAAAAAAAGTCCCATGGACATAGTTGAAGTGTTGATAAAATTGACCTTTGAGATTTAAAATTTTAATAAATGCTTTACTTGGAAAATTTATTTTCTTTTTAACTCAACCTGTAACATTACAATAAAAAATGAAATGGATGATACATATATCCTCTTGCTATCACTATAGTTCAAACATATTATTATTACAGTGGAAAATATTAAGAAGTCAACGGCAAACACACGCACTCACTTGTCCTCAGTATAAATCTGTAAGACATAACAATATTCAAGCCTTTACATTCTAACCTGTTTAAAGATAAACATTAAGTGAAAGGCTTGATTTCTATTATTGTTACCTGAGTTCAAGAGTCAGTTTAATGTATATGCAAAAGTAGTTTCCAGTCTTGACTACAACTCTCCTCCACTCTGTCTTTTATACCAAACTCAGAGAAAGTAAATTAAGGCAGCAAGCAGGGCTTGCATCTGGAAGTCACACTCCTGAAAGGCTCACCCTGCTGATACACTGCTGTAATAAATTGCACAATGACTGCACATCTTTGACATATTGCTACAATAGATCAGGAATATGGTGACTGACAGAAGCATGTGTCCCAGAGACAGCTTGGCTGCACGGTGTTTTATTTCCTTCCTTTCATTTTTGAGTGTTTAGCTTGAAACTAGAAAGAAACAAATTGACAAATGTAGGAGGATATTGCTAAAGCAGCCCACCCAAAAGACTGTTGAAATAATAGCTTTCAATTGAGAAGTCTCAGAGGTTCTCTCTGCTTCTAGTCCTTCCCAAAGGGGTCCTTAAGCCACATAAAAAAATTTAACTCTTATGAATTAGGTTTTGTGAATTCAGGCTCTAGTTTCCCTTCTCCATTTTTTGACTGTATAAATACACAGTGAAAGACTTCATCTGCATATCCTCATTTTCTCACTGAGCTATTATGAGCCACCTTGGGAATTGGAATTATAGACATTTAAAATCAAAGTAATTACCTAGTTGGCTGTTATACCATGCTTTGAAAGGAAAACATTTATTCTGTCAGGGTCCCAGTCATTGCTGTTAACTTGAAATTGATGCTGAGGTGTGTGTGGATGTTCAGTGTTCTTTCCTGGTCACAGTTGTGCTTACTCATAGATCCTGAGATCTTGTATACAGTGGGGAATATGTGGACTCACGACAGTGGTAGAAGTCAATTTTCCTCTGTTTTCCTTATAGCTATCTAAAGAGTGGTGTGAAATGTGAGATTCCAGTTGATCAGAAGATTTTTTTCATTCTTCAATAACTTATTTGCTAGAATTTCTATTTATTTTGCCAAGATCTGTGAAGGATCTAAGAAGTCTCTGCAGCTGTGAATTAATGTAGTCCATTTACATGATGCTGAAGAAATGGGGGACAGTCATGACAGTTTTAATTTATGCAGTCAGGTTGAAAATGAGGAATTGGTACACATGTAGGCCTGTAGTCATGGTAAGAGACCACAGAATCTGCAGATGCACATGTCAGGTGACACACTATTGCCAGGATTGAAGAACAGTGTATTTTCCTCTATTTATAAATGAGACAAACTCTACCTCTCCCCTTCCATCCACAAGAAGAGAGGAAACAAAAATAGAACTTGTTTATTCTTTTTACTATGTAGTAATCTCCTGAACACTTACCCTACCTATTCATAATAGATGTTTACTTTCTTATGGACTAGACACATTTTACATATCTCTGTATCATATTTGATGAATAATTCTTTTTGGCATTTGAGATATTGGTCACCATTTATAAGATCTTGATTCTTAATCTAGAAATTTCATGCAAATGCCATTTGAACTCATGGAAGTATAAATTTTTATTGCCTTTTGAATCATATGAGGTGCCATCTGATTAATTTTTCCTTCTAGGAACACTAGAATCTTTCCTAGAGAGAAGAAAGAGATTTTGGTTATCCTTTTCATCTAAGATTATTAGGTCTGACAACACAGGAACTTTTTGCAGCAATAAGACTTTTTAAAAATGCTTTAACACAGTGTTATACAATTACTGTACCTAGTAAAGGGAATTAAATTTCCTTTCTTCTAAGTTCCCCTTCTCTTACCAAGTAGAGACTAATCAAAAGAATCCCTGTCCCTAAGGGAAGTTATATTCCAGCAGGAAAGTAAAAAAGAAATAAGAAAATAAAGTAAATGTACTTTGATAGTGATGAATACTTGGACCAAAAGGATGTGTAGAGTTTAGACAGAAGTGAAAAAAGTCTCCAGTAAAGTAACTAGACAAGATGAGGGAAGGAAGGCAGCACAAGGAAGCATAGGGCACGAGATTGACAGCAGGTTGAAGAACTCTCTAGGATGAGAGAGTTGAAAGAAGGAAGACTTTGGAAGGAGAAGGACAGAAAATAAGGATGGGGCCAGGAAGGCTGAAGAGAAAGCAAAATGGGAGTGGACCGAGAATATGGGAGATTTGGTGTTCATTTACTGGAAGAAAAGGTAGGAGAGAATCTTATGGTTGAAGAAAGAAAAAAAAACAAAATCATATACTTAGGCTAGTCCATTTTTATGATTATTAAATGACATGTTTTTATGTGAGATTACAAAAGAAGGATTATAATCTACACAGTGTACAGTCATTTATTTCAATTTTTCTAGGATTGTGAACTTGTTGTTATTACATTTAATTACCTCAGTTTTTCCTTCTTCCAAATATGGCCAAAATTTGAAGTCAGGACTCTCTGAAAGATCAGAATTCTACCTCAGTGGTACAGCACTTACCTAAAATATATAAGGATGTGTTCAGTACCTACCAGCACAAAATATAATTAAGTTGGAACTCATACGGGTGCCTCCATGATCTCTGCTTAAGTTCCCACCTCTAGGGTCCTGCCTTGTTTGAATTCCTGCTCTGACATCCCTTCATGATTGACTGTGATATGAAGATATAAGATGAAATAAACTCTTTGCGTTCAAATTGTTTCTGGTCATGTTGTCCTGTTACAGCAATAGAAATCTTGACTAATACAGATTCACATCCCTAAGTTTATAGTAGATACATTTTACAATGCAAATAGAAGGGTAGCATTGTAAAAATACTATAAAAATGGACTGACTTGCTCTTGTAACCGCTGAGGCAATACCAGTTGTGTGAACTTCAAAATGTTTAGATTGGTGAATAAATGTCCTAATGCATGGTGTTGTAGAATGCTTTCCTGTGCTTATAGAACTCTGTGATTTGCAGTGGTAAGTCTCTTTTGGTATGGGCTATGTACACTACAACCTGAACTGCACTTCTGTAGCAATGGTTTTATTTGTGACAGCATACTTTATTTGATAATAGCTTTACTTGTAGAAGGAATTGTGGGCCGCTTCCCACCACCCGCCCTGCTAGCTTTGCTCGAAATAATTACATGGAAACGGTATACTTTTAAACACTGCCTGTCCCATTATCTCTAGAGAGTTAGTTACTGGCTAACTCTCACATCTTGATTAACCCATTTCTAATAATCTGTGTAGCACCACGAGGTGGTGGCTTACCGGGAAAGATTCAGCATGTCTGACCTGGTGGCTGGGTCCATGGCGTCTGCCTCATTGTCCTCTTCCCAGCATTCTGTTCTGTTTACTTCACCTACCTAATTTTCTGTCCTATCAAAGGGCCAAGGCAGTCTCTTTATTAACCAATGAAAATAACACATAGACAGAAGGCTCACCTACATCATTTACTAGTACAAAATACAAGTTAGTTAAATAGTTTAACTTAGTTGAGTCAAAACATGTGAGTATATAGGTTTTAAGAAACAAGCATACATTAATAAAATCCTAAAGGAGAGACAGGGTTCAATATTTCAATATTTTCAATAATTCAATATTTTTTTCTTTGGTTGCAATGTAGAATGATGAATGAATGATGTAATTAATACTCAACCTCTAGAGTGTAGGTCTGCCTTAAATAATGATCTCTTCCAGGTAGAGATAATTTCTAATATAATAATATTATAATGAAAAATTGATCAATTGTACTAACCAAGAATTATATATATATATGATATTAGTATAGGCTAACTCTTCCTTTGGGGACATTTATGAAAAGAAATAGGACTGATTTATGTATTTAAGGAGGAGTTGAGCATAGATCCAAGTAGTAGACTACACATGTGTTGTGGTACCAGGGAGATTGGTCACTTTGGGCGTCTTAGTCTTCTTAATAAAATAGTTTACCAATGGACTGAAACAGAAACTCAAGGACAATTTCATTAGTTTAAGAGAACATTCCCCAGGGCAAACAGCTTCCTTAAGGAGGAGAATAAAGGAAAGAAGTGGAAAAACTATTACACTATTTAGTTGGCACAAGGGTCATACTCTTATCTGAGAAGAAGCAGTCACAGGGTGGCAAGGATACTTTTAGAGATAAAGGAAGGAAACTAAAATTATCATAATAAAAATAAGTTCAAGTCATCATCCAAAAGAAAGGAATGGAAAAAAAGGGGAGCTCTTTCCTTCTTTTTCCAAAAGAAGCCTCTCTTTTGCTCTCAGCATTCTTTAGTTGTTTGTAGTTCTTTGTCCAGGTTAAGATCCCATGAGATTTCATTCTTCCATGTTAGCCTGTTCCCTGATATCTTTCTTGTTCAGGTCTTGTTTAGAGGGCCATGTTGGTGGGACATCCTTGATTTAGCTCCTCTAACATTCTTAGGAGACACAATCTTCCAATAAGCTTCCTATTTCTCAACTCTTACAATCTTTCTGCCACCTCTTTTGCTATGATTAATACAAATAGCATTATACAGACTGAGTAGGTTACATTTTTATATATTTCAGAACATAAACACATACCACCAATCAAAGAGTACACAGAATGAGTATGGGAGAGGACAGAGAGAGAAGGTGCAAGAAGAGGTACATGGAAAGGGTTTGGTTAGGACGGGTGGAGGGAATGATATAAATATACTTTAACTTAAAAAATAATATCTATTTTTTTAAGCAAAAGGTTGTTCATTGACTAAGGCCCCAAAGAGGTAGGCAGATCCAGCCCAGGAAAGATCAATGGTGTCTTGTAGGGTTAGCTAGGAATTCTGCAAATAAAAAGGATATTCTCTCTGTTATCTCTTTAATATAGCTAAAGGTGAGCCCAACATCCTAGGGCTGGTCATTGGCCAAGTTATTGACTCAGCACAAACAAAATGTTAGGCTTCTATCCAGACTAGAGATTCTATTCTCTTGTCTAGATCAAGTTTTCTCTTAACAGGTATTTACTGCTGCTTTAACACCTGTGATTATCATTGGACTTCCAAAATGACTATGTCTGCTCTCTCTTATCTCTTGATGGAAGAGATATATTTAGTGAACTCATATGCATCCAAGCTTAATCAACTGGAAATGGGCATTTCTTCTTTTGAATGGCATTTTTACTTGTGTCTGTTTAAGTCTTTATGCTTTTTTCTCTGCTTAATATTTTGAAAGCAATACTAAAGGGAATAGCAGAGTTTCCACACTGTGAAAAATTACAATCACATGAAATTATAATATTATGAAGCAAAGTAAGAGTTATGAAACAATCTTTACCCAAACTTCTGATTCTGAGCTGATATTATAAACATTTAAGTGACCATGGACATACACAATTGCCTTTAATATTCAACATGATCTTAAGATGCAAGCTGTGAGTTGAGCACAGGGACTTCGCTGCAAGACATCAGAATACCAGAATCAAGTTGTTTATTACTGGGATGTTTTCAGTGCTTAGCTGAACTGACTCCTTAAATCCTATAGCTTTACTACTAAGCTAGAACCTCGTGCCTGTGTGTTCTCCTTGATATTCACACAGAATATTGAGGGCAACAAATAGTGAAATATCTGAAACTGACGTAAGTAGTGTTTAAACTTATGAGGTCCTGACATGACTGATATAAATATGTTTAGGGCTGTCAGAAACATATCTTACAAAGACACATATACAATTGAGTATGTGCCCACATGCTTTTTTGTCTTTATGTGTGAATAGACTGTTCATGCCTGAGAAATAAAGAAGGTAAAAGAAGGCACTGTTTTCGCCTCTGAAAATTCAGATTTATTTAGTTTGAATGCCAAAGTTGTTTGTGTAAGAAAGGCTTTTAGAGATTACATAAGTGATTTTTAAATTTCCATACTTCATAATTTTCTCATAATTCCTCCTCCTGCACAAAAATACTCCTTGGGACCTGTTGATGTAGCTGAAGACATTTTTATTCTCTACATGACCAGACATTTTTATTTTAATGAAAAGCATCCCTATGACCCCAAGTGTGACTTTTCTGAAGATAATTAAGACCAAAGTGAAATGCTGACAATTAAATGATATAGTATGATAATAAGTTACCAGGAGTATTTAGAGAAGTTTTTATTTTATTTATTCACAATGACAAACTGCTATCCTCTAATGATTTATGTATGCTAAATGTTCTTTATTTATTACACTTATTTATAATGTCCTGATATAGACTGAGAAATATAGTGCATTTAATGGCATTTTTAAGTATAGCAAGATGTCATTAACAGTCATTTTCTTACTCAAATTCAGCTAAAGGATCAATAGTTCATTATGACACATGGATAAAGGAATGACGGAAGTGTATAAATGCTAGAAATGCATAAATGTGTGATTTGTGCATGTATTAATTCATGCATGACTTGGAACAATTGAAATGTTGATATTCTGTTAACTTTCTGACAACTGCCAAATTGTAATCCTTAATGATTCAGATTAATTATCTAAAATGAATCCTTGTAGAACACATAATACTTGCCTAGTTCACAGTAAAAGCTTGTATTACTTTTGCTTACATTTGTTGCTTAGAAGTCACCAATACCTTCTTTTCACTCAGTTCTGTTTTGGACTTTTAATACCTTTTATGTCATGTTGCATGGAACTCAGGGAGTGGCTACCTCATGGAGATAGCCAATAAAGTGAAGGAACTGTGCAATTTGAAGCTAGACATTAGGGCTCCACCAGCAATGTGCCTCTAAATGTTTTTCTTCAAAATGGAGTTTACTAAATAGCTTAAGCCCATGGAAAATGAAGAAATAATGAGTTGTAGTGATGTCAACTTAAAGCAAAGAATAATAGCATTTTGTTGAATTGTTAAACGTTATATTTTAAAATATTTAATTAAGTCCATTACAGAAAAGTCGGTGCAAAGCATCGGGGTTTGAAATGTAGATAAATGCATATTAACATGTAGAGGGAGTAAAACATTGAATTTTAAATTAACTACAAAATAAAAATCATTCCCTTTATCCCTTCATTCTTCTTTTTCTGTTATAAATGAACTCATTCACGTGCCATAAGAAACATTCATTGTAAACCTATTTAAAATGCGAGGCTTAGTTAATTATTTTCTCTCTAATCTGTCCATAGGCAAAATAGTTCTGAGTATGAGAATTCTTCAGCCTAGCAGCTCCTAGGTTGAAAGGCCTGCTTGAAAAATCACAGGAGTGAGAAGTAGCAGTGTGGGTAATTATTTCAGTAGCAAAAACTGATATCCAGAGGGCCTTATAAACACCAACTGGCTTAGGTCCAGTTGATCTTGTATTTTCAGAGTCTTTCCATTATTTGTTCTCTGTAACAATAACATTTTCATCCATGTAGTGACCATCAAACTCAAGCTAGTCAACCCAGAACTGCTATTGGGATTTCGCCCTAGCCTACCCTTTTTTTCTTAGTATGAAAAATAAACTTCACAGGCAATGAGATGAGGTTAGAGAGTAGTTTCATTTTGGGGTGTAGATGGGAAGTTGAGAGAGTAAAAGAAGAGAGAGCTCTTGAATACAATAAGCTAGTCCCAGCGAACAGGTTACATGAGCTCTTGCCTTGGCTTTCTATAGTACTTATGGCAGAAAGTCGGGTGAGACTTGTGTACATGAGCTAGCAACCTTCAGGCACTTACTCCTCATGCAAGTCTTCCAGAAAATAGGGTTCTAGGAACTCATTAACCTATAGAAAAAGAAGAGAGATGCTGAATCGGAAAGGGAGCTAAGAGCACTTATGGAATTTTGGTATTTGAAGATATTTCCCTGTGGGGGGAAAAGAGCTTCAAAGATTTTTGAGAAGCCGAAGCTGGAAAGCAATAGGTGTTATAAGATACCATTTGGGGTGATGTCTGTTTTGGTCCAGCTACGATGAGTTTGTACATTCCAGGATAGGAGTATGTAGATTAGAAATGTCAGGTAGGAAGAAGACAGATATGGAAGAAATATAGAGATACACGATAGTACTGAAATGGCAACTCAGGGTATAGTGAATACTGAATTTCCCCACGTTTATTTTTCATATGCTTTATACCCCAATGCAAAATGGGATAAGAAGGTAAAAGACTGCTTTACCATGACACAAAGAATATCAAGAACAGTTACTTGCTTCAATGCTTGTGACATCAATTTTCATTGTTTCTTGAGTAAAGCCATTATTTTTTGAGTAAAGAATTTGATGTTTTGGCCAGGATATCCAATGAACACACCCTAGACCAAGTGTCCTGCAGGTAGCTACTCTCTATGTCAATCCTCCTATTTTAAATGAAGGAGCAGAAGAAGACTTGAATTCTCTGATCTTTGGTCAGAGTGGTGGAGAGTCCCCACTATGAGTCATCTTAATGTCCAAATCACGAAGGAATCACACCCTACGTCAGGGTTTGTAGACAGATTTGTTGTCAACCACTTTAAAAGATCAAAAATATGCTCAAACTCTGTGACCTCCAGTCAAGTTGGAACAGACGGACATTTGTGGATTCCCACAAATAGGGAAACAAGAATCTCTGTATTCAGAAAATAATTTTCTCTAAGAAAGAACCTGCTGTTGTAAGACAGGCAGCTGAGGATTGAGTCCAGCTCCAGGATGAAAAGGGTCAGATATCATGCAGGTGAATGAACAGGTGGACAGAGGACATGTCCAGATGGGTGAACACAAGGACAGCCAGAAAATAAAAGAGTAGTCCCTTTCAACATTGAGTGTCAAACAAACTAAATCCCCCAAGGCAGTTTGGAGTTTTCTGCTTGTCAATCCTTGATGCACATACTGGGTTGTCAAATGACAAATTGCTAAGAGTCATCACCAACATATTGCTGGATCTCCACCTTACCTTAGGAACAACTGGAGGAATTTATCCTTTCTTCAGTCTAATATGTCTGAGAAGTGCTTAGGTATGTTTCCCCTGACATGATTTTAACATCTCCATGTGCCATTACAGTCTAAATTCTTACTGACTACCTTACAGGGGACATGCTCTCTGCTCTGCAGAATAAGTCATTTTTCAGTGTGTACTACATGTTCATGCATGATGGGGTTTTCTATAACTCCACAGTAGGAGAACATAGTCATGGTCAAATTCAGAGCCCACACTTCATGCTGATTGTCAGGTTGCTTCTGAATCTCAGGTTGCAGGAAATCAAAGAAAGATGGTTCACCACAGCAGAGATCCTTATAGTTTACTACACCTGGAGAGAGAGGCTGAAGTGGGTATGGCCTCATCTATTCTGAGCAAAGGCAACAGCATGGGAATGTCTGGAACCTGAAATTTGTTTCTCACGCAAATATTTGTATTTTTATCTCTAAAAATACCAGGGTTTGTCACATGATTTGCTTTGATATGTTAAATATTCTAATAAAGAGATTAAGTATTACAGAGGTCTGTATAATCTCTTAGTGAATATCAATTTTCAATGACTGTAATTGATCCCATCAAATGAAACATTTTTTTCTCAATAAATAAGTATTTGTATACTTAGTGTTTACTTTTGGAATTTTTCGCAGCAGTATTGAAAATTAATGAAGAATATGTTTTGAAAATACTTGTATCATCAGATATTTTGAGACAGCAGCCTGGGATTTAATGATATCCCAAAACTGGATTCTGGAAGCCCCTAAAGATAGGCAGGGCTTCCCATTCCCAATATGCAATAAATGTAATGACTAAGGGTGAAAAGCACGAAATTGTTTATTCATTGTGCCCATATTGAGTAGAGGAATAAATAACATAGACACAATTACTCAATGTCTGTTTTTGAGTACTGATGGGAGATCTAGGAAACTACAGAGGAAGAATTGAAGCAGGACTCAAGTGGTATGCATATTTAGAAAGTCTTGTTCAAGGTGTGGTCTGGTTGGTCACTGTTTTAGCTCTGGTCCAAGCTCTGTGGATGATTGCTCTTATATCAGGGTAGATCTACCCACCAGATCCCTGTTTTTCCAGGAATCCAGGGTGATTCAACAGCATAGGATAGGGATGACAGAATTTCCTTGCTTTTAGTCAAAGTAAATAGGAGACAAAAAGGGGCAGAGATTATAAAATTGCATGCTACTTTCAGCAATCTTATGGATCAAATAATTAAACTGAGCATAGTGATAAAGACATGCAATCCCAGCATTTGTAAGGCAAAAACAGACAGACCTTTGTGAGTTCAATTTCAGCCTGTTCTACATAGAGAGTTGCAGGACAGTAGCTTTTAAGTCTTATGGCATTCATACTATTTGGAAAACAAAGCAAACAAACAAACAAACAATAAAAACCAAAAAAAACCCCTTTACTTGCTTGTTATTTGTCTGAAACAGGTTAAATGGGAAAAGAATGCCTCTAAATGAGGAGTAACCTCTTATCAGTATGTAGTATTCTATATGACAAAGGGTGTTGTTACACTATAAAACCAAAGCAAACACTTATAACTAAAAAACTGTTCATTTATACTCATCTTTTGAAAATGTTTGAAGAAACGTTTTCATTGATGCTAATTACAGATGAATAAATTGAAAATTTTAATTCTTAGGAAGAAAGGGAGAATTTATTTCATGTTGTACTGGGTTTATTTAATCCAAATTCTAATTTCTTAAGCTCAGGCTCATTTCAACAACACTTTGATTCAATTTCCTCTAATAATATGGAATGTTTTATTTCTGCATTACTTACTCTCTGACATGTTGTTAACATATTTTCTCTACAAGTGTTTATTCCTGCTCATCTCTTCCCCATAGCTGGTCTTACAATTTATTAGAAAGAAAACCTCAGAGATGTGGCTGCATTGAAAAAACCAAGCCAAAAAAGAATCTCAAAGATCAGATTCTAGGTGTTCAATTCATGTCATATATCTTTCTCTCCTTCCCAGGCCTTTTAATAAAAATGGATTATGCCTGTATTTTATTATTTAAAATTCGCTTTCCCTGGATGCATATACAGATGGTTGGAACCAATTTAGACTTCATCTAAATGTTTTGTTTTTAATTATTCCAGTATTCTCAACAAGATAAGCATTCCCCTTAAAAATAAACACAATTGAATATTCTTTAAAATACTGGAATGGTGAAACAAGTTTTTTCATAAAATTTCTTGGGCAACAAAGTATTCCAAGGGTTGAAGTTATGATTCAATAATTAAGAGTGTTTGCTGATCTTATAGAGGACCTGTGTTTGGTTCTCACCACACACATGGCTCCTCACCACTGTTTTAAATTTCAGTTCCAGGTAAAAAGATGTTCTCTTTTGACCTTATGGCCATTGCACACACATGGTGCATTTAACATACACGCAGGGAAAGCACCACATACATATTATTTTAATGAAGTGTAAATGTTTTTAAAATACCCTTTTTTAAATAAATACTAAGGTCAGTCAGCAACATGTTTTTCTCATCCTTCATCCGAGAAGCTCCACTTTGCAGTAATGTGATGTGGGAGTTCCCTCTGTATGGTGTGAATACCATTGGTGAATAAAGAAATTTCCTTGGCCTGTTGATAGGGCAGAACTTAGATAGGCAGAGAAAAATAAACCGAATGCTGGGAGAAAGAAGGCAGAGTGGGAAGAAGCCATAGAGCTACTACTGGAGACAGGTGTGCTGAAACTTTGCTGGTAGTCCATGGCTCTCTGGTGATGCAGAGATTAATGGAGATGGGTTAAATCAAGATGTAAGAGTTAGCCAATAAGAAGCTAGAGGAAAAGGACCAAGCAGTGATTTAATTAATATAGTTTCTGTGTGATTATTTGTGGACTGAGCAGCCAGGAACCAATGAGTGACATCCTACAACAGTAATGGAGGAAACAGAGACAAAGGGCAGCTCAAGGTACCGAGAACAAGAGATGGTTGAGAGCTTATCCAAAACAGGATATTTTTTATCATTTCTGCTGACAGTCAGGCTTTAACTCAGAAGAGGACAGAAGTAAGAAGAGCGAGCTATAAAATATAATGAAGACAGAATTGCTGCAAGCCATGCCATAACCATTGCTAACACATTCACACAGCAGTGTCAATTATCTGCATTGTGCCGGAGGACTAGAACTTTCAACAATCAACCTTGAATTAGACAGAGGCTAATAGAGCCTCCCTACTCCCTGACAAACTACTGACTACTGATGCATTATGAGAGAAGATCAGGCATTGTCTTCAGTTGTGTACCCAATGGTGATCCTGCCAGGCTCCAATGGATAGTTCCAAACCTTTGGTCACACTGAAAAGACATCAGTGTGGAAAGAAAAGCTGTAGGGAAGGAAAGCAGAAAACAGGCATGGAACAAAGTAAGCCTGTGTGTCAGGTAAGAATAAACAGAATTCATTGTATATAAGAATGAATCTTCAAAATGGCTCCATCTATTATTTTGTAGTTGAAGAAATTAGACTAAGGAGAAGTAGAAGAACCAGGCTTAGGAGGATATGTGTAATGTTCTACCACATAATAACCCAACTCCTTTATTCCAGAAGCTAGATACTATTGAAAGACTCCCGTGGGCGTCTTCCTTCAGGAGAGACCCCGTGCCCAAAGATCAGTCGAAAACAAGCAGCCGGATGCAAACAGCAAGAGGTTTATTGGATACGCAGGTACCTGGGGCGACAAAGTCTCTCGGAGGACTTGCGCGCCCCAGGTTGGGGGTGAGGGGTTCTTATAGGAGAGCAAAAAGCGAGGTTTACAGAAGCAAGATGCAGGGTGGTAAATTCTTAACCTAAATAACAATGAGGGGACTACTCAGCGGTTTACTGTTCCTCCTATCCTGCCCCCCTTTCCTGGCTGGCAACCAGATGTCTGATTGTACAGCCCCCGACTCGTGACGAGCCCCGCTTTATACATGACTCAGGCCTCGCAATCCTCTCTTTCTTTGTTTCTATGGCCAGTCCATAAATCCCCTGTCTTGCAGCCAGATAAGGCTGTCCTTGCTCTAACCTCAGGTATCTTTGCTCAGCATTCCGGAGGCCCTGAATTAAGCTTGTTATTTGCTCAGCATTCCGGAGGTCCTGAGCTGAGCTTGTTATCTGCGAACCTTTGCAAAATGGTATAATTGTGGTTAAAATGAGTTGGGGTCCTTCACTATGGTATAACAAGTGTTAACGTCCTCACTCCCTATTGGAAACATGGTCCACAGTGGGTTGCTAATGATTTAGTACTTTCCAGAGTTTGACCCTTTGGGCATCAGAGGGGTCTTTGAACCAAATGATCCTAGTCCCTCTACTCTCTGACTTATATGATCCTTACAATTCTTCATGGTGAGATTATCACTTGTTTGAGCCAGGTCATGGTGATGGTATCTTGCAACCTGATTGATTAGCAGCCAGAATGCTTCTTTATTTATTCAGAATTTAGTAAGTGGGGATACATTCATGCTGTTTCGAGACAGAGATTGTATCATGTTTGCTCTGAGACATGTGTTTCACTTCCGTTTTCTTATTTTTTAGTCATTATTAATAAAGTATGCCAGAACAGAGTTACCATTTCCAATCATTTTCCTTTAAGTATTGATATTATTAATAAACAGAGTTATCATTTTTAATCATTTCTACTCTTTAACCCCATAACTAAAATTTTAAGATTCTAGAGGCATATCATAACCTACAGGCTAGTAGCTTTTGTGGCTACAAAGATACTAGACCGAAAAAAAAAAAAAACAAAAGCAAAAAAAAACTTCAAAACAGCCTGGGTCTATGGCCATGTCCTAACCAATGTATTATTAATTCTAATGGTCAGAGTACCAGAAAAAAAAAAAAACAACTCAGGTTAAAACTGCTGCAGTTTTTATCCAAATTCTGGCATAATACAATTGTAATTGGAGACTGTTTTTTTCAATTCCAGGCCACCCAGACCCGAATAATCACACAAAAACAATATTAATTACAACACTGTTTGGCTGATGGCTTAGGCATATTTTTAACTAGGTCTTACTTGTTAAATTGACTCTTTTATATTAACCTGTGTATCACAACAAGACTATGCATTACCAGTAAGATTCTGGGATCTTTCTCCTTCATCAGGTACTTGTTTTCTCCCTGACTCCATCTTCTTTTCCACTGCATTCAGTTTAGTTTTCTGACATAGCTATACATTACCCTGTCATAGGCCAAAGCAGTTTCTTCATTAACCAATAGTAATAAAACACATTTACAGTATACAGAGGGGAATTCCACATCAATACAATGTTTATATTTTCTATCTTTATATAATTTTCTCCATGTCTAATCCTGGCACTCTATTGCTCCTTGGTCATATGACACCAAATTGGCTCTGCATATGCTAACATTTCTAAAAAAGACATGTATTAACATCTCATTTTAAAATCATCTTTCTGTATCATTCTTTGCCAATAAACTTAGTCTCTGTGTAAGACAGAGGTAACTTCAGCTAATCTAACTTTGTTGTTGCATATGCCATGCAATTGCTTGAGTGTTACTGAGAGGAGGCTTGCAGTCTGATCTGTGGTCAGATCTCTAGCCCACCAAATCTTGTTGACCTTTTAGAGTTTACTTTGTTTTTGAATATCTTGCTCCTGCATAAGTATAGAAACAGATGTTTCAAAAATGTCTCATAGCCTCATAAAGAAACCTCTGGCTTCTTTATGTGTCCCAGAAGCTCCAAGGCATAAGGAACACCATCAAGTAGATGAGGATATGTTCCTAAAAGTGGGAGGGGTAGTATGTTCAAGACTTTTCTGGGGAAGTTCAGAAGCAGTACTCCTGGAAGAAGTCATAAATTATTCATGAGAAATTTTCCATTAATCTGATATCCCCAAATTGTTCAAATATTAAAAGTCACCCAAATATGCAACAGACAGAGATGAAACCCAGCGGTGTCATGGCGGCCATCATGCAGCCCAGCTTTATTGGCTCTTTATTAAGCAGCTGTGAAGGCTTTATGAGTTCTGCTGTTCCATTAGATATGGCTGTGCCAATTTATACCTATCCTCTAGTCTATAAAACTATGTGCTAAATCAAGCTCTTTCCTTTATGAATTTAGTCTACTCAGGCATTTCATTATAGTCACAACATATGCATTATTACACCATGCAAGTAATTCTAAGGTATTCTTTTTCTTTAATGTATCACAAGGTCATTTTTATGACTCATAATGTATTTAATCACATCTACTATAAAAAGAACATAATATGACCATCTCTTTTCAGTATGTTTTTCTATGACATAATTCCTAATTCTTTTGGCACCACAATCCCAATCACCTCTCCTCTCTGCCCCTCACACTTCAGCATCTCCCTAAAATAAATTAATTAAAAACAAAACAAACATGCAAAATCCCTCACTCCTCTGTCTTTTTCACATAACAGACACCTCTTCAATAGCCCTAGAGCTTCAGTGAGCCACACAGTATGCACCTTTGTTCAATCAGTCCCACCCATGTTCATTGCAATGAGAAATAGGTCTGGTTCAAGATCTCTGCCCTCTGACACAACGTTTTAACCGAATGCTTACTGAAGCTCCTTTTGGTTATTTTGCTTTTGCCCAGAGTCCTGGAAATATTGTGTCGATGATTCTACAGAACCATCTTATTAAAATAGAGAGTCTGAAATAATGCTTAAGTTTTAATGAAAAGTCTGCAAACCTTTCTTAAAATACTAAGATTGGAATTCCTATATGATATGGAAATAGGAGGTTTTAATTTAATATATTTGTCTGACTAGCTCTTCACACTTCTTTTAAGACATTAAAAATAACAGGAGAGTGGTATTTAGGCAATGGTCTAGAGAGTAACATTATTGAAATATTCATCAAAGGTATGCGTATGAGCTTAAGAGGGTGATGTCTGTAGTTCCTCAGGAAGCAATAATGTAGCTAACATCTTTTTACAAAGAAAACATTTTGTTTCTGTGTACATACAAATTACAAATCCAGTGAAATATACATGCTAAAAACAACAACTAAACCTATGCCACAGCAGTCTTAATCACTCATCTATACACAAATTATAACAGTAATTATTGAACATTTAAATATATCATGAGAGTAAGAGTTCCAGAAAAAATAAAACTCTAGGTTCTAAGCCTTTCAAGCCTGGTAAGCAGGGTGGCAATCAGAGATTGTAGTCTGTGTTCTCTTGACTATTCCCAAGATTATGGGAAACCTTCTTTGGGCAAAGAGAGAAAAATTGGACAGAGAACATGATATCTTGGCCCTAATTCATAAATGGAGTAACCCTTGAATGGAGTCTCATAGGTGATGCTTGAGGAATAAACTCACAACCTGAGAGAAACTCACTCAAATAATATCCTTTGTTTTTAAATTTACTATTTACTAATGATGAAATAAAATGCAACATTTATTTCTAAATGAGGAACAAGATTTTTTTCTGTGTCAAATATTAATGATCTTCAACTTGAGACGGGTTTTTGTATCTTATACTGGCATGCTTAAAAGTGAAACTTGCTATGTAAGATTTTATTAGACAGTGAATAAAAGACACTCAGAAGCCAATGTACTTAGAGAGTTTACTAGTGTGGTCAGCACACAGGTGGGTTACACAAACTGACAGATTTTCTTCTGTAGATTTCAGATGCTCTTGGTAAATTCTTAGCTTTTGAGTTAGTGGAAACTAGTGGTCTACAATGAATAAGTTCCAAAGAATTTAGCTGATATTCAACAAAGTATAAATTAAGAGGCAGATATCGATGGCAACTAGTTTCTCCCTGATCTAATCTAGTGACAAATCTCCACAGGTATGTGCAAAAACTACCCTAATCTAAAAAAACTTCTTACTTGTGGGACAGGAGGCTTTCTCCGTAGTTTCAGATCTTATCATGTAGACAATTAACGCTAACCAATATAATTTACAGTTCTCTTAATTAGAACACACTATATCTTTCTCACTTCAAGTTTAACTGGCACAGTTATCATAAAACCTTGAGGTATACTAACTCATTCTGAGAGACAGAAAATTGCATTCTTGTTTACTGTTTGAAGGCAACTGATCTGGAAGACTGAACTGGCTGCTTGAAGAATTTCTAATGAAACAAATGGAAGACATTGGGTTAAGGAACTTCAGCATGTTGATATATAGGTGTCTGTGCTTCCTTTGTTATGAGTACAATAAACAAAACAGGGAAGCTTTTGTATTGCTTTGAACATTACTCCTTTCAAGTATGGCCAGATGTTTATAGCTTCAAGTTTTAAATACTAAATGCTACTAAGAAATACAGCTGTTTCATAAAAGTAAGATAATATATTGATTACATTAAATATTTCCCAGTTTTAAGTAGCTGACTTACCACATCACTGTTCTTTTCAAGACCAAAACAGCTGCAGTCATTTCTTTGAAATGCATAGGATTCTTCGGTGTACAGCCATATTCCTGGCCAACCTGTCATTTCCCATAATGATCATTTATGTTCTTGTCTAAGACGAAATCAGCTGCAGCATTTAGATGCCTTCCATTTCCCTGACTTTTATATTGTTTGCTTAAATGTCCAATATCAGGTGTAGAGACTATGTTGTCTGCCATGTTAATTTGAATTTTCTTTATTGATTGACTGGTTTTTGGTGCTTTAATTGAAAAGATACCAGTATAGATATAAATGCCAAGAGACAAAAGGCATGAGGCTAGACACATGAATTTCTGGAACAATAATTTCAGGTATGTAAAGCATAGTCTTAAGATCAATTTAATTATTTTTGTGAGCACATATGTGGAGTTAAGTGTCTGTGCAGAAACAGACTTGCTAAAAAAGCATAGCTTATTTTGAAAAATGGATCTATTTATAGGTTCAAAGTGAAAGTGCATGAAAATTGCTGTAAGTTAAACACTACATAACAGAAGTTTATGAAGACAAAGCTCCTTTGTTGTCCTCGAAGATGCTGATGAGGCTTGCAAGATACAGAGCTAGGGTAGTTTTGGTAAACATATTTAATATGGAGAAGGGAATGCATGGATGAGCTTTAATCAGAAATGAGATAGTGGGAGTTATTACACTCTGTGTTTTATTGTTTTCCCCCTTTGATGTTTCAGGAGACACTGAAAAGTAGCAAGCCAGCAAAGTCAGTGTTTAATATAATAAAAGATGTTATCATGGAAAAGGACATTTGTTTTGATTTGCATCTTACTGAAAATTTTTATTCCTATTCATTTCATATGTTGATTGGATATTTACATTGTTTATATAAAATATAATACTAGTGAAATCAAGGAAACTACTGTGTTCTCTAATCTAATGTTTCAAACATAGACTAATTATGAAGACATTGTTTCTAGTTCTAATTACTAAAGCCAAATCTCTAGTCAACAATTTACTTAGATATTGGAAACACTGGGTCTTAAGCAGTTTTAGGTCACCTTTGGTAATGATTTAATCTATTCAAGAATCAATCCACACCACTAAAAGTGATCAAAATATTGCTTATAACCACCATTATTAAAATGTTAAACAATGTACTATGCACCTGTGATGGTTAACCTTGGTTGACAATTTAGTAGGAATACTTCAAGCAGTTGGTGCAAATCTGAGGGTATTTCCAAAGAGGTTTCACTGATGAGGGAGATTCGCTCCAAATGTGAGTCACAACATCCTGTGAGCTGAGTTCCCAGAATAAATGAAAAGAAGAAAGTCAGTAGAGCACAACCTTTTAGTGTGGTCAGCAGCATCACTTTCCTGTAGCAAAGCCTTCCCTGTCACAAGCAAAAATAATTGTTTCCTACATAAAGTTGCTCTGGGAATGTATTTGCCATAGTAACCAGTGATGTGGGATGTCATTTTGTATATGTGTTGCTTTATCGGGTGATGAATAAAGCTGTTTCAGCCTATGGAAGGGCAGAATTAAGCCAGGCAGGAAATCCAAACAGAGATTAATAGAGTAGGCAGAACCAGGGAGATGCCATATAGCTGCCAAAAGAGACAGACGCTGGACTTTTGCCAGTAAGCCACAGCCTTGTGGCAATACACAGATTGATAGAAACGGGTTAATTTAAAATGTAAAAGTTAGTTAATTGGAATCCTGAGATAATATGACAAGCAATTTTGCAATTAATATGGTTTCTGTGTGATTCTTCAGGTCTGGACAGCCAGCAAACAAAATTCAGTCTCTGCTTACAAAATGGTGCCAATGTGGGATGACTACATCCAAGTAATTGAGAGAGCTTGAGAAGGAATTCTAGATACAAAAGAACAGAGTTAAGCTTGGCTTCTTGGTAACAGCATTTTCTCATGTGGTCTCTGCTAGAGGCAGGGAGAAGCATGATCTCTTTAAGAGAAATCTTCCTGACTCAACATTAGCAGCAAAAAATTCAGGAGGGATTCCTAGTTCATGTTGGGAGCATGAACTCTGGCACTTTCGGGAGGTCCAGCACTTAAATGAGATTGAATGTGAGCAGCATGCTACTAATTGCTTAGTGGCAACACAGACCCGCTACATTCCTGGAACTGGGGCAGTGAGCATGGCTCACAGAGGTGATCAACAATCCTCTACTATGTTAAACTTTGCACTTTGCATAGTTGGTCCTAGCCATGCCCACTTAGCATTAAGAAAAGGTACTCCTGGTCAGAAAAATGTTTACAGATATGCCATAAAGACAGATTTAGACAAAAATAAACCTCTGAATGGATCATAGTGTGTTTAAATTGTATGTAGGCTTAGGAGAGAGAAGAAAAAGAATATAGAAAGTTATAAAAAAAAGTTTTACAAAGTAAAACAAAGTCTTTAATGAGAGATTAAAAGTAATATAAAAGAATACAGACACTCTTAGATTAAAGGAGTAAAGAAAAATAAGCCATGTAAAGATGGAAAATACCTAGAGAGTCTGGATTATGCATATTATTGTGTTTTCTTTGAATTTTTGACTTCAAAGAGACATTTGAATCTGGAGGCTACTAAGCTAAACCAACATAAAGGTTTTAAAGGTTTCTTACCTTCAAAATTTGAGGCTAAGGGTATGTTTCTTTGGAAAAGAGGTTCTGCTTTTGTTTCCACAGAGGATGGGAGCCTGTGGATTCTTTCTAGGCTAATGTTGCTTGATGGAACAAGACCCTCAAAAGTTGTCCATGAACCTTAAAAATACTTTACCCAAGTATACAGGAAGCAGTTTGGAGAAAGCTGCACCCAAATTCTCAAAATGACTGCTTATAAATGTTTGTTTTCATTTAAAGGGGGTTGGGGATAAATTGTTAATGGTCACAGTCAATCTCTTCTTTTAAAAAACATAAGGGATATATGATATAGAGATGAATTCTATGCATTGGTATGGATCTTGATCTATTCATATACATTTAAGTTCAATTTTGTCATATGTATTTCTGATATTTTAATGTATTATGTTTAAACAGCTTGTTAAAATGTAATGTATAATTAAAAATTGCAGGTTAATAGTTAGTCATACATAATAGTCAAAATTATAGTCATGTTAGTTAGGCTTTCTAGATACACAGAGATATATTTCAGTTAGCTAATTTTCAGCACTTCAAAGACCTACAGCATAAAAACATTTAAAATATTTTAAGAACTTAGACTTTTCTCAACAGTGAGACATGTCTGTTCCTGGTAGCATGCATTACTTCAGAGAGGTAGATAGATTTTGAAGAAACTTTATGGAATTTTCCTTCAATGTGACATGGCTAGCCATTTGGGAAAGAAACTACTCAGGATGGACTGCTTCATGGTATTCTGTATAAATTAGATATTCAGGACCCACAGAAAAATTGCCACTGAACTTGCCTAGAGATGGAGAGACAGTTTTTCAGGGTTCCTGATCATCAAAGAGTCTGCCAGATAGTCTGCAAGATGCACATAAAAGCAAATAATGAACTTTGCCATTACAAGACAGAACATATTGTCAAATTTCCTGCTTCAAGAAAAAGTCAGCTGGATACTATGAACCTGTAGGTTGAATATGCATGCCCCAACATTACAGAAAAACTTTGTGTGACTTTCCAGGCAGAAGGCATCTCTGCCAATTCTAGAACTTTGAATGTTGCTTATAATGCATTTTCTGTTTACCTAGGTAACATTATTTCCTCCTGGGGTCTTTGAGGGGTTGAAGACAGTAGTTATAGTTTTCCTTAGTTATGATAAAAGATGAATTAGATATGAAATTTTATACTCACAAAGATAATATAAATGAGAGAATATTTTCTTTAATTTTGTCAGATACAAATAGACTAAATATTGTAACTGCAATTCTTGTCTGATACCTGTTTTTTATATGTAATTTTACTATGTTAATGCTAAAACCTTCCTTTTTTATTAGATAGAAAAGGGGAAATAATGTGGGATGTCCTTCTGTATACACATTGCTTTTGTTGGTTCATGAATAAAACTGTTTCAACTAATAGCTTAGCAGAGTACATTCAAGCAGGAAATCCAAACAGAGATATATAGAGAGATTAGGCAGAGTCAAAGAGATACCATATAGCTTCCAAAAAAAAAAAAGATGCTGCTGCCTAAATTTTTCCAGTAATGCTACAGTCTTGTGGCAATACACAGATTAATAAAAGTGGGTTAATTTAAGATCTGAGAGCTAGCTAGAAATACACCTGATCCCTTGGCCAAGCAGTGTTGTAAGTAATAAAGTTTCTGTATTTTTATTTGGGTAAGAGCAGCTGGAAAATGTAACACAGCCTCTGCTTACAATCCAGTATAGCAGCTAATAAATGTCATTTATATTACAAACACTATAAAAAGATAATACTTATTGATGATTGTGAATACTAAAAAATCAGTGAATGAATAATTATAAGTTCCAATGACTAATTTGTGGAGTCTTTCATTTCTAAATTTAACATTCTTATACAGCAGTATTCTTGATTTGAACAAACTATTAATGTTCTTCACTGGTCTTCTGTAACTACTTTTGTTTTTACCTAAACAAATAACTTTTAAAACTTCAAACCAATAATTGTATTGGTCAGTTTGAAATTCTGAATAACACATTGTTTTCAGGACAGAACTCAAATGCACAATGAAAAGGAAATCCCACAGAACGCACCCTCTTGCTGTCCTCCCCAGGATCATCTTGGGGTATTTTTCTTAGAAATCTGTGTCACTCAATATTTGTGTGGATTTCCAAAGTTTGCACTGCCTATTGCTTAAAACCCTTTTCTCTTCCACCTCTATCTGCCAATGTCATCTTCCTGTACCCTAGATGTCCCTACTGAACTTCCTGCTTCCTTTTATCTTTTGTTATTACAGTAGTAAAATCAGAAAATTATCAGCAATGGGTCAGGCAGCATCTATTGAGCTTCCCTTATCAACTAAAGTTGAACTGAATGCAAAAGCAGATTGGTGCTATTTGTAAAGAATGTTAATAAAAAAGTGTATCTTTTTTTTATTAGTATTTTTTATACTATGCATTTTGATCAAATTCTTTCTGCTATGCCAATTCCACTAAGATCTTCTTCACTTCCTTCTAATTCAACATTGTCTCTCTCTGATCTTTGCAGCAGAGTGGCACCCTACATTGGGCGCCAGATAAAGGCATAAGTAACAAACAATCCCACCCCAGTTTGGAATTACGATTAATAGAATGGTTATATATTTAAAGGGGAAAAACTTACAGATCACCATCCCAGACAACAGCCCTCTGCATGATCAGGAAAGGAGTCTAGGAGCCAGAAGCGAAGACAGAGGCAAGAGAGCGAGCGGAGAGCAGTTGCTGCTTTTTTAAAGAGAGAGAGAAACCATGTCCCAATGTGCTGATATCTCAGTGACTATTGACTGAAGGAGAAGAAGGAACTCCTGCAGCATACTGCTCTTAACCCATATTGGTTTTTCAGTTAACCATTTCAAAGGCAGGGCTGTTGGTACTTCTGAAGGTTTATCAATTGCTTTGTGTTCTTGTACAGACCAAATGGCTGGTGTCCATCTTCTATAGTATCTTCTAATATTTTTCTCAGAAATGTAAGTTTTTGGACTGCAGGAATGTTAATCTGGGTATTCCATTGTTGCAATCAGTCAGGACCCCACAAATTCTCTACAATTTTGACAATATATTGCCTTAGTCTTCCTATTTGCTCCTCTGGCCTTATGCATTTAAACAATCACATGCTTTGTTTTACCTGAGATAGGGTTCAAATTCCCTGGAACTGAACATTTACCTTCTAAAGAAGCCAATTCAGATACCAAGATTCTAGAGTAATGATACTTACATCTGCACCAGTGTCTAATAAGCCTTCAATAAAACTGCCATTTACAGACACTCTTAGCTTTGGTCTTTAAGCATTTATAGAAGTCTGCCAGAATATACATTTCTTCTGTCCAACTGGAGTTCTTTGATTCATCTTCCACATTTATTCCATCATTCATACTGTAAAAAGTATTGCTTTTTACAGCAGGCATTGGATTTTTTTTTAAATTTTCCTGGCTAGACACGTTCTCCACAGTAACTGGGAATAATTGGACCACATTCATCATGGGGTCCTGTGAGAATCCCCCATGGCATTTCCTCATGGTATTGGGTTGTCTTGTCTATCTTTCATTGATCTACATTCATTGGTCCAATGTCAGCCTTTACCACACCTACTACATATAACTGAAGGCTGATTCCTTCTATTTATGCTATTCTCAGAGGTTGCATTATTCCTAGGAATCCATTGTCTACAATCCCTTATCAGATGCTCCATTCTACCACAATTAAAATATTTGGTATTTTGATATCTTCTCTTACCATTGGAAATTGCTTCTCCTATACATGCTTCAGTACCATAGTCAACTGTCTCGAAATTCATTGTATTCAGGACCCATTCACCCATATGTGTTGATCTGATCTTTAACGGCTCAAGGATCTCTTTGCACTCATCGTTGGCATTCTCATAAGCTAAAGATTCAATAATTGTATGTCTAGCTTCTGGAGCAGTTACCCCTATTTGTAGAGCCTTGGTTAGTTTTTGCAAAAAGTCAATGAAAGGTTCTCTCTGACCCTGTTTAACCCTAAGGTATGATTCTTCTCTATTTCCTGGATTCTGAATCCTGTCCCAAAACTTTAAATCTGTGCTACATATGAACAAGATGTGGTCATCATAAAGCACTTGATCCTTAGGATCAGTGTAAAGTCCTTCACCTAGAATTTGATCTAAGGAACTCTCAAGTTGTTTTGCCTTTTTTTTGTTGCTCTAAAATTCTTTCCTAGTCTTTAAAAAAATAGCACCTCCAAAGTAATTGTGGTCCACTTTCTAAGACTGCTGGGAATAACTGAGTCCGATCTTGAGTTGTTGCTTTGCTACTGAAAGTCCATGTTTTGACCATTTCCCTAACAAAAGAAGAATATTGTCTGTAAGCTACAATTGCTTGTTTAATTTCCTTTAGATCGTTCATACGTATGGGCTCCCATGTACATTCTTTGTCAACCTTAGGGTACTTGGGACCAGATACTTCTTCTGATGAAATTACTGGAAAGGCAGACAGATCTCTGTGGAAGCTATCCCAGAGATTTTTATGTATTGGTGAGTTTAAATTTTGCCTTTTACCTTTTGTTCTTGGTCATAAAATTCAATAATATCCTCAGTCTTTCAAATCAGTTTACCACTGCCTTTTGTAATGCTTGGACCTCTTGTCCAGTGTTCTGCTCTAATGCCATCATTGAGTATTCAAAGGTATGAAGTATGTCCAGTAGAGATAATGTCTTATCCTTGGACATAATCTTTATAGCACATATATTCCCTTCCTGGAGACACATTCAATCAGTCAATCTGTCACACCCCTTTGAAAGAGTCTGATTAATACACTCAACAGTGTGAATTCTCTCAGATAATGTTTAAGCACCCACTGTCATTGATTGGGTTTTATGTGTCCAATCGGCCATTTCCTTCTCCAGAGTGCTGAGTTTTCTTTTAATTAAATTACTATGAGTCTGTTCCATTTCCAAAAGTACCTCAGTTGACTGAGTTTTGTTAGGTAACTTGTTTGTGTCCTCCTTCAGATTCCCACCCTCTTTTTGAAAAGTTTGGTACCAGTCTGAACCATGTCTAAAAGTACCTCAGTTGACTGAGTTTTGTTAGTTAAAGTGGTTGTATTTTTCCTCAGATTTCCAAACTCTTTCTTGAGAAGTGTGGTATCAGTCTGAAAAGAATCTATCATTTCTAAAACTGTCTTATTCTTAGCCCTATTGTCAAACCATTGTTTTTAGAAAAAAAAAATATTGAGGGCAAGACTAATCCCCAGATTCAAAAATGATGATGTAGAAGGGACATCACATAAGTCTTGTAAAACCTGACACATGGTGTAAATAGAGAGGCTATTGAAACCTTTGATAGGTAGGTTGTCTGACATATTGCCCTTTTAAATTAGCAACTTATGATCTATATTTAGGATATTAAATCTTACCAGTGGCTTAAATAGCTAGGTTAGATGCAGTAATCTTTACCTTCTAGTAGGTATCTTTGACCACCTACAAAACTAACCCAGCTGGGCCCAGCGATGCACGTGACTGGTATGAATTGGATTTTAGCATGAAGTGCTGAAAGATATGCTTAGATAAAAAATAGTTATTAATAGATATCACAAACTGTGTGTACCATGGTGGGTCCTGATTGGTCAGCAGCCACAGAAGCACAGGGATAACAAGATAGCAGCAAGCACCCACGAAAGCTTGTATCACATCTGAATTTCCTCAGAGTGTTCATGTGGCAGAATACAGACATTGGCACTAGTGCATGGGGACTGGAAGTCACTCTGACATGAGTAATGAGATATTATAAAGAACCATGCTGATCTGCAGCAAGAAAAGCCACCGCTTGGCAAGAATTCAATATCCAACTGAACTGCTGGCTCTATGCACAGGCCATGTCCATCTGAGGGAGGGTGCATGCCTGGAAAGGTGCACACATAGCTGGGCACACTCTGAGCTGGTGTTAGGCAGTAGAGCTTGGGGGGTTCTAAATCCAAATGTTCGGGCACCAGATGGTGATATTAGTCACAAAACAATCCCACACCAGTTCAGAATTATGAATAATAAAAGGGTTATTTATTTAAGAAGAAAACTTACAGATCACTGTATGAGACAACAGTCCTCTACACAAACAGGAATAGAATGGAAACAGGAGCTGGAAGCAAGAGAGTGGGTGCACAATTACTGCTGCTTTTACAGCATGAGAGACTACACCCAAGTGGGCTGGTATCTTAAAGGCTATTGTCAGAAGGAGCACAATGTACTCCCACAACAACATACAAATGTCTGGGATCCATACTCTTATTGACCTCTGTTAATTGCCTGAGTTTATAGTATTAGGAATAAATTTTCTCTTATTGCGCCATCTTTAAGTCCAATTAAATGCCTGTTAGATACTGCCCAGATATAAGTACCATTATTGTACCTTAGGGGACATCTTGTGATTCTGGTCAGTGTTGTGGTTTACAGGGTATCAAATCTGAATAGGATTATTGATATCTCTTTTCAGTGGCATCCTAAATCTTCCTCTGATACTATAGAAGCTAATCAACAAGAAAGAATCTTCAAGATCAATTTCAGTTCTATTCTTTCAAGTACTGTGCCCACAGTTTGAGGTGTCATTGGTAATAACATCTTACATCTAAGCTCAGGGAAGTAGCCTAAGAAAACAATAATACACTGTGCTTTTTTAAAAAACAAGCTCTGAATATTTTTAAGATATAATATGGCTTTTGATGTAGGCAAATGTCCATGTGGCACAACTTCAACTTCAGTTAATGTGTGTGTGTATGTGTGTGTGTGTGTGTGTGTGTGTGTGTGTGTGTGTGTGTGTAAAATTACATGCAATTTTAAACAACCACAATATTCTGACTCTTATGGCTTTTTCAGACACACATAGTGTATTTATCCCTCTTCCCTCTACCTTCCCTATATTACCCTCTCTTCATCATGTCTAGTTGAAGCTTCTCTCTCAGTTTTTTTTCCATTTCCTGCTTTAGGGCTTATTCTACCTCCAGAAACTCTCACCCAATAACTTTCTACTCTGCTAATTTCTGCAGAGTCTATGGATTGAATTATATACTTATTCTAAAAAATTTAGAGCTAGCATCTACAATCAAGAGAGAATACATTTTTGTTTGTGGTACTTCACTCAGTATAATATTTTCCAGGTCATTTATTTATCTGCAAATTTCATAATTTCATTTTTTCTTATGAATGAACAACATTTCATTGTGTATATGTATCACATTTTAATTACCCATTTGTCACTTAAAGGAAATTCAGGTATCCAGTTCCTACCTAATGTGAGTAGAATGGTGATGAACATTGCTGAGATGGTATCTGTGGAGTAGAATGTCTACTTTTTGGGCCATATGTTGAGGAGTAGTATTGCTGGGCTATAAAGTAGAATTACTTTAGGATAAAGGAAATTCTCCACACTGATTTCTAGAGTGACTACACTACTTTGCAATCCCACCAGTAGCAAATGTTAGTTCCCAGCAAAATGTGGCAGAGTCAGAAGAAGCCATAAATGTGCTGCCAGAGATGGATGTGCTGAAACTGATAGGCCATGACCTCATGGTGATATGCAGATTAATTAGCTAGAGCTAATGGGCAAAGCAGTGATTTAAATAATATAATTTCTTTGTGATTATTTTGGGAATCTGGGAAGCCAGAAAACAAACAAGTGGCATTTTATACAACAAATTGGCATTCACGTGATCTACTAAAATCCGCTTAAAACCTGAGAGAGTTTGAAAAGGAATTCTAGAAAAACAGAAATACAGAGTTTAACACAGCTTCTTGTTATTTGAGGGCAGTGTGCCACAGCTCCTTTAAGAAAATTTTTTCTGGTCCACCAGTAGCTGGAAAAAAATGCCATGCCATTTTGAAATGCTGACTTTCTGATCCTTGCTGCCAGCTTGACCTCTGGCTCTTTCGGGAAACTAAGCATTTGTATGGGGTTTGTGAGCAACTTGTTATGGCTTTCTTGGTGGCAACAAGGACTGGCTGTGAGCCTATAGATAGGGCATTGTGCATGGCGCTCAGAGGTGGTGAGCAACTCTGCCATGCTGGCCTGCGTGGGGAAAGCAGCCAGGTCTGTAATTTCCTTAGCAATGGCACAACTTAAGGTTTTAAGGAGCACTTATCATTTTATGAAGCACTCCTGAATAGTAAAGAATTACAGATACATAATAGGACAGATTCAGACACTAAAAAAAGCTTTAAACAAGGCATAGTGTGTTTTAAAAATTAACTTAGGCTTGGGAGAAAGAAGAAAAATAATATAGAAAGTTATAAAATAATAAAACAAAGTCTTTAAAGAGATGGAGTATAGACAGTCATAGATTAAAAGGAATAAAAAAAGAAAAGGCCATTTAAAGATGGAGAATACACAGAGAGTCTGGATTATGTATATTATTATGTCTTCTTTGAATTTTTTGATTGTAAAGGAGCTTAGTACAGAGTGACATTTCATTGTATGGGCTGTTAAGCTAAACCAGCATGTATATTATAACGGTATCTTGACTTCAGAATTTGGATCTAAGGATATATTGCTTTGGAAAAGAGGTTTTTCTTTTGTTTCCACAGGGGATGAGAACCTGTGATTGCTTCCAGACTAATATGGTTTGATTCATCAAGACCCCCTGAAAGATTGCTGTGAAACCCCCCCCCCACACACACAAAATTTACTTTTCCTGACTGAGATTACTGCTGACTGAGATGAACCTAGCACACAGGATACAAATTGAAAGACCTGATTAAGAGCACTCTTAATCAGGAGGAAGTAGTCTAGAGAACTATGCCCAAAAATCTAAATATTGTTTATAAATGTTTCTTTACATTTAAAGGGGGATATACTATAGAGATTTGCATTGGTATAGATCTTGGTTTATTGAACAAATTTAAGGTCAATTTTATTATACTGTGTATGTATATTTCTGTTATTGATTAAGGTATTGTGATTAAGGTATAGCTCATTTAAAAAGATAATGTATAATTTAAAAATATAGGTTAATAGATATTATTATATAATCTATAATGGTCAAGATTTTAGTCATGTAAGGTTTTCTAGATGTGCAGAGATGTATTTCAGATGCATAGGCATTCTTCAAACCTTTCAAAGACTACAAAATATGGCATTAGACATTTCATGACAATAAGACACATCTGCTCCTGACAGTACCAATTACTTCAAGATGAAGATGGGCATTGAGGAGACTCCCTATGGAGTTTGTTAGCCATATGGGCAAGAAACTGTTCTTGCCTGGGCTTGATGATGAACTGGACATGTAGGACCTACCTGCAGAGAGATGATTGCTGAAGTTGCCTAAGGGTGAGATGATCTTTCAGGGTTCCTCCTTCATGAAAGACTCTGCTAGACATTCTGAAGGACACAGAAGAAAGGTTCTGAAAAACTGCAGATATAGATAGAACTGTCTTTGAAATTTTTTGTTTCATGGAAAAGCCTGCCAGATACTTTGGGCCTATAGGCTGAAATGGATGCCCCAGTGGTACAGAAGAACATTGGGTGAGTGTCCAGGTAGTGAGAAGTGTCCGTCAATTCTAGAGTTTTGGAAGTTGTTTACAATGTACTTCCTGTTTTCTTAGGTAATATTATATCCTTCTGGAGTCTTGGATGGAGTTGAGGAATTTATAGTTATAGTTATAGTTTTCCTTAGATAAGATAATAGATAAAGTAGATATAAATATTGTAACTGTAATTCTTGTTTGATACCTGATTTGTATATGAAATTTTACTATTTTAAAGTTAAAACCTCCTTTTTTATTTAAACAGAAAAGAGGAGGTGTTGTGGGATGCCCCTCTCTATGCTAAGAATAAGATCAGTTAATTAATAAAGAAAACTGTTTTGGCCTATTAATAGGACAGAACTTAGGTAAGCATGGAAAACTAAATTCAATGCTAAGAGAAAGATGGGTGGAGTCAGAGATGAGCCATGTAGCTCAGCCGGAGACAGATGCCAGGACATTAACTGGTAAGCCACAGACATGTGGTCATATACAGATTAATAGAAATTGGTTAAATTAATATGTAAGAGTTAGTCAATAGAAGCTAGAGTTAATGGGCCTAGCAGTGATTTAATTAATATAGTTTCTGTGTGACTATTTTGAGGATAAGTGGCCAGGAACCAACAAGTGTCTCCCTCACAACATTACTTCCTTTATTGCAATTGGGCATTGTGTTATTGACTTCTCAGAATTCTTTTCACATGTATTTTGTTATACTTTTATTGACAAAATTGTTATTACACTTGTGAAATAAAAATATTTTTTCTTAATTTAGGTTGATTTTTTTCTTGTTTTGTCTATTTTCTTTTGAAGAAAAATACTTTTAAATGTATTGACTTCATTAAACTTTAGTGAATTATACATTTGACTGCTGTAATAAAAATATAGCCATTGTGAAATTCATGGTCATAAAGAGTAATTTCCTGTTTTTAGTAAATGTGTATAGTCTTAGGTCTTAGGACTTTTTTTCAGATATATTATGCATAGTACAAGCATCTTTACATGTCTCATTACTTATATGCTCTTTATTAAAAATATTTTAATTCTTTAACTAAGCTTTTTACTTTTGTCAAGGATTCGTTGCTCATAATATGGATATATGTGGCCTTTACTATCTTTGTCTTCTACTGATGTCTTTTTCTATCAGCTCCCACTACTATACCAGCTTACTATTATTTTGTAATATCTTGATGCACAATAATGTTAGTTCTCCAAAAACAAGGTTTTTGTTTGTTTGTTTTTATGCCTGTTTGTGTTTTTTGTTTTTCCTTTTCCCAACCCTTTGCATTTTTGCATACATTTGAAAGGCAGCTTATGTTTTTTTTATAAAATATCTGAAAGAGTTTATTTGGATTGGCTTGTGATTTCTTAGAAGGAATGACATTTCACTGGATTGGATCTTGCAGAGTTTGAATAAGATAGATCACTCATTTAACTTTTGCCAATTTTTGTTAATATTTTGATGGTTTTCAATATTTTGTACTTTTTCTTTCAGTTTGATTATATGTCATACTATTTGATACCATTATAAAAGTAATTTTAAATATTAATTTCAAGGTAGTTGTTATGAATGTAAGGAAACACAATTCTATTTTAAAGATCTTATTAAATTCATTTATTATTTTAAACTTCTAAAAATATATTATCTTGTATACTTTATACATAAAGTTTTGTCATTTGTAAGTACATTAACTTTTTTCATTCTAGAAGAAATACATTTCTATCATCTTTTGTTTGCTTTATTATACTGTTTAGTAAATATCAAGCTTGTCATAATCTTTGCTTATGTTTTATTTTAAAACATAGTCTGTGAGGTTAGTAGCTTGGAGAGGCCAGGAACAATGAGAGTGTGAACAAGGAGTTCAAGACCATGATGGCTACACTAACTGAAACAGTCTACCTGAGCTAATGGGAGCTTGCCAACTCCAGCAGGACTGGGAGGGAACAAGCATAGGACTAAACTAGTCCCTCTTAATGTGGCTCACAGTTGCATGGTTAAGGCAGACTGAGGGGCCGCTGGCATTGGTACCAGGATTTATCTCTACTGCATGTACTGGCTTTTTGTGAACCTAGTCTCTTTGGATGGATACCTTGCTCAGCCTAGATATAGTGAGGTGGGCCTTGGACCTTCTCCGAAGCAATGTTCCTTACCCTCTCTGAGAATTGGATGAGTGTGGGTAGGAGGGTATGTGGAGTGAATGGGGATAAAAAATATTAAAAAAATAAAACATATTGTGATGAAAACTAAAGCAATTAAAATTTAGTAAAAAAAATGCCACAATGATACATAAAATGAATTGATATGATATGATGATCCTTACTGTTGATAACTAAAGAATTTTCATCTCTCACATAATGGAGCAATAAGGGTTATCAATGTCTTAATATTTATATGTTTGTATAAACTATATTTTAATTTATTTCAGGTGATTGTCAGGACTGGACCGGGGACTTTCCTTAGTCTGGCAGTTTATGACAATTATATCTTCTGGTCAGACTGGGGACGAAGAGCTATTTTGCGTTCCAACAAGTATACAGGTGGAGAAACAAAAATTCTTCGTTCTGATATTCCACATCAACCAATGGGAATCATAGCTGTTGCTAATGACACCAATAGCTGTAAGTTGTAATAGGAAATAATATTTACTAATAATCCTTGTTGTAAGGAAGGCCTCTTGTTCTTGTCCCAGCTGCACAGACTCTCGAAATAATCACATAGAAAACATATTATTTAAATCACTGCTTGGCCCATTAGCTCTAGCTTCTTATTTGCTAACTCTTATCTCTTAATTTAACCCATCTGTGCATCACTACAAGGTCATGGCCTACCAGCAAACTTTGAACATGTCTGTCTCTGGCAGTGGCTCCATAGCTTCTCCTGACTCTGCCTCCTTTCTCCCAGCACCCAGTTTAGTTTTCTGCATGTACCTAAGTTCTGCCCTATCAATAGGCCAAGGCAGTTTCTTTATTTATCAATGATATTCGCAGCATACAAAGAGAATCCCACAGCATAACCTTTCAATTTTTTTCTTATTTATAATAATTTAAATTCAATGACCTTGTGACAAAATATTCAGAATTTGACTATTTGATATATAAAAACTGCCAGAAATGTTTAATTAACTTTTAAATTCTAAATTCTAAAGAATTTAGTAGGTTAACATCAGAACAATTTCAGTTTTAACTATTTGTGAAATTCTTCTTCAACTTCATTTATTTCTCATATCTTTAAAAGTACAGACTAATTTATTTTGGGGATAAGTATTTTCTTATTATTTTTTCATCTTGGTTGAAAAATCCACAAACATTGGAATACTTACGTAATTGTGGTTTGCTGTAGGAAAAGCTCCGATAATGCCATGACATTTGAAAATTTCTGAGTGCCCTGGAGGTCAAGGCCATTCAACAGTTTTCTGCTTAACTCTAATTAATGTAGAACATATATTCATCATAAAATGCTGTTCATGGGCCCCTTCATTGCAGGTGAGCTCTCTCCATGTGCATTACTGAATGGAGGTTGCCATGATCTCTGCCTTTTAACTCCTGATGGAAGAGTGAATTGCTCCTGTAGAGGAGATCGAGTATTGCTAGCTAACAACAGATGTGTGAGTAAGTAGTGATTATTTATGCAATATGCTCAAAAATATATTGAAATTTTGTTACTGCATTCATAAGGTTGTAGAGTTTCAGTTCTTTTATTTCTGTTTATTCAAGAATCCAGCTTATTCTCGTATTTTCTTGTAGCTTTATGTGAGAAGTAACAGTATCCAAGAAAATAGCTGTGAGCCTATGGTTGGGGGCTGACTGTGTTAGGACCAGCTTCAAAGTTACTGTATACAGGATCATCTATTAAATTGTAGCTGCATCTTTGAGACTCTCACAATTCTGAAATAAATCATAGTAGAAATGAACTAGAATTCATACAGGAGACCAGTGGTCATGGAATAAACCTCCTTCATAGTCTATGACAGTATGCAAATGAGAAAGAATGGCTCATGCAGCTTATTTGTAATCATTTCCAAACTGTTAATTAAGAATGTAACTTTGCAGCCTTGCACAGTGTTTATTCTTCCCAAAGGCATTGCAGTCTTTAATTAGAATCATTATAATATACCCTTATTAAGAGCTAAATTTCCAAAATAAATAATGGTTCAAGTGTTTCAATATTGCCATGAAATATTAGCAAGCTACATAAAAAAGGTTAATTTCCCTTTAACACTGTAAATCTCTGTATGTGAAAAAGGTGGAAAGAGAAATATCTTGTTGGAGTTGGTGAACTCATTTTCAAAATGTGCTAGTTTTGACACATTTCCCTTCCTCCTTTGTATTTTTCCCCCATCATCCTTGTTAGAAAATTAACTGAAGTGGTCATGCTTACTCATTAAATATAAGTATTTTCATCTTTAACTTCATACTTCTTAGTCCTTTATCTATCAGGAGGATCTTTTCTTATATTTTGTGTGCCCTTTTGTGAGCAGGTGCTACAATCAAGGGCACATTTTAGCAAAAAATAAATTCTAGGTTATTATAAGACTGTTTCAGAACAAAGGAGAGAATGCTACAACTCTCCATTGAATTTTAATGAGGATAAACAATTTTAATACATTGGGCCTCAAATCCCTAGAAATCTTGTTGACTAGCACCTTTCTGAACAGATTGGCTGACTACCTGAATTATCTTTTGGTTTGCTTTTGTGGGTTGAGTCCTAATGATCAGGACCTGATGGCACATGCAGACCAGGAACATCAGTCATATATCAGTGTCATTCATGTTTCTATCACAGGTCATACTATACTGAAGGGTTCAGGCCATGGTTTTGATAAAAAAAAAAAAACAGCAAAAGACTGCACAGTGAGCAGTAGAGACCTGTTGTGTAAAAGTTTATGTGTAACTGCCCCTAGTAAGTTACCTGCTACCCTCTACTGCTGAGAGGTGATGAGTCAAATATGAAAATGTTTTAAACATGCAGAGTTGCACTGCTATGGAATTGAAGTGTGGCACTGGACCTCTCAAGGGGACAAAATGCTGTGGACAACATTTTTTTTTTTTAGCAGTTATGTGTCTATTTTGAAACCATGTGCTCTATCAGCAAAACTGCAAAATAGCTGTGGCTTTCTACTGGTCAATCCATTGATGATAAAACAGAATATTTCTGACACATTTAGAGCCATATCTGGACTGATTCACTTACGTTGTTCATGAATGTTAGTAGCATCTTTAGTTTGCTAACACATACATGAGGGTAAATGTAGAAAACCATTTGCTGGCCTGATCGTTGATAAAATATTTAGGTATTTACCTCCCATACAACATGGTTAACCTCATAAGATCCATCACAAAACAAGAAAGGCAAGCATACTTTAATAAAATATTCCCCATGTGTAGAATAAGAGAAAAGGAAAACTTGTCTTTAGATGGAAGCAGAAATTCTGCAGGACTGTGTATGACATGCAAATGTGAGCAAGAATTGTGCTTGCACATAATTCATTTTTGCATTATGTATATTTTCTGTTTTCATTCTGATGTGGCAATAAAACACATTGACTCAAAGTTTCTTTAGGGGAAAATAGTTTATTTTATCTCCAAAATTACAGTTCATCATTGAGGGAAGTCAGAGCCAGAACTCAAAGAGGAAGCTGAAGCAAAACAATGGACGAACACTGCTTATAACTTGCTCATCTGGCTTTCTTACACAACCCAGGACCACTTTCTCAGGGATGGACTATTCACAGTGAGCTGGGTCCTCCTCCATCAAACATCAAATAAAAAAACTCTCACAAAAATAGCCAGGGGCTAGTCTGATCTAGTCAATTCCTTGCATCTTAAGTTACTCTAGTGGTGTCACAAATAACATACATACAAGCAACATTAGAGAGAATAAGCATGTTATGTTCATAGGTTGATAAACACATACATAAAACAATTAATGAAAATAGGTCATGAATTTGAAAGAGAACAAGGAGGGAAATGTGGGAGGCTTTGGATAGTGGAAAGAAGAAAGAAAAATGATAAAATTTACAATATGATATCAAATATGAAAAATTACGAAGCAAACTAGAGAAAATAATGAAAATATATGACTTGTATGTAAACCCAACACAAAAAATCAGGACTGCTAGCAGACCAGTCTAAATTTTGTACATTTCATGATCTAAGAGAATTTTTCCCAATATTAATAGCACAATTATTAAAGCATTTTCCCTTAAGTTTCCTAGTAATTTTTAGATTTCAAACTTCTGTTACTTTCCTCTGAAATGATATTTCACTTTAGCTGGTAACTGAAGTTCATTAAAAAATGATGAAAATTTCTACACTGGATGAATTTAATTGAATAAATTAAATTAGAAGTTTTAGACACATGCTTATATATCAATATATTAAAATTGCAAAAATTAAGGAATAAGAAAATACACTGGAAATTTCAAGTAGCACTAGTATAATTTATTGAACATTTCTGAAAATTCAAAATCTTGAGTAATAATTTGTGAAATTGAGCTGTATTTCCTAAGACACCAACCCTAATAAAATTCAGAACCATGAATATGACTTGATTTCAATGTACAATTTGCTTAGCAAATAGTGTGACAACTGCACAAAAGGACATTTCTCACCCAAAAATTTTGCTGATGAATCTATTTTATCAGGATAAAGATAAGTTATTAAGTTATTTTCCCTAATACATACCCTTAAAAGAGAAAACATATGGCATGCTTAAGACAAAATTGACCTGTATAAAAGGAAATTTGTACTTTGTCATTGTTGGTCCATATTTGCAATTTACAACAAATCACATGAGACAGGTAAAGTGTACAGAGCGAGGGAGAGAAAGAGCTCTTGTTCATTTTCCATGAACATCCTAGGGTTTTGAGATTTGATGGCATTCTGTGGTGGTAGACACTGTAAATATCAAGTTCCAAACTGTCTAGAGTCCTTTTTTCTTTTCAACTTCTCCACTAATTCCTCCAAAAGATTCTAGTTGTTTCTTGGTAGGAAGTAGTGGTTTATTGTTTTTCCAGTTCTTGTTTTAAGTAGTAACTGGCTGCTGGGTCTCAACAGCAGAAAATTGAGAAGATCAAGTTAGAGATAGATCAAGAAGGGACCATGTCTTGATTAAGACATCTTCATGCCCATCATCAAGATATGGTCCTCTCTTTTTGGTAAATTTTATTGTTTGGGAAAATAATAGTAAGGATACACCAACATATTGTTAGAATACACAAAGCTTTTTTAACTGATTATTTTGTTTGCTTTTTGAGAAGATTTCACTATGCAACTTCGACCCACCTTGAACTCACATAGCTACAAAGGTTATGAACTTGTAATCCTCCTGACTCAGGCTCCAATATTCTGAGATAATGGCCTTTACAGGCATGAGCAAGAATACCTAAGTAATTAGCATGTTCTTAAAAGGAATTATTTTAAGACTGCTTCTCTATATCTCAATTATAAAATTCAAGCTATTGTTTTCCTCTGCATACATATGTTCAATAAATGATTATCAAAACATGCAAATCATCATAAAATAGAAATATTAGTTAAAAAATACTTTACAAACAACGCCCCAAAGACTTGCAAAGGTAAATTAATAATGACAGAAAGTGTTTCTGCTCATTTTCAGTGAAGCGATATGATGAACTGATATTCTTTACTTCATTTTAGATGTTTATATAATAGTTTAATTTTATAATTAAACTTAAGGAATATAATGCTAATAATATATAATAATTCTCATTATATAAATTCTTTATTTTTAATTCCTTCAGCTAAAAACTCCTCTTGTAATATCTATTCTGAGTTTGAGTGTGGAAATGGGGAGTGTGTTGACTATCTGCTTACCTGTGATGGAGTCCCTCATTGTAAGGACAAATCAGATGAAAAGCTGCTTTATTGTGGTAAGTGTTGAATGAATACTTTATCATTGTAGAAAAATGTTTCTGAGTTGGTTTAATAGTTTTAAGTCTGTTTGTCTGTCTCTATTTCATGTGAATTATTTCCTTAATGTCTCCCCTGGAAATGAACCTCTGAGGCAAATTGACTAGACTTTTGCTTGTCATAAAATGAGACCCATTATTATCTACCCAGATATACCAGGGTATTTACTGAAGAATATCTTTACAGTTTTCTACCCCTGAGATGCAAATTAAAAGTGCATTGGAGGCAGTTTTGTAAACTGCCTTGTAATTTTTACTTACCAATATTTTTAGGCTTTTATTCCTAAAAGCCTAACTCCGAGGTATCAGTTAGTGGTGGATGATGCAGACTTACTCTGTAGCAAGGTTCCACCTTCAGGCGAATGCACGTTGAACTGATGTAAAAGTATTGTTCATTCCATTATGTTTCCAGGATCATCATGGGACTAGTGTCCTGTGAGGTAGATGTAGCATGAGGGCTGGCTTGTTGGGGTTTCTGTCCCGCCCAGTACCCCACAGCCAGCAAGTCCCAAAGAAAATCTCACAGAGTCTACATTAGGTTATAAACTGATTGGCCCATTAGGTCAGGCTTCTTGTTAACTCTTATAACTTATGTTACCCCATTATCCTTATCTACATTAGCCACATGGCTCCGTACCTTTCTCAGCTGGGCAAGTTACATGCTGCCTCTTCGGTGGTCTGAGCAGGAGTGACGGAGGGAGCTTCCTGTGTCCCAGAAAACTCCCAGTCTCTTTGCTCCACCCCTACTTCCTCTCTGGCTTTCCTGCCTATACTGCCTGCCTGGCCAATCAGCGTTTTATTAAAATATGATTGACAGAATACAGACAATTGTCCCACACCAGGTGGAAACTAGCTGTGATAGGCATGGTTCATAAGAAACACGGCTTTCCTACATGCAAACCTCCCTGGTAGTGACAATAAGCAAAAATCATCACTTAAAGGAGATTGAGTTTTCTCTCCTTGGAATTAACAAGAATGTGTCTACCTTTCCTTATTAATCTTTATTGAGCAATTATCCAGATTCATCTTGAAAATAGTATAATTTATTTTAACTTTACAAGACCAACAGCATTAGATTTCAGTGCCGTAGAAAATTTGGGTGTCCTGCTGAGCTTTCTACTTCCTTGAGAAATAGTTTAGGTCTCCTGTAAAATAACAACATAAAGCACTGATTTGTTTGTTTGTTTGTTTGTTTTTGTACTATCGTTTCTTTTAAAATAGTGTCTTCCCTTTCAAATCTGTCTGAGTTGATGTAATGACAGATTTTCAGTCTTTTAAATAAGGTTTTAAGCATCATGTTTTATACATAGACCATTCTTTCTTAATATTCCATCCTTGATTGACACTTTGTTTGATTTCCTGTTTAGGCAACTATGAATAGTGTTTCAGTAAACATAGGAGTGCACATGCTGCTGCTATACTGGGTTATTTCCATCCTGTGATATATATATATTAATATGTATATTATATATATATATTAGGATCATTGACTCATACAATAGTTGTATTTATCATTTTTGAAAACTTCTCATAATATTTTCTATGAAGATTGCAGAAAAAACAAGTATTTCTTTTTATGTATATGCTGCCTGGAAATTGTTATCTTTTGATTTTTCTTGATAGTTATTCATTATATGGTATTCTTGATAGTCAAGATTATATGTATTTCATATTGTTTTTGCCTTGTGTTCTGCTGAGTCTTTCAATCACTTTTTTATATACTTTTGACTGTTTAGACAGTTTCCTTTAGAAAGTGTTAATTTAAACCTATTGGCTAATTTTAATTATATTGTTTGGGTTTTTCTCTTGAACTGAGTTCTTTATATTCTACATATTAACCATTGCCATGCGTGTTTTATATTTTTTTCAGTCTCTACTTCTGTATGCTCTTTGTCATTTCTTTTCTTCATATAATTTGGGATTTATTTTATACTTGTCTTTGTAGTGCTTTGAGCTGTATTGTTAGAACTCGTTTATTGTAATTTATTTTACATCTTCCTGATACTTGTGATGTTGGCTCTGACAGCTGTACAGTTTGTTCTTGGCAGTCATCTGAGGCATCCCATGACTTTGGGCATATTGCATTTTAAAAGTTTCCATTTGGTAGTTAAAGAAAATGTCATTCATCTCAGTGGATATTTTAAATTTATTTTAGCAGAAATTTATTAATATTTTTGTTATTCTTCAATATTCTCATAGGGAATGCAAGCTTTGCTAACTTTTTATTATGAAATCCCTGTAAACATGAATGCATTAATTGAAATTGATGATAGTAGCATTTTTAACTACTTCTGAGATAGAAACTTTTCCTTTCTTATTGAATACATGTTGCATGATTATTCCTGGAAAGCATGGGAGTAGTTTGAGAAACAATAGGTAGATATAATACTAAACAACTAATTAGGAAACACAAGGTCAAAAGGACTCAATGAATGGGTGAACTATTGTTCCTTGGTAACTAGTAGACACTGTAACTCAGATCTTTCATACAGCACAGCACTGCTTTATGGATCTAGATTCCATTATTAAGGTGATAAATTTCATGCATAATTAGGAATCTCTAGAAATATTTTTATAGACCTCTAACTACAAGTTTTAATCTTTATTCATAAGAAAATAGAAGTTGCCGAAGCGGATTCAAACCTTGCTATAATCGCCGTTGTATTCCTCACGGCAAACTCTGTGATGGTGCAAATGATTGTGGCGATAACTCTGATGAACTGGATTGTAAAGGTAAATATTCTTACATACACTTGGAATATCAGACAACATGATAGATGTTTATTAACCTTTCACAAAGTTTGTCCCTAAGAAAATTGTGCTATAAAAACACCTGATGATAGCATTTACAAATACCTTTGGAGTAGAACTCTAGAACACTGGATGAAGAAAATTAAGCCAGATTTAGGGATATGAGAAATGCATGATCTCCTTCATCACATGTGAAATAAAAAATATTGATTCTGTGGAATCTGATAGAGGATAGTTTTTGTCAGAGGGTATCACTGAAGAGCATTTTGGAGATAGTCTAAATAGTGAGTACAGTGACACAGTTTGATTAAAGTAAGTATTCACTTTTCTAAATCAGTCACAATGAATTGAATTTAAAAATTTCTGACTACCTTTCTAGTGTCTATTATTTAGCTCACATTTAACTATTGTCCTTTCTTTAATTCAATTTCATCAGTTGTTCTTAGGATGTTTATGTCAGAATATTCTGTTGGTAGAATTTTCTGTCTTGCCACCCAGTTTCCAAATAATGACAACAACTTGTTATTAGTTATAACTTCTCAGCCAAGAGCTTAGCCTTATTACAACCTAGTTTTACAAGTTAAATAACCCATTTCTTTTTTTTTTCGTCAATAAATCTTTTTTTTATTATTAAATTATAAAAGTTTCCATTTCAGCCCCTCCTCCCACCACCCTCCCACTCCCCCCACTCCCTCTCCCCCTCCCTCTCCATCCCCCAGAGCAGTCAGGGTTTCCTGCCCTGTGGGAAGCCCGAGTTCCTCCCCCCTCCCTCCAGGTCCAGGGAAGGTGAGAGTCCAAACAGACTGGAGCGCCAAAATCCAGTATATGCAGAGGAAGCAAGTCCTAGTGTCATTGTCAACGGCTTTTCAAAAAGGCTCCGGGCCAGCCACATTCAGAGAATCTGGCTGGATCATGTCCTCGTTCAGTCCCAGTCCAACAGGCCTTGGTGATCTCCCATTATATCAGTCCCCTTGTATCAGTGGGTGCTCGCATCCCTCGCAGTCCTGATTACTTTTTTTATTTTCTTCATCATTCTGTTCCTCATTTGGACTGTGGAGTGCTCAGTTCGGTGTTCCAATATGGGTCTCCATCTGTATCGCCATCCAACGTCGGATGAAGGTTTCCTGTGCCCTTGCCTTCATTGCTCATGATCTCTTTCCTTCTGCCTCTCATTTGGACCTAGGGAGCTAGGTCCAGTGTTCCAACGTGGTTCTCCGCCTCCATCTCCATCCATCGCCAGATGAGGGTTCTATGGTGACATGCAAAATATTCATCAGTATGGTTGTGGGCCAAGGCCGGTTCAGGCACCCTCTCCTCTGTCCAGAGAACAATCTGGAGATCTCTCCTTGGACCTGGGATCCCATATATAATCAAGTTTCCTATAAACCCTAAAATGACTCCCTTAGTTGAAATATATTCTTCCCTGATCCCTTATTCATCCTTCCTCCCTTCCCCCCATCCCGGTCAACCGAGCTTTCTCCATTCCTCCCCTACTCCCTTCTCTCTAACCCTCTCCCCTTCCAACAACCCTCCCACCCCCCCATGCACCCAAGGTTACCAGGGACTCTTGACTATTTCCTACCTCCTGGCGGATAGCTAAATAATCTTCATCAGGATCGTCTTCTTATTTAGCTTCTCTAGGATCACGAAAAATAGGCTCAAATACCTTTAAATTATGGTTAGAATCCACTTATGAGTGAATACATACCGTGTTCCTCTTTTTGGGTCTGGCTTACCTCACTCAGTAAAGCGTTTTCTATGTCCATCCATTTGCATGCAAAATTCAAGATGTCATTTTTTTTACCGCTGAGTAAAACTCTAACGTGTATATGTTCCACACCTTTTTTAACCATTCTTCTATTGAGGGGCACCTCGGCTGTTTCCAGGTTCTGGCTATTACAAATAGTGCTGCTATGAACATAGTTGAACAAATGCTTTTGTTGTATGCTAGGGAATCTCTAGGGTAAATTCCCAAGAGTGGAATTGCTGAGTCCTGAGGGAGGTTGACTCCCAGTTTCCTGAGAAACCGCCACACTGATTTCCACAGTGGCTGCACAAATTTGCATTCCCACCAACAATGGATGAGTGTTCCCCTCACCCCACATCCTCTCCAGCATAGGCTATCATTGGTGTTTTTGACTTTCACTATTCTGACAGGTGTAAGATGGTATCTCAAAGTGGTTTTGATTTGCATTTCCCTGATCGCTAAGGAGGTTGAGCATGACCTTAAGTGTCTTCTGGCCATTCGAAGTTCATCTGTTGTGAATTCTCTGTTCAGTTCAGTACCCCATTTTTTAATTGGGTTATTTAGAGATTTAGTGCCTAGTTTCTTGAGTTCTTTGTATATTTTGGATATCAGACCTTTGTCTGATGAGGGGTTGGTGAAGATCTTCTCCCAGTCAAAGGCAGCCTTTTTGTCTTACTGACAGTGTCCTTTGCTTTACAGAAGCTTCTCAGTTTCAGTAGATCCCATTTATTCATTGTTTCTCTTATTGTCTGTGCTGCTGGGGTCCTACTTAGGAAGAGGCCTCCTGTGCCTATATCTTGTAGACTACTTCCCACTTTCTCTTCTATCAGGTTCAAAGTGGACGGATTAATGTTGATGTCTTTAATCCATTTGGACTTGAGTTTTGTGCATGGTGATAGGTATGGATCTACTTTCATCCTTCTACAGGTTGACATCCAGTTATGCCAGCACCATTTGTTAAAGATGCTTTCCTTCTTCCATTGTATACCTTTAGCTCCCTTGTCAAAAATTAGGTGCTCATAGGTTTGTGGGTTAATATCCGGGTCTTCTATTCGATTCCATAGGTCGACTTCTCTGTTCTTATGCCAATACCAAGCTGTTTTCAATACTGTAGCTCTGTAATAGAGTTTGAAGTCAGGGATGGTAATGCCTCCTGAAGTTCCTTTATTGTATAAGATTGTTTTGGCTATCCTGGGTTTTTTGTTTTTCCAAATAAACTTGATTATTGTTTTCTCAAGGTCTGTGAAGAAGTTTGATGGGATATTGATGGGGATTGCATTGAATCTATAGATTGCTTTTGGTAGAATTGCCATTTTTACTATGTTGATCCTCCCAATCCAAGAACAAGGGAGATCTTTCCATTTTCTGGTATCCTCCTCAATTTCTTTCTTCAAACACTTAAAGTTCTTGTCAAATAGGTCTTTCACTTCCTTGGTTAGAGTAACCCCAAGATATTTTATGCTATTTGTGGCTATCGTGAAAGGTGATGTTTCTCTGATTTCCCTCTCAGCTTCTTTATCCTTCGTGTACAGGAGGGCCACTGATTTTTTGGAGTTGATCTTGTATCCTGCCACGTTACTAAAGGTGTTTATCAGCTGTATGAGTTCTTTGGTAGAGTTTTTGGGGTCACTTATGTACACTATCATATCGTCAGCAAATATCGAAAGTTTAACTTCATCCTTTCCAATTCGAATCCCCTTGATCTCCTTATGTTGTCTTATTGCTATTGCTAGAACTTCAAGCACTATATTGAAGAGGAATGGTGAGAGTGGACAGCCTTGTCGTGTTCCTGATTTTAGTGGAAAGGCTTTGAGTTTCTCTCCATTCAATTTGATGTTAGCTGTCGGCTTGCTGTATATTGCTTTTATTATATTTAGGTATGATCCTTGTATCCCCAGTCTCTCCAACACCTTTATCATAAATGGGTGTTGAATTTTGTCAAATGCTTTTTCAGCATCCAATGAAATGATCATATGATTTTTTTCTTTCAGTTTATTTATATGATGGATTACATTGATAGATTTGCGTATATTGAACCAGCCCTGCATCTCTGGGATGAAGCCTACTTGATCATAATGGATAATTTTTCTAATGTGTTCCTGGATTCGGTTTGCCAGGATTTTATTGAGAATTTTCGCGTCGATGTTCATGAGTGAGATTGGCCTGTAATTCTCTTTCTTGGTTGTGTCTTTGTGTGGTTTTGGTATTAAGGTAACTATAGCTTCATAAAAGGAGTTTGGCAATGACTCTTCTGTTTCTATATTATGGAATACATTAAGGAGTATAGGAATTAGCTCTTCCTGGAAATTCTGGTAGAATTCTGCATTGAAACCATCTGGTCCTGGACTTTTTTTGGTAGGGAGATTTCTGATAACAGCTTCTAGTTCTTCACGACTAACAGGTCTATTTAGATTGTTCACCTGTTCTTGGTTCAACTTTGGTATATGGTACTTATCTAAAAAAATGTCCATTTCTTTTACATTTTCCAACTTTGTGGCATATAAACTTTCGTAGTAAGATCTAATGATTCTCTGAATTTCCTCTGAGTCTGTGGTTATATCCCCCTTTTCATTTCTGATCCTATTAATTTGCATGTGCTCTCTCTGCCGTTTGATTAGTTTGGATAGGGGTTTGTCAATCTTGTTGATTTTCTCCAAGAACCAACTTTTTGATTCATTGATTCTTTGGATTGTTTTCTCTGTTTCTATTTTGTTGATTTCAGCCCTCAGTTTGATTATTTCCAGTCTTCTAGACCTCCTGGGTGAATCAGCTTCTTTTTTTTCTAGAGCTTTCAAGTGTGCTGTTAGGTCTCCAATGTGTGCTTTCTCCGTTTTCTTTATTTGGGCACCTATTGCTATGAAGTTTCCTCTTAGCACTGCTTTCATAGTGTCCCATAGGTTTGAGTATGTTGTGTCTTTGTTTTCATTAAATTCAAGGAAGACTTTAATTTCTTTCTTAATTTCGTCCTTGACCCAGGGGTGATTTAGTAGTTGACTGTTCAACTTCCATGAGTTTGTTGACTTCCTGGGGGTAGCATTGTTGTTGAATTCTAATTTTAATCCATGGTGATCTGACAAGACACAGGTGGTTACTAATATTTTTTTGTATCTGTGGGAGTTTGCTTTGTTGCCGAGTATGTGGTCAATCTTCGAGAAGGTTCCATGAACTGCAGAGAAGAAGGTATATTCTTTACTATTTGGGTGGAGTGTTCTATAGATGTCTGTTAAGTCCATTTGATTCAATACCTCCAATAAATCTCTTAATTCTCTGTTTGGTTTCTGTCTGATTGACCTGTCCATCGGTGAGAGAGGAGTGTTGAAGTCTCCTACTATTAGCGTGTGTCGTTTGATGACTGCCTTGAGTTCTAGAAGAGTTTCTTTTACATATGTGGGTGCCTTTACATTAGGGGCATAGATATTCAGGATTGAGACTTCTTCCTGATGAGTTGTTCCTGTTATGAGTATGAAATGTCCATCTCCATCTCTTCTGATTGATTTTAGTTTGAAGTCGATTTTGTTAGATATTAGAATGTCCACACCCGCTTGTTTCTTAGGACCATTTGCTTGGAAGACCTTTTCCCAACCCTTTACTCTGAGTAGGTGTCTGTCTTTGTGGTTGAGGTGTGTTTCTTGTAAACAGCAGAATGTTGGATCCTGTTTTCGTATCCAATCTCTAAGTCTGTGCCTCTTTATAGGTGAATTGAGTCCATTGATATTAAGAGATATTAATGACCATTGGTTGTTGACTCCAGTCATTTTTTTGGTGGTAATAGAGTGTATGTGTTTTCCTTCTTTGAATTGTGCTAGTGAAGGGTTGCTAGATGTCTGAATTATTGTAGTCAGTGTTGGCAGTGTTGGATTCCTTGGGATGTATTTTTCCTTCTAGTATTCTCTGTAAGGCTGGATTAGTAGTTACATATTGTTTAAATTTGTTTTTATCCTGGAATATTTTGTTTTCTCCGTTGATAGTGAACGAAAGCTTGGCTGGGTAAAGTAGTCTGGGCTTGCATCCATGGTCCCTTAATTTCTGCAGTACCTCTATCCAGGACCTTCTGGCTTTCATGGTTTCCATAGAGAAGTCTGGTGTAAGTCTGATAGGTTTACCTTTATAGGTTACTTGACCTTTTTCCTTTGCAGCTCTTAATATCCTTTCTTTAATCTGACTGCTTAGTGTTTTGATTATTATATGGCGAGGGGACTTTTTTCTGATCCAGTCTATTCGGTGTTCTGTATGCTTCTTGCACCTTCATAGGAATATCCCTCTTTAGGTTGGGAAAGTTTTCTTCTATAATTTTGTTGAATATATCTTCTGGACCTTTGATCTGCAATTCTTCTCCTTCTTCTACTCCTATTATTCTTAGATTTGGTTTTTTTATTATGTCCCATATTTCCTGAATGTTTTGTGATGAGAATTTGCTGGATTTGCTGTTTTCTTTGGTCAGGGCGTTTATTTTCTCTATGGTGTCTTCATAATCTGAGATTCGTTCTTCTATCTCTTGTATTCTATTAGTTAAGCTTGATTCTGCAGTCTCCGTTCGTTTACCTAGATTTTCCATATCCAGCCGGCCCTCGGTTTGTGTTTTCTTCACTGCCTCCATTTCAGTTTTCAATTCTTGCACTGATTCCATTACCTGTTTGATTGCTTTTTCTTGGTTTCCCAGGGTATCATTTACGAATTTACTCATTTCTTCAAACTTTTTGTTATATTTGTCTTCCATTTCTTTACTCATTTCTTCCATTTTTTGTTATATTTCTCTTCTATTTCTTTAAGTGAGTTATTCATACCCTGTTTTAGAGACTCTATTGCTTTCATAATGACAGTGTTTTCCACTTCTTCCGGAATAGGGCGTTCGAGTCCTTCTGTCGTAAGATCGCTGGGATCTGGTGATTTCATGTTGTTTTTCAGATTGTTGAAGGAATTCTTGCCTTGGCGCCTGCCCATCTCTTCCTTCAGATGCTCTCCAATGGCTCTTCCCTCCGCTGGGTCTTCTTCTACTGGATTAGTGACCCTTGCTATCCAGGAATCACTTTGCCTGCAGTCTTAGCTAGCTGCAGGCAGGCTATTAGAACAAAGGGACTTCCTTCCCTTTGCACTCACCACCTATCCAGACCCGTGGTGCCCACCCTGGCTGAGATGGAGGAATTTAAGCCCCCTGCACAGGATCAGAGCCCCTCGCTCTAAATAACCCATTTCTGCAGAATGTTTAATAAAAGCCTAGAGATAGATTTTGGGGTTTAACCTGAAGATCAGATAAGCAAAACAGTCAGCTACTGACTCTTACTTCTACCTCAGTTTGAAGTGGGGATCCTGCCTCCAGTAAGCTCAGAATGAGACTGTGTCTGAGAGCTCTCCTCTGCCATCTTATACTGCTTTCTAGGGATGGGATTAAAGGTTTCTATGGCAAACTAATGTGGCTGCTGAGATGAAGGCTTGTGTCACCACTGCCTGATCTGTTAGGCTGACCAGTGGGGCTGTTTCACTCTCCAATTATCAGGCAAACTTTATTTATTAAAATACAGTTGAAATATCACTATACATTTCTATTAATTTATGTGCTGTTACATGGCTCAAGGCTTGTTATTTCATTTTATACATATCCAGTTTCCTCTGTGTTTGACTGGCAACTCCATCATTCTTCCTCTTAGCATTCTCTCAGTTTGGCTTTCCCACCTCAGCCCTTTCTTCTTAGCTATTAGTCAGTTAGGTCTTTATTAAAACTATGAGAGCAACACATCTTCTCGGTGCACCAAAGGATTATTCCACAGAAATATTCCGTACTGAATTTATTGCTGTAAGAATGATTATCTTTGTTCTATTTTACCAACCATGTCATTTCCTAATGTATGAGGAAAATATTTAGTGCTAGTAATTAAAATTAAATGTATTTATCGATACGTGTTTATACATGCCATATACTTCATGTTTCTACTATACTCAATGACTTCTAGTAAATTTATGCAATTTTGCATTCATTATAATCAATAAATTTCAGAATATTTATCTGAGTTCCTAATTCTCATTCTCACTGCGTACCCCAATTTTGTCTTTCGTAAACGTTTCACACAAATTAAGCCATACAGTGTACATAGTCCTTCATGCCCTGCTTCTTTCACTTAAGCTATGTCTTTGAGATGTATCCATGTTCTAAAATATGCCAACATATCATGAAACTTGTTTCTTCCTTTTTTCTTTCATTATTTTTCATTATTGACCCTATAATATAATTACATCATTTCTCATTTCCTCCCTTCCAACCCTCCCAATATACTCCTCAAAGATGTTTTTAAAATTCATGGCCTTTTTTCCCATTAATTATTGTTCATACACACACACACATATTCCTAAGTAAATATATATATGTATATATGTGTGTGTTTGTGTATATATGTATATATTCCTAAGTAAATATATGTGTATATACGTATATATATGTGTGTTTGTGTGTGTGTGTGTGTGCGTGTGTGTGTGTATTTCTAAGAAAAACCTTCTCTGCACAATGTTACAAATAGGTATGTCTTAAGGACTAACCTTTAGAATTAGATACCAAGTTGGTGTACTATTTCGTGGGGGAATACTATTTATACCATTCTTAGCATTACTTAGTTGCCTGTAGTTCTATGGGTGGAGTTGAAGCCTCATAGACTCTTATTTGCCCTTTTATTATACTTCATTAATGAATATATGGACAATTTTCCATTTGTCAGTTAGAATAGCTTTCCAGTCAATCCACTTTAGTCCTGGATTGAATATACTTTATACAGATTTCCCTGCCTCTGATTTTCTAGTTTGTTTCTGTGTTAACAGGTTGTTATTTCTCACATGCCTACTCGTGCAAATACTCGAATTAGACTTTCTGCTCCTCCTCTTATTACCTCAATTTTATAAGGCCCTGCACCAGTTTCTACATCAGTTACCTCAATCTAAAACATAAAATCAAATTGAATAAGATTGTTAATATTATATTGAATGGCAAATAATATTCAGAAATACATACCCTATATAAAATGACATGTTCGTGTTGCCATTTTTAAAAGTATTGACCAATGGTGACCCTGAATGGAATACAAATATTTGTAGGTCAAATGACAATATGTCAGGCTAGTTAAAATCTGTACACAACAAGTATATCTAAAATAGTGTCCTTTTTAAAGTCTCTCCATTTGCTGAACACTTTTTAAGTAAAACACACCAACCTAGACTGAGACACACAATTAGGACAAAATATATGTCTTTCTCTCAAGAAATTCACTGAAAATTTTAATTCCCCACTCATTGCTTCCATGTTCCCAGGGAGTTATTATGGACATTTGTTATTTAGGAATAGGATAAACTCAGATTAGTGTCCTCTGAAATTTGGGAATTTGCAAATAAAGCTATTCCAATGACCTGGAAGCCAGAGTTCCACCAGTAGATCTCAGATAAGAAGCACTGATTTTCAGAATCAATAAGGAGAATAAGGAGAACACATCAGACAGTATAAAGGGCGCTTATTTTTAAATAATGAGTGAAAAGTATGTGCTAAATTTTAAAAATGAAGCAAAAAGTCTGAATATATTGGAGGCACAAAGTAAAAACCCTCTTAAGGATATTTTATTAGGAATCCCCAGTCACTTAGCATTTTAAGTGTTGCAGAGAAAGCAAGACGACAGATTTGAGATACAAGTGCCAATTTATCTTGGTGAATCAGAGGTCATTTATTGATTACACTGATGAAAGTAAGCCTAATGAAGTCATAGGGGAACCAGATCAAAAATGAAATAAGACAGAATAGTGATCAGTAGGAGATTATTGATAGTGAATATAGAAACTTTTATAAAATATTGATGGAAAAGGAAAAGTATGAATTAGAGTTGAGATGAAATGGCTCTGAGGAATTAAAGAATTGAGGGAATGTGTGCAAAAGACTCAGGAGCTTCAGGGAATCATACAAAGCCCCACAGCTTGCAGGAAAGCCTTTTACTTTAATGTCACCCGAGGTTCAAAGGAAGGAGATCCACTGTATTTTCAAAGTAAGTTATTTCATATTCCATATAGAAATTTAAAAACAATGAAAATATAAGATATTGAAAGTAGACCGAGGGAAATTTATAAGCATTTAAAGGAAAGAAGGAATGAAAATAAACTGATACTAAAGAATGGGTACTATGGATGTGGTAGCTTCAGGCAGGAGTGAATACATTCAGTTAGGTTACTGGTAAAAATGAGAAAACAGAGCTTGAAGTAGCTAAATAAATGTTTATGGAAAAATCTGTGTCAAAATAGTTTTTCCCAAAATAGGCCATTGGAACTTAGTTAAGAGTTTATTGCTAAGAGACATCATGACCACAGAAACACTTATAAAGTAATTTGTTTAATCTGGGCTGGCTTAGAGACCAGAGATTTAGTCCATTATTATCAAGGTGGGAAACATGGTGACATGCAGGCAGACACAGGGCTGGAGTGGTAGCTGAGAGTTCAACATCTGGATTCACAGGTACAAGATGTGAAAAAAAAATTGGGTGTCATTTGATCACCTGAGACCTTAAAGGCACCCCCAGTGACACACTTGCTCCAGCAAAGCCATATCTACATCATAAGTACATCCAGTTACTTCCTGGAGAACCTTTCCTACTCAGATTGTATATTTTGTATTTTTACTTGCTCAGTTTTTCTCCTTTTCATTATAAGTTTACATAAGAGTGAACACTAAGAACCATATGACAGAGTCAATTTTAAGCAGCTTTGAAACTTCCTCTGCCAATGCAACTAACCTAAAACTTTTTCATTTAGCCTCAGGCAGATGTCTTGAACTAGGTAAGAAAACAGTCACATTCTTAACTAAAATAACAAGAACAGTCTCCAGGCCACATACTAAAATTCTTCTCTGAAATCTCTTAAGCCAGAACTCTAAGTTTAAAATCACCCAAAGCATCACCATCTGCATATTCCTACCGACATGGCCCATTAAGCCCCATTTAAAGCATTCCTCTGATTTTCTAACTCAAACTCCCAAAACTCACACTTTTATAAATTAAAATAAGTTCTACCTATTACAACAATACCTGTTGGCACAATTCCTGGTGCCAGTGTCTGTCTGAGTCAGGGTTTAATTGCTGTGAGGAGACCTCATAACTACATCAATTCTTATAAAGGATAGCATTGACTGGCTTACAGTTCAGAGGTTAAGTCCATTATTGTCATGTTGGGAAGCATGGCAGAATGTATACAGACACAGTGCTGAAGAGGTAACTGATAGTTCTACATCTAGATCCATAGGCAGCAGAATTAGAATGTCACACTTGTTGTGGCTTGAACATCTGAGAACTCAAAGATACCCTGGGTGATAGAAGTCCTCTAATAAGGCCACACCTCCTAACAGTGCCAATCCCCATGGGTCTATGGAAGTCATTTTTATTCAAAATAACACAGCTACTATGTGTTTTCTTGAGAAAAGTAGTTTTTTTCTTTATTAAAAATTTCCATCTCCTCCCATTCCCCCATTTCCCTCCCACTTCTCCTCCTCCCCCTCCCTCTCTAGTCCTAAGAGAAGTCAGGGTACCCTGCCCTGTGGGAAGTTCAAGGCCCTTGCCCCTCCATCCAGGTTTAGAAAAGTGTGCATCCAAACAGATTAGGCTCCCCAAAAGACAGTAAATGTAGTAGAATCAAAACCTGGTATCATTATCATTATCATTGGCTTCTCAATCCGCCCTCATTGCCAGCCACATTCAGAGAGTCCGGTTTGATCACATGCTCTATCAGTCCCAGTCCTGCTCGCCTTGGTGAGCTCCCATTAGATCAGTCACACTGTCTCCGTGGGTGGGCGCACCCCTCACGGCCCTGACTTCCTTGCTCATGTTCTCTCTCCTTCTGCTCTTCATCTGGGCCTTGGGAGCTCAGTCCAGTGCTGCAATGTGGGTCTCTGTCTCTATCTCCATCCATCGCCAGATGGAAGTTCATCATTGTGGCTATGGGAGAAGACCAGTTCAGGCACCCTCTCCTCCGCTCCCAAGGACCTAGCTGGGGAAATCCCCTTGGACACTGGATGGAAATAGAAAACACTTTACTGAGTGAGATAACCCAGACCCAAAAAAGAAGCGTAATATGGTATGTACTCACTCATAAGTGAATTCTAGCCATAAACAAAGGACATTGAGCCTATAGTTCGTGATCATAGGGAGCTAAATAAGAAGGTGAACCCAAAGGAAAACATATATTTATCCTCCTGGATATTGGAAGTAGACAAAATCGCCAGGCAAAAGTTGGGAGCCCGGGGGTTTGGGGGAAAGGGGAGATGGGGAGAGAGAAGGGAGAGGGAGAGGATTAGGGAGAGCTTTGGGGAATGGAATGATTGAGATGGGGGAAGGGTTGATATGGGAACAGGGAAGAAGATATCTTAACTAAGAAAGCCATTTTAGGGTTGGTAAGAGACTTGGCTCTAGAGGGGTTCTCAGGTGTCCAAGGAGAAAAGTAGTCTTGTCTTAAAATTGTAATATATTCATGTGTTTAGAATTAGAAAATACTGTGTCTACTGCATGATAGGTATTTGTAAAACTGTGGTGCATTTAAAGAAGAAAGTCATAAAATATAGATGAAATACACTATATCTAATTATATCTACAATAGTGACTGCCAAAAGAGTACAAATTAAAAAGAAGTAATGTCCTTCCTTTAAAAACTTTACCATCTCATTTACAGTCTTGGTCACAAAAATGCATTGAGAATTAGGCTTTGGTAATTATGGTTTTTTTTGTAATAATAGAATAAACTTCATATTATCTGGATACCTTAATTCAAATAAATCATAGATCTTGACTTTCTTTTTACTATAATGCTAGGTATTTAAAATTAAAGTTCCTTTGAACATGGACTCAAACTCATTGTTAATTTTTAGAATTTAATGTGTTTATGCAAGTTGAGTAATTTCTATTTTTAAAAAATAGGTTGCTTTTTTGAAGAAAAAATTACTCATCACAGTTTGATATTTCTCTCAGCTGTGATTGTTAATATAACTTTCCTCTCAGCTACCTAGCAAACCACAGAAGGAGAATTTTGCTAACCTCTTTTCATATAACTCCAGTGCCTATTGATTCAGCTACGAGTTTAACAAACTGCTCCCTCACTGCTTAAGATAATATATGAAGAATCAGTATGAGATAAAAGTTATGTTTCCAAGTCTTCCAAATATTTCTCACTCAAGAGCCTGTACAAACCTAGGATGTCTTTACTGCATGTTTGAACACATGCTAATATCACTGTTGAAAAATAAATGTCTGGCTTGGCAAGACATTCTTAGTAGTGTTGCAGTGGTACAAATATTATGGGAGTAACAAACCACTTTCTGATTGAATTTAAAGCACACTCCACAAGTAAAAATCTACACCTGTACCACCATTAGGATGTCAAACCTGCTGCTCTATGGGTCATCGACCCTAGAAAAGAACCTACCTTTTTTCTTTACTCTAGATATAGTATAAACTTGACTTTTAATAAATTATTTTCATATCCATAGTTATTATGTTGGTCAACACTCATCAGAGAAAATTCTTCTTAAAGTAGATGGTGATTAACACAGAAACTCACATCTGGCAAAGGTGTAGAGAATAAGAAAGTGTTGAGTGGACATCTGTATCACACCATATCCTATTACCCAGGCATCATTGTAGAAAACAGGGTGAAGAGATATTAAAAGTCAGAAGTGGTGGATGACTACAAAGAAACAATGTTTCTCTAAGATAGCATGCCAGATTCACATATGAACTCACAATGCTTGTAAAAGCATGTACAAGACCTGTGCTAGCTCTGACCAAATAATACACTAACATGGAGAGGGATCTGAATATAGAGTCCCATTCCTTGCGAAGGTGCAGGTGATAGCTCTAGGGAAGTAGGGTGAGTGTTTTTTAAGGATGCAGTCTCTAGTGAGTTGGTCACTCTCTAGAAAATGCCATGTGTACAGGCTGTATTTGTGGGTTAAAAATAAGAGGACATAAATTTGCATAGTAGAAAAGGGGAGTTGAATCTTGAATATATTGAGGGAAGGGTGGAGCTCAGGAAACCCATAGACCAGGAGGAGAAGGGTTGTATAAGACAAAGAGGTTGAGTATTCCAGGAGAAAACAGCCCACAGAATCAACTAAGCAGGGCTACTAAGGACTCACAGAGACTGAGGCAACAATTATGGAGCCTGCATGGGTTGATGCTAGGCTCTCTGCATACATGCTGTGGTTGTTTAGCTTGGAATTCTTTGGATTTCTGAAAGTAAACATGGGGCTGTTTCTGTTGCCTCCTTCTGTGACTCTTTTCCTCCTATTGGGCTTTGTGGTCCAGTATTGATGTGAGGATTTATGCCTAGTTTTATTGCATTTTTTTATGCCATGTTTGTTTGAAATCACTGGAAGGTCTGCTCTTTTCTGAAGAGAAATGGGGGAGCAGTAGTTCTGGGCCATGGAATAAGTGGTGAGGTACCAAGAAAAGTGGGGAGAGAAGAGATTGCAGTTATGATGTATTATATGAGAATAATACATTTTGGAAAAGATCAAAATAGATTGCAGAAAATTTTCAAAGAACTAATAAAATGAGGAAAAAGAAAAACAAAATATTAAAGGATATAATTAAATATGTGGAGTTAGGTCTCTTGGGAAAACTTGTAACTCCAGTTACTCAGGCAGTTGAGGCAGGAGGATTATAAGTTTCCATTCTATTTATACTACAGATTAAGGACAGTCTCACAAGTTAGCAAGACCCTGTTTCAAATGGAGAGTAAATACATCTCAGTGGCAGGAGGCTTGCCTAGATTGGATAAATCCTGAGACTGGATTCTCAGGACGAGGGATAGCAAAAACAAAGTAAAAATGATCAACTTAAAAGCTGAGATCTGAGTAAGCATTGGTCAGAGGTGAAGGTAAAGCTATTTGCACACTGTTGACATTTTTACATGTTATGTAGTAGTTATTACTACCCTTTTACTGTAACTCTAATCCACAACAGCACAGTGCCAATACATGTTAGAATGACTTGCTTTGTGTTTCTTCTCTTTTTTTATTTTTATCTTATTTTTATTTTTTATTAATTTATAAAAGTTTCCACTTCCACCCCTCTTCCCAATACCCTCCCATTCCCCCCAATCCCTCTCCTCCTCCCTCTCCAGCCCTAAGAGCAGTCAGGGTTTCTTGCCCTGTGGGAAGTTCAAGTTCCTCCTCCCTTTCTCCAGGTCTAGGAAGGTGAGCATCCAAACTGACTAGGATCCCAAAAAGCCAGTACATGCAGAGGAAACAAGTCCCAGTGCCCTTATCAATGGCTTCTCAGACAGTCCCCGTGCCAGTCACATTCAGAGAATCTGGCCACATTCAGAGAATCCTGTTTGATCACGTGGTAGTTCAGACCCAGTCCAGCTGGCCTTGGTGAGCTCTCATTAGATCAGTCCCCTTGTATCAGTGGGTGAACACACTCTTCACAGTCCCGCCTTTCTTGTTCATGTTCTCCCTCCTTCTGCTCCTTATTTGGAACTTGGGGGCTCAGTCCAGTGTTCCAATGTGGGTCTCTGTCTTATTCTCCATTCATCATCAGTTGTAGGTTCCCTCTGATCCTGTCTTCCTTGCTCAGGTTCTCCCTCCTTCTGCTTCTCCTTTGGACCTAGGGAGTTAAGTCCAGTGTTCCAATGTGCGTCTCTGTCTCTGTCTCCATCCATCTCCAGATAAAGGTTCTATGGTGATATGCAAAATATTCATCAGTATGGTTATGGGCCAAGGCCTGTTCAGGCACCCTCTCCTCTGCTGTCCGGGGAACAATCTGGGGATCTCTCCTTGGACCTGGGAACCCCTCTAGAATCAAGTCTCTTGTAAACCCTAAAATGGCTCCCTTAGTTGAGATATATACTTCCCTGCTCCCATATCCATCCTTCCTCCCTCCACCCCATCCCAATCCCCCAAGCTTTCCCCAATCCTCCCCTACTCTCTTCTCTCTAACCCTCTTCCCTTTCATCCACTCCCGCCCCCGTGCACCCAATGTTGCCTGGCACTCTTGTCTGCTTCCAATATCCAGGAGGAAAACTACATGATTTTCTTCAGGTTCATCTTCTTATTTAGCTTCTCTAGGATCACGAATAATAGGCGCAAAGACCTTTAATTATGGCTAGAATCCACTTATGAGTGAGTACATACCATCTTACTCGTTTGGGGTCTGGGTTACCTCACTCAGGTTTTCTATTTCCCTCCATTTGCATGCAAAATTCAAGATGTCATTGTTTTTTACCGCTGAGTAAAACTCTAATGTATATATGTTCCACACCTTCTTTAACCATTCTTCTATTGAGGGGCACCTAGGTTGTTTCCAGGTTCAGGCTATTACAAATAGTGCTGCTATGAACATAGTTGAACAAATGCTTTTGTGGTATGATAGGGCATCTCTTGGGTATATTCCCAAGAGTGGAATTGCTGGGTCCTGAGGGAGGTTGACTCCCAGTTTCCTGAGAAACCGCCACACTGATTTCCACAGTGGCTGCACAAGTTTGCATTCCCACCAACAATGGATGAGTGTTCCCCTCACTCCACATCCTCTCCAGCATAGACTATCACTGGTGTTTTTGAGTTTAGCTAATCTGACCGGTGTAAAATGATATCTCATAGTTGTTTTGATTTGCATTTCCCTGATCACTAAGGATGTTGAGCATGATCTTAAGTGTCTTTTGGCCATTCGAAGTTCTTCTGTTGTGAATTCTCTGTTCAGATCAGTACCCCATTTTTTAATTGGGTTAATTAGAGTTTTAGTGTCTAGTTTCTTGAGTTCTTTGTATATTTTGGAGATCAGACCATTGTCTGATGAGGCGTTGGTGAAGATCTTCTCCCAGTCGGAAGGTAGCCTTTTTGTATTAGTGACAGTGGCCTTTGCTTTACAGAAGCTTCTCAGTTTCAGTAGGTCCCATTTATTCATTGTTTCTCTTATTGTCTGTGCTACTGGGGTTCTACCTAGGAAGTGGTCTCCTGTGCCTATGTCTTGTAGACTACTTTCCACTTTCTCTTCTATCAGGTTCAAAGTGGTCAGGTTAATGTTGAGGTCTTTAATCCATTTGGACTTGATTTTTGTGCATGGTGATAGATATGGATCTACTTTCATTCTTCTACAGGTTCACATCCAGTTATGCCAGCACCATTTATTAAAGATGCTTTCCTTCTTCCATTGCATACCTTTAGTTCCCTTGTCAAAAATCAAGTGTTCATAGGTTTGTGGGTTAATATCTTTGTCTTCTATTTAATTCCATAGGTCAACTTCTCTGTTCTTATGCCAATACCAAGCTGTTTTCAATACCCTATCTCTGTAATAGAGTTTGAAGTCAGGGATGGTTATACCTCCAGAAGTTCCTTTATTATTTAAGATTGTTTTGGCTATCCTGGGTGTTTCGTTTTTCCATATAAAGTTGATTATTGTTCTCTCAAGGTCTGTGAAGAATTTTGATGCGATTTTGGTGGGGATTGCATTGAATCTATAGATTGCTTTTGGTAGAATTGCCATTTTAACTATGTTGATCCTCCCAATCCAAGAGCAGGGGAGATCTTTCCATTTTCTGGTATCCTCTTCAATTTCTTTCTTCAAAGTCTTAAAGTTCTTGTCAAATAGGTCTTTCACTTCCTTGGTTAGAGTTACCCCAAGATATTTTATACTATTTGTGGCTATCGTGAAAGGTGAAGATTCTCTGATTTCCCTCCCTGCTTCTTTATCCTTTGTGAGGGCAACTATAGCGTTTCTTCTCTTTTAAACAGAGAGGAAAACCCCTGAATCTTCTTCACTCTTTTATTTATCATCTCTGTGAAGCTTTTCCGTTCATTACTAAGAGATTAGAACTGAAGAATTCTCACAAAGCTTGTCATTTAGTATTCCTCTTATTGTTGTGTGCCATGTTGAGTGACTTGATCTGGACAGGAAGGACATAAAGTGTCACCATGTTGAGATGAGTGTAAATTGCTTCCCTTGGGAAGGACATCAGTGTCTTTGGGCCACTAAAAACACTTTCAGGTGGAGCAGAGCACCAGGAATTCTGAGACTTCCTAAATGAGAGATTAAGGCTACCTGACTTTTTTATTTATTTTGTCTTTGTTTTCAAAAGTGCTCAGAAAAATATGGAAAGACTCCACCAACAATAATTTAATATCTATGGATATATATATATATGTATATATAGATCCATAACTCAAAGCAAATTAAGAGTCCCTCTGTGTTTGCACACCTTGAAAACTTAAGCAGCTATGGAATAATTAAATAGAATGTGTGAGTCAAAGTAAACAAATTAGAATTAATACAGAAAAATTAAAGTCATTTGTGTTTAAATCCCCGTGTCAGATTCTTTAGCTGCAGACAGCATGGAAAATAAGAAGAGAGACTCAACTTTCATTATTTGTAAGAATTATCCCATGAACCACAGAAAGACCTATTGATTTTATGTCTTTTTAATCTCATAACGTATTTTAATTGACAAAATAAAAAAGAAAGTGGAAGAAAAAAAACAAGGAAAGTGTATTGAAGAATCAGTGACTTTGATTTTCATCATACTGCTCTCTTTTATCCACTGTCCCTGTCAGAACTTGTTTTGTGGTATTTCATTTCTATTCCCAGTGTGATATGGTTGTATTCTTACTAGTGTTCTATGGACTAAAGACTTCTGTTGAACTATCTGGAGGGAAAAGCTGAATATTTCACACTTGGCCTATCTTTATTTGAACCAAATAGTTTTCCTTTTTCTCTTATTCAAGACTTTTAGCCCAGGGAAAAATATCAGACAACTTTCTTTTTCACTTGTTCAATTAGAAATTTCAGTATTTCTTCCTCAGAAACTACCCTACGAATGTAATTGAAGCAACATGTAGTGGGTTTTTATTTTTCTTTCCAAAAATTGAAATTTGTTTGCTTATTGTATGGCTTGAATGACATATTGTCAACATTCATATGCATTTCAATATTTGTTACCAGTGGTCCTGTTCTATCAAGTTTAGGCAGTGTGTTCTTCTTGGAGGAAGTATGTCACTAGAGGTTTAATCACTACTGCTTTGAGTTTGCTCTGTTTCCTGTTTGTGCTTTGAGCTGTAAGCTCTTAGCATCTGCTCTTGTTGCCGTCTTTGCAGTGTCCTGCCACAATCTTTGGCCACAGTGCACTTCTATCCCTCTGGAAACATAAACCAAATGAGCTCTTCCTTCTAGAAGTTGCCTTTGCTATGTGTTATTACAAAAGTAGAAAACAAAACAATTCACGGGTGTAATGAACTTACTGTTATTTGCATGTTGCAATAGTTTATCATCATTATGACAGACATACCTGACAAAACAGCTTTAAAAAGATTTATGTTGGCTCATAGTCTCAAATGCCATGGTCTTGGATCCATGCTTTTAGACCATAGTGAAGCAGTATACCATGGTTGTGGCATAATCTACTTGGGATCACTTACCTCATGGTGAAGAGTGGGAGGTACTTCTAACTTTTAGAGGCACAACCCACTAAACCACTTCCATCTATACTACATCGCCTATATCATGCTGGAAATCATGTGTTTAACAGAAGAGTTCTTGGGGTGGTATTTCTCGTTCTTAAATTGCCTCCACTGACTACAATGTAGGAGTCATAATCTCCTACAACCACCCTGACACTAACACAGAATTCTGTAGCCATATTACAAAGTCCAATTTCTTTCTCATTCATCTCTGCATAACCTTCCTATGGCTCTCAAACTCTATTGTTAGTCACAAAATCAGGGAAGACATGTGTACAGAGGACAATATATTATATTTCACAGCTATACTTTAATGACAGCCCATTCGTATGCCCAAGATTTACTAACCCTATTTTGTGATTTGAATGAGACCAGTTTTTTTTTCTTTTTTTTTTTATGAGACCAGTTTTTACAGGCTCATATATTTCAATAAATTGTCCCTAACTAATAGAATCATTTGGAAGTATTAGGAGATTGGCCTTGTTGCGGGAGATTTATCACTTCCGGTAGGCTTTGAGGCCTTAAAATCCCATGCTATTTCCAGTTAGCTCCCTCTCGCTCTTTTTCTGCCTCATGATTGTGTCTTATACATGAGTTCTCAGCTACTGTTCCAGCACCATGCTTACTTGCCTGTCTTCCTGTACTATTCTTAATGAAAGGAAGAAATGTATCCCTATGTTTTCTACACGAAACCCCACTCTCCTGGGCATCTGCTTATCCCTTATTGCACTCACTCACTGGTCTCTAAAAACTTTATTTAAGTTCACAGTTGTGTTTGCTTTTAAGGTATTTAGAAGTTTTTTTTTTCATTTTAGTTTTATTTTCACTACAGAACCAAGACTTCTTGGTATCTTTCATGGATTCAATGTTTAAATCATTTTTTATATGCACCTTTATAGGCTTCCTTATATCTGCAGTATTATTTCCCAAGGAAAGGCATCCTGTTTTCTTAATAAAGAGACTGTAAGAAATCTTTCCGAGTATAGTTAATGAAAGACTGATTGGGAAAGTAATAAAGTATAAATGATTATCATGTGTACTTCCAGTATGATGCATTTACTATTTCTACTGAAAGAAAACTGAATATGAAATGAAATAGGATGGTATATTATATATTCTTTTTAGGGCATACAAATTATTTTTCCCTTTGTGGAATAATGCATTTATCTCTTCTGACAATGGCATTATCTGTTTCGCATGTTAAGTTGTTATTTTTAATGAAGAAACAGTGAAGCAATTTTAATCACCAATTGTAAATAAAACATTCATTCTAATCATCATTTAAACAAATAAGTGTGCAATTTCAAGATACAATTAAATATAATAAGAGCAGTGTGTTATGAAATACAAATGACGTACATACCCCTGAGGAAAATTTGCATATTTTAAAATAGTTTTAAACCATTTTCAATTGATATAATTTCTGTTTATAATTAAATAAGCACTTTACAATATCAGTGTAAGTAAAAGCTGCATAATCACAAAGCCCTTTATGTTACTCATTGATATCATCTGTCTGTGCAAGTTGAAGTTGGAATAAAAATCGCACTCAGATTAATATAACATAAACAGCATACTATATGCCTGTCTACAACATATTGCTGAAAATTTTTACATTTTAATGAATATGCAAGCAACCTAGAAATAAATATATAATTAAGAATAATACATTACTTAAAACCTCCATATAAGAAAATTAACACACTGAAGCATACTTTTATCTAATCTAAAGGAAGTCTATAGTCAAACTTTTATAACAACAATAGGGAGACATAATACAAATGTTTGTTACTGTGAGTAATCTGCATTTGCTATGATAAACACTACCAACATGGACAGTTGAGTGCTCAAGCATCTACAGCATGAACCATTGGAAAGATGGCTTTATTTGTCAGTGGTAATCGTCAGTTGTCCATTCTGATTAATAAAAGAAACCCAGTATCCACTTCTTCTTCCCCACTCCTGCTTATGCCTATTTCTTTAACCAAACGAATTTCCCTGTAGTCATGCAATCATACAGTTGCTGCTGGTCATGATTTTAACTATATGAGATGGAAGGGGAAAAGATTTTCATTGCAATTTTAATGCTATCTCAGTGCTGGGTCCATATCATCAGAATGAACAAGACATAACTCCTTCTTGAATGGAACCTATACCAGAGGATTCCAAGGTACATGAACTGGCAATTACAAATTGATGTGAAGAAATCCACATTTAAGATAGAATTACATACTAGTGGAGGACATAGGAGGCATATTGGGGTGAAGGCTGGAGGACCAGGGTGTCACTTTAGACATAAAAATTCAAACATCGAACTAAAATAAATTGCATAAATTGATGAAAGTTCTCAAAATACAAAGCAGAGGTAATTTTCAATCTCTTCTATCCATTGACTTCTTTACTGTGGTTTTTATAGTGTCAACCTGCTCCACAGTTGAGTTTCGTTGTGCAGATGGAACTTGCATTCCCAGATCAGCACGATGTAACCAAAACACGGACTGTGCAGATGCTTCAGACGAAAAGGACTGCAGTAAGAATTGCTACTCCCTTTTGTTTGTTCATGTCTGAGCACCTGTTGGCATTGAATTGAACACTGTCCAACTTTTTCTTGAACTTCTTCCAGAATTGATATGTAATTAACCCTGTTTTGTAGTATATTTTTGTATTTACTTTCTTAACGATGTTAAGTTTTCTTGTCTCTGTGACCTAGGTAGAAGTCTCATAATTTTGATAAATGTGATTTTCATTTCATTTTATTCATACCCTTCTAGATAATACAGATTGCACACATTTTTTCAAACTTGGAGTGAAATCTACAGGATTCATAAGCTGTAACACTACTTCACTGTGTGTTCTACCGAGCTGGATCTGTGACGGGTCTAATGACTGTGGAGACCATTCAGATGAGTTAAAGTGCCCAGGTAATTTCCGCAAGAAAAAAATGTTTCTTGTCTTGAGGATTTAATAGTTAGCTACTTAAGGAATGAATGAATGCATTAGATGTAGGGCAGGAATCGCCATCTGCTTCTAAATATCCCACTTCATCTCTCCAATTGAATTACAAACTGGTACATAGGACATACATACTAATTGTATATCATATATACTAATTTTATATCATACTGTTTAACATTTAGCTCCTCATTAGAACTTTTAAAATTGATGATTAAGCCATTAAATTGTATAATCTATAAAGCTTCACCAGAAAATTAACAAAACTTGAAAAACCTTTTTAAGGAAAAACAGAAGAAAGATGATTGTTATCGCTGACCTTACATTGTGATACTCAGCTGATAATTTTATTAGGGTATTGCTGTTCATTCAGCTTCGGACATGGTGGGGGGAGCTATTTTTTATTGGTTCGTAGTTGGACAGAAATATTTATATATCCTCCTTAACCATCTCTGCTTGCCATTTCTGCTCTAAAGAACATTATTTAGCTTTATAGAAAATGACTAGTATAATAGTGATGATAGCTTCTAGTGAAGGACAAGGAAACTAAAGTCATGCAACATGCTCACAAAAATAATTGGAAGTGGATACATGGTTAAGACGGTATCACTTAATATGTTCTCAAACAGCTGCTTGCCTACCTCACCGTACTAATACTCACTTGAATTCAGGTTTTGTTAACATTTAAAGTTTTTCAAAATGTTTTGAGAAGTGGTAATTTTGGCTCTTCACACAATTTCTGTAAACACACACTCTGAATAAACTTCTCTTCATAAGAGGTTACATTAATCACTTAGTAAGATCCCAACTTTTCTACTGAAAGAAGTATAAAACTCAAATGTTGATTTCACTTAAGGCCTTTTTTGTTTGTTTGTTTATTCAAGTATCCGAAAACACTCTTTCCACTTCCTCCCCTCCTCCCAATAACCTCCTGCTCCCCCCACTCCCTCTCCTCCTCCCTCACCATTCCCAAGAGCAGTCAGGGTTTCCAGTCCTGTGGGGAATCCAAGTTCCTCCCACCTCCCTCCGGGTCCAGGAAGGTGAGCATCCAAACAGGCCAGGATCCCAAAAAGCCAGTCCATGCAGACGAAACAAGACCCAGTGCCATTGTCAATGGCTTCTCAGTCTTCATTTGGACCTCGGGGGCTCAGTCAGCCCCCATGTCAGCCACATTCAGAGAATCCGGTTTGATCAAATGTTCGTTCAGTCCCAGTCCAGCTGGCCTTGGTGAACTCTCATTCGATCAGTCCCCTTGTATCAGTGGGTGAACGCACCCCTCGCGGTCCTGACTTCCAGTGCTCCAATGTGGGTCTCCATCTCTATCTCCATCCATCGTCGGATGAAGGTCCCCTCTGATTTTGCTTTCCTTGCTCACGATCTCCCTCCCTCTGCTTCTCATTTGAACCTAGGGAGTTAAGTCCAGTGTTCCAATATGTGTCTCTGTCTCTATCTCCATCCATCGCCATATGAAGGTTCTGTGGTGATATGCAAAATATTCGTCAGTATGGTTATGGGCCAAGGCCATTTCAGGCACCCTCTCCTCTGCTGCCCAGAGTACAATCTGGGGACCTCTCCTTGGGCCTGGGAACCCCTCCAGAATCAAGTCTCTTGCAAACCCTAAAATGGCTCCCTTAGTTGAGATATAAACTTCCCTGCTCCCAGAACCATCCTTCCTCCCTTCCTCCCTCCCATTCCTCCAAGCCATCCCCAATCCTCCCCCTCTCCCTTCTTCCTAACCATCTTCCCCTACTTCCACCCTCCCACCCCCCATGCACCCAAGTTTGCCTGGCAATCTTGCCTAGTTCTAATATCCAGGAGGATAACTGTATGATTTTCTGACAGGTATAATATAGAATCTCAAAGTAGTTTTGATTTGCATTTCCCTGATGTTTAAGGATGTTGAATATATCTTTAAATGGTTCTCAGTAATTTGAGATTCTTCTGTTGAGATTCTTTCTTTAGAAATGTACCCCATTTTTCATAGGATTAGTTGATCTGATGATGTCTTGAGCTCCTTACTCATTTTGGATATTAGTGATCTTTTGAATGTGGAGTTGCTAAAAATTTTTTCCTATTCTGTATGCTGCCATTTTTCCTATTGACGGTGTCCTTTGACTTCCAGAAGCTTCTCAGTTTCATGCGATCCCATTTACTGATTGATGTACTTGCATCCTGTGCTATTGCTGTTCCCTTCAGCAACTTGTCTCCTGTGCCAATGAGTACAGTCTGCCTGGTGTTGTGTTGAGCCCTTTGATCAGTTGAGCTTGAGTTTAATGCAGAGTGATATATATTGATTAATTTACATTCTTCTACATGCTGATATCCAGGTAGAGCAGGAATATTTTTTAAGGATTCTTTATTTTTTCCATTGTGTACCTCTGGCTTCTTTTCCAAAAGTCACATGTCCATAGGTATACAGATAAATGTCTGAATCTTTGATTCAATTGCATTAGTTAACTTGTCTATTTTTAAGCCAATTTCCTATATTTCTTTTATTATTATAGTTCTGTATTACACGTTGAAATCGGGGATGATTATACCCCCAGAAGTTCTTTTATAGTTCAGGTGTGTTTTTGCTATTCTGTTTTGCTTCGTTGTTTTGTTTATTGCTTTTCAATATGAAGTTCAGTGTTGTCTTTAAAGATTTGTTTTGGAATTTTGATGGGGATTTAGTGGAATCTACATTGCTTTTGGTAAGATGGCCATTGTTAGTATGTTAGTGCTAAGAATCCATGAATATGGGGAAATCTTTCCGTCTTTTGATATCTTCTTCAAAGACTCAAAGATTTTGTCATACAAATCTTTCACGTGCTTGGTTAGCATTACATCAAGATATTTTATAGTATTTCTGGCTATTGTGAAGGCTGCTGTTTGCTAGATTGTTCTCAATACTTTGTCATTGTTTATGGGGGTGGTTACTCTTTTTTATTTTTATTTTTTAGTTAATTTTGTATCCAGTCACTTCACTAAAAGTATTTATCTGCTCTAGAAATTCCTTGGTAGAATTTTTGGGGGTTGATTATGTATACTACCATATCATAGAAAAATAGGCATACATTGACTTCTTCCCTTCCAATTTATATCCACTTAATCTTCTTTAGTTGTCTTATTGCGCCCACAAAAACTTTAATTACTATATTGAAAAATATGTGGAAAGTGGCTAATCTTATCTTATTCCTGGTTTTAGTGGAACTTTCTTTAGTTTCTCTCTTTTTAAATTTATGTTGATTATTGGCTTTCTTTAAAATGTCTTTTTTATATTTAGGTGGGTACCTTGTATCCATAATCTTTTCATGACTTTCATCATGAGTGGGTGTTGGATTTTTTCAAAGGATTTTTCAGGCTCTAATGAGATGATAATTTTTTTGTTTATCTTTCAGTTTATTTATATGATGGATTACATTGACTGTTTTTGTTTGTTGAACCATCCCTGAATCTCTGTGATGAAGTTTAGTTGATTATGGTGAATGGTATATTTGGTGTGTTCTTAGATTCAGTTTGCTAGTATTTTATTAAATCTTTTTACATATATATTTTTTGAGGGAAATTGGTCTTTGTTGAGTCTTTGTGTGGTTTAAATATCAGTTTTACTGTGGCCTCATAAAATGAACTTAGCAACCTTCCTTCCGTTTCTGTTTTGTGGAATAATTTGAAGAGGAGTGGCCTAAGATTTTCTTTGAAAGTCTTGTAGTAAAAGGCTTTTAATGACTGCTGCTATTTCCTTCAATGCTTTAGGTCCCTCTAGATTTTTTTTTTAATTTTGATTCAACTGGCTAGTGAAATCTCTTGGAAGATTGTCCATTTTTTTTTTTTTTTTTTTTTTAGATTTTTCAATTTTGTGGCAGAGAGTTATCTAACGTATAACCTAATGATTCTCTGGATTTCCTCAGTGTCTGTTGTTATGCCTCCCCTTTTTATTTCTGGTTTCATTAATTTGAATATTCTTTCTGTGTCTTTTAGTTAGTTTAGATAAGGGTTTGCATATCTTGTAGATCTCTCAAAGAACCAACACTTTGTCTCATTTATTCTTTGTATGGTTTTCTTTACTTCTATATTTATTGATTTGAAATCTCAATTTGACTATTTCCAGCTAATGGTTGTAACATGAGGGCCAGCTTGTTTGGGTATCTGTTCCTGCCCGGTACCCCACAACCGGCAAGTCCCAGAGAAAATCAATCACACAGAGATCTCTATAAGTTATAAAGCTGATTGGCCCATTAGGTGAGGCTACTTATTAGTTCTTATAACTTATGTTACCCCATTATCCTTATCTACATTAGCAATTGGCTCAGTACCTTTTCCAGCAGGGCAGCTTACATCTTTCCTCTCAGGTGGTCTGGGCAGAACTGCAGGGAGCTTCCTGCTTCCCAGAATACTCCTAGTCTCTTTGCTCCACCCCTACTTCTTGTCTGGCTTTCCTCCCTATACTGCCTGCCTGGCCAATCAGCATTTTATTAAAATATGATTGACAGAATACAGACAATTCTCCCACACCAAATGGTTAAGTGGAAAAGTCACTGCCTCTGTTCTAGAGATTTTAGGTGTGCTGTTAAGTTGTTAATATAAGATCTGTGCAGTTTTATTTTTTTTTTTTGATGTAGGCACTTTGTAATATAAATTTTCCTTTTACCATTGCTTTCAATATATCCCATAAGTTTGGGTATGTTGCATATTCATTTTCGTTGAGTCCTAGAAAACTATCTTTCTGTATTTCTGCCTTGTCTCCACAGTCATTCAGTAGAGACCTGTTGAGTTTCCTTGAATTTATAGGATTTGTTGTTTCTGATATTGTTGAAATCCAGTTTTAAACCATGGTGGTATTGAAAATTATGCTTGATTTAGCAATCTATACTGGTCACTGTGGTCTCTTAGAGTCTGCATGTCATCTCTCAAGTCCTTTTTGATTTTATAGTCTTCATTGGGAAGTTGAGTGTAATTCTTATAGGTCTGCCTTTATATGTTAATTTGCCTTTTCCCTTGCAGATTTTTAATGTTTTTTCTTTGTTCTATATGTTTAATGCTTTGACAACTATGTAATGCAGGAACTTTCTATTCTGTTCCAACTTATTTGATGTATTCCTAGCTTCTAATACCTTTATTGGCATGTCTTTTCAGTTAGAGAAACTTTCTTCTATCATTTTGTTAAAAATTTTTTCTGGTCCTTTGATCTGGCATTCTTCTTTTTCTATTATTAATATTCTAAGGTTTGGTTTTATCATAGTGTCCCACATTTCTTGGATGCTTTCTCTCAGGAAAAAAATTATATTATCATTTTTTTAACAATTTATCTGTTCCTTGTATAATATAATTTATGTCTTCCACCTCTTGTTAACTGTTGGTGAAACTTTCTTCTGTATTTCCTGTTCATATTCCTAAATGTTTCATTTCCAGGATTCAAGAAGTCTGTGTTTTCTTTAGTGGTTTATTTTTCAAATTTAGGTCTTGAAATGCTTTATTTATTTCCTTCAATTATTTGATTGCTTGCTTTATTTGTTTTCTTTAGAGAACTTCTTAATTTGTGTTTTTCTGTATTTCTTTAAGGGATTTATTCACTTCTTTAAGGAGCTCTATCATTTTCATAAAGATGGCTTTAAAGTTGTTTTCTTTGGCTTACTCTGTGATGGAATATTGATGTATTATAGCAGTGCTCTAATGGTGACACATTGCTCTGTCTGTTGTTAACTGTGTCATAAAGATATCATCTTGGGATCTGGTTTGGGGTAATTTCTAGGTGTTTATTTCCGGGTCTGTGTTTTTTGAGTGGTTGCTTTGTTCCTTGGATTTTGTTTTCTCTTGGGACTTTCAAAGAGAACGATAGCTATTTGTTGCCTGATTTTCTGGCCTCTTGCCTGGCATGTTCACAGGGAATGTATGATTTTGTCAGATCTGGGATTCAATGACCAGTCAGCGAGGGAGATAAGGTAGCAATAAACTGTGGTATCCATTGGAAGTGTGACTGGGGGAAGGGAGGTTGTAGATGTTATCCTACTGAAGACCTAGGGACAAGTCTGAGGGATTGGAACTGTGATGCGATGTGTGTGTGTGTGTGTGTGTGTGTGTGTGTGTGTGTGTATAAGAGAGAAAGAGAGAGAGAAGACAGAGAAGACAGAGAAAGAAAGCTGAGAAGGTCTGTAGAAATAATGAATTAATATTTTTAAAAGATTGGGTAAAATCATTATTGTTTTAGTTTCATCAATCTTGTGTGTCGAAATTATTAATCTAAAGCTCTGTTTACAGTGAAGCATTCTTTCTCACACTATATCTGCAGTCAATTTTGAAAGTATGATCAAGAGACTATTACATAGTAATTATTAATCTAGTGTTTCTATTATAAAATTATTCTGTTCTAAGATAAACACATTTTAAATGTTATCTTACAATGCTAGCAGAGTTCTATACTAGGTAAAAAATGCAGGATGCTCATGTAGACAATGGGAGGTGGACAGGTAGTGTAGGATTGCAGGCAGCAGCAGGTGGACAAGGAGTGCAGAATTGCAGACAGTGGCAGGTGGACAGGGAGTGCAGGATTGCAGGCAGTGGCAGGTGGATAGGGAGGGTAAGATTGCAGCATGCAAAACTGCACATGTCACATGATCTATATATCATCCCAGCAAATGTAATGTTTAAAAAAATGTTGTCATATTGGTGAGTTCACTAAAATGTGTTTACAAAAAGTAAAGGATAATTTTGAATTTCAATCATTAACAATCAATGCGAATTGTAAATAAATTGTAGGGATCTATTTCTGAAGGACTATGGGAAGACACATCTCAGTTTATCTGAACCAAGGTTACAAGGGGATAAATAGGCACAATTCAGGGGAAGAACCTATAGAATATTCTATGTTCTATGAAATTTATATAATATTTCAATTTTTAAAAGAAAATCATAACATGAGAAATGATTTTATATACAGAATACATTTTGTATTGTGATATTTAGAAAATATATGATTAATATTAATTAAATGTTAATTTATAGGTCTCATAATTATATATCCACTTGCTCTTCATCAGTCAGATAAAATGATTAAAATTCTATTGCACAATTTTTCTTCCTTAAAACTGAGAATATTGACTAATTCCTACGAAGGGATAGTCAAGAAAGAACAATAGAGACACTAAATCCACATCACCTATTTAAGCAAAGAGACATGATACACTTTTATTATAAACACAGAACTCATTTCCAATACAAGTATGATTTCTGTCTTTATTCACTTTTTAGAAAATTAAGTTATTTCCATTATTTTACTTTTACAATTGAATGATTCATCGAATTGATTCAATGAGTATTCTAATATTTCCCTCAACTACTTTTTCCAGTTCTATGCCAGTCTTGGATTGAATTTATAGTCAAGTCTTTTGAAAGGGTGTCCCTCATGATTGGCGATGGGTTCTTAATCTTGGGTCATTGCAACCTTGGCGTTCTTTAGGACTTGGGGTGATTTATTCTGTGTTTTCTGGTTTGTTTCTTCCATCTTAGGTTTTATTAATATTATATCCCCAAACATTGCCAAAGCCTCAGGTTAATTTAACATATTTGACACTGCATTCTATGTTTTATCATAGTTCAAAACAAACACAAATGTGAAGAGAATTATTTTGGTTGTCCTAGTGGAAGATGCATTTTGAATACCTGGGTGTGTGATGGTCAGAAGGACTGTGACGATGGGCTGGATGAACTCCACTGTGGTAAGCCTCCACACGGCTTTGTTGTATGAGCTGCACGCATTACTACTCATATTTGAGTATTTCCCTTACTAAGAACTTAATGCACAATATTGTTAATAGACTATAAAAGTAAACACAGGCAGTTATAACAAAGCCTAACAACCTTTCTCCCAGACTTGTCTTACAATTGTATATTTAAAATAATAGTTATCAGCATTAGTTTTAATGTGGTAGCTTCAGTTTTGACTGATTTATTTTAATTCCTGTTAATATATTTACAATTGGTTATGAGAAAAAGTCTTAAAAAATACCGACTTATTCTTAGAAATTAAATAATTGTTTTAAATTTTGATTTAATTTGTGCATGATTTGAAATAATACACTCAAGCATTTGTTTCTTCAAGGACTTTGACCTTTCTCACTATTTCATTATTTGTATGTGCGTGTGTGCGTGTGTGTGCGTGTGTGTGTGTGTGTGTGTGTGTGTGTGTGTAAAATTAATTTGTATTGGGAACAAAAGAAAGCATTTTAAGTTTCATTTCATAAAATTTGTAATTTGGTGATTTTGTATGAGAAAAACAAGCCTGTTTCTCTCTGTATTCACTCTTTTATTATAACACAAGCACACTATGGTGAATGAAGTTGGGAAAAGGTTAAAAAAGAATCCTTAGTGAAATGTCAAACTGTCCTTAATGAAAATTCCATGGGGAAACAGTGAAGTATGCTCTGTGTAATTAAGATTCTGCATATATTCACATTAGAGCCAGACTCTGCTCTGGAAAAAAAAAGCTTCAGAATTAGTCTATGTTAATTCATAATCTCTAAATAGGGAACTATTAAATGATTAAATTTTCTTAAATTATGCTTTTCTTCAAATAAATTTACCTAAATTTTTTTCTGGTCATCCAAGAAAATCTTTGAAAGCAAAATACACAATTTAAAATATTTCCTTTGAATCAAAGCCTGTGATAGTTCATTTTCTTGCTGATATAAACAATTTAAGGTAAGAAGTGAGCATTGGGGTTTACAGATAGGTGAGTTATAGTCTCATGACAGAGAAGGCATATCCATAGAAACAGGAGGTGGCTTGTCACACTGAGACCAAGCTCAAAGAGCAGAAAACAATGAATAGTGGACTTCACTCACTTTCAGACTTGTAGTCAGCCCTACACCCTGTCCTATGCTTGCGGTAGGGCTTCACACCCAAGTGGATATATTCACAATAACCTTTTACAGATATGTCTAGAAAGTTCTTTCTTCTGTGATTCTGAATTTCTCCAAAGTGATAAGAAGATCACCAATCACAAAACTAAGTCAAAATAATATTTTAATAAAAATTATATTTTGGATGATTACATTCAGAAGGATTTCATTTGAGTTTGTCACTTGATACAGTGTGCAACATGAAGGAAGGACAGCATTAAAAAAAGTCTGATCTAGTATTAAAAAACTGCCATATTTCTAATGAATTTTGTAGTTCTTACTCAAAAATTCCAAACTCCATCACTTTCAGGCAATATAATGAAAGTACCACCAACATGTGATCTTTTTAGAAGGACAATGCTATTGTCAAACTAGAACTTCACTTCTCAAATCTTCTTTGAAAACAAGTATTTGATGGTCATGTTGTCTTCTTTATAATGCAGAAATTCCCCTAGTTAGAGATGGAGTAAACCAAAGAACATACTACTTTCTGCACCTGGAGTATGTATTTTAGTTGGGTGGTTGAAGATTTTCCTAAAAGCCACCATAATCACTAGCTAAGAGACAAGGCCTGTTAGAAGTGTGCTGTAGAGACAAGGTGTGCAAGCTGAAAGCACAGGCATTTGCAGGCTGTTGTCAGCCTTAATATCTAGTCAGCATAGAGAGTATTAACTGAGTTTACTTTATTATATGGTGATTGATATTAGAAAACCTGTAGAAAGAGTCTACAAAAAACCTTTGTCAAAGTGCAATCTGTTTTAAGATGATCTTAATTATAATCAATTAACCTTTGTCAACCATGTATGTTAACTGGATGCCATGTGAGGCTTTGATCCATGTTTACATTGTGGAATGATCAAACAAGGGTACAAATATCTATTTACTCAATTATTTATCATTTTAATAAAATCCTTTTCATAAAGCTTGTTAAAAGCACAGTATTGTTTGTGGTTGTGCTACTGTCAATAGATCACCGGCACTTATTTGTCTAGTGTTTCCTCCTAAAACAATCATTTTTGTTTTCTAGATTCTTCTTGCTCTTGGAACCAATTTGCTTGTTCTGTACAAAAATGCATTTCTAAACACTGGGTCTGCGATGGGGAGGATGACTGTGGAGACAGCTTCGATGAGAGTGACAGCATTTGTGGTGAGCAGCTTCACTGTGCTCTCCAACAATAGTTTTCCTGTGAATTTTTAAGTAGTGTGCATGTTTAATCATTGTGAAGCACACATATAGCATATATCTGTGCTTTCTAATGTATTAAACATCATCCCATTTATATTTATACCTAATTGACTTTGTTCTTTTCATATGTACTGTTGCTATTTTTCTATTTTTTTTTGATTTCTTGAAGTTTGCATTGTTACTGAGTATGTGGTCAATTTTAGAGAAAGTTCCATGAGGTGCTGAGAAGAAAGTATATTCTTTGGATTTTGGATAAAATTTTCTGTAGATGTATGTTAAGTCCGTTTGAGTCATGACATCTGTTAATTCTCTTATTTCTCTGCTAAGTTTTTATCTGATTGACCTATCCATTGGGAAGGGTGGGGTGTTGAAGTCTCCTATTTTAGTGTGTGGTGTGTAATGTGTGATTTAAGTTTTAGTAAAGTTTCTTTAACATATGTGGATGCTCTTGTATTTGGGGCATAAATGTTCAGGATTGATACTTCATCTTGATGGATTTTTTTTCTATGATGAGTATATAGTGTTCTGTTCTCTTCTGCTTGATTTTATTTTGAAGTCTAGTTTTTTAGATATTAGGATAGCTGCACTCCTTGTTTCTTAGGTCCATTTGATTGGAAAATCTTTTCCTAAAACTTTATTCTGAGGTAAAGTATGTGTTTGAGGTTGAGGTGTGTTTTTTATATACAGCAGAAGGATGGATCCTGTTTTTGTATCCGTTCTCTTAATCTGTGTTTTTTTAATTATTGATATTAAGAAATGTTAATGACAAGTGATTGTTAATTCCTGCTATTTTGGGGGCTGTAGCACTTGTGCATTTCCATTCTTTGGGGTTTTCTGGTGTGAGGTTATCTGTTGCCTGTGTTTTTGTGGGTGCAGTTTCTTCTTAGGGTTGGAGTTTTTCTTCTAATACTTTCTGTGGGGCTGGATTTGGGGATAGGTATTGTTTAAATCTGGTTTTGTCATGGAATATCTAGTTTTCTCCATTGATGGTAATTGAAAACGTTGCTGGGTATAATAGTCTGGGCTTGCAACCGTGGTCTCTTTGTGTCTGCAGAACACCTGTTTCAGACCTTCTGGCTTTCATGGTTTCCACTGAGAAGTCGGGTGTAATTCTGATAGGTCTGTCTTTATATGTTATTTGTTTTTTTTTTCCTTTGCAGTTCTCAATATTCTTTCTTTATTCTGTATGATTTGCATTGTGAATATTATATGGTAAGGGAACTTTTTTTTGATCCAGTTTATTTGGTGTTTTGTAAGTTTCTTGTACCTTCATAGTGATATCCTTCTTTAAGTTGAGAAAGATTTTTTTCTATGATTTTGCTGAATATATTTTCTGTGTTTGAGCTGGAGTACTTCTTTTTCTTGTATCCCTATTATTCTTAGATTTGGTCTTTTCATGGTGTCCCAGATTTTCTAGCTGTTTTGTGTTAAGAATTTTTTGGATTTAATGTTTTCTTTGACCAATGCATCTATTTCTTCTATAGTATCTTCAACAACTGAGATGCTATTTTCCATCTCTTGCATTCTGTTGGTTATGCTTCCCTCTGTAGTTCCTGTTCTTTAACCCAGATTTTCCATTTCCAGTATTCCGTCAGTTTTTGTTTCTTCATTGCCTTTATTTCAGTCTTTAATTCTTGGCCTGTTTGAACTGTTAGCTTCACTTGTTTCATTGTTTCTTCTTGGTTATCTTTAAGAAATTTAGTGATTTCTTCCATTTTGTTTGTTTTTTTATCAAATTCTTAAAGGGAATTTTTCATTTCATCTTCTTTTCCAGTAAATATTTTATTTTTATTAAAAGTTTCCACCTACTCCCATTTCCCTCCCTCTTCCCCTAGCCTTCTCCCCCTCCCTCTCCAGTCCAAAGAGCAGTCAGGGTTCCATACCCTGTGGGAAGTTCAAGGTCCTCCCCTCTCCATCCTGGTCTAGGAAGGTGAGCTTCCAAACAGACTAGGCTCCCACAAAGCCAGTACATGCAGTAGAATCAAAACCCAATGCCATTGTCCTTGGCTTCTCAGTCAGCTCTCATTGCCAGCAACATTCAGAGAGTCCGGTTTGATCACATGCTCCATCAGTCCCAGTCCATCTGGCCTTGGTGAACTCCCATTAGATCAGCCTTGCCATCTCAGTGGCTGGGCGCACCCCTCACGTCTTAACTTCCTTTTTCATGTTCTCCCTCCTTGTGCTCCTCATTTGGACCTTGGAAGCTCAGTCCAGTGCTCCAATGTGGGTCTCTTTCACTATCTCCATCCATTGCCAGATGAAGGTTCTATGGTGATATGCAAGATATTCATCAGTGTGGCTCTAGAATAGAGCCAGTTCAGGAGCCCTCTCCTCAGCAGGCCAAGGAACAAGCTGGGGACATCTCCTTGGACACCTGGGAACCCCTCTAGAGTCAAGTCTCTTGCCAAACTTAAAATAGCTCCATTAACTTAGATACACACTTTCCTGCTCCCATATCCACCCTTCCTCCATCCCAGCCATCCCATTCCCCCAAGCTCTTCCCATCCTCCCCTTCTCACTTCTCTCTTCCTCTCTCCCCTTACCCCTACCCCACCCCCACCCCAAGGAATCCAACAAAATCCACAATAACTCAGACATCTAGCAACCCTTCACCAGCACAACTCAAAGAAGGGAAACACACAATCTCTACCACAAAAAAAAACAGAAGAAGAAGAAGAAGAAGAAGAAGAAGAAGAAGAAGAAGAAGAAGAAGAAGAAGAAGAAGAAGAAGAAGAAGAAGAAGAAGAAGAAGAAGAAGAAATAACCGGAGTGAACAACCACTGGTCATTAATATCACTTAATATCAATGGACTCATTTCATCTTTAAAGTTTCCACCATCCTCATAAATTTACATTTAAAATCATTTTCTTCTGATTCTTTTGGGTTAAGATAATCAAGTTTTCTTGTTGTATGACCACTGGATTCTGGAGTTACCATACTGTTTTTTAAGTTGTTAAATGAATTCTTGCATTGGCACCTACCCATCTCTTCCTCCAATTGGTGCTGGCAGCATCTTTGCCTCTTGGTCCAATCCTTGCTGCTGCTTTCTACATTTTTGGGAACCGTTCTTGCTTTGCCCTGTACTGTTGCTGTCTGTGTCTTAGGGAGACACTGAGGTTTCTCTTGGCCTGCTTTCTCGGTCCCCTCTCTTGGTCTGTGCTCTTGGTTTGCTCTCTTCATCCATTCTGTGCAAACACAGCCTGTGCTTGGGAGTTCCTCTTAGTCCTATCTGCGTAGTCACAGTCTGTGCTTCAGGGTTCCTCTGAGGTCACGGGGAGAATAGAAGGGTTTGTGGGCAGATTGGGACTTGCAGCTTACAGGATCCGATCAACAGAATAGGGGTGTTGGAGCAGCATACCTACAGGACGCTTACCTGCTTTCTGGCTAGAGAAATTGAGGCAGGTAGGGGATGACCCTGGAGTTTTGCCCCAAGATGGAGGACCTAGAGAGTGGGGTCCCCAGGTGGATATTGATTGGCATATTTAGAAAAATAATCTTGTTTTATGATATATGTTCACATTGCTGAGTTGACTCCTGAAAGTTGTATAGATTTTTCACTATCATTGACCCTGTATGTTGTATGTCCATTTTGTAGTAAAGCATTGACACTTCATTGCTTTAATTTATAAATAAGAAATTCAGCAAATTTATAAATTTTCAAAGTATGAAATTCAATATTTTTGTAATTGTAGTAGTGTTAAATGTCCATATTCATCTACTATGTATTTAACTATTAGATGCATGCTATGTAATTCAGCTGCAAAGGCAGTGTGATTTATTATAATAATCACAAGTATTTATCTTGTGCTTTAAATGATACTACTACCTAGATTCTCAAGGGCTAAAAGGATACAGCAAACTAAACTCTCTAAATCTTCATAGTTGTTCATCATAGCTTTTATTTGTTTCTTTACCTATTCATCTATCTACTCAGTACTTTTTATATGTATTATATGTATTTACACTTGTACATCCTTTACTCATTATAGTATGTTTGGTTCCTTTTTAATATCATTTTAGGCAGAGGAAGACCTGAGTAATAAATTCACTCGCCTGTACAGAGTTGAGTGTCTTTCTACATTCATAGTTCAGCAGAATGGTCAGCTGTTTAGATTGTTTTATCAGAGACAGAAATTCTTTATAACTCTCAACCTTGACTGAGTTGCCCAGTGGATAACATAAAATTGGCATTATCTCCCGAAAGAGACAATTTAATTTCTTGCATTTAAGACAGCATCCCAATTTTTTTTCATTTCATGGTTGAAGCAATGTACAGTTATACAAGAGATAAATATAAAACATAATGGTCATTATCAAAATTATTATTTTTTGTTTTGTTTTTTTCAAGACAAGGTTTCTCTGTAGTTTTGGTGCCTGTCTTCGAACTAACTCTTGTGGACCAGACTGGCCTCGAACTCACAGAGACCTGCTTTCCTCTGCCTCCCAAGTGCTGGGATTAAAGGCATGTGCCACCACCACCTGGCTATTATCAAAATTCTTTAAACACAAGAAATACTGATTAATTGCATGACTTTAACTCCTTTATTTTTTTCCTTGACTATAAATCTTTAAGTTCTAAAATAGAACTTCTATGGGATAAGCATGCTTCCAGTGCACAAAGCCATCTTGTTTCTGACATTTTTTTTTTAAGTAGCCACTGTAAAGTTCCACTGACAACTGCTGTCTTATAGACATAGTTGTTGCAAAAGGAGCTGCGGGCTGTGTTCCTGCTGGGATTCTGGCTCCCCAGTTAGTTTACACCTGAAACAATTACACAGAAACTGTACTCATTTAAACACTGCCTAGCTCATTAATTCTAGCCTCTTATTGACTAACATCTTGACTAACCCATATCTAATAATCTGTATGCCACCACGAGGTCGTGGCTTACCGGCATGATGAGTCTTGCCAGCATCTGTCTCTGGAAGGGGAATCATGACGTCTGCCGACTCTGCTTCCTTCTCCCAGAATTCTGTTTTGTCTACTCCGCCCACCTATGTTCTGACCTATCAGGCCAAGCAGTTTCTTTATTAATTAACCAATGAAAGCAGCACATAGAAAGAAGACCCACCTACATCACACAGTCTAATAAGAGGTGCAAAGGCATTAGAGTTATACAGAGTCACTGTATTCATATCAGATTTCCATGGTATGCAAACCTGAGAAACTAATGTTATTGCTCAGGTTCATGAATTTTTCATGGTTAAAGAGATAAGGATATATATATATATATATATATATATAATATATATATATATATATATATATATATATATATATAATTTGCTATAATTATCATGCACTGTGTCCATGAGTTTATCCCTGTTCTTTTTCTTAGTGCTCCTTCTGGACAAGAAGTAAACTTATTAAGTGATAGCATACCTTTCATTCCCTTTCTCTCCTTTCCACTTCCTCTCTTTCTACTCTCTATCTCTCAACAATGTCTTGAAAATAATTTTAAGTATAGAAGAAAATGATAGTGAACTATATTTATTTTTATTCAAAATAATGAGTCTATTCAAATCCAATTTACTTACATGCATAAGAACTTCTTACCACCAAAATTTTAGTCAGCAAACATATCTAATATTTTAGAATTGGAAGGCAGCCTTACAAATAACTCAGCCTCCTAATATTTATTGTGCCAAAGCATCCTTTTGGGAAATCCATTAGAACAGAGATTTCAGAGCCCTACTTTTAAATATTATGGTCATGTAAATTAGCATAATTTTACCAAGCATATTTTACCTCTGACATGGCATGCTAAGAGTTCAGCATTGCAATTCACTCTGTACTCCATCATTAACCATTCCTAACTTTTGATATGTGATAACAAAAAAAAACATAGAGATTAATAAATGTTCATGAAATCATACAAATTATGGCTGATGGCAGAGTTCAGGACAGAGTTCCAGTTTCCAAAATATTAATAGGATACTGATCTTTGCTAATAGGCTCTTTCTGTCTGAACAGAGCACAGGCTAGGCCTGATAGACGGTTTCAGATTATGTTTAGCCTTCCCAGGGATAATTTTTCCCTGAGGAACACGATCCCAGATGTCAGTGGCAACTAGAAAATGAAGTCATGAGGCCTTCTATGGCTAGCTTCTTCCCAATTGATTTAGTGGTTTTGGCATGCTCTTCACTCAGAATCTGTTAAATACTCTCAAGGGAGCCATCAAATTACCCTCAAGGAACATTATGTCATTTCGTAGTTGGAGATGTCTTCATAATTACCTAGTCATACTCCCTTTTCTGGCAGTAGAGAAAATTTTGGCAAGAGACTTCTCAAAGACAAGGCAGAATTAGATTAAAGCATTGCCATTATTAATGAAGCTAATACATGGAATTACAAATTTAATATTGAAAATGACTTGAAAAGATAAGGAACTCACAGAATGTTTGTGAAAAGGTACTTATTTTAAAAGTCATTAATACATAACAGCAGATAAATTCTATTTTTAAATGAAGCAACCCTAATTTTACGGATTATTTTCTAGTTTTTTCTACTTAGCCCTTTTTCTGTTAAATTACTTCTTATCCTCAATCAAACATAAAGTTCCTCAACAACTAGACACTTCAGTATTCATATCCATCTTATCCTTCAGGCCTCGTATACGTCAAGGAAGGTCAGAGTTAGGGAAGTCTGGGTCTCTCAGTGATGTTGTTGAGACAATCGTCTGCTTCACAGTTTGAAAGCAATGTTCTGAGAATCACCTTCTGCTCACAGCAATCATATGATTGAAAAGTAAAAACACGACAACCATCTATTAAGTTGTATTATTCCTGTTTAACATGATTGGAAGCAAATATTTTTTTATCAGTTAGATAAGACTTATTTTATTTTATATTTTTGCATTGCTGGGAATTGAACCCAGAACCATGAAATGGGTTATTGCTATATCTGTTACATATTTTTCTAGGTATATTAAAGTTTTATACAACTAATTGTAGAAATATGTATTTGTTGTGTATTTGGACATTGTTTTATTCTCAAAAGTAAAATTTAAAAATTGGGATTGAATTCCTACACTTAACATTTTATGTAGACAAATAAACTAAGCGTTGAAGATATATAGTATAGAAGCAGTTAGGGGCACCCCTTAGCCATTGATGTATGGTCACCATATGCTCATAGAAAGGCTGTTTGTGTCCCTGTGACTTTATAGTTCAGGTCAGCAAGGATTGAAGAGGTGCCATGCATTCTAACAGGACAATAAGTGACAGAAGTGGAAAGGCAGATTTTGAATAAAGGTGAAGGGTACATGCATTGTTCGCTGCAGCAAGGTAAGATGCGGCAGAGCAATACTTATACTAGCTCATTAGAGAATGTTCTTGGAACCACAAAGAAACATTTTGGGTCTCCAGGTTTGCATGGGGAACTCTGCCCCTGTACTCTCTCCAAGTTTTCAGCTTGTGAAAGCTGGTTCCTTTCCTGTGAGTATGATTAGTAATAGTTCTACAGGACTAAAGGAGTTGGGACATTAGGTAGTTCATACATGCTAAACTATGAAATATTATCATCATTATTCCTGACTGTGTATGTTCAATACCCCCACTGTGTCATTTGTTTAAAAATTACAATATATGCTTTGATATATTTTCAAGGAGAAGAGGTATTTCTTTGTATGATGAAGCTATAAACAGACTAGCCCTTGAAACTAGGAGAAAAATATATTCTTAAACAAGAATATGTCAGCAGTTATTAGGTCAAACTAATCCATGATTCTCAATAATTACTTTATTTTAATTGCATGCAAGACCCTTTTGCTTATTTCCACAGGAAAAATGAAACTGTGGCCATGTTCTGTTGGATACATAAGACTTAATATTACTTTTCTTTGGGTTTAAGGTGCCGTCACGTGTGCTTCTGACATGTTCAGCTGCCAGGGCTCCCATGCTTGTGTGCCCCGACACTGGCTGTGTGACGGTGAGAGAGACTGTCCCGACGGGAGTGATGAACTCTCCACTGCAGGCTGTGGTATGAATACTAGCTGATGTTCTGTGTCCAAAAAATCAGTTGCAAACTTCTGGGGAATTGTTCTTCTTGTAGCACAATATAGTTTCTTTCACTTTCCCCATCCTTGGACCTCAAGGGTCGAGGTGGAATATTATAATAGTAGTTTATCAAGTCTTATACACTCAGAGTGTTTTAGAAATGTTCAATGTCAGGACCAATTTTTAAACTATTTCACTGCCTGCGAATGACCTATTTCAGCTCCACAATAGCATGACTTTATTATGAACAGATGGTTGGTAGGTCTAGGATTTTCTTGTTAAATAACCCTCCCCTTCAAATTGTTTTTGAATGCCTATTATAAATACTCTATAAATAGCGGCTATTAGATAAATACAGATCAGGAAGTCAATGTACACCTACCAATTCTAGAGATGTGGTATTAACCCTTGGGTCAGGTAAAGAAAGCGTCAATAGACCTGAATGAAACTAAAGGATCAAGACAAAAACCTTTGAGGTCAGACAATTTACAAAGTTTCAGACTCAAGGTCGTTTCAAGGAGTTTCTCAACAGTAAAAGTTTACATAAATTCTTTTGTGTGGTCAGAAGGGTAAAAGACCTCAGCATGGGAATGTACATGTCAGGATCAACTCGTGATCTGTTGAGTGGCGCCATTTTCCAGGAAGGGTTTGTTTGTCAGATTCAGTCCATTCAGTGAAATCTAAGTAATAATTTTTTAAGGACACAATCTTCACATCTTGAAAATATTATATGTGCGCCTGATGGCACATGTCTGTGTCCATAGATAAAAGCACAACAGAAAATGTTTGGCACAGCCTTATTTGCTCACAACTCACCCTGTTGTAGAATGTACAAAGCTGTGATCTTAGAGCCAATGTGTTTTAATGAAGGTCAATATTGCCACTGAGGACTGAATAACAAAGGACTACGAATTAATTCAGAAATCCAGATGATTCCCCTGAGCTGCTGCTATTGTAGTAAGTTAGCACTCTGGGAGGTATGTTAGTGCTTGTGGGCCACATGGGTATTATTCAATATATTATGCTAAAGTATAACAAATCGTGTTCAAGTTACCTAAAAGTGTTAATACAAAAGTTACTGCTGTAAGGAATATATGTCTCAAGATTGGCATAATGCACCTGAGTTATAGAAACTGTCACAGCTCGAAGTGAGATGCGTTATTAACAACTCTGAGCTTTCCTTTCCCTAAAATATGTAAACTCTACGCTGTTTCTGTGTGGCTTCTACATAGCAGATCACAATAAATTTGTTGAAAATAAATTATACTGGATCACACCCCCTCACGAAAAAGATCATTCTTGTTTTGTCTGTTCATAGTTCTGTACAGAGAATTACTGATAAAATAAAGAAAGTTGCTTCATGGGATGTAGCATAGCTGGCAGCAGAGGTCCAAGAGGCATGTGGGATAATAAATTTTAAAATCTCAATTCTTAGAGTGATGTACTTAAAGGACATTAGATCATCACAAAGAAATGTACCAAGAATCTTGTCTTGATTTCTTGAACACTGAACAAATCCTGAAGGACAAAAAAAATGGATTTTAAATGGGGATAGCAATATTTACTGTGTTCATGGTCCTTATATGTTCATCAGTGCAGTAGTAAGATTTTTCAATTAAAACACTTTTTATTTACATTATTGAGTAAAACATAATTGGTATAGAAACAGGTATTCTGAAAGTACCTATGAATTGTTGAATGCCTAATTTGAGAGGGAAGTTCTCTATCCCTTTAATCCTCTTGGAAACATTGTTAGGCAGATTTAATTATCTTCATTAAACAGATGAAGAAACAGATGAGCAAAGAAGGTGATTACTTCTTAGACATACAAATAAAGAAGACAGCCATTTATGAGACTAGTGCTTCTGGCATTTGATTACATCCGGTCACTGATTTTGAGCATTCACAATGCCCTGACCCTTAAGCACTTTAGCATCTAGACTTTAAATTTACTGTAAAGAGTTCTGCTAAGGCTTGTGGTTCTATGCATATGGATTCTCTTTGAATGAATTTTATTTCAACTGTGTATCTACTATCACTTAGTTCTTGCTGGAACAGTGCTTCCATGGCTTGTGTTCCTCTGGGATCAATATGCCATTGCATGGATCAGCATTCATGATATCAGTGGAATTATGACAGGGTTCATTACCTGGTAGATCTAAATTTTGCTTGAATCAAACCATTTTTGAAGGTCACCAAAAGATTTTCCTTTTAAGAATAGAAAAGTTCTCAGTATTCTTAATGGTTCTTCCAACTCTCCCATGAGCATTAACAGTCTTTGCTCACTGAATCTTCCTTTGAATCATGCATGTATGCATTAGCATTTTATTATACATATGAGATCATTCATTTACCAAATATATTGAATCTCAATATGTTAGCGTTTTTCTTTTTGAAATACCTAAAGATTGATAGAAAATTGATACATACTATTCAATTTCAAGTATTAGAGAAGATAACGTATGTGCTCATGAAATTTTATTTTTTATAATTCCTTAGCACCCAATAACACATGTGATGAAAATGCTTTCATGTGCCGTAACAAGGTGTGCATTCCCAAGCAGTTTGTATGTGACCACGATGATGACTGTGGAGACGGATCAGATGAGTCCTTGCAGTGCGGTAAGTATAACTTTTTGTTTTGTTTTGCTTTTGCTTTTTTGAGACAGGGTTTCTCTGTATCTTTGGAGCCTGTCCTGGAACTAGCTCTTGTAGACCACACTGGCCTCGAACTCACAGAGATCTGCCTGCCTCTGCCTTCTGAGTGCTGGGATTAAAGGCCTGTGCTAGCTCTGTCTGGAAAGGATGACATTTCTTAAGACATATCTGTTCAAGATCAATTAAGGAGACTCTAAGACATATAAGTAACCAAAACAAATATAGGCATTTATTAGTATCTTTAAGACCAGTGAATTTAGTATTACACAATGGAGTACAGGAGTTGGTGGGTTTTTTTTTCCTACATAGTTACACATTCATTGGAAAACCACTCCCTCTTATTGTGGGCTCAAAACAATTGACAGGCAAATTAGAAAATGGTTGGAAAAAACCTTTGTTTCAAAGTAGTTAGGGTAACTTTGAACTTTGAAGATGAGAAATAATTGGGTTATCCAATAAAACTTTTATATCAAATATTAGAGAAAATAATGTTATCCAAACAAACCAAATTCCTCAAATTTATACCATAAATTCTGCCATAACACATAAACTGTTAAGAAATAAGTGTACTTATTTCCTTCATCTTTTCTTTTGACACATTTACTACTTCATGTTCAAATTTAGCATTAGATTAACAAATTGTCTCTGCATTACATTGTTTATCTAAATACAGCAGATATTCTTTCCATAGTAGAATTTTTAGTATTTATTAAAATTCATTTTATGCTATAGTCTTCTATAAGCCTGGGTTTCTCTGAATATTTAAATGCTAAAGGTGAATTAATATATACAATGCATATGCAAAGGCAGCCCCTGTGCCTGGGTTTGAGTCAATATTCCCCATATATCAATGGTGAAAACTCAGTGTAACCTTCTGACCTCATTGGATTATGAACCTAACCCAAATATGTCCTTCCTGTGTCATGGATCCAGTGCTCTATAGGCTACTCACTGGGTAGTATACTCAATGCTTTCCACTGTCCTCCACGTGAGATAAACTTAGAGCCTTATTTCATCCTTCTCTGGTATTTCTACCTTTAGTCTTTCACGAGAGCTCGGTGAAATCTCTTCTTCGTTATTTTTACAATTAATTCAAGTTTTAGTGCTTTGTTAAATATATTTTAAGAACGACATCATAACTTAACATATATTTTGGTTGGTTATTTGTTTGTTTGTTTGTTTGAAATAAGTGTCTGCCTAGAACTTGCCCTGTAGATCACTGCACTCAAACACACATAAGACCCTAATGCCTTTGGCTCCCAATTCCTGGAATTCAAAACAAGTGTTACAAAGTTATGGAATGTCAAAATGAAATTTAAGTTTTAGAAGCATCTCTTCCACCATAGTCGGAGAAGTACTTGCAGAGAAAATAAGAAAGATAAGATAACTATAAAGCATATAGGAAGTTACCAAAATATTCTAAGGATGAACAATGTGACTCTGAATCAGATTAGGAATGGTAATGTGGAAGAAAACAGACACTTGGACCTCATTCATAGCTATTCTGCTGTAGGATGCAGCAGGATAAAGATATTTCCAGTTCTCATGAATTGCTGAAGGGCATTACAGCACAGGTGAGCGAGAAGCAGTTTTTCTAATGTAGGAAAGATGCATAATAAATGGTTGGGGATTTGAAATTGAGCTTCTAGAAACCAGAAAGTGGGGGAGGTTGTTGATGTGCACATTACTGTGTTGTTCATTACAAAGTTTAGGACTCAAGTTAGCGCAATGAAGCAAAGAGTCAGACAGACCCAAAACGAAAATAAGAAATAAATAGGAAAGAACAATTTTAAAAAAAGGAAAGCAATATTTTATAGTTGGAGGGCAAGGATTCACCTGCAGTGTTGTAAGTTGGATCAGGAAATAATACAGGATGATTGAAAAAAAAAAAGCCCTGGAGAGTGGATTATGAATACTTTATCAGGTAGAGAGTGTGCAGTCAAGAGCAGCAAAAATGCTGCCAAAACTGATCAGTTAGAATCCTGAGAGACATGAATTTGACAGCCTTTGCTTAGTAATTTTTTCCTTTTAATTTCTAAGAGAAATTTCTAAAGGAAGATGTTACAAGCAAAGATGTTTAGTTAACTAATGGGAACTGGGAGTTGTCAATTAGAAACAAGATTTTGCAGAAAAGAAAAACAAAGAGCTGTGCTTAAACAGATGAGGGTGGACTCCTTGCAGATGGGTCTATGAAGGACTTGCTGTACTTATTTTAATAACAGGAACAAATGGCTAGTATGGGGATAGGCTGCCAACAGGATGCTGTAGCAGACTACAGCTTCACCATGCAGTATAGCAAAACCTTCCACTAGATATGAGCTGTCTTTGCCACTAGTACTTTATTAAGTCATACAGTTCTACTTTTAAAAGAAGACAATTCCCCAGTTTTATCAACACTTACTAGGAATGACTTAGTTTATTGTTTACAAATAAGGAAATCTCATTTCAAGTAAATTTCAAGTAAAAAGTCAAACACAAATATAATTCAAATAAACAGATGTGGACCTTAACAAATGATGGTTCATTTTGTGATTTGACTTTCAATGATATTTTGAATTGACATATTGGAGAAATGACCCCAAGAACTTGCATGTTGAATAATTTTTTCATTTTTTCATGCTTATTTTTATATATAGAATTTATTTTTCTTATTTTAAAATGAATAATTTTGTCAAGCATAAATATAAGATTACAGCTACAGTGAACGGTTACTATAGCTCAGAATCAGTTTACTCATATGTTCTGACATAAATTTAACCAAGAAATTAAGTCTGGAAGAAGGTTCTAGTAATTTTCATCCTGTATCCAATCCTAAGAGAAATGGGTTAGATGGAGACAACCACTGAATAGACAGAGTGAAATATGGTACCTTGTTTCTCAGTTTATATTTGACCTTTATTCCTGTTTCCACACAACAAGTATTTCTTAAGGCAGTAATGGAAAGAAATGAGAAGTATTTTTCACAGAGGTCTAGGCTGCGTCCTGGTTGATGGAGTGTACTGTGCCCAGAGAGGGTGGAGCGCTGATTTATTTCTGTAATAGAAGCTTGTAAAAGGCTTGCTTCCTCTTTTCTAGGATACCGGCAGTGTGGTACAGGAGAGTTCCAATGTGCTGATGGGCGCTGCCTAGTGAACACTCTATGGCAGTGTGATGGCGATGTTGACTGTCCCGATGGTTCTGATGAGGCACCAATCAACCTAAAGTGCAGGAGTGCAGGTACTACACTATACAATACTGTTCATATTCAGCTTTCTTCTTAACATTTTACTTTTGCTTCTTTGAGACAGGGCTTCTCTTTGTAGCCTAGGCTGGCCTCAAACTTGGAATTCTCTTGCTTCAGCCTCCTGAGCAATAAAATGAGAAGCATGAACCACCATGCCATGATTCTGAAGTCTTTTTTTTTTATTAATGTCTGGCTAGTTTTTTCAGTAAAGTAGACACAGGTAGTCAAACACATGATGTTCCTGCCAGTTCCATGAAGCACCTGCCATTAACATTTAAGGTTTTGCCAAACAATCTTTTAATTACTCTTCTCTCTCACCTCACAAATACATCTTCTTACCTATTGTTTTGAGACAGGTTTTTGTATAGTTCAGGCTGACTTCAAACTGTGTAGCCAAATATGACCTCTAACATCTCCCCTCTTACACCCCTCTCTTTAAGGGTAGAATTGCAGGCATGTGGCATGTGTTAAAATGTCCATCTTTAACCTTTTATTTATATTTTATTTATGAAAATTTTTTTCTATATATGTTTACATAAAACTTAAAGTATAAACAATTAAGATTTGAACAGATATTATGCTACTATATTATTTATTTCATAAATATGTATAACTATTATATTTCAATGAATTCTTAGATAAGAATATATTTGAAAAAAAATTACTCTGGGTGGTGGTGGTGCACACCTTTAATCCCAGCACTCGGGAGGCAGAGGCAGGCAGATCTCTGTGAGTTCGAGGCCAGCCTGGACTACAAGAGCTAGTTCCAGGACAGGCTACAGAGCTACAGAGAAACCCTGTATCAATAAAAATTTACTTAGAAATAGTCCATATTACTCTAACTTTCACATATACAAATTGGATAACATTACATAGCCTTGGAACAGAAATATAAGAACATATTATATACATACAGGTCCACACTCACAGCAATGTCTAGCCAAACTACTTTATGTACCACTTCACTATAACAAAAACTGTTTAGCCATGTATTTTAGTGCAAAGTAAAATTTCCTGACATCCTGTATGTGCAATTAAGTTTATTTTCTTAACCGTATGTTATCAGTACTCACGTTCAGCATTCCAGTTTAGGTAGGTGCAAGCTGAATTCTTTCTAAAGGTAGATTTGGAAGAACTATTGTTCATCATCAATGTCCTTTTTATGCCCTGACTCAAAATGTCAGTGCTATATTTTCTGGAAGAAATGAATTTATCCATATCCACCTCATCTACCTTCTTAGCTTTAGTGACAAATAATTTCTCAGAGATCTATAGCTTGGGGGAAATGTCAAGTCATCTTTACACCTTTGGACTCATTATTCACCGTGTAAATGAGATAGAATACATTAATATTGCGATATATGCATCTTCTGAATGCTGATTTCATAGGAAAGATAAGTCCTCAGAAACTGCAAACCAGGAGTAGATTGTTTGCTATTGGCCTCCTTTACATTGTTCATAAAACCCGAACCCAGCCTTGGCAGAATCTTATATGCACATTTACACACTGTAATTTTTTTACATACAAGTTATCACAGTGTTTCCTAGAACAACAGCATACAGCGACATGTCTTTTATATTCCATATGTTTTATTTTCTTTTTGCAGAACATTCATGCAACAGCTCATTTTTTATGTGCAAAAATGGTAGGTGCATTCCCAGCGGTGGTCTTTGTGACAATAGGGATGACTGCGGTGACGGCTCGGATGAGAGAAACTGCCACATAAATGAATGTCTGAGTAAGAAAGTCAGTGGATGCTCTCAAGACTGCCAGGATTTGCCAGTAAGTTACAAGGTAGGCACTCATCAAAAATAGAAAATCAGATGAAGCGTCAGAAAATGATACAATAAAAACTTTATTTCCAGGATGACCTTAAAACTTGAAAAGCATTGAAATTTTTCTAGGTAAAAGGATTTACAGAAGGATTTCTCTCTGAAAAAGGATAATAATGTATATATGAGAGTTATAAGAACATTGTTAGGGATAATAAAATGTCACAACTTTCAGAATAAGGAAAGGGAAGAGTTTAGAGACAGAAAGAAGATAATAGCTATAAAATGATACATGCAATGTAAATTTTCATTCCTCCTCCTTCCTTCTGCACATCTTTTTAGTGCAGTGGGTGGCCATTATTTATTTTAAAACTTAAAAAGCTACATGATCATAAATATTATGAAGGAAAATATACAAATCATGCATTATTAGAATTTCAAATAAGAACAGTAGGCTTAATTCATACCTAATTACTTCATCACATTTTACCAGTACAGTTCTCGTGAAGAGAATGACTCATGGAAAAATTATGAACAGAGATATAGCTTTTAAAGTCATAGATGTATTGTACTACTATTGACTCAGTACTGTTAAAATTCATGATTGATTGGAAAACTCCATTAAGAACAATTAATTTCCACCCTGAGGCCTCAACTCCTTTGATAAAACATGTCATTCGTATCTGCAAGGTCCTGGGCACAGTTCCCAACCTCATGGTAAAAATAACTTACTCCAAAACTACTATTTTATATTTTGAACTGGACAGTGAGTCAGGAGAATTTGCAAATGGCTAGGTCTTCATTGAAGAGGTAGCCTATAGTCAATTAGAAATATCGCTGGGGATAGAGCTTGTTCTACTGAGTTCTTTACCTGTAGAACCTTAGAAAATGTGTACATCTATGGACATGCTACTTCGTCAAAGGTAAGCTTAACATGTGATTTTACATACATTTATAAATGCAATAGCTAGAGAAATGGCTCAGCAGATAGAAACACTGTCTGCTCTCTCAGAGAACCAGGTTCACTTCCCAATACCCACAGAGCAGCTGACAACTGTCTGTAACTCCGGTTCAGAGGGATCCAACAACCACTTCTCACCTCGATGGGTACCTGACACACACAGATGTAATGGCTACATATGGCTAAAAGACTCACATAAGACAGATACATCTGAAAACATAGGGGTGTGTGTCACAAATATTCGTGGGAGATCTTTACAAACTATCAGAATAAGAAATACATCAGGCTTTCATAGTCTCAAAGACTAAGTCATGTAGTGAGAACAAGTAGTTTCACTCATCACCAGTGGTTCAGCAGGGACTTGATGAGCTCTGTAAGGAAGGCCTGAGTTAAAAATGTTGGGCCCAGCATGAAGATGTCAGGCAGTTTTTCCTGACTGTGGACTAGTTTTCGAAGACACATTTCTGCATAATAAAATTTCAACCAAATAGCAAATTGACTATTTTTGATCTCTGAATTTCTGTTATTATGATTATCTAACTCCATTTGATAAGGATTATATGATATATGTGTCTTAGAGTTTCTATTGCTGTTGAGAAGCACCGTGACCCCCGTGACACTCACCTGGCCTCAGTTGCTTTCCGTAGTAGTGGAGGGAGACCACAGAGCACCTTTCTTCTATCCTAGACTCTAAAGTCAGAACCACATGGCTGAAGCTGCCAAGTCCTGCTGCTTGCTGGGACTGAAATATGGATCCCTCTGTCAATTGTATCTGCATCGACTTTCTGTTTGCAGTGGTTTCCTTCAAAGCCTAAGCTCGACTGTCCTGGAACTCCCAGTGTAAATCAGGCTGGCCTTGATCTCAGTGATCTGCCAGCCTCTGCCTCTAGACTGCTGGGATTTAAGGTGTGCACACCAGAAGTGGCACTGCTCTTGTCTTTAATTTCTTTTCACAAGTGGGAAGCTTAGTTAGGATCTTGCCCTGAGGTCATCGCTCCCTTCATTTCTTTTAACATCAGGATTTTCTTTTATCTTTTAATGTCCTTGAACACAAGTCTTAGCTCTGTACCACTTCCTGTTGCATCTTTTCTCCCCAAATGTACATTTTGAAACTTTCCTTGCGGTTGGCTCATTGTCATTATAGTTCTGCATATGCATGGCTACTAATAACCATGCAACACAGTCCTCATGAGAGCCTGTTTTGAAGTCTCTTCCACAACTGAAATTAATCCCAAACTCTCCAGTTTAACCTCAGGCAAATTGTTTAGAAAAGAGCAGAAAGCAACTACATTCTTCACCAAAATATCACAGCAGGCTCTAGGACACATACTAACATTCTTTTCCTCTGAAACCCCTTGGTCCAGGCTCCCCAAAGTTCAAATCACCCCCAGCACCAACGTCTTCTATGCTTTAACTAGTAATAGTCCATTAAGATGTGTGTAAAGCATTCTACTGTTTCCCTAAACCAAAGTCCCAAAGTCCACATTCCTCCAAAAATACCATGGTCAGGTCTGTCACAGAAAAAAAACCCAGTCACCGGTACTAACTTCTGTCTTAGGGTTTCTACTGCTGTGAAGAGACAACATACCAACTCCAACTCTAATAAAGGAAATATTTAATTGGGACTTACATTTCAGAAATTTAGTCCATTACTTTCATGGTGGAAGCAGGGTGGCATTCAGGCAACACAGTACTTGAGAAGGAGTTGTCAGTTCTACATCTGGATCCCCACACAGAAGAAAGAAACAGTGGATATCAGGTGTTCCATGAGACTCTGAAACCCTAATCCTAATCCCAGTGATAACATTCCTCCTACAAGGTCACATTTACTAAAAGAAGATCACACCTCCTAATAGTGCTAGTACCTGTGACCCTTTGGAGGTGATTTTCATTCAAACCATCAAAATAATTGTGTGTATGTATATACCTATATATTCCAGGAATATCAACATTCAGACTTTTCCTACAGAAAATAAAAATAGAAAGTGAAATATCAGTTCTTAAGGTGAGGGTCATTGGTAGAATATTTGCTTAGCATATATGGGATATTAAGTTGGATCCCTAACACAGAAAAAAAATAAAAATGAAATTAAGAAGCATTAAGGAAGCTATATTTTTCCGAAATGGATTAGATTTTGCAAGAAAAGGCTGTTGATCTTAGAGACGAACAACGTAGAGATATGTGTAAGCACTATACCACAGGAAGAAGGAGGCACAGCCATTGAGTCAGGACCACACTTAATAAAGAAGTGTGTATCGAATAGTAAACTTTCACAGCAAATGTTTACAAGCCGAGGGAATAGAAGCACATTTTTGGCATTTTCATCATTAAAAATACAGAAATGTTTACTGAATACAACAAGAAGATTTTAATAGAATTGTAAACAATTAGTTGAAATTAGAAATAGTAGTTTTATAAATATTTTTATATTTTAATAAAACATAAACATATATACCATAAGACATACTAAAAGTAAATCTCTGATTTTGTTTTTTGCAATTAATGTAACTTAATGTTTTTAATGCCATAACAGAAAGAGATACAATACGTAGAAACCAAAATCTCTGGATAATTTGTGTGTGATATAAAATGAGATTTTCATTCTCATTTTATATCATTATATTCATGGGTTCTTATTGTGAGGAAATCTTAGTGCCCAGAAGTACAGTCTGTTGGAAGGAAAATAGGTACATAGAAGACCATGTTTTCACACTGCATTACCTTCAGATCCTTCATCCTGTAATATTTGATGCTTAAAATCTTCTAAATATCATTTCATGTTGACTTTTCTGAGTGTGTTTAATAATGAGGTGAAAATTCCCTACAAAATACACTAATATAGTTTTAAAAATTATGAAGAGTCTGAATAATTGCCTTAAATTATTGTCTTAAATGCAAATGTGCATATATCAAGATTAATCAATAAAATAAAACATGTATTTTAAAAATAAGATGATCAGTATTATAAATAAAATAGTTAAGAAAATTAAAACCAAATATTTCTCATATTGTTTACCTCTATCGACCTAGCATCTACCTATACATATATACACATATATACATACATATGTATTTATATACATACGGACATATACACACATACATGAACACATTTATATTCGTGGATATACGTGTTTGTGCATATATACATACACACACACAAACACACACTCATATGGGGGGGGCTTTTGTCCGTATGTACACCATATAATTATGGATGGCGGTTGAGTGGAAGAGTTATGTGTCCCACACAATTGTTTTAGTTAGGGCTATATTGGTGTAAAGAGACACCATAACCACAGCAACTTTTATAAAGGAAAATATTTAATTAGGTCTCCTTAATGTTCAGTGATTTAGTCCATTTTCATCATGGTTGGAAGCATGGTGGCATATAGGCAGAGTTGGTGCTGGATAGGGAGCTGAGAGTTCTGCATTCAGAGTCACTGGCAGCCGGAAGTGACTGCCATACTAGGCCTAGTTGAACATCCTGAGACCTTATGCCTACACCTACAGTAACACACTTTCCCCAACAAGGCTACACCTCCTAACAGTGCCACTATCTATGGGCCAAGCATTCAAATACAGGAATCTGTAAGAGCAAGTCCTGTCAAACCACCACTGCAATGCTCGTATTTTCCCTGAAAAATATGTTATGTGAGTTTCTTTCTTACAAGGAATGAAAAACTTTCTAATAACCTATTTCTTGCTGTAATACCATCATAAAATGATAGCAAATCATCCCTCAGTCTTTCAATGAAACCTGCTTAGAAAAGAAAATCATAGACCTTAGGAATAAAGAGCAATTCACATATTAAGAAAAATGTCATTAGCATAATCACTAAAAAGTGAAAATCAGGGTCTGAGGAGATGAATCGGTTGGTAAGAACACTTTTGTTCTGAAAGCAATAAGACAAGATCGTATGAGTTCAAATCCTCAACATACATGTAAAATGTATGTGGCAGTACACACCTACTAATTAGCATTGAGGGCAGAGACAGGAAGCTGCTGGCATTCCAGTGGCTACTCAGCTACCCAAAGTGGTGAGACCACATTTAGAGACACTAAAACCTTTAGGCAGAAGATAGAAGACTAGGCTCCTATTCAGCTCTTTTGACCTCAGCTTTTGCATATGTGGGCATGCATACACATGCACACCCAGCATACACGGCACACACTCAGTTTCTTACACACATAAATAAAAAAATTTTAAGAAGTTACTATAATTGATTCAATGTAAATTTTAGAGAGATAATAAGAATAAATTATCATATACTTGGGGAATAAAATATTACCATTATATTGCAAAAGCAAAAGAATAAATATTGTTCAAAAATCCTGCATAACTTTAAAGATACTTTTTGAAAATAACAAGAAAAGCTTGGATAGCTCTATCTCTCTGTTTTCCACAGTCCAGAGTAATTTTTCATAAATCAGAATGTGGAATAATTCCAAATGATGAAAGAAATAAGATGAATTGAGTATTCACAATATTTTCTACAATATTTCAAGTAAAGGTGTGATCACTTTTTACCCTATATCTTTGTAATATATGGAAACAAAATGAACCTTTAATCTTATAAAACTACATACTAGCATCCTAGAATTTCTTACTGTTACATTTTAACAATTCAGATTTAGGATTTTTAAAAAATAAGTTGGTTATTAGATTGAAGAAAAAATACTTTTAAATATTTCACTTTTAAAACATAAACATTTTATACAAATCTGATAATTTTATTTATATAGTAGCATATATAATTATGTATAAACATATATACACACACACTCACTCACACACACAGATATGTGTGTGTTTATATATGTATATATATGTTCTGCCGTTTACCTTCAATGAAATACTTTTCTATAAATTTGATTTGTTGAAGTCATGTGTGTGATAAATGCTTCTGTCAGTATGACACTGACACAATGATTTCAGGAACCACATTTATGCAGAGATTCTCTGAAAAGCATGCAGCCATTCTACAGACCTCAACTTAAAAAATGCTTTGATTCAACATCCCTATGTGTCCAACAGTCAGATTCTGGCTTCCTAACTACATTATCATATGGTCCAATTTCGAGTACTTTTAAGTGATTTCATTTCTCTTTCTAATAAATTCTTTCTTTTATTTTTTTAACTCCTTATTTAAAAAAAGAAGTTGTGAATTGAATGCCACAGGAATTTATTGTGCGTGTCCATGCATGTCTGTACATGCCTGTGAATTCTGACCATGTAATCATGTGTGTCAGTGCTCATGGATGCAGGCGATATGTTCCTTGATCACTCGCTACCATATCTTTTTGCAGATTCCCTCTCTGATTCTCAATTGGTTTTTACATAAATATCAGGGATTCCAAGTAGGCTTCTCCTGTTGCAGATCAGACACTTTACTCACTGACTTTCCTTCCTCTAGTATTTTCCACTTGTATTTTTTTTCAGTATTTCTAGACAGATTTTCTCTGTGTAGTAATTCTGGCTGATATGTAACTCACTTTATGACTTTACAGACCAGGCTGAGGTCAAACACACAGAGATTTATCTGCCTCTGCCTCCCAAATGCAGAGATTAAAGGTGTCACCACTATAATCTGTCTCATCATACATACATTTAAGTGCAGAGTGTAGTGGTGTTTGTGAACATCACAAATTTAGTCTAAGCAGCTGCGCTTGAATCACTAGCTCATGATTCAGGTTGGTTTTTATTGATGGACATTACAATCTCAGTTGAGATATGGAAAGACTGTGAAATCAGACTATTGGTTTTAGAGTATTTCCTCAACTGACAGTGGGTTATAGAGTTTTAAACAATGCATCTCATTGCTGAGCCTTATGATATATATTGATGGAAATTGCAAAAGTTGGAATTTCTAAGGGATTAGGACAGCAGTTCTCAATCTCTGGGTCATGACCTCTTTGAGGGTTGAAGGACCCTTTCTCAGGGGACAGCTAAGGCCATGAAAAAAGCACAAATATTTTCATTATAGATAATAATATTAGCAAAGTTACAGTTATGAAGTAGCAATGAAAATAATTTTAAGGTTGGGGTTCACCATGATGTGAGAAACTGTATGAAATGGTTGAAGCATTAGGAAGGTTTAGACCCACTGGGTTATGGGATTCACTCTTCATACAAATACGGCAACAACACATTTATCTAAATTCTGGACACATTAATTTGCAGGTATCACCTCTTTTCTTGTATATGAATATTTTATATTAAAATATGAATTAATATTATGAACATCTGTCACCTGAATAGTTTCCTAAGATGTACAATGCTCTGCCATCTCCTTCATTCTCAAATAAGTGATGAAGCCCACAAAACATCTATAATTAATAGCTGTAGAAGATTATATTAGCTTTTTCAAAAGTTTGTTCCTAACTCAGTTTTCAATATCCACAAATTCTCTTACTTAAATAGAGTAGATAAAGTTTAATAGAAAGAACATTTAACACAAATTCTCTTACTTAAACACGGAATAGATCAAGTTTAACAACAAGAGCAACAATATTAACAATAAACACTTACCAAGTACACTTTCAGTCCACAGTAAAACTTCTCATGTATTATTCAAAGTTGTTTTGATTTTATTTACATATATAGGAATATATAAGTATATACCTATATGCATTTAACAACAGTTAACTAAAAAAGAGGACATTGATATAAAAGAGATAAGGAATAGTTATACGGAAAAGTTTAGAGAAAGAAAAAGAAGAAGATAAATAATATAATTGTAGTTTAATCTCCAATAATAAAAAATATATGTTAAAAGTAAAAGATCAAATAGAAGTAATGTCTTATGTCTGGATTTTATGATACTCCTTTCTAGCTATTTGGCTTTAGTGGTGCCAATTCATTTCTAATCTTCCCAGATTTGGAAGGTCAGATGCTATTTTAACTTTGCATAATATATGTAATTTTACTAAGCTTATTTGGTAGGTGACAGGATGACTTTCCATTACTTAAGTGTCTTTTAGGTTGAACCTTGCTAAAGTGATAACCAAAACAACAGACAATGACATTGACATCTGTTGGTCATTTTTCTCTCTTTCCGCAGTGCAAGTGCTGGCCTGGATTCCAACTGAAGGATGATGGCAAAACATGTGTGGACATTGATGAATGTTCTTCAGGCTTCCCCTGTAGTCAACAATGCATCAATACATATGGAACCTACAAGTGCCACTGTGCAGAAGGCTATGAAATAAAGCCCAATAACCAAAATGGCTGCAGGTCACTCTCAGGTAGGGAATTGAATTTGCTCATGATCCAAGCCCAGTTACAAAAATGGATTTTGAATTTTATGGCCACTTCTTATTGAATGTATTCCTTATTCCTGTGTCTGGGAAGTCAGAACCCTTCCTTTGGTATTGGAATACTGATACAGTGACTTTGCACACCATGTTTATTCTTCTCTGTTTAAGAGTAGGTTGCATTGCTATATTGGGAAGAACTAAGAGTTTTTAACATGTTGAGATTGCATATACATGGCATAACTCTTCTCTGCATGCTTTCTCTGAGGCACAGACAATTATCACTTTTGCCAAGGTCGAAGACAGTACTGTGACATTTTTCTTCTCTTCTGTATCACATGCAGTTATGCATAAATGCCTACCACAGAGAACTAGAGACCAGTAGTGGTAGTAATAACAGTAAATCTTGCTATATACCGTCATATAAATCATGTAGCTATTTAGAAAATCTTAATCTTCTGTTTAAGCAGTTACACACATCAAAATGACACAAGGCAATATTTGATTGTTAGTGACATAAAAGGGAAATTCTGTCAATCTTAGCTTTTCGATATCATCAAAACAAATAACTTTATTGACTTCACTTAAATAATTTTTCAAATCAATGCATATACAAAACTTTTGAACTGCTTTTCTTTAAGAATTTATTTTGCAAGCTGGTTGGTGGTGGCTCACACCTTTAATCCCAGTGTTTGGGAGGCAGAGGCAGGTAGATCTCTGTGAGTTCAAGGCTAGCCTGGTCTACAAGAGCTAGTTCCAGGACAGGCTCCACATGCTGTCTCAAGAAACAAAACAAAACAAAGCAAAAAAAGAATTTATTTTGCTTCTAAATGAAAACTCAAAGAAAAATTTCATAATATATTGGAGATTAACATGTCTTTATCATGCAAGTTTGTAAATATGAAAATATATAAGATAGTAAGGCATGCCAAAAGAACATTTGTGAAAGTATTATAAATGTACAAAAAATTGAAAATAACAATGAGAAGTGGCAAAATTTAAAGAAAAACAAATATCAAAATCTGGAACTTAAAAATGGTTTATTATCGAGAAGGAATTCCTGACTAAATATCTGAGTCTACTGTAGCTTCTAACACAGCTAAACATTTTCCTTTTCTGAAATTCTCCACAAATACACACAGTAGTAGGTATTTCCTACTACCAAATACATTGTCTAATGTCTAAGAGTCCTGAGAGGAAGAGAGACACATGTTCAATTGTTCACATTTCCTGCTCTGCCTGCTGGGTGTGTGCTATAGACAATATAGGTGTCTTTGGCTGTTTTACTCAGAAAAGAACTATATGTTCATCTATACAGCTGTACACTGAACTGAGAGAAACATAAACAGAAAGTCATGAGTGCAAAATGTCTAATACAGTTTTCTATTTGCTTTTAGATGAAGAACCTTTCTTAATTCTCGCTGATCAACATGAGATAAGAAAAATTAGCACCGATGGCTCCAACTACACACTTCTAAAGCAGGTATGTCACTTCCAGGAGGGCGAGTCAGGGAATTTGCTTCCCCAGAGAGCAGCGAAGTTGTGCACATAGAAAAACTAAGATTTTCAGCGTATGAAGCTCCTATGTGTGATGGAGGAGGGTTATCTGTCTATTGTGTTATTTTCATTGGTCAATAAAGAGACTGCCTTGGCCCTTTGATAGGACGGAAAATTAGGTAGGCGGAGTAAACAGAACAGAATGCTGGGAAGAGGGCAATGGGGCAGAAGCCATGGAGCCAGCCACCAGGTCAGACATGCTGAATCTTTTCCTGTAAGCCACCACCTCGTGGTGCTACACAGATTATTAGAAATGGTTTAATATCAAGATATGAGAGTTAGTCAGTAACTAACTCTCTAGAGATAATGGGCCAGGCAGTGCTTAAATGAATACAATTTATGTGTTGTTATTTCTGGGACTAAGCTAGCCGTGTGGGAGCCGGGTGAGGCGAAAAGCAGGCCTACCCACAGCCCCTCACTACATATGTGCATGTTTGTAGACAAAAACTTACCATCACTGTTTTGACAATGCTTAGCAACGTGTCCCAACTTACTGTATGATGCTGTGTGGAAGAATGGGAAGATGGCAGAGCATAGTTCAGGCTGAGAATTTTGTTAGAAATGCTGTGTTACAAGTGGATGGCATATTAGAAGTGGCACAGTGTTCTCTAGAATTATTTTATATTCTGCCCAAACTGCTGTGCATACTACCAAATTCTGGATACTTCTTCGTTCTGGAAAATAAATAAGATTGAGATATTTTTACTACTAATTTAAACAATCTAGTTTTTATACTGCACTTTGTCAGTTTAAGGCGAGATAATTAAACATCCTATTTATAAACTCAGCTAACAAAAGCATTGAATATATAGTCACCATTTTTGTGACAATTTCTTGTTTTTTCCACAAAGCCTTGTAGTTCAAGACTCTTAAAAATGTTTCTTTCTGTTGTCTTTAGTGACTAATATGATTTTTAGATTTTTAGTAATATAAAAAGATTTTCCTCTATGTAACTTATAAACCATATGACATAGTAGGAACATTTCAGTATAGACTTTGCTCCTGTTCACACCTTTACTACTGCCAATCATGAAACCTGAGTGAAATGGACTTCAGATGCTTCCTTGAGGAAAATTTATAGAAATATCAAAGAAATGGGTATATTAAAAGTTCATAACAGCCCAATGTCTATGTGGAAATTGCCTGTTTGTGGTGACTACAGAGTGAGGAAGCAGGCACTAAGGCTAAATAAAACCTTAGCATCTGACCTGGCCCAAGGGTTTCTTGAAATACATAATTTTTGTTGAGCATCATTAATTCATCATAACATTATAAAATTTGAAGTATTCCCAGGAACATAATAATCCCCACCCCATTTGGAGATAGTACCTAAAGATACAGGAAAAGGATGAGTAATTATCTCTTGATACTCTGTTCAAATAAATGAAAATATAGGATCTTCAACTGAACTTTTGTATTTTTTATATACATGTTTAGGAAGAATGATTTTTCTAGTATTTTCAATTTTACTGTTTTAATTGTAGTCAATAATAATCTCACACAATTGTGTTATGTAAATTATAATGAAGGGTAGAATGTTTTCTTAGCATAAATACTGTGAAATATAATTGTTAAAGGCAAGTTATAATGTACATTCACATGCCACATTTAGAAATATACTTTAATAACATGTATAGTTGAAATGAAAACTAGTCAAGTTGCTTTCCAATATGAAATCCAGTTTGGTTCTAACAGTGCCTTTATTCCAGCAAAATTGTATAAAGAAACAACATGCAATTTCCTAAATTAATCATCTTGAAACAAAGGGCACAAAACGTCACCTACAGAAATGATAAAGGCAAACAGAACTTTGATGAAACCAATTTTCAACTCTGGAGACATAAGGATGACCTGAGTTTTCAGACCTTATTTTTGCAGCACCTCTGGCTGCTTTAAAGTTCTTTGCATATGATTCTACAGAGAGAGCACTGTACTGTCCAGTGAGCATTAAGTGACGACTGCAGATAATGGGTTACCTCGGCTGGACTGAAAATGCTTCATTTCCTCTGTATTGGCAGTTTTTATTTATTATACTGGATTTGCTAATTTTGGATCTGAACTGTGATTATTTAAATGAATCACTGTTAAAAACATAGAGGACAATGACCAAGAATTACAGATAATTCCTTGCTAAAGTTAGAGGCAAATTTGTATGTTCTCCTTACAAAATTCTCCATGCAGCCATATGAACTTTTAAACCATCACAAAATCCTAGTTCACATACATTATTCTACTGAAGAGAAGAAACATTTGAATAAAAACAAGTTTCAGATTACTGACATGAATTTATTAATCTGTCTAAGAAGTAGTCTTAAGAATATGAACATGATTTTTTAAGATTTTGACTTTTCATGGTCACTTCAGATATGTTCAGTGAGTTTAATTAAACCATTCTCTAATTTCTAGCTGGTGCTCACATAATTAATGTTAACTCATTTTAGTTTTTGTTGTCATTTGTAACTAGCAGTGTAGACAAGAATGGATTTGCTTTTATTCCTTGGAGCTTAGTGAAGACTTGAATGGAGTGATTATTTTACCACCTGGTATTTCTTAGTTTATGTATGACCAATGACATGTGATTTTGTGGGTACTGGCCTCCATTTTCATAGTTTGAAGACAAAGTGAAAGGAAGCTGCCTGTGTTAATTCTCATTATGCCTAGGAGTTGAACCTGTGACATTTATATTATTAATAATAGAGTTAAATAAATCTTCATGAAAAAGAAATCGAAAGAAAACAATTTTTTTCCTTACTTGTATTTCCTGGATGGTATCTATTCACATTCTGCTGTAATTCTTAGAGATTCTTGAGAAGAAGTAAAGTATGAACATTAATTATTTAATCTTGGCTATATTCTTTTAAAGGACTATATGAATCTAAGACAGGATTATTAATACCAAGTTATAAAGTTTTAGAGTAAAAGTGAAAACTGTTGTCAAATTTTAGAATGACCACCGTTGTTAATGCCCCTTACCCCAAACAAAGCCAAATCAGTCAATCTGACTCCCTGGAGGTGGAGACGCTCAACCCTAGTACTGCAACTCATTTAAACTGTGAGATAGACCAACTTTAAGGTGAAGGTTGACGCAGTTAAGCTTCTTAGAGAAATAAAGTTATGGCGAGGATCTCAGGGTTTGTATCAATTATATATAGTACCAATTATCTTCTAATTGGAAATAATTCGTATAAGAACAACCTCTCTGGCCTTTGAATGAAATAAGCCATTCTAGTTCTTACTCACTTTTATTTTTGTTACTTGATACAAAATATATAACCATAGCCCTGAACGGAGAATTTTCCTCTATTTTCTATCAAGTGGAATAAGTAACCAGCTCTTCCTTGGTCAAATGCTCACCATGTAATGCTCCAACTTTTCATTCTAATACGATGCTATCTTGTATAAAATGACACTTGAAATATGAAATGCCATTTCCACATCCTTTCCGATTCATGAGATGAACATCCATGTGTCGCTTAGTACCTTAAGGATACTGTAGCCCACCTAAATTAAATGGCTGTTCTTTTCTAGTTATTCCACATAACATATTATACTAAATCCATATTTCTACTGAATATTAATGTTTTATTTAAAGTCATACGTTTTGGGTTTGTGACATCATTTACAAGAAATATTCATAAACAGATGCTTTTTTCTACTTTAAAAATACGGTGGCTCACAAATTTGGGAAGAATCACCATTCAAAACATGGTTGCAAAATCTCCAAGACACTGCCTTTTAGGGGGTGGAAATTAAAGCAAAGCGGGAGTCACAGACACGGAGTGACTTACATTCGTGTGCATGTGACTTTTTTTCCTGAACCTACCTGTATAGATTATAACAACCCCAATTAATCACAGCATAGGATTTGAATGAAACTCCTGTGAAGCCTAGTTTTCCTTTTTGTCCTGGACAACCTCAAATTCCCCCTACCTGAATGTTTGTATTTCTTGTGTTGGCTTTGGAAATTTTCAAGATAGAAAAAGCTGCTCAGTGAAATACACGTGAGGACAGAGCTGCAATTGGGCTGTCAGTTCTTTATGGGCATCGGAGGTGGTAATAGCATAGTTCATTATTAAAAAAAAAGTCTTGGTTAAAAAGCAAACAATTATGGTTCTTTTGATGATTCTGCTATAGGATTCCAACTCATTATTTTGATTCATTTTATCTTCTTGGGTTTTACTTATCTTAACTTTGAAATTAGCCAACAAATGATTTCAGTATGACATTTTCTACTTATTTTTTCTTATTCATATCCTTCCCCTACTTCTCTCCCCTGTCGCCCTGTTTTTGTTTTTCTTCTACTCCATTTCTGTTTCACTTGACCTTCTACTTACAGTTAGAATAAAACAAATAAATAAAAGAGGAGAGTTCCAGGATTTTAGAAAAGAGGCTGGAATGAGATCACCCTTTAAAGAAGCATTGTTAGGAGAATGTTGCAAAGCCTGGACAGCCGTAATGAAGTCACGAATTAGGAGAACATTAGAAAAGATCATATCTATGTTCAGCATAATGGGGGGATGGAAGAAAGAGAAAGACTCACCAATTTTGGAGAAGAAATGGTTTTTCTGACTTTTATAGGACTTTAGGTTTGTGAATTGGATTAGGGGTTATTGTTAGAACTGCTTACAGCATTTATAATCTTACTTCAGTGAATAAAGGAGCCATCTTCCCTATCTCCTCACCAGTCTTTCCTGTTATATTTCCTTTTAACACTTTTGATTTATCTTTTATTTGCATTATTCATGCATTATAGTTTGACCACATTCTTTCCTATCCCAAAATCGTTCATATTCTCCAGGTCTCCTTAACAACCTAACCTCAAGTTCTGCCTCTTTCTCTTTAAATAAATAGATGAATAAATAAATATCATGACACACAAACAAATGCACAGCTCAAATCAAGCATAATTTGCACAAAAAGAGTGTATTTCATTTTCTGGTAACCATCTATTCATGGACATGGGGCCTTCCCCAGAGTATTGGTGATAAACCCAATGATATTTCATTATTAGAGAAAGCTGATTTTTCTTCTCCCAACAGGTATCACTTGCAAGGAACTCTTTTGTTGGGGTAAAATTTATGACCATTCCTGTTCCCAGTGCTCTAATTTTGTATATTTTGTGCCTGAAACGTTCATATGCTCTCTTGATATCTTATTTCCCCTATCAGTTTCAATAGTTTCATCTTGTATTAAGACCTTTGATCCTACTTGAGTTTGGAAGCAGGCAGAGACATGAATTTCAAGCTATAATATCTCCTTAAAAAGTCTTTTGTTTTTTTTACATTGTTGGCATTTATTTAAAAGATTGCAAATATTGGGTAACTTTTGCTTTTTTTTAGGATTTTATTTTTAAATGGATAATCTTTCTTTTAAATGTGTTGTATGAAGAAATTTCAAACATACTATGTCCTTAAAATATCTGTCACAAATGTTATAGTAATATGCAAGTAATATGCAATATTTAAAGAAAGATGATTATTTCTCTGGATTCTAAACACTAGAAATAATACTAATAGAATGTGTACTTCATCTCACTTTTAGGGATTAAACAATGTTATTGCAATCGACTTTGATTATAGAGAAGAATTTATATATTGGATTGATTCTAGCAGACCCAATGGAAGTCGGATAAACAGAATGTGTCTAAATGGAAGTGATACCAAGGTAGCTTCACATTACATAAATGGGATTATTGAATACTTCTTTGGTAATATTGACAAAGTTATAAAATCTTATTTGATAGCAAACAATTTTTTACATAACAAATTAGCTTAAATTCTGTTTTACACTTTTTCTGGGAAAGTTGATAAATATTAAATTTGTAAAATGAGCTATTTTATTTTCAGGTTCTATTTTAATAGCCTTTCTTACAATTAGATAAGATTAATAGTGTAAATAATGGAGCGTAGATAAAATTTTTTAGTGCGGCTAAAATGTACTCAGCATGTATACAACTATGAATGGTTTTATTAGCTCACAACTAAATATATGTCACATTCTAGACATGAGCGATTTGGTACCTCTCAATGATACCCTAAGTTTTAAATAAAATATTAGGTCAGTGTGTGCACTATAAGATAGACTATACAGAAGAATTTGGGTCTTGAGAGACGCCTCAGCTTCTAAGAGCAATTGATATGCACGTAGAAGACCCAGTTTCAGTTCCCAGAAACATCATAAAGTGGCTCACAACTACTTGTAATTACAGTCCCAATGGACCCAAAGCCCTGTCTGGTATTTGTCGATACTGAACATGCAAGTGGTTCACATATATAGACACATGCTGATATGCACACATATTAATAAATATATGATATGATAGATATTTTTTCAAAAGTTTCAAGTAGATAAAACATCAATTATTTTTATGTTTTTGTTTTTAGTTTTTATTGAAACAACTCTTTTGAAACATTAGTGCAATCTTAAAATATATGTATATAGGCTATTGGTTTGTGAGCCAGGGTAGTATCTGAAGCATATGACTGCAGCAGCAGGCTGGCTTCATAGATCAATGGCTGCAATTCAAAGAATGAGCAGACTTTGTTGTTTCATAAAATTTGAAAGTCTGCATAAAATCTTTGAATCTTGCAGTGTTCAAACTCAATCATGGTTTTTCTCACAAGAACTGTTTTATTAATGGTTACTTTTATATTTTGAAGACACCTGAGTTTTTTTTTAACCTCTATCTCTATCACCTTCCAATTCTTATTCTATTGTTACTTTAAACAACGTTGTATTGTGAATTTAAAAAAAATCATCCCTTTTCCACAGAATAAAACTGTTCACTGACATTCATCGAACAGTCAACAATGTCAGTTTTCAAATATGGAACGGGGCAGGCAAAAGAAGCAAGTATGTCTTGCAGTCAAAGCATTAGGGCAGCATCATGGCTGTTTCAAACCTTCTTGTTTCACGCTCATTACCACTGGCTGTTTAGAGAAAGGATGATTCCAAAACTCTATTTCTACTTGGCTGTGTTTAAATACAGGGTGCACTGCTGTCTTACGCTACTGCTGTATAGGGCAGGGGGATTTAGGAGAGTGGGGAGAATATTACCAAAGCCATGACAGCATCGTTTAAGTAAACATTAATAATTGTTTGTGTGTGTATATGTAATAGAACATTTTTCCCAGAGTTTGAGAGGATGAACTCTAGTAAAGTGAAGTTATCAACTGAGCATCTACTTGTTTGTGGGGGGTTATGTTTTTCTTTAAATGCATGTTACCTCTGAAAGCCTAAATACACATTGGGTAATGTCTTCTAAATAAGTAATGTGTTGTGGTAAATTGTTCTCTTCTTTATCTAAATTTAATTTCTTCAGTTTAAATAGAGTTCTGTATCTCAGTAAAAATCAAAAAACAATTGTCCATTCTTATTGAAGCCATTTATGCGATTAACCTTCTTAATTCTTATTTTGTTAGGTAGTGCATAACACTGCTGTTCCAAATGCGCTTGCTGTTGACTGGATTGGAAAAAACCTTTATTGGTCTGACACAGAGAAAAGGATAATTGAAGTCTCCAAACTCAGTGGCTTGTACCCTACTGTACTTGTTAGCAAAAGGCTGAAGTTTCCCAGGGACCTGTGTTTAGATCCTCGAGCCGGGTTTGTAGAACTGTCAAAAATCTTAATGCTTTAGACTATACCCATTGTATTAATTCTCTAGGCCTAATAGCATCAACATTAAAGTAATATATGAATTGGTAGACCCTTTTCCATTTGAGCCAATTAAATATGGTTATAGCATTAAAGCGATGAAATTAAAAGCTATTTCAAAATGTCTGCTTTCTAAGAATTTGAACAAGGTTACTTTTTTCTAAACAATTAAATCACTAACAAGAAAAAAGATCTAGCTGATGTTGATGCCTCAAATTGTGAAAAAAAGGTAAGATAGACAACTCAAAATATGGGTTTCAGTGTTAATGTGGTCAAAGCTATAAACAGCGTAAACATTGCTCTTAAGCAGCAGACATAATTGGTGTCCATAGATAGTAAAGGCTATTGCATCATCAAATGCATTCAAGAAGAAAATCAGAGGGCCATGTGAAAGGGTGGGACTAGAGCATGAGAATAAAGAATGTTTTGCATGCATTTCTGACCAGCATGTTTTACCCATTAATACATCAAAACTGTATGGTGTGTGGTGAAAATCTATAGATTATGAATATCTTTATTCACTTCCAATTATGTTATTTTGATAGATATTGAATGCAGTTCTTCACATTTTACACTATAATGTAGCATAAATACATGCTCAAATTTACTTCTATAGAATCTCAATCTACTTAGCATGCTTGTTAAAATAACAAATCTAGAAAATGCTGGTTGTGGTAAAAATAGAACACCTTCACAGTAGCCAGCTGAGGACTAGTGTAGCACTTTAAATTTACTATACAAAATGTGCTTTTCCAATTAAATTCATTTGTCACACTTTAGCCACCATTAGATTTTGGTTATTGCTAATAAAGTCTCTCTTTGGTTTTTTTGTGTCTCTTGTTTATATCATGAAAATGATTATGTCACAACATATTTTATAGCATAATTTTAAACATTAATCTGGCTGGACTATATAAAATCAGACAATATTTGCATTTTTTGCTGTTTCCAAGGGAGCGTACACATTTCAACTTTTCACTATATAGTTCCGTAATTATTTTATATATATACTAAATATCTTATTTACTATACTGACAAAATGTCAAAACAATTGTAACCAAAACAATTATATGTGAGTGCTTTTAATATGTGTTTCAGTAAATATTGATCAGATATTCTAAAGTAAGCCTCCATATGTATTCATTTATAAGTTTTTGGAATATTTGAGTGTTTTGTCATTTATCAGAAATGTTTTATTTGAATGTTTGGTCCATTGTACTTCTTAAAAACTCAATTAATCTGATATGGCTTCTTATATGCCATTAAAATCCTTTACCTCTAATGAAAAAAGCATTGCCTATTTATAAACATAAATATTATTTCTGAATTTTCTGTTTGTGAAGTAAAGACTGCTCTAAGCCCAGTGAGTAGAGCTGATCAAGCTATGGGTTTTATTTTTTCCAGGATACAGTTATTACCCCATAAACTCGAGGCAGTCTTCAGTTATCATCAACATAAACCCATCATTAAATATATCAATTAAATAGTAAAGGATAAATTATTGTGGATGCTACAAAATACTCCTTTGATTCCATTTTTGATAGTATTCGTATTCTAGTACATGTATGCCATTTTATAACCAAAGAAATAGATAAAATTAGATCTTTTATGGTAAAAGCCACCTATTTTAATAGCTACAATTCAACACTGCCATTTTTAACACTGCTTTCTGGTTCCCCAGAGCGAGGCAATAAGAGATCTAGATTTTTGCAGCAGTAAAAAGAACTTCATGCAGAGAATGCCATATATAATTCCAGTATAAAATGTAGGATGGTCCAAATTCAGAGATGCCATCTAAATGTATGAATTTTTTTTAAATAAAAATAGCTAAGTCATTCCACATCATATGTGACATAATTATAAGTCAAGACTCGATGGAGTCATTGATCTGTTTAATGCTATGAAACAACCAAAATTTGAAGAGACAGTGGGACTTTAATTCAGTTTCCAGACTCTGGTCCCATAATTTTTCTACTGCATCACATTAAAGTTGTAAGCACCAAAATGACCACCATGGCATGAGAGTGTTTTTTCCAGGAAACACTCAAACAAATGGAAAAAAGCTTGCAGCACACAAGTCCTAAATTCTCCCATTTGAAAAGTGAAACTTTCTTTAATAAAAGAAGGAGTCTACATGATGAATTTGTAATACACTACCTAAATCATTAGAAGCACACCTTATTGTTTGAAGTGCTGTGTCTCAAACACACAATCCAGAAGTATTCCAGTAAGCTGTGCCTTAGTCCCATATATTATGTCTGAAGATATATTTTGCTTATTTTTTCCTAATTTATTAACTATCTGCTTAAATAATAATAGCATGTGTCATTCTGATTTTGAAATACATGAGCACATGTTAAAAAATTTTGTCTATATCCGTTATTGCCTATAAATGTGATGACAAAGCAAATCACTCTGTAAAGATATTTATATTTATACACTTCAGCTTATGCCAGTCCTTCCAAGAATATGGGAAATATAGGAAAAGACATACAAAGAGGAAGCATGCATGGCTTGTTGCCCTAATAGGATGAGAAATTCCATTTATCTTATGTTTATCCTGTTCTAATAATATACATTTTTTGAAGAACATCAGAAACAGTTTTTCCTATGTGAGGTATTTTATAAATGTGTCCAAGTGGACACTAAATACTGAAAACAAGATTATAGAACTGTCTTTCATTATAATGCCTTAAATTTCCATCTAGAAGTGAATAAGTTTAGCTTAAAGACTATGGTATATCCACTGTTTCTGATAGACACATTGTGGAGCCAGGCAATAAACAGGAAACTGAACATACACAAGACTGTGGGGTCATAGCTCTAGGGACGTGAATCCATTCCTCTGCAAAAGCAAATATGCAGTTGAACTGTAAATGACCTGCATGTTTCAAAGGAAGCTATCATAAAGGAGGGATGCTTGCTGTGAGGAAATGAGAGGCCAGGATAAAAATTTAATTTCTAATTTTGTGTGCAAAGCAAATAAACATACCTTCAGACTTTGCAGTTACACTAAAGCACTCCTCTCATTAATTTTAAAATTACAGTATATTTTTATTTTATTTAGGCATAATCCACAAGAAACAAACACACATGATTATTTCAATGGTTCAGATTTACAGTTAAATTCAGGAGAAAGATGTCTCTCTGATTTTCTTACTTTAATTCTGAGAAAATAAGACATCTCTGATGCTCATAATTTAATTTATTTCAAACCACCACTTCTTTAAGAGCACAGAATCTGTTCTTATGGTTCTTATGGTTACAAGCAGATATTCTTTTGAATATTTATACATGGTTGTAATTATGTAGTAGGTACCATTAGGGCTATGACTTTTCTTATCATGTCTTAGACAAATACTGTATATTACCTGTCAAAATTTTAAGCTCTAAATATTTTCATTGAACAATTAATTGTCATATTATTTATTATGAACAAATGATCCACAAAGGTAATTATTTAGGAGTTCTATTTTGAAGGAAAAACACCTATTTTGCTTATAGAAGACTCACTATCAAATTTGAAACATACATGTATACCAAATCATTCTTATATAGTCAAAGGAGAAGATTCTGTTACTTCATAAGGTAACAGGAGATCCTCTTTGGAGCATTCACAGTGTCATGGTACCTTTCTTGAATATAGATTTTTAAAAATATTGTTCCATTTAATGAGTACTTTATTTAGAAAGTAAAGTGATAATATACATGAAATTCAGGAGCATAGTATATTTGCACAGGTATAATCTAATATAGCTAGTATCCTAATGAGTGAGTATTATTAAACCAAAGGAATATTAATTCACACAGGCCATATGTGAGGTGTAGAATAATTAGATAATATTGCTGAATAAATATTGCTTATTTATCTAAATTTATTATTATCTAAATAATAAATTATCTAAATTTGCTTTAAGTATTAGCACCTACACTTTTCATTATGGCCTTATAAAAATAAGTTGCTATTGATTTTTTTCAACATTTTATAAACTTTAGGCTCATAAAGATTAATTAAATCTAGGTTACAAAGTCATGGGAAGACTTGGAATTGGAACGAAAGCAACCTGTTTCTAAGGTTTGCTTCCTTAAGACTCCACATACCACGTCTTTGAGAATATGCCAGCTTGCATCCTACAGGAGACCAGAGTCTCTCCTTATTCTAATTACACCACAATCATGAAAGACTAGCCAATTATCATATATAATATATTATGCTGTGCCTCAAATGACCAGGCCTGGAAAAGAAAGTGCAATCCTTGTGACACAATTACAACCAGCAACTAAGTCTCGCTGTGTTCTAAAATCTGAAAGAAAAAGCTACATTTCATGAGGAATTTCAAAGCTAATTAAAGATTAGTTTCAGGTTAAAGCAAGCCCAAATTTTGTTAAAAATTCCTCAAATAGCCATGCACTCACTTTAATGTATTTATAAAATACTTTTGTCAATATTTTTATGTTCACAAGTACTAATTTCACTTGGGCAGCCATTTAGGCAAACATACTTTCATATTCTTCCATACTCTCCACCAGTACTTAGAAATATCTGCTACATACGCTATCATCAAGGGAAATTTCATTTCAGTATAGTCTTCCATCCACTTAAGTAGAGCAGTAAGGTGTGTTAGACCTTTTCTGTCACTGACTGTAAGAGAAGAGCTTTCTGATTTTGAGTCAAGCAACCCTATATCATCATGTATTGTTCAATTATGCTGTAATAAAGCAACAATGTTTTTGTTGACTGTTTGTATTCTAATACTATAAACTGCTAAAGAAATAGATATCATTGTCTCTTGGTGCCTAACAACAGCAGAGATATTTTCATTGCCCTCTTAAAGCCCTGAATTATCAGGTAGAACAGTTATGTTCTGAAGTGTGCTTCAACAAAAATATGGGTTTTACAAAACATTTCTCAACCATACCTCTTCAGATCTAACATGGAAATAGAAACTAACCATAATCAAGAAATAAATTGGGGAACGTAGAAGAAACAATATGAATTACATGTTCACAGACATATCTTTTAATTAAAGAAGCACATGTAAAACAAATAACATAATGAAAGCCCTGAAGCAATAACTTGAAATTATAATGAGGAACTGACACAGACTGAGTCCACACATTTCAATAGCAATAAATGACTAAAATAAAATATTTAGTCCCTTTAGTTAAGGAGGACTTAGTGTTCAGAAATTTCAGATGTTGGACACTTAAGAGCTTTCGAAAGCAATATTGAACAGAAATTGACTTTAATGATGTAGCCATTTTGATTCTACTTGACAACCTATTGATGATTGTGCAAATCAGGTCTGGAGTGAGAAATCAAAAATGAAGCTAAAGTTTAGAATGATGTTTCTATGAATTTAGGGCATTCGAAATACATAATTTTGTTAGGAATTTCAAAATCATGCCTTTCACATGCAATCATTTTCAGAATTTTTGCTGATTGCATTTGTGTTTAATATCCTGGTTTTAAGATATTTTAAGTGTTACTATAACTGTATATATCCACATGTTCCTGATTAAATAGAAATACATAGTCTATCTATTTTAAACCATTCTTGATTTAGCACAAAAATTATCGAAATGGTGCTTAATATTTTATGAAATAATGCATAAGCACAAGTAAATTAACTGATATGAATGAGTATAAAAACCCTACAGGAGCATATCATATTTAGCAGGAAAGGTGAATTTCAATACTCCCAAATACAGTGTTAATAGTACATGGGGGAGAACACTGCTTTATTGAATCAAGGTGAACTGCTAGTCACTGTGACTTCTTTTTGGTCAATTTCTTACTTCACATGTATCTCCATTAGTTCATTAGAAAGCATTAGAAGTAAGAAAACCTCTAGAAAAACCCAGTGTATTAATAAACTTCAAGTTTTGATGAGTAAAGGACATAAAGGATACACTAACTCAAATCTTCAGTTGATGGGATTTTCTAAGTCAAGTCAAATTAGTTTAAATACAGCAGAATTTCTTGGTAATGTGTTGCCTGTGTATTTTGCATTTCACATGATGCAGAATTAACATTTAACTCAAGCTGATTAGTGTAAAATCAAGAGTATCAAGATAAATTTTACTTTTCTGCTCCCATTCCTATTACTGTCACAGATCTTCTGGTATCATAATTTGCATATGCTATGAGGTAGGAAGCTCTATGAAGGCACTGACTAGATACACTGCCAAACAAATACTGTGGGCTCTTATAGGCTTGAAATATAGCTGCTTTGAGAAGCAATCTACTTGATTTTAATTTTTTTGTTTACATTATGTAAATATAAACATTTATACCAGTACAGTGATAATGTTTATTCCAACTAATGAAATAACATCTATAGTTTAAATGGGTAACAAGTCAAAACTGATAATAGAGATATAGAGGCAGATAGATGGAAGATACAATAACTGGTTGTTTTATCCTTCTAATAGTAGAGATGTCTGCCACACTTTGTATTCATTAATTTTATGCTTCTGTGAGTTTGCAGATGTAAAATAAGCTCATAATCTGTGTGTTTGTATATTAACAAGAACATGATGAATGATAAATAAATATCCCAAACAGTGTTATATCATTAATTTGAAAAAAACAAACAATAAAATAAGAGTTTGCACTGAAATCTGCCATGAGTGCTGCAGTTCAGAGATATATCAAGAATTAATTTAGAAACAGTGAAACAAAAAGGTTAAATATTGTGTGATGTTTTACACCAGCAGCTTCTGTCAACGAAATGGCTGTTGATTTTCTTTCCTAGGTATTTGTACTGGATTGACTGTTGTGAGTATCCTCACATTGGCCGTGTCGGAATGGATGGAACCAATCAGAGTGTTGTCATAGAAACCAAGATTTCTAGACCTATGGCACTAACAATCGATTATGTAAACCATAGACTCTACTGGGCTGATGAAAATCACATTGAATTTAGCAACATGGATGGATCTCATAGACACAAAGGTTTGTCTAGGTTATAAACAAGTCAATATTTCCAACTGCAGAAAATATTAATTTAAATATTTCATGAAGCAATTATTTAAGGTCATCTTATATGCATAATATAAGTATATAAATATATATACATACATAATTTTAAAAGTATAAGTTTGTTTAATTGTAAATTGTACTTTTCTACATAAACAAATGGGTGATGGCTTCTAAATTAATATTTACATGTGTCCTCACTGAATTGGAATAGAAAACCCTTGATTGGATATAGTTTTTTATTGTATTATGTCATATTTGAGTTTTCTTTAAGAGGTAAAAACAAGAGCTCGTTCCAGCTCCAAAGCTACAGAGAAACCCTGTCTCGAAAAACCAAAGAAAATAATGTTAAAATTAAGTAAATTTTTAATAAACCAATAAGTAATAATTGAAGATAGTATTAGTACATGATTAAGTGTACAGTTATATATTACAGCAACAACAAACAACCTTCACATCAGAATAACATACAGGAAATATTCATATATGCATATTTCAAAATATTAGATTCAATAAATCATTGTTTTTAATTTCTATAATATATTAGTTCCATAATTATAGCAAATTAGTAAAGGAAATTGATATAAGGAAAAATTAGGAGAAGACAAATGTATACTAAATAGAAATAGATGAAGATGAAATAATTAGAAAGTGGCAGGCATTTGATAGAAAAGCTTCAGTAAAGGAGAGAAATATGGACAAAGTCTATATAGATATAGCAAGCAAGAAATGATTGATGAGAACTCTCAAATGTTGGAAATCCATGTAGAATATTGTTCTGAGTGAAAAATGATATTAACATTGTCCTGACATTTTACAAATCAACATTGCTTTGACTATTTGAAAATTTTGATGTCTAAACATATCAAATACATGCAGTTCAGAGAACCCAGTCCCTGGGTGCAGTCTAATTTAGAGTGATTTCTCATATATCCTTTAAGTGTAGAACAGAATTCAAAAACGAAAGAGAGAAACAGAAAGAAAGTAAAGGAAGATCTTTGTTACTTGTCATGGGAAAGTCTGAAACTGTGTGCTGGCATGAGGTCCTCAAAATTCTGGAGCCATCATAATCAAAGGAAAAAACATAAAATGTCCTAAAGCTTGAGTGTCACTAATTTTAACTAATGCCCTCTATATAAACAATTATGGTTATCTAACAAGCATTGCTGAGAAGTTGTCAGAGCTGCTCCTATACCAGAACACAGAGATTAGTTAAGCATATGCAGCACACTTAAGTGTTGACAGTCTGACTATGACGTTAAGAAACCCCACCAGGGCTCAATTAAAGTAAACAATCAGTCAATGCATAAGTTGCAACTATGATCACAACAAAACCAAATCACAATTATGCTTAGCTTTAAAAATAGTCCCTCTACTCAAAGAATCAAAAGCAAATGTTCATTGCAATCATAAGTGGACATATTCAAAGTTTTATCTGTCCCCATAAATGTTGAGCCTACATATTCACATCTAGAAAATGTACTAAACTTCTGTAAGTATATTAATCTTTGGTAAAATTTATCGTATAGTAAAACACATAAGAGTATTTAATTTGCTCTTATATATTGAAAATATATTATATTATGAAGTGTTTGCCTGTTCTTAAACTGAACTGTGGATATCTGAGTATTAATTATTTATTGGTAAAATACCAGAACTATTAAGAAATATTGACAACATCCTCTGAATATTTTTTTTAAAATATATCATGTATGTTGCTGACTAATCTAAAATATTTAATGTGAAATTAAATTGACATTTACACAGTATCTTGTAGTCACAAGGACAGTGATGACTGTGGGAAGAGATACAATACAGAAGAGTTATGTGGATCCATAATATTTAAAAATGAAATATTTGACTGATAGATTATTCTATCACTGTGTTACTAGGTTTAAAAATGACTTAAAAAACAGTGTCAGGCACAAGTAGGGAGAGAAGTAAGGAGAAAAAAATGTTGTATCAAGAAATATTTTCTGCCAAGGTATCTTCCAGAATGACCACTGAGATCTTTTTTTGAGTGACTCAGCTGCCAATACCATGATACAAGATAGTAATTGCCTGGTACATCCTAATGTAGAATGACTTAACCCTTCATTATGCTGGCTCCACAGCTAGCCAGAGGAAGGTTTCAAGTACTGTACTGGAAAAGATGACTTTGATTGCTCTAGGCATGTGAAGGAAGTGCATATTTGAGATACAAAATGATACAGTTTTATGAATTTGAATGATATTTTTCTTTAACCACCTTTTCCCTTATCATGACAATTGTTATTAATTTTATTTATTTATGTTGTTAAACATGAATCCAAGCTCTTTAGGCAGGGAAAGTTAGTCTAACAAAGAATTGTGAATGATCAACAATGAAAATTTCAGAACCACTTCTTTTCATACACCGAGTTTTAATAATGAGGAATATTAATCTTTAAATTTAACTCTGTTCTTTATAGAGTGCTTGTCCTCCAGATTTTTTCAATTATAAGAATACAGTAATTCTGTATGTGAAGCATTCTTTGTTTGTATATGGCTATTTATTTTTTAGATAGAGTCTCACATATCCCTATTTGGACCCAAACTTGCTAGGTAGCTGAGAATGACCTTGAATTTCAGATGTTAATGTCTCTATCTCCAGATTGCAGACAGACCAACGTGCTGGGTTCTTATGGTGCTAGGGACTCGAGCCCAGGGCTTCACGTGTATTAAGCAAGCACACTATCAACTTAGATATTCTGAATTGTTTTTTATTGTTTGTCCTGTTCATGAACCTCTGAGATTTCTAATCTCTGTGCTTTGAATACGATACAGAAAGCATCCAAAGCACACTTCACTTTCTCCACTCCTTTCTATTTAGACTCCAATGCCCAGCTCGCATTCCTTGGATCTTAACATAGTATTTCATAAGAGTTTAAAATATGTTAATCAAAATGTTGAACTAGAAATGTTAAGATTTAATCTCATGTAGTCATGTGCAGCTATCCTTAATCTAAACACACACGCACACACACACACACACACACACACTCACATGCACCTAAGAATATATTATACAGCATGTTTAGAATGATATTATTTTATAGTATAACACAAGATAAAACATTAATAATATAATTCAGTATAGTAAAATATTATATTGATCTTGGATAATTATATCAGTTTATTTTAAATTACATACTCATTGATTCATCAAAAGGTTTTATTTCTATATTTTGGATTCCAAATCATTTATTCACCCATTCCACAATCACTGACCCTTTGTGAGATGCATAACATTAAACTTTGGAATTGTGAAGATGAACAAGTTTCTGTCTTTAAATCAAAGTTTATTGGGAACACTAGTTTGCAGAAAAAGGTCTGAATGTGAAAACAGAAACAGGCAAAATAAAAGTTTTCAGTGTGGACAGTTCTAGGTTCTTAGAGACTCTACAGGTCTTTATGCATGGGAAAGTATGGATTACACTTCAAACAGAAAAATAGCATGTGCCAAGTATAGCAAAATCTTCAATCAGTGTAACTGTTAGATAATTTGTCCATGCCTGAAAATGATAGAAAATAGATAATGACTGAGATGAACAAGAACAAATTGGTGCCATATTTTGACAAGCCTTATATACTTTGTAATTTGGTAGCCATCTCTTAGGTCATAGGGAACCATTGATGGTGTTTAGTTTATGGAATACTGTTATTAGTTTTGACAGCAGTGTGGAAAATGAATGACCCTGGAAGGGCAACCAATTTAAACACTGTTAAAATATTTCAGGAGAAAATGTTTGAAATGATTCTCACTGGGGGAAAAGGGATACAGTGTCATATTCAATACTAACTCATCTGCTAAATTGAATAAATTAGCAAATATAGCAGTGGAAAGATTAAGCCTGCACATACGAGGTATATAATGAATATTATGTATTTCTCTTACTAAAGGGAAAGTAGTCCTCTGTGTTATAGCTGTTAGATTCCCAAACATTTATGCACTTTTCAAGAATTCAGTACACCAAAGTGAAGTTATTAAATCACAAAACTCTTTTCTGATAATAGATACATTGATTTTAGTAACATAAAACCTTCCGATGTTTATTCTTCTAGCATTCTGAAATGTATGTTAATCTGTAAGTACCTTACTATGAATACCACACAGAAATAATTTTCAAAAATATAAAGTCTTACATATCATACTGTATGAGATAAATTGAAATCCACTTCTTGATTTAGCTTTGAAAGATTGTGTTCTATACCTTCCACAGGGGATCCAAGCACCATGTTCATCTCTCATAAACACATCCATTTAGTTTAGTCCTTCAATGTTCAAGACTGTGGATGCTTCTACGATCATCCAATAAAGTGACATGAGATCCATTTACATTGGTGAAGTTACTTCAGAGGTTAAATATTTAGTCCAAAGTCACAAAGCTCATAATCAAGAGACTCAGAGAGATCTGCCTACTGCCAAAGCTTTAATGCCTTCCTCTCTTCTGTAGACTTCATATTTTAAAAGCATAATGGAAAATTTGGTGTCTTGTTATTACCCAGTGATAGAAAGTATATAAGTGTACACATAGATAAAAATGTGTCTGACACTTGAGAATTTTAGAGCCCATTTAAATGACAGATTTTAGTATATGCAATGTACAATCAAGCATGGCAAAGTCTGTCCAACAGTGTAACTACACTAAAGTTTCTTTCTGATAAACTCCCATGTTTGTTTGCTTCTATAGTGGAGGGAAAAGAATAGCAATGTACTTAAAATAGATACTATTGCCTTAATTAAACAGTTCTCAAACTGTGAGTCATGACCCATTCTGAATGACCTTTATAATGTGGTTACATATTAGATATCCTTCATATCAGATATTTACCTTACAATTCATAACAGTAGCAAAACATCAGTTATGAAGTAGCAACAAAATAATTTTATGTTTGGGGACCCCACAACAACATGAGGACCTGTATTAAAGAATCACAGAACTAGGAAAGTTGAAAATCATTGTCTTAGTTTATCTCAGTTTGTGGAACAAATTCTTCTATGTGTAACATTTTAAACAACTCTGTTCTGTTTCTCCCAGTCTGAAGGCTGAGAAACTCATGATCAAGGTGCTACTATATTTTATACCTCCAGATGCTTTGCTTCATTGACAGGCCTTCATGTGTTCCCACATATGGGAAGAAGGAAGAAACTTTCCAAGATTCCTTTTGTAGGAACATTAATCCCATTCAAGTGCATAAGGTCCTTAACTCTATCCCAAAGGCTAGTACTTAATATTGTTACATAAAACTATTATATTTTTGGCCTTCTCCCATCTCACTGCGACTTGTTTTTTCAGTGGAGTTAAATATTATAGTTTGTTGTTTCAAATCAAACTGTATTTCCTAAGTCCAGGGAAACAAATAAATCTTACTTTGGAATTCTTTTCACAGAATTTGAGTTCTTTTGCCTTTCCCTAGATTGATCATTACTAAAATCAGGTGACTCATGCCTCTAGAAAGGAGCATCAGCAATGATTGCTTACCTGTCTAAACAAGAGTTTCTATTTCCAATAACGAAAAGCAAATAAAATTCCAGAAAATTCTATTGTGAACAAAAGTTCATTCTTACTCTTGTATCAAAGGACATAAATTCAGATTTAGTTTTCCACATTCTAGAAACAGTTTCCTGGAACTGAATATGTATCAAGAAGATGTGTTACAACACAACTGTATGAAAAGAGTGTAATAACAAATGTGTAAGTGATAAGAAGGTGTTTCTGATCTTGAGATGTTATCTGTTGTAGCAGGTTTTCTCTAATTTTCAACTTGTTTCCAAGTGTTTTAATCTTGTGCAGTTAAGACGGCTATGCCAATGTTTACCTGCATGTTTCAATTTATATTGATTTATTAATTTCTGTGACGAACAGGTATTGGATATAAACTATAGTTCATCAATGGTTTGTCTTTTACATAGTGGATAAACTAAAGAATTTCTTGCAATTATGTTTTCTCTCTCCACCCATTTAAAGGGTAACAGTCTGTCCCAGACCAGACGACCCTTAAGATTTTAGTGCCACTATCAAAAACCCTGAGGATTAGTCATAGCCTAAATCCTGTCATGGTTTTATCTGAGAGTCTAGTTTGTGATGTGAAGGGGCTGTTCTGTGTGATTATTATAACTACAAATCACAAAGTAGTAGACTGATACTATGAAAAGGAATTCTAGTTTCAGCATGCTTCTGCGGAAATAGCATAAAATATATTAAAAGAGTCTTTTTATAAACGGTAACAATTATATCGCCGAAACGAGGCAATTTTGTCTACGTATCATGAGTCTCACAAGCTTTTGCATTTGTGTTTGAAGATAATTTAAATATTTAAAGAATTTTAACATGAAAGGGTAGCTGTATAATTAAACAATCCTCACTGTTAAAGAATATTAAAGAATAGTCTTCAGAATGTTCTCTTCATGGTAAGATAGTACATTTAGTAGTTTTGAAAAAATATTCCTTTCATCACAGCCCATTGCAAAGAGTAGGCTTCACAAAATGTGCTGTTGTTTATAATTAAAGCTAATGACAGAAAGCAAAATACAGTTCACTTACTCTAGAAATGTTTCCAAGCCAGGACAACAAACTGAAATTAACTGTAATTTATGAAACATCTCAGAACTTCAGCACTGGTCATGCCTTTGAATTTGAGGCTTTGAACAGGACATGTTGTGTTAAGCTGTGTGTGAATTGCAAACCATGACATTGTTTTAGAAATATCACATGATATATATATAAAGTATATATACTTTAAATATGGACGTTTTAGCCACTACTTTCATTTGTGTCCTTGGTCACCTTCCACAAGTCCATCCTCTCACAAACGCACACATGAGTGAGCTAGGGAGCATTGGGTGTGCTTCAGAGCCTCAGAGATCCTGTTGCCACAGACTCTTCAAGGCTCCTGTCCATAGACAAAGACTTCAGTGTGTTTCTTGTTTGAAATTTAGAGGAGATAAACAGAAGTACACTGTTTTTAATTAATTAGTTAATTTATTGTTTATTATTGATTTGATTGATTTATTAATATTCAGTATGTCTAGTGTGCATTAATGTGTGCTGCGGACTGTATATAAGTGTGTCTGCAGGAAATATTCTAATATTGGGTGCCATCTGTTGTGTGATTTTGGATTTGGGTGTCCCACTGCCCAGCTCCAAATCAATCACTCATGGAGGCTTATTTTTACTTATGAATGCCTGGCATTAGCTTGGTTTGTTTCTTGCCAGCTTTTATTATCTTAAATTATCCCAATTACCTTACGTCTCTAGGCTTTTATCTTTCTCTGTATCTGTATATCTATCTTTTCTTCTTTCTCCATGACTTGCTGTGGAGTTAGGTGGCTGGTCCCTGATGTCCCCCTTTCCTTGTTCTCTTCTTCCTTGCTCTTTTTCTTTCCTCCCAGATTTCTGTTTCTATTTATACTTTTTGCCTGCTAGTCCTGCCTACCCTTGCTTCATCCTTTCTATTGGCCATTCATCTCTTTATTAGGACCATAACATGTTTTTGACAGGCATAGCAACACAGCTTCACAGAGTTAAACAAATGCAGTACAAACAGATGTCACACACCTAAAAATAATATTCCCCAACATTGTGCTATTGTTTTTGCTGTAATTGTTTGATAGGGGAGTTTCTAACTGAATCCAGAGTTTGCTACTTCTGCTCTATTATACGTCCAGTAAACCACTGGGGTCTCCCTATCTCCAACTTGATCTTATCTCTGGATCTCTCACCTTACACAGTAATACTTGGCTTGTTTCTGCTGCTGGGGATCAAAAATAGTTCCTTATGTTTGTGAGACTAACACTCTTACCCACCTTACCACTTCTTCAAGTCCAGAGAAAGGGTTTTTCTCTGTTCACTTGTTTGCTTTTATTTTCATCAATTACCTTCTCACTTCAGCTTTTCCCTAGGACAACCCAGAACACATAGGGAAATGATTGTGTACTGTATTCTTTCTGATTTGATTTCGGAGGCATATTTATCATTTTGCTCCTGGAGCTCTAAATCAGATGCCTGACTGTGGGAATTCTGGTAGATGGATGTGACCACTAACCCCAGAAATCAAATGTAAAGAGTGAAGATGGAGGGCAGCAAATGAATTTATTATTCAATTGGCCATGATTTATCAGCACTGCCATCTATAGTATTGACATCGGCTCTGAGGTGCCTTACAGAAATGGGCAGGAAGTGTGCATGTTCATGCAGTATTGGGCAAACCGTGCTCTATAGATCATTTTCTAAGTTCTAGGCAGACAGAATCTTATTGGTGTGGGCGAATTTCCACTGCACTGAGGCATGCAGGCAATTCTCAATTTTGTGCCTAGAAAATTTTCAGTATTAGAAGACCATGAATTACATCATGTAGTTTTTATCAGAGAAAATCTGGGACATAGAATGTGTGCTCCTGCTTAGAAGTTAGGGTCAGTCTCCTTATGAAAGAGTCAGGATAACAGCGCAGCTGATCTGGAATATGAACGGTCATAACTGGACACTTCTATGTGTCACTCAAGGGACTAGACAGGACTTCAATGAAGCTGGTATCTTTTAATTTGTTAAAGAAGTCCTTGATTCTTCTTGTTGTCATAGCCTTGAAGGGGGAGACTGAGTAGCTTTCTCTGAACAGTGTTTAAATGATCTACATATTGAAATACTAAGTATAACTGAGAGTTGGACCCTAACCTTAAGGCAACCAAGACAAGTTAATGCATGCCATTAATCCAAGCACTTGGGAGGCAGAGGCACTCAGATCTCTGTGAGTTCGAGACCAAATTGATCTACTGAGAGTTTCAAGACTACCAGGGGTATACCGAGAAGCCCTGCCTTGAAAAACAAAAATAAGATTAAAAAAAAAGAAAGAAAAAATAAGAATGAAAGAAAGATGGAAGGGAGAGAGGAATAAATACAGACCATAATTCCTATTGCCCATGTCACATTGAATCTTCACTAGAAAGACACAGAATATTACAGAAAAGCAAGTTTATGAAACAATGTTTCTTTGCTTATATCAGAGATTACAGTGGTATTATCATAAGAAGGTCCATTCAGGGTAGATTTTAAAAAAATTAGCACACTATAATTTTTACAGTTTCATTCATAATACTGGAGAAAATTTCACATTTCTTATTGGGATCTGTTATTAGATCTTAAATTACTGAAAAGGCCACACACCACTCATAACAGGATAATTTTATTTTTTCCTTTTCCTTTTTAGTTTTTATTTTTGTTTCTATACTTGTCACTGTAAATTAGACACTGAAAAAAATTTAAGCATGTAATGTACCAGTACACTAAGGAAGCAGTTGGAATTTTATTAGAATTTTTATTTTATTAGTATATTCAACGGTGGCCTCCTGAAATCGAATCCCAGGCAGTATTTGCTTAAGTTTGTCTGTACTCTAAGACATGTGTTGAATCAAGAAGTTTGGTTTTTGGTTACAAAGTGACTGAAAGAAACATTATGTATTTACTGGAAAAAAGTAGCTTTTCCTTATTCTGATATTCAGAAGCATTTCTAGCCTTAGTCTTCTTAGAATTTCTTAAGTTTTTTATTGTTTTAGAATAATAGATTTTAAAACCATTTGCCTGTAATTAATTATGTAGGAGTATTACTTAAAATTAAACAAGAATGTATTAAAAACAAGAAAAATGTTTATAAGGGAGAATAATAAACAGATATCTCAGAGATTTGAAGATAAAATTATCTTTAAAAGTGGATTACACAAGCAAATATATAGGGGGCATTATATTGACAAAGGAGATATTATTTCGCCACTGAGGTTATATTTCATCACAGTGGTTTTATCTGGTGGTGCCATCACTTTCTCTGCCCAAATTTTCTGAAGATCAGTATGCCCTGGATATTTTCCACCTACCCACTCTTCCTTGTTTGTCTTCATGAGCGAGAAACTGTGTTCCTCCCACCTATTGGTCATTGTCACTTCATTTCTCTTGCATGATAAACTTTTTGTGCCCACCTTTAATATTATCATCTCTGTCCCAGACTGTGTGTTTCTCTCATGTTTCTTCAGCCTCACTCCATAGTTTTAAATGCTATTTTTGTTTCTGAGCCATCTCATCCCTTTTGACTGTCATCCAGAACTATTTTGATTTCCACCCCATATTCATACTTGTGTTCATATGTTTCTTGAAAGATACCAAGGGAAACGGTTATGTCGGGGAACTAATGGTATTCTCAGTTGAAAATCGTTGTGTCATCTGACAGAATAGTGTGAATGTTTGTGCAGGGATTAGTGACTTTTAGTGAAGTCTTGAATCAGGAAGAGGCACATTAAATAACATAGTAAACCTAAAATATTAATTGGAGGATTCTAGTTTCTATACATAAGAGTATTTGCCCTTGCCTACTTCTGGAAGGTTGATATTTTAATGTATTTTCAGGACACGTTAATGCACGTTAAGTTAGCTTTTCTCCAGGGAGCTGTGACAGAATATTTGATGGTATAGAAGAGAAAATCCGAAAGAGTTGTTCTTCCTTTTTCCCTCTATGACAAATTTGTCTAACAGTGGGCACTCCCCTTCTAAGGTGGTTCACTTTTTCTCAGGTATGTTTTTATCACTCTGTTTAGAGATATAAGGAAGAAAATCAATCTATACTTTTGCCACGCTCATGTCTCTGAACAAATTGCCTTTGTTAAACTTTTCTGTGTTTGCCTCAGGATTGTTACCTATTGTAAAAGAGGTTGTGTAGATTAAACTCCAGGAGAAAAAGCTAAAGCACCTGTGCATGTGGAGAAGTACATGCTCTTTGTGTCATGGCATTGGAAATAATCAATGGCGATGTCGTTAATATTTTAGAAACAAACCAGAGTATTTAGGTTTGATTTGAAAGTTTTGTTATTATTACAGTATTAGGAGACAAATATTTCAAATGTATCAATTTATATAGAAATGGCTAGTTTAACCTTAGCAGGTAATTTTATTTAGGTATTTTCTAATTAAAACACAAGGCATAATCAATAAATGCATAAGTCATATATGATAATAAAAAATCATTATAAACTTTTGTTCTGCTTCGACTTGATTCCATTGTAAATGTAACTGCATAATCTGCTGGTCGTACTCTCTACCTTTGTTTAATTTAAGAAAATGCTAACGAAGCCTAGATAGCCATTTCTACATAATAATGACAGGGGTTGTGAGTTTTCCTCGTTCCTTTTTTTTTTTTTTTTTTTTTTTGCACTGTACAGTCACCATGATCAAAGGAAGTTATAAAAGAAAACTTTTATTGCTAGCACTAATACTTCCAGCTAGTAAGAGTTCATGACTCTCATGGCAGGAAACAAGGCAGCAGGCAGACAATCATGGTGTAGGAGCAGTACTGAGAGCTTCTACCCGACCCACAAGCAGAAGGCAGAGAGAAAGAGAGCTAATTGGTAATGGCAGTGCACTTTTGAAACCCCAAAAGCTACCCTCAATAACAAACCTCATCCAATTAGGCCGCACTTCCCGCTCATTCCGTCCCAAATAGCTCCAGCAACTGGGAGGCAAACATTCAAGTATATGAGCCTACGTGGGACAGTTTCATTCAAACTGTCACATAGGAATAAAGCAAAACTTTAAAACTGAATTTAAGGATTTTGGGGAAATGCTGTACTGGGTAATAAAGCAAGAAAATTCTGTACAAATCCCCAAGAAACACTTAAAAACCTGTCATCCTTGAATAAGAGTTTGTACAGGTATAGGTCTGGACGTCTCTAGACAACCAGATAGGTAAAGAGCGTCAGTTCAGTGAGGAACCCAGTCTCAAATCTAAGCTAGAAAGCAATAGAGGAAAGGACCAACTTGTCCTCTGACCTCTGTGTGCATTCACATGAAAGTGATACACACACGGGCATATTCACTGTGTGACACACAGATACAATAGAGAAGTAAATAAATAATAAAAATATCACTCAAATACAGTCAGTCCCACTGGGGAAAATGGAGGCTCATCAGGGCACTGCTAGTGGACAGTCCACAAGCTACGGTGCGGCAAAACAAGTTAATTGTGCAGCTTCCCAGTGCACTTCCTGTAAAACTATAAGTTTCTTCAAAAAGGAACTTTTATACATTGTTTATCTATATTTAAAGTTAAAGAAAAAAATATGAAATTGAGATGCTGCTATCAGAAACACACTTGTTTATCGTGTTTGTTGATAGCCAGAAGTTGGCAATCTAGAATATTCTGACAGTGTCTCAAGCAGCAAGGCTGCACTAAAACCAGATTCACATGCTCCTGTCACCTTTTCAATTTTTCCTTGGTAAAACATGACTATGAATCTCTAAATTGACTAACAGAGAAACTGCAAAGTGAGTCCTACTTTGATATTCTCTTTTTACTGAATAACAGTTATATTTTGTTGAAAATAGAGTCTACAAAATGAGAACCAGAAGCCTAGTGTTTGAGCAAACTACTGGAAACACTTCAACAGACAATGCTGGTGTAAAGAATAGAAACTTAACTGCTGTAAATGCTTTTTTTTAAAAAAAAAATTCAAGACAAAAACCTTACTATTAAAAACACGAGGCTACATAATGCATAATTAAACTAAGATCTCATATTTCTTTGTTGGATAAAGAACTGCCGTAAAAAACTTTAAAATGAGCTTTAAATATATAATAAGCCCCCATTAAACTATAGCCCATCAATCATTTCTATTTTTTTGTCTTTGTGTGTGTGTGTGGCTATCAAATAGATGTAAGTAAAACATTCCTTAAAATTTCTTTTCTTAAATTGCTTGTTTTTCTTGTTTTCTTAATTGAGCCATGGAAGTTTTTGCAAGCCATCCAAGTATATAATGTTTATTTTAAAAGGAATATATACACAATATTGAGAAAATATTTCTATTTTGCTCCTAAATTCTTCCACATTGGCCTGTTAGAGTTCATCCAGTGTTCCCCTTGTGCCCTCACATTCTGGGATGATAGTTTGTCAGCTCAATTTATTGTCTAATTCCATTGCAAAACATCCTTCTTATTGCTGCTCTGATACATACATACAAACATACATATATATGTATACACCTATATATATAGGTGTTTGCCACTAAACCTAACAACCCATGTTTGCCTTTTCTGGACACATTTGTTTGGTGGTAGAACTGTAGGTGTGTCCTGCTACACCCTACATTATGTATACATACATACATTTCATACATACATTTCAACATGTATATTACAATGTAGAACTATATAGGCAAATAAAGTAAGCATTTTCTTCCCTCACAATTGGCCTAATTTCTTATTTGGACATATACAATGTTTAACTCAAATATGTTTTATGTAATCAATGTAGGTATAAGTCTTCTATGTTAATAGAAAAAAAATAAACACGGTGTTCACTTATTTATATTTATCACTTAGTTAATATATACAGCAATCATTTTCACGACCGTGTCAATAATCACTTAATTAACTCCTTCTGTGGAGATCCACGCTTAACAGATGAATTATCACAATGGGTGGTGTAGGAGTACTTCATCCTGATTTCCTGTGTTGTGTTTGATTTCTGTTGGTATGGTTTGTGACCTTGGGGGTGTCCTGATCCGTCAGAAGGCTACCTTAATGAACTAGGTCAGATAAGGTAGGTTAGACCAATTTCTCTCTTGTTGACATAGGTTGATATTTTGACTTTGTTTTCTCTGTTCATGGTAGTAGTTGATCCTGTTTGAGAAGACAGCACATTTTCCAAATGATGTCTTACAGTTTGATTATGTAGCTGAGTGCCAAATCTTTTTTTCACTGCCGAACAGAAAACTGATATAAAAGTACAAAACATTTAAGAAAATGAACGCTCCTTTTTATTTTGAACTGACATTTCTACTTACTCAGTACATTTAGCCACAGTTTGCTAAATTCAATGATTTCTAATTTTGTTAAATTTACTTTTATTATAGTGTGTGAGAGTATACATTCACAGGACACCCCTACAGTTCTACCACCAAACAAGTGTGTCCAGAAAAAGCAAACCCGGGTTGTTAGGTATAGTGGCAAACACCTTTATGGACTGAACCATTTCATAGGCACTGATGGATTAAAAAGTTTCTGCAGCCCAATAAGCCTTTCTGCGAACACAACAATCCAAATCAGAGCAAATCAAACCGAATTAGAAAAAGTCCAGGTTTAATGGATACCAATGTTTCCGTGTAGCCTTCCAGCTCCCAAGAGAGGAGCTGGGGAAGAAAGACAGGAAAACCACAAGCTTGTTGTTTAAGGTACAATTTAAATACACTTTGGGAGTGGTACCCTCCAGAGATGCTGGAGGGGCCACAGTTTGGCAGACTTTCATGGAGGTGGAATCTGAGCAAGTCCCAGTGGAGGGGGTTTCGAATGGAACTTTCACCCAAACATTTCAGACTATTTGGATATATGGATACCAGGGCTGAAGTGATGCCAGGGGCTGGAGTAATTTCTGTTGATCATATTCAATTAGTTGTCCAGTAAATTGCACACATCTGGATATCATTACAGCACAGTGCAGTCAGGACATTAAGCAAGCTGACTAGCTGACTTTCTCCTGGATATTATTGCGAGAACCCTCTGCTTTTCTTGTTTTCCCAGCTCTGTGTTCCTAAGAGAATGTGGGGATGATGATGGTAATGGTGAAGATGCTTGGATTATGCCAGCAGAGAAAGTGATTCAGATTCCTTTACTTATCCATTTTGACCATCTCTTCCTTATCCAAATATTGTGAAGTATAATACTTTACAATCGACTTTAGGCAGTAGTAAATAAAATAAAGTGCATAAAGTTATTACCCCACTGCAATCCTGATCAGCCTCCGTATTGTTTGTATTTGGAATTGAGAGATGTTTGTTGCACTAATATGCTAATTCTGAAGTACTTCTGTCCTTTGCAGTAGAAATAAGTGACAGTTCGTTTGGAGTAGCAGGAAAGATTGTGCTACTTTCAAAATGCTAATTGACTAATTTTTACAAAAACTTCGTCTTTCCACAAAATTTAATTGAATCTCAGTAGATGGAGAGTTTAAAGTGATGATTAACTTTTGAGCCCATACATAATGGTAAAATTACTTCTGAAAAGGCATAAATAGGATGTTTCTGAGCATTTCAAAATACTCTGCAGCTTTACTTTAAAGTTTCCAACCTATATCCTCTGGTGATGGACTCATAATTATTACCCGTTCCCATAATTCACATTTTTATCTTTTTAAAATTAAATCTATACAGCAGAGGAAGGAGATAGTAATTTGTAAAAGAAGCTTAAATGATATTTTATGGCAAAGTGTGCTTCTCATTCTTTAGCCAATTACACTCATCATATTTAGAGACAGGTTCTGTGTCTCTACAAGAATAGGGAGAGTTAAATTGCATAGACATATGGAATTAACATCAATATTCAAAATGCCTAAGTTTTCTGAATTTTTGTCGAATTCTGCTTCCTCCGTATGTTGTCCAGGTGCATTTCTTGATACATACCTTACTACCAATACTAAATGATTTAACATGTAATTGTACCATTGTCATCTTGATTGATTGATTGATTGATTTACATTGTGACTGAAGCATAGTGAACTCTCAGATTCCATATGATTTATCTTAAACACAATTTATATAATTTTAGCCTATTTATTTTTTGTTGACTACACAAATTTGCCATGCGTTTTAAAAATGAGGCCTTTAACGTCCCTAAACATGACAAATTGTATTGAAAACTTGATATATTTTCAGTTGCTACTGAACATGACAAACATTAATTTTCAGTCATTGAAATATACAAGATGAGAGAGAAGGTATTGCCACAGTTGTTGTGCCCATTATGTCAATTAACTTTCCTAGAAGGTTTAGTTAGTATTGCCCAAAATTATTAGAATGTTTGTATGGTCTTGAAAGTTTTCATCTTCTGAACTTGATTATTTGATAACTTTGAGACATCTTTAGCAGAAGGAAATACTATTAATATTTGCACATTATTTTAGGCCTGAGGCATTTGAACATATGGCAAACAATCCCTCACCGCAAGAAGAGAAATCTGTTCATCACCAAGTATTTATATATTTATTTGCCATCCGAAATCTGCCATGGAATACTTGAAAAATTCAAATTGTGACGGTTAAGCAGTCTCTTAAGATGAAAGTCATAATTACAAAATAATTTTAGTCAGCAACAAAATAACTTTATATACATAATAAGTTTTTATTTGAAATATTTTCCCTTCAGTCTTAGACCATCTTCATGTACAAGCAATGAAAATATCAATGAATTAAATAAACTTCATGACACTCTTTTCAGGTATTAAATATATCTCACCTTCGAATTTCTATGTAAGCATTTTATGTGGCAGAACTCTAGTCAATGAACTTCAGCTTTAAGGAAGAAAGTAAATATCTACTGGTTGAAGATCAGGAAAACACACACACACACAAACATACACACACACACTTTCTAGTTTCAGGTTTAAAATGTTGGATGCCTCTTGTTTCTGCTAAAGCAGCCTTCCTCTAATGGTGAGCTTGATCACATTCGTTTTCTTCCTAGTTGTTAAACCAAGCAAAAAATGAGCATAGTGAACCCTGATGCCTAATCTTACATTCTCTTAACCAGTAATAAAGAACCTTGCCAATCTGACAGGTTGTCACAGCAATTATTCAGAAGAACTTCTGTAGCGGTAGTATCTGTCAGCCCATGTAGTATTGAATATTTTAACTGGCAGTCTTCCAAGACTGAACATTAATCTTGCCATCTCCTATTACAGTCCCTAATCAAGATATTCCAGGGGTGATTGCACTAACATTGTTTGAAGACTACATCTACTGGACTGATGGGAAAACCAAGTCTCTCAGCCGTGTCCATAAAACCTCGGGAGCAGACAGACTCTCACTGATTAACTCATGGCATGCCATCACAGATATCCAGGTGTATCATTCTTATAGACAACCTGATGGTAATTATTCTTTCCATGATTTCCATATTGCATCCACATCTTTCAGCTGCATTTCATATTTTTATTATTTCAAGTTTAAGTATGATTTCATTATTGATAAGAATGATCGGATTCCATTATTTAGCTTTATTTTATATGACGAAGTCAGTTCATATCAAGCACTACTATTGCAGGGTATGATTAGAAGCTCAATAATAGCATAAATAATTATTTGTCTATTTCCACTGTATGAAGCTGAGATGCGAGTAATTCATGTAGTCAGAGACGTGTAAAATATATTCTTAAAATAATTCATTAGAGTACATCTACAGGGTCTTTAGTTTCTAGAACTTTAGGTAGAAAGAATTCTATTTCAATATTTTAGGATTCTAAGATTGCAATCCAATGTGCTTCATAGGATTGTACTAAACTTGTGGAATAAAGGTTTGATGGCTTTCCTGTACTAAAGGCAAAACATCATGCTTATAGCTCATTATTTCATTGCTTTATTTTGCATTTATATTTCTAAGCATATGTATTTCTTCACCCAAAATGCGTCTAGTCTGGTGACTTTTCTAATGAGCAACTACTTATCACTAGCATACTTGGTTTTGTAGAAGGTACTTAAAATTAGTGAAGTAAGAGATTGAATAGCAGTTCTTAGATATACCCATGACTTTTATAGCTTCAAATTGCGATCATTATTCGACTACAAATTATGATTCTTGAAAGTTCAGTCTCAAATGCCGTGTCACATTCCTGATCTTGACAATTTCATGTTGCTGTGTCTTTTTATCTGTAGTCTCCAAACATCTTTGCACAGTAAATAATGGTGGTTGCAGTCATTTGTGCCTTTTAGCCCCCGGGAAGACCCACACCTGTGCATGTCCCACCAACTTCTATCTTGCAGCGGATAATAGAACTTGTTTATCAAACTGCACAGCCAGTCAGGTGAGTTGAATTCTGGAATCATTTCCTGGGTTGTTTGTGTATGCTGCTATTAAGGTCTGGCCTGCGTTTGCTTTGTGTTCAAATAATTTAAAGAACAATTGTTTTGCTCCTATGCACAATGAAATGAGTGACCATTCTGGGCTCTGCGCAGAATCAGGAAAAAGCAATTGAATGCAGACACTTAAAATAGGATTTGTGACATAAGAGAACAAATGGAGGAAACGAAGAAAACAAAGCAAAGAGATAACCAATTTTACCAAGATTCACAGATAACTGTGACTCCTATCCTATGTGTGCTGAATCACAAGATCAGAGTACAATTTAAAAAAGGTAAAAAAGAATGGTAATGATGGGACGATATAGTAAAAATATATAGCATTCAAATAACCATGTTAACTCTGTACAACCAACCCAGCCTCAACATAATACCTGCAAATACAAAGCAAGTGCAAATTGAATAAAGAACAATTGATTTGAATTAATATATAACAAAAATGTTTTACTTGTGAAAACACCAATCAAAATTTGCTTATTCACAGTGAAGATATTCCAGGAAAATATCTACTCAATGGCTATTAATTGTATGGAGTTGATTTTCTACTTTGCATTAGGTTTTGTAATGTAGTCATATGACATTAATAATTGTACTTTGTTACACCAGAGCCAATATCTTGTTTGGTTTGAGATCAAATTGTTAAATAAGGCATGAATATTTCTTGAAACCAGTAAATTTCTTCTTTGAATTGTATTCTTATGTTTGCTCATTTTTGGAAACTAGAGTGGAAATCCTTGCCAAAGATTTCATTTTCAATTGAGCTTGTGTGAAATAGAAGCCAGTTTTAGCTCAGCTGACGTCTGATGGCAGGGCGGCACTCACTACACAGGGTGTCAATGTCTTTTTAGAGATTAAGGGCATTGACTGAATGGAACACAATCTGTGGCTGTATCCTTGGCTCTGCTTCATTTGATGGGATCAGCTGGGTGTGCTCCCTAAACTTTTGGTGCCTTACTTTTCTCACCTTTAAATGGGATAATTATCTTAATCCATTTTCTGATGCTATGTAACAGAAGTCTGCAAACATGAATTTATAAAGACACTAAATTTACTGCGTAATTCTGGTGGCTCTGAAATGCAAGATCAACCTGCTACAGCTGGTTGAGGCAAGTGGGGAGCAATCTAAATGACATAATATAAGAACTCATGGTAGCCTTTACATTATGTATGCTTTATGAATACATTTCAAGGACACAGTAAATTTTCTATGATATAGCAAAGTGTACAGCATAAATACACAACAACTTCAATTTTTCAGTGAAAGTCGTTTAAATTTATGCAAAGGCAAAACAACAAAATAAACAAAAGTCAAACTTAAAAACAGAGTATAGCTACTCTCAAGATATCTAGCCCAGTCCGCCAAAGAAAAGCATTCATCATTCAGGAAGGAGTCCTATTCATCCACTACATCAAGTGACTGTTACCTTTCAAAATGAGTCTTGGACATATGTACAAATAACAGAGATAATATTTTTCAGTACATTGTTATGACAATTAAGTGGACAGAGCTCTTCAGGCAAAGTAGCATAGCTAGCCTCACCCTCATGAAGCTGGAATACATGAACGCATATACTTGGTTAAAGCTGTCATGAGGAGGGCCTAGAGCTGATCTCAAACCAAAGGTCATAAACTGCTTTATAGAATATAGGTTTTGAATTTAAGCCACTGTAAAAATAACACCACCAACATTGTTTACGCCAGTAGAATTTAAAGGAAAAATTAACTTTTTCAATTTAAAATAAAATTTGTATTAGTACCGTCTAGTGAAGTTTCCAAGCCTCCATTTTATTTTGCAGGAATCCTCAGACGTTTGCTCCCAAGTGTTCCTTACATCAGTCTGTTGATTTTGACTCCGAGGTCCCCCCCTAGCTGAAGTCAAAGTGACAGGTCTTGTTTGTAGTGTGCCTTAGCCCACTACTGAAAACAGAGTAAATTGAAACATGTCTGTTTCGATGAGATGCCAGCCTTTCGACTGAAGAAAAAGGAATGAAACTTTCAAAGCACTATAAGAAGACAAGAAATTATGTTTATCTAACCCTCCAAAAAACTTATCAATGAAATAAAGCTTTAATCAGCTTAAGAATATTGTGTATATGATGAATTCCCACTCTGACGCCAGTGAAAGAAAACATTTGCGGCTATTAAAACCGGTCCAGGCTTTTTTATTATGAACTTAAGAGAATTCTCAGCACAGTAAATGAGTGTACACACACACACACACACACACACACACACACACACACACACACACGAAGTTGCCAGTTTGCCTACCCAACTCCAAGAACAAGTAAGCAGCCAATGTCATCCACCATGCTGACCCTACAGTTGTTACCTCATGTCTCTCTGGTGTTGTAAAAGAAAACCTCTCCATTGTAGCACTTTTGGATAAAACACTGAATTAGGAACAAGATATGGGAGGAGGAATCCTTGGTCCTCCCTCGAAGTGATGTGTTAGACTTTGTTGACTCCCTATGGGAAACCTTACCCTTTCTGAAGAGTGGATGGAGAGGGAAAGGAGTGGGACTGGGGATAGCTCTGTAAAATGAGAAAATATTGTATTTAAAAAAAATTGTTACACAAAAGAAAAAGAAAGAAAAAAAGGACACACTTTTCGGTGAGTTTGAAATTTAAACAAACCAAATAACCTAAGGATTCTGGATTCTCATCACTAAATATTAATCAATTTTTCAGGGGCTGCATAGGGACCTGATTTTCTTTTATGCAGGAGGGACATACTTTGTCTATCAGGGTTTATATTTAAAACAACATCATTAAGCACAAAAAGCAAAAACACAAGAGGAACTGTGGCTTTGGTCTGATAGCCCAGGGCTGGGAAAGTTGAGGCAGATCCATGGCCACATATTCTTGTCTATCAGATGACTCCAGGCCAAAGAGAAACCCTGTCTCAAATCAAGATGGAAGTCATCTGAGAAAGAACTCTCAAGGTTTACCTTTGACCTACTTCTTCAGACAAGGTTGACCATAATTATGTTCATTCTCCATGCACTTGTGTGTTTGTATCTATGGGTACAGACACACACATGGGAACACATATAACCATATACATTCCCAGAAAAATAAAATTAAAATGCCATATTCAAGTAAATGCTACCAAGGCATTTGATCTGTTATCATTTAATAATTGGGATCAATAATATATTTCCCAAATGGTATGGGTTTTATAAAGGTAAAAAAACCAAAATAGCCAGAATATTCCAATATGTATTCTACTGGAATTAAAATATAATCAGAGAATCTATTCAAAATCAAGGTTAAATCTTGTCACAAAACTGATTGTTCTAGGTATATAAACTATTCTTAAGTAGAAAAATCATCAATATTAATATGTCTTCTCTAATTTTTAAGTGGGATTTCTTCTTAGTTCAATTATAGTTCACTGTACTAGGTATTGCATTTTTTCTGTATTCATAATTTCTTTTGGTGAGAGATAATTGTAGTCTAAAATTGATTTGATGAAGTCTTGGAAAATACCAACCAAAACATATATTTTAATTTTTTCTGAAACTCAATTAATTTTTACTATCTAATTATTTATTAGTTATGCAATGGTTCAGAACCTGGTAAGTAATAAAGTACTATTTTATCACCCATAATACAAAGAACACTGAGGACAAACAAAGACAAGAGTATAATCCTGAGTAAGAAGCTAAAAGTAGATTGTGTGTGTGTAATATGTAAATGTTCACAGGCACTCACACACACACATACACAAAGTTTACATCCCTATGTTTATTAGGAAAGCAATGCCTCTTGTTCCTAAAAGCAAATCTGGCCCACTCAAATACCTTATCTGACAGATTACTTCCAAAGTAACTACTTTGTCTATAGTATAGAAATGTTAAAATAAAAATACAACATTCCATAAAAAGCTATTGTAAATTTTCTTTCTTTTTTTAGAGATTCAGTAGTATTTTCAAAGCAAATAGCAGAAATGAAATTCAAGAATCTGAGTTCTTAACTCATTCAGGAAATTTTCCCCATATCATTGGCTTCTGTTTTTACTTTGACTTCTCTTGAAGTCAAGATAGAGCCTGTATTTACTGTAGAATCACTCGAATGTACAAAAGACATTGTTTTGAAGAGCAGCTTACTTCTTTTTTAAAACCTGATTTCTGGTAGTATCTTCATTTAGTGTCCTCCAGATTTTTCTAGGTTTTGAGTTGGAGAATGTCTGCTATTTAGCAGGTCACTATTTTCCAGGCACCTTGGGTTTTTTTCCCAGTGAAATGTCACAAGTTCTCTGAGGCAAACATGCTTCTAGGTGTGTGCGACTTTGGCCTAAGTGGCAATCATTCTGGATCCAGCTTTGGTTCTGACACTGGCTCAATATTTGACTGACAGAGGTGGAGGAAAAACTGTTTTATTTTGTTTGTTTGTTATATGGTTTCTCTGGAGGATCTCTTGCAGGAGATCTGGATATAGCAATTGCTTTGGAAGGAAGAGTGGGCCTCTGGGTGGGACTGGAGGAATACTTTTTAAGTTTCTGTTCCAGCGTGAATTTTTCTCTTCTCTTTGGACTTGGAAGGAAAAGATTCTTCTCTGCAGCTAATAAGCCAGGCTTTGGTGCTGGACCGTTACCAGGTGTTACACACTTTTGAAAAGCAAAGTCTTTTGGATATCTTATCTTTGTCTTTTTTTAATTTTTTTAAAATTTATTTATTTATTAAAAATTTCCACCTCCTCCCTGCCTCCCTTTTCCCTCCCCCTCCCTCTCTAGTCCTAAGAGCAGCTAGGGTTCCCTGCCCCGTGGGAAGTCCAGGGTCCTTCCCACTCCATCCAGGTCTATAAAGGTGAGCATCCAAACAAATCAGGCTCCCACAAAGTCAGTCCAAGCAGTAGAATAAAAACCCAGAAGGAGGGAGAACATGAACAAGGAAGTCAGGACCACGAGGGGTGCGTCCACCCACTGAGACTTAGGACTGATCCAAAGGGAGCTCACCAAGGCCAGCTGGACTGGGAGTGATGGAGCATGTGATCAAACTGGACCCTATGAATGTGACTGTCAATGAGCGTTGACTGAGAAGCCGAAAGCAATGGCACTGGGTTTGGATATCTTATTTTTGGAGAAAGATCCAGTTCACTTCCCTGACAGCTAAGCCTCTTTCTCTATTTCACAGTTCTACCAGCAAAGGGCTCCAGTCTCTTAATCCACCAAAGTGAATCATCTCCCCTTCTTTAAAGCTAAGCTGATCAGCTGGACAGTCTTGGAGCACACCTTTATACCAGCACTTGCAGGCTGAGGCAGGGAGATCTCTATGAGTCGAGTTCCAGGACAGGCTCCAAAACTCCAGAGAAACCTGTCATGAAAGGCTTAATAAAAACTATTTTTTTAAAAAGCCTAAAACTACATTAATCTTTCTAGGTCTATTCATGGTAACAGAATGTTTTGCAAAATTACTTAACTTTACTTTTGCCATCAATGCCTATTTTCCTTCCCTCCCTATTCTTAGGTTTAGATCACAGTAACTGTAGGAATAAGGTCTTTTCTGTTTCTTTTTATTTATCCCCTCTCTTATATTTAACCATTGGAATTTCTTGTCCTAAGTTTCCCAGAGCATGCTTTAAAAATATCTCCAGATATATTTCCTTAAGAAAGGGAAAAGGGATAAATAGATACGAATGGGAGGGTCAAGTGGGAGAATAAAGTGAAGAGACGGTTGTGGAAAAAAAAGGGGGGGAAGGTAGCTAAAATTAAGGGACTCTTGGGGGATGGTATGTAAACATAATATAGTAGAAACTTCCTAAAATATAAAAATATATGAAGGGAATCCAAATGAAGTGATCAAATACTGGGGAGACAGAGTCCTAACTGGCCATCTCTTGTCATCAAATGAAGCATCAATACCAGAATTGAGTTACATCTTGTTGAGTTGATTGGAGGCCCATTGATAATCATCAAGCAACCAAGGCCATTGCTAAGGCTGTAGGTTCCTCCTCTCTACAAACTGATGGCAAGGAACTATTGACAAAGACATCTACTCAACTTATTGAATTGAGATGTTGAGCTGGTGTCTATATAGAGCCTTTCTCCCTATATTTCAACTTCTTTGGTTCAAGAAGGTACTCAGAACATTAATAAAATATAAACATAAATATCAAGACAAGTCACAAACCTTTAATTTGCAATGGTATACTACCTTAAAGAGATGCTATGACAAATGTGGCACAAAACTTTTGGTAGTAACCAAATAATAACTGTAACATGAGGGGGCCTGCTTGTTGGATTTTCTGTCCTGCCAGGTACTCCACAGTCAGAAAGCCCCAAAGAAAATCACACAGAGATCTCTATAAGTTAAAAAGCTGATTGGCCCATTAGGTCAGGCTACTTCTCAGCTCTTGTTGCTTATATTAACCCATTATTCTGATCTATGTTAGCCATGTGGTTCAGTACCTTTTTCCGTGGAACAGATCACATCCTGCTGCCTAGGTGATCTCGGTAGGAGTGGGAGCAATCAACTTCCTCCTTCCCAGAATTCTCCTGTTCTCATTGCATCATTTCTACTTCCTGTATGATTTTCCCACCTATACTTTCTGCTTGGCCAATCAGCATTTATTTAAAACATGATTGACATAATACAGACAATTCTCCCGTACCACTTCCCCCCTCTTAAAAAACAAACAAACAAACAAACAAACAAACAAAGGAAAATATTCATAGTCAATTTTCAATTTTTTGGGAATGTGGGCATCATATTCCAGGCTACTTCTAGCTGGTTGGGCATGCTGATAACCTTATGAGGACCTAAAGAAAATTTACAGTTATGACCAAGTCCTGACTGAAGTATCCTGTGAGTCTTGATTATCTCAGGCAGCAGTCTTGAATCTGTTCTGGATTCAGAACTTTGACATCTGGGCCATCTGTTTCTACTGGAGATTTCTCGAGTGGCCTTCCTTGACCAAAGCTGATTTTTCTTAACTCTGAATAAATCCAGAGCCTCTCGTTTTCTGTGGAAACAAAAGCAAAATCTCTTCTCCAAAGTAACATACCTTTTGACTTCAATTTTGACATCAAGGTATTTTCAAAACACCTATCTTGGATTACTTCTGCAGCATTTATAAGCAAATATCTTTTAGCAGATATTGCTTTTCCTCAGCATTCAAACAATGTAAAGAGAGCATAATAGCATACAGTATCAAGATTCTCTGTGTATTTTTCATCTTTATGTGGCTTTATTTTAGCCTCTAGTTCTTTTGTTTTTACTTTTAACTTTTGAGACAGGTTCTCTGTGTATCTTTGTCCTGGAACTCCCTCTGTAAACCAGGCTATCCTTGAACTCACAGAGATATGTCTGTTTCTGCCTCCCCAGTGCCGGGATTAAAGGTGTCTGCAACGATACCTTGAATTTACAGAGGTCTCCCTGCCTCTGCCTCCCAAGCCTTGGGATTAAAGGTGTGTCCCACCATACCCAGCTACTCTCTTCCTTTCTTCTTTCCTTCCTTCCTTCCTTTCTTTCTTTCTTTCTTTCTTTCTTTCTTTCTTTTTTAGATTTAAAGGGATATTTATTTTTGGGGGGTAAAACTTCCAAAACACCAACCATCAGGAAAGGAGCCTAGTCGCTGGAGCAGGAGCTGGAACCAAGCACCAGAACCAAGAGAGTGAGCCGAGGCTTGCTGCTCTTTTTTTAAAGAGAAATAGACCACACGCCAGTGGGCTAGTATTTCAGCGGCTATTGGCTGAAGGAGAAGAAGGTGCTCTTAATCTCAGGGTCATGGGTTTGTGCCCCCATGTTGGGCGCCATTTTGTAACATGAGGGCTGACTTGTTGGGGTTTCTGTCTTGTCTGGTACCCCACAGCCAACAAGTCCCAAAGAAAATCACACAGAGATCTCTATAAGTTATAAAGCTGATTGGCCCATTAGGTCAGGCTACTTATTAACTCTTGTAGTTTATATTAACCCTTTATTCTGATCTATGTTAGCCATGTAGCTCAGCACTTTTTTCAGTGGGGCAGATCACATCCTGTTGCTTCGGTGATCTGGGCAGGAGTGGGAGGAATCAGCTTCCTCCTTCCCAGAATTCTCCTGTTTTCACTGAATTCTCCTGTTTGTGCTTCCTGTCTGGTTTACCCACCTATACTTCCTGCCTGGCCAATTAGCGGTTATTTAAAACATGATTGACAGATTACAGAAAATTCTTCCACACCAAATAGCTGATGTGACTTAAGGCACCCTCCACTAAATAAGACTCATACCCAACACTGCTTATGTGACCAAGAACCTGAGAAGCAAAATTCTAGGGACCTAGGGAAAAACAAACAAACAAACAAAGCCACTGGTCTAAGAATAGAAATATGTAGTGATAAAATAACTAGATAAATAAGATAAATAAAATAAAATAATATAGATCACTGTTGCCAAAATATTTTAGAGTTGTTGATACAGTTGAATTCCTTGAGCTAGACATACTAAGGGCTCTCCAAGATCTGCTACATTTCCTCAGCTTCCCATTGGATGGACAAAGTATTATCCTTGGATTCTGGCTAATGCTTTATTTCTTCAAAAAGTTATCGGAGAACACACTCTTATCCTATTTATTTTCCTTAGCCATTATTTTCCTGGTAGATTTTTACACATCCTGATGATTTCCCTGCTGGAACAGTTAATTCATTTTCCTGTGTGGCATTGTATTCATATTCACTATACAGTCAACTGTGCTGCGGCTCCAGTGAGGAGAGCGTGAGCAACATCCACTCTTGCTTTCAAACTGGGGTGCAGTGGGGAAGCACCTCCATCTGCTCCAGGCTCACTTGGCTGCTCCTCAAGCCTGGGTTCTACCACAACCTGCTAGGCAAGAAGTGGGCCTGTTCTATTTTATATTTTTATATTTAATATGACTGCATTTTATATTTTTAATTTTAATGCAACTGAATTTAAATATAAAAACATGATTCGGAGATATGAAAGAAATCTATAATAAAATGTTGGTTATAATTAATAGGCAATGTAAGTAAGTGTGCTTTATCATGGTTTCTTTAACTCAAAACTCCTTTATATTCTTTTTAGATTGAAATGAGAGCAGAATTTCATATTATGTATAATTCCAACAGTTGGTATTTATTTTAATTTTATATATTTGGTGAACTTAAATATGCATCAGAAATTTCCTCTCATAATTGGGATAACTTTGAAGATTCTCAGAAGACATGGAATCCTCTCGCTAATGTGCTTTGATATCCTGTAATGACGGGAAATATTTAATGTTCAGGGTAATTGCTCTCAGATTTAGCCTCATTTCCCCAAAGAGCCAACTATGTATAAAGGTATTTTTCTCCTCTGGTAACTTAGAAAAAAAAAAACATGACAGACATGACCACAGGCTAAGCAAATTATAGAAAAATCAGTTGAATAGATAGATTTCCCCGGGCTCCTGCTCTCTATTCCCTTCTACAGGAGAATTCACTCTCCTGTTTCTAATTCTATCCAGAATTGGTTCTATGGTATCTGGACACCTTCAGCATGTACTAATAACTGAGACTTTCTTACTATAGCAATTGCATTTTGAATGAACAAACATATTTTATACTCATGTCTATTAAAGATAATTGGACCAAAGTAATATTTTCAAGTTACCGTTTTTCAATGCCAAATCCTCTGCAGGAGAATTAATGTATTAGATTACAAGAAGGAAATAACTTTAATAAATGTATTCATGAAAGGTTTCCAAATTTGAATGAATATAAGTTTTTTTTGAAAACAAGGAAGAATCTGGTTGTGATCATTCACACCTTCAATCCTCACAATTGGGAGGCAGAGGCAAGTAAATTTATTTGAGATAAAGGCCAGCCTGGTCTACATAGTAAAGTTCCAGGACAGCTAGAGGTACATAAGGATAACCTGTCTCAAAACAAACAAGCAAACATATTAATTAATTAAAGCAAGATAAATAAATAAGAGTAAAGAATATACGTTGACCAACAAAAGGGAATTATATTTATTAATTACTCATTTTTAGTGATTTAATGTAAACCAATTGAGATACTAGTACTCTGTTCAAACAATTAGCTTTTATTTTTGTATTTAAATACTAGTAAGATTAATATATTTTATTTTTAAATATCAGCAAGATTAAATATTGCCACATTGCCCAAGAACACAAAGGATCAAATTGACTAAGCCTTTGGATCACTGTGGATTGTTCTACAGGGTAAACTTGGCAATAAAAGCAGTTCGGGGCATGGAGTACAAAGTATTTGACTTGTGTGTGGATCAATTCCTACTGTTACACAAGCACCTGAAATAAAGATGTGTACCTGTAAAAAGGAGGTTAGAGGAACTGAAGTTCTCCCTGACTTTGCCTTTTTTCCTCTTTTATCTCTGCTTGAAATTCCCACCTTACTGTATTTTACCCTGTCATAGGTCAAAGCAGTTTCTTATTAGCAAACGGTTATAAAACATATTCACAGCATACAGAGGGGAATCCCACATCAACTTTGATATTTTCAATGGAAGGACATGAAAAGAGCATCTGTCATTGGAGCTTTGAGTGACTGGAATTTTGAGTTATATTAAATTTTCTAATATACATTTCCTCTGTGTTTTTTGTTAATTTTTATTATTTGATATAGCTGAGATACTAGCACATGAAAATAATAAATGCAAGGTTAGTTCAGGCTCCCGAGTCAGTCCCTATTTCAAATAAAAACAAAACAATAAGTAAATAAATAGACCAACAAAATAAAATCAGTAAAGATACTATTGCATCCTAAGTTTTACATTTTTTAAAATATTACAGTGAATTCCTTTTCCTTACCTTCTCAAATTACATACATTTTAAACACTTAGCTTGTGTTTAATATTAAGCTCTAGTAATAAATCTTCATACAGGTATAATTATATTCTGATTACATTCAAGCCTACTCTCTTCTATATGTTTTAAAATAATTCCAATAATTGAAAATAACTGTTTTGACTACTGTCTTGGAGAACTATGAACAATATTTATGTGAGAAGTTACAAATTCTGATCTTAGGTACTTTTTTGTTTGTTTCCTTGTATGGACTGAGAACATTCATGATACTGAAGAACCGTGATTGTACTGTTCGAAAGAATCTTCCAAGTTTACCCATAGCATTTAAATAGTAAGAGCTGCCCTGATTTTCACTGAAGTTGCCAAGATTCTTAGGGAAATATAATTGTCTTCAATTAATTCATATTTACCTAACTTATGCTGATATCTCTTCCTGATAGCCCTGGACCTGGTATACTGTTTCAGAGACATTATTCATATGGAACCAGTTAAATATCTGACACTTTCATGGCCATGCAGTTTCTTTAGCAACTACTTAGTTGTGTGCCCTGTTGTGATTTAAGCAGTCCTTCAGACAGCATGGAAATGCACGAGTCTGATTGTGAACACTGAAATCTCCAAAATGTTCAGAGTAGTGAAATTTCTTGACAGATTGTGTTGGTGTTTATGCATTCATTCCTTGTTTGGAACCTCTAAGACTATGCACATTCAGCATTGCAATAAGAGAGTTAGGGGGGCTGTGGCATGTTCTGCAGGAATACCCGTTGTACACGTGGGATGACTATCAACATTCTTATTGTACCTTTTTTTTTTTAAAGTTTCAGTGCAAAACTGATAAATGCATCCCTTTCTGGTGGAAATGTGACACCGTGGATGACTGTGGTGATGGATCTGACGAACCTGACGACTGCCGTGAGTATCCTGAACACTGGCTTTGGATTGTAGTGTTCTTCACATTCCAGACCTGTAAAAACCATCTAGAAAAAGATCATCTCACAATTCTTATAAAAATGTAAAGACAAATAGTTGCAATTTCTTGGATTTGTTCCTGATGACTGATTAATTTTTTTTTCTGAATTCTGAATTTTCTGAATTTTAACTAACTTCCAGTAGTTAGTAGTATAGTAATTGGTGCGATTTTTTTACACAATGTAGTCACCGAATTTGAAATGCAAATTAGCAAGATGCAGAAATACCTTCCCATATAATGGATAGAAAGTTATATTTTCTTTGTCAGTGTTAAAATATTGAAAATCCTTGAGGAGTCCAAATTTTTAATGCTAAATTTTATTTATGGTAAGTTGATTTTATTTGCCCTTAACAGGTACTGCAAAGTGGCTCCTAACTGTGATAACTGTGGTTAGAGCCTCTAAGTTTGCAATCATTGCTAACTTAAATGGTAATGGGCAAACAGAGGACTTCCAGGAAATCCTGGTATAGTTCACTCCATCGGTCATTTCAATCCTTCCTTGTCAAGATGAAGAGCTTACAGTCAATCCTGGTAATTCCCTTAGTGTCTCAGTGCATATTTGGCCTGACTTGGCGCTGACATTTGATTTGTGCGTTGGCCTTGATTGGCTTTGTCAACTGAGTTCAAGATCAGAAGACTTCCACTGAAGAGGAAGTATCGTCTAAGTGAAAGGCAGTTATTTACTTCTGAAGACCCTTCTAGCACCAATTATAAAGCCATTTCACATTTTCAGATTGTTACTTAAATGAACCGTTTCATCTTCCTTTCCGTTACCATCCTCATACTCTGGAAGTTTCTTTCCCGTATTCTCTTTTTATGTGGAAAGCATCAAGCCGCCTCTTTGGTGAGACATAAAATGAAAGCCAATTCTTTCCTGATCTATTTGTGTGTTTGATTTTTTTAGGCATTGTTGACAGATTTTAATTTCATTCTAGTAGACAATGCATGAGGAGAAGTACTTATAGATAATAAGTATAAAGTTATGATCAAATTACTCTTTTTAAAAGCTTTTGAATTGGAACAACAGCCAAAAGAAGGAGTGGTATGGATGATGAAGAACACTTACTAAGACTTATTTGTTATACAAAAATTAATTTTCCACAATAAAATGTATTTTCCTATAAAGTAATGAATAAAGTAAATATAATTTGCCTTTGTATATTTAAACATAATGGCATGTGCCTGCTAATGTCCTGTTAAGATGACCTTTACTGACCAGAGCCTCCATTGTTGAGGGAAACACCACATCAAAGACTTAGAGCAGAGACAGAATCCAAATGATCGTTCTCTTAAATATTTGTGCCTTCTGAATTCTATTTGTAACTTTGAAAAATCATGTTGGAATCCACTTGAGTGATGAGTTAACTGCAGAGTTAATAAGAGTTTCTTCCAGTTGCAAACTTTCAGAATACATGTAGCCAAGTGCTTATGTTCATTTGAACAATTCAGAGAAGATACATTGCTGGTGAAGGGAGCTTATCTTGGTTAAACATTAGTATTAGCATATATTCTTTTAATTAAAAAAGCAAATTTATATATATGGTGAAGACATATATATTTTCTAATATATGCTACAGATATATTAAATAAGTTAAGCCATTTAGCATATATATTATCTTATGTGCTCATTATTTGCTTTGCTTTGAAAACATGGAGAATATTTGTCAGCAATCATCAAGTGTGGAACATGTTAAAAAATAAAGCGGCTACAATGTATAATCATTCTCTGGAATTTAATTTTCTTGTCTTGTTGAATTTTTATGTCCTGTGGCCAGGATCTCCCAAGTCTCTCACTCTGTAACCACTAATAACTACCATTTTATTGTTTGTTTTAATGAGTTGTTTGTTTGTTTGTTTGTTTTAAAACATCAAATACAAATGCCATAAAAGAGTATTTGCTCTTTCTTGGCCTGGACCATTTGATGTGATTAATGCTTTCTAGGTCCCCCAAATTTGTCACAAATATGACTTCTTTCTTATTTAAGCATGATTTAAGCACTTTGATTTCATTTCTTTCGTACACGTCCATCTACATCAGAACTACCTAATAACATGCCAGTTCTATTTCGCTTTTAAAAAAGTTTTCAGTAAATTTCTGTCCTATGTACTAATTCATATTGCTATCAACAGTTTACAGTCCCTTTTTTCACACTTGCCCAATATTTGAAAAACTTTGCTTTTAAAAATATAATGCATATTTTGATCAATTTGAGCTGATATCTCATTACAGTTTTAATATTTATCACCTTTGAAATTACTAGTGTATTTTATACTTTTTTCTTTTAAGCATTTAGCCCACTCTTAAGATTTTCTAATTTGTTAATTTATGTTTGAGTTGATTCTGTCATGCATTTAGTGTGTCAAACCATGATGAAGATGTATATTTTTTGAAAGATGTCTCCCTTCTCATAGGTTGTCTCTCCTACTTTGATTGTTTCATTTTCTTTGCAAATAATTTATTTTGATGTAATGATCTTGTCTAATTTTTCTCTTGTTACCTAGGTTTTAGAGATCACTCTCTTATCCGTCATCGTGGAGACTTTTCATTATATGTTTAAACCATAGTTCATCATGATTTTCAATAACATTTCTGTGATCATTAGCACATAAATGTTTATTTGCAGTTGGTAGGTTTGATCTTTACATATCTAGTGACATAGCAAACAGAGCCATCATGATTTAAAAGTGGCATATATAAATCTGTGAAGGGTTTGGGTATTTTTATAAACATTTTATTTTTAAATTTTATATGTATGAGTGTTTTGCTTTCATGTACATCTTTGTACAACATTTGTGCAGTGTCTATGGAGATCAGAAGAGGGCATTGAATCCATTAGAACTGGAGTTACAAAGCTTTGGTAGCTACCACGTGGATGCTGGGAACTTATTTTAGCACCTCTGGAAGAGCAGTAAAATCTCTGAACTGCTGAGCCATTTCCCCTGTCCTAGTTTGTGTTTGAGTTGCTGCATCATCACAATTTGTATAAATTGACCGTGTGTAACCTCATCTAAGAAGGCAAGAAGACTTGATCCAAGTCTCACACACTTGATAACTAACATAGTGCTGTTTGTATAAACACAGTGATCAAGATTTCTCTGTCACTGCAAGTTGAAATTGCATTTGATATGATGTTTAAGTAGAGGCCTGATCTACTTTCAACTTTTCCCTTTTTTTTCAATCAACTTTTAAAGGATTCATTCATTTTTATTTTATGTTTATCGGTGTTTTGCCTGCATGTGTATCTGTATATCCCATGTATGCAGTGTCTGTGGTGGCCAAAATTGGACATTGGTTCCCTAGGGGTTAGAGATGGTTGTGAGCTACCATGAGACTGCTGATAACTGTATCTGGGTCCTCAGAAAGAGTAACCACTACCCTAAATATTTGAGCTATCTCTTGATAGCACCATGTTAACTCTTAAACATTCATTTGATCATTGTAACCCCTTTGTTGGGAGAATTACTTATATAACAAAAATACTAATAAAAGAAATTTTGCAGGAAATAAGAGGAAACAGAGGTATAATATGCATGAATCAAGCAGTTAAAAAATTATAAGTGAAAGGGTACTGAAATTTTTATTAAGAAAGGAGAACATACATTAAGAGTTACTTTTTAGAGAGCATAAAATTTTCTGCAATGCTGCAATTAAGAACATAATATGTATCCTGAATCAAGTTTGAAACTTCAATTATATTTTATTCTTCAACTTGAGTTAATAAAGAAATTAATATTAACATAAATGTCAGTAATTAATAGTCCATTGGAATCATGAGTTCAAAATAGTGCTTCACTGTGAATAATATGAATTGTGTGACTATTTCAGAGTCAGGTCTGAGTCTGAACCTGGTGTTTACTTTCGGAAATTTACAGTTCCTTGGCAGAACTGTTAATATCAACCACACTTGGTTTCCCTATTTTTAAATAGTTGTAATATTGGTCATGTGAAAGGCTATAATTTTTATAACTAAAAATCTTCACTGATAGGTCTTCTCTAGTAACTAACACAGAAAACACTCAGTAGATCTTCTTTATTTTTAATTCTTTTTTATATATAAGCAAACGTATTGTGAAAGTGCTACTATTTATAAAGTGTTATAATAATAAAAATGGAATGCAAAATAGTTTTGACATCGAAATATTGTATGCAATTAATATTAAAAGCAACATGTTCTAATTGTGATGTGCACAGGACATATTCAGTTAGCATTGAAGAATATATGCTGAGGCCACAAGTACCTTGTAGGCAGTAATGCAGAAAGAAATAATACTTAAAAAATGGAGCTAGAGTAAAGGCTCTTTATTCTGGTATGTTTACGAACAGCCTGACACTGAGCTGAGATCATTACTGAGTGCTCTCCTAGTGTGTGTGTGTGTGTGTGTGTGTGTGTGTATGCACATGCATGTTTATGTGCAAATGCATGTGTGTTGATATGTGCACAGGGAGATCACCAGAGGTCAATTTTGAGTTTCCTCCTCAGATGAGACAGGGACTCCTAGCCTGGAACTCAGATACTTGACTAGGCTGCCTGGCTCACATTCCTCAGGGCTCAACTTGTCTTTGCTGAACCAGAACCAGGATTATAAATGTAGGCCACTATATTACCATTATTTTTTTTTTTTAGTTGTAGTGTGCATGTTGAAGTTTTGTGTCTCTGGTAAGAGAGCCCATGAAGTGCAAGTCAGGAGGTCATCTGAGTTGCCCATTACTTAGATGGTCACCAATCCAGTAGATCTCTAGATATGAGGCTTTCGCTTTTTGCTTAACATATATTCATTGCAAAATGCCAATGACAGTGTCAGAAAATTTCCGTGTAAGACATCAGGATCTTAGATTATCATCTACAATACCTGCACGCTTTCTCTCCCAGCTGAATTTAAATGTCAGCCAGGACGGTTTCAGTGTGGAACAGGACTCTGCGCACTGCCTGCTTTCATCTGTGATGGGGAGAACGACTGTGGAGACAACTCAGACGAACTTAACTGTGGTAGGTGATTAAACTCCTAACTTGGGTGCATCCATCTAGTCCTTGATTGCTCATGACTGCACTGATGTAAATGCAGACTTGGGTCTCAGGTCACATTATTTTCTTCTCTTTGTTTTAGACACGCATGTCTGTCTGCCAGGTCAGTTCAAGTGTACCCAGAACCAGAAATGTATCCCCGTAAACCTGAGATGTAATGGCCAAGATGACTGTGGGGACGAGGAAGATGAAAGGGACTGTCGTAAGTCATGCCGAATGTCAGGTCATGTTGGACTTTTGAATGCTAACTGAAATGAGAATCAAAATTAATCTTCATAAAGTCATGTGCTGTAGAGAAACAAAAGAATAATATGGACAAGAAATGACTAAATTCTGTCAATTACAATGCTTTATTTAAGAAGTTCTACAAAAAACAGAGAAGGAAATGAAAAGATACAAATAATCTTTCTTTTAACAGCTGCCTGGAGATTTTGTTAGACGTGAACAGGATATACTCACCCTTGTCATTATAAGCAACATAGCAGTCGATTACAAGATGTTTTCTCATAAATGGACTTTCTCCCATATTGAGTAAAAGCACCTTATGATTATTGATAAATGACTTGTGGAAAATCAGCTCCATTTTTAGTGGAAATTTTCTCCCATGAAATACCAGTTGAAATTATGCAATATCAAAGCACAATTAGTTTTAAATAAAGCTTCACGTAGTAATCCCTAAAATCCACTAAAAAGAATAAGAGTAAATTATTTTGTTCTTGTCACATCGTACTTACGTCTCTACCCAAACATCAAATGCAATGAAAGAAGGCAAATGACTTTATTCCCCATGGAGAAATGGGTAGACAGAAATGTAGTTATGTATGCACACACATACGCACATGCACACGCACACATGCACAAACATATGCTGACATAGAACCCGGAAGAGGGAGCACCTATCAATTTTCAGGGTTTCAACAAAGCTGCCGTGAATATTTCTGTCCTGATGAATTTTTATTTCATTCTATAAAGCTTGTTTCAGTGAATAATGTTCAGTCTTTCAGCAATTTGATTGAGGTGCTGTGATCTGAGTAGTATGGACCTGTTCTCACTGCTGGCCACTGTAGCAGGGGCTGCGGTAAAATGACCAGGGTAGCTATAAGTTTATAGTCTGAATCAAGTGTTTACTACTCCCTCCAAAAGCTCAACTACTTCTGAGGATTGTTATTAAACTTTTTGACTTTTCATTTCCTCACTTATTTATTGTCTTCTGAGTTTAGTCATTTTGGCTTATAAAATGAATCAGGATGAGCTCTAAAAATGTTTGGAAATCTATTTTGGAAAGCAGAATTCTCCATCTTAAAAGGTGGTTTCCAAATATATAATCTCTAGCTAACTTGAAAATGTTGATTTTATTAATGTATCATCACAATAATATATTCTCTTTTCTTTTTCCAATGTGGAAGGCAATAGGGTGCACATTACAGGAATTAAAATTTACATTTCCTCTGCTCAGTACTCCATTAACGAAAAAAGACATTCTTATTGGACATCTCAAATACTTGTCTAACCGCTTTTTAAAAATCACAGATTCATTTGTGCTGAATGTCACACATTAATAGATATTATTTTTCTTAAGCTGAAAACAGCTGCTCTCCTGATTATTTCCAATGCAAGACAACGAAGCATTGCATCTCCAAACTGTGGGTATGCGACGAGGACCCAGACTGTGCAGATGCCTCCGATGAGGCCAACTGTGGTGAGTGTTTTGCAGCTACAAAGTCAACTCCATGTACTGGTGCCATAATCTGAGCTGAGCACAGAGGGAAAAAAAACTAAGCATAGTCCAGCAGCAAGTGTACATGGACAAGTTAGCTCCTCTGTGCTGGGAGCCCTCCCAAACTTAGATGAACTATTTACAGAAAACAAGCTGAGATAGAAGGAAATGAAGTGGATGGCCTGGTTAATAAAGGCACAGATTAAAATGGAATGAAATGTGGTTGATGAGCTGTTTACAGAAAGCATAGCATAAGATGGAAGTAAATGCAAATGATGAGCTATTTAGAGAAATTATGGGGTGAATCAAAACATAACGGAAGAATAGGAAAGTGAATAAAATACTGGGTCCATTTTATTAGATGACTATGATTGTGAAAACTTTTTTGAAATGTTAATATTTGCAATTATCTTTTAGTACAATGTTTTCTTATAATTTAGAACGAAGGTTATAGTCATAGATTACTGCAAGTATCCTGTTTTGAAAGTGGCAAGACCAAGAAGGGATGAAACGCAGCTCTTAAGTCCAACTCTTTATATCAACATTTATTCAATACTAATTTCATCCATTTTGAAGGCAAATACATCAACTTGGCATTCAGAAAAGAGAAAGCATTTAAACCAGTAATAGATTAGAAGAGATGAAAATTGTGCAAAATGAATATGGGACTTCCAAGAGATTCAGAACTTTCTAAATGCATTCACAGAGATTCCTCATTGGGAAGAGAATTAAAATAATAAGGTTCTGAAATTCCATTTATAGAGAAGAGCAAAAATGACAGATCTTAAGTCACTTTCTTAAAATAATTCCATAAACCTGTCTTCTCAGCACACAACCATTGTAGCTTACCATAGTGTTCTATGATTGTCAGTTACCACTTGGTATGTACAGTTAATCATAACATCTCCACCCATACTGTTCTTCAATTCCCCCATTATTAAGGGCTTTGGTAAGCAAATTAATTTCACTGGCAGATTAGCTGTGTTGCCTTCTGCAAGGTTTTTAATCAAGGCAAATAAGATGAGGTATTAAATTTAAATTACTTACTGGCTAGAGTGTAATTTCTATAGTTTAATTTTGAAATTTTGACATAATTTTGTTTTTTATAGATTATAAAATTCAACAAAAACATTGCTCGATTAGTTATCAGAAATAAAAGTACTGGTGCTAATCACACTAACAAGACTTGATCTTTCTTTAGTAGCTTTATCTTTGGAGTATGATTATTCCATTGAAGATACTTAACCAAAAACATAGAATAGGTTGGCATGTGCTTTGATTTTTTTCCCTTTCAAACACATTGATAGAGGCCACTTATTGATACCTGGCTGCTCAGCCCCAAAATAATCACACAGAAACCATATTATTTAAATCATTGCTTGGCCCATTAGCTCTAGCTTCTTATTGACTAATAGTTACATATTACTTTAATATATCTCCGTTAATCTGTACATCACCACAAGGTCATGGCCTATCAGCTAAGTTTCAGCACTTCTGTCTCTGGGGGTGGCTCCATAGATTCTCTCTGACTCTGTCTCCTTTCTCCAAGCATTCAGTTTAGTTTTCCCTGCCTATGTTCTGCCCTATCAATAGGCCAAGGCAGTTTCTTTATTCACCAGTGGTAGCCACAGAATACAAAGGGGAATCCCACATCACAAACATGGTCAGGAAATTTGAGTGACATTGTGCTGAGAGCGGCCACACACTACCAGAACCACAACGCTTTCAGGACAGGGACCCTTTTTTAAGGGTGAACCCATTCGATGGAGCCCTATGTAGGGTCCATACCTTGTAAAGCATCCCAATTTGGTGTCATCCAGGAGTTCTCAGCAAGACTGTCTATGCCTTAGAAAAGTAAGAAATTAACAGATTGAAATATGAAGTAAATACATAGGAAATGAATAACTTATAAATACATGTGTATATGGATAGCAATTATGGCTTAAGGAGCAGAAAAATGATGCAATGGGTAGAGGTACTTTGCATACAGGCCTGATGACCACAGTTCTATTCCTGAATCTCACAAGGGATATTACATGAGATAAATGCCTTTCCTGAGAGAGTGGTCCTAGGGCCTCCGCACACATGCTTGTGTGCTCAGTCATCAACAGAAATGCACACATATAAACACAAAATAAATAAAATTTCACAAATTACATCGTATTTTCTTTAATTTGGAAACATTTTGTGATGTATCATTATATAAATATGAATAGACAAGTAATTAATCTATTTTCTTGCTGAAGATTATTTCTATGTATTAGAATCATTAAAAATTTTAGTAAATTGAAGACAAAACATTTAATAAACCTGTATTGTAAACATTTTGCATCGGTGTTCATTTTTATTAATTTAATAAAACCCAGAGGGAGGCTGGCGTTTACTATACAATCAGCTACCAGTACTTACTTTACTTTAACTGTACTTACGTTAGCTTTGGGTCCTGGATTGAGGCTGAGGAATGAAATTCAACTCCAGCACAGATGCCTGTAACTAGAGCAATGTACTACATGATAGTTGTACTCAATCAAGTGTGAATTTCCTCCAATTTACATTTAAGATAGCCCTTTGCAAATGCTTATTCCACAAGGAGGAAATTTCAAAAGGATGGCACATAAATGGCGACATCTGCTTAGTGATTTGAATCTGTATTTCTTATATTTTAATAACAATGACAAACTGATGCAATATATTTTATGCCGCAAACACATGATGTGAGCATTCTCATAGAGAGATTGTGTGGTAGGACTAGAGGCAGCTGTGTTAAGGATTGTAGCATTTCTCTTTGGAGATATTTAGAGGAACTTGATAGCAGGACTTTATTGTTGGAAAACAGGCGTGTATCTATCCATAAACACCTGAGGGATTTCTAGAAAACCTAGACCCTAGCCTGTGCAATAGAGTTCAGAGAACTAAGTCATTGTTGTAAAAGCCCAAGCTTCCATATGTATTCAAACCCTACTCTGATCTTAAATTTCACATGGTACATGGGGTCTCTTGAACACAGATTTTTCACAGATGCTTGCTTGTGGTTGTTCCTACAAAAAGGCGTCTTGCCTTACTGTTTCTCATCTTATACTTACTCTAGTTTGAATGATTTTTAAAATACCCCTAACATCCTGAGGAGTCATTATAATATACCATATCTGGACACTATATATGGTATTCATCTCCCAGTGGAGTTTGGGGTTGATGATTTAATTCTAAAACTTTAAGGTACAATCACAGAGCATCCTGTTTCTCTTTTAAAAGCCTGCCCAATGCAATTCTTGTTTCAGCAATTTGAAATTCTTAAAGGTAATAATTTAGTATCACATATTTCTAATCACTCAAGTAGCTATGATGAAAACAAATGCTTTTGAAGATTGCTAAGGAGGATAATTATTTTTACTATATACAAAGAAAATTTTGTTGTTCCAATGATATTTCAACAGTGGTGCTTTGTCTTTGTTACAGTTTATACTCTCTCTTCCTTTTGTGTGTGTGTGTGTATTTTTTTTTTCGAAACAAGATTTCTCTGTAGCTTTGGAGCCTGTCCTGGAACTAGCTGTTGTAGACCAGGCTGGCCTCCAACTCACAGAGATCTGCATGCCTCTGCCTCCTGAGTGCTGGGATTAAAGAAAGGTGTGCCCCGTCATTGCCCGGTTATAGCTTATGCTTTTTATACATTTAGCATGTTTTTCTTTAATCTATTCATTTTGAGAAACTCACTATTTTCTCTCTGTGCAACCATGACAACAAGTCGTCTCTGCATATTTGTGTGTGTGTGTGTGTGTGTGTGAAAGAATATGAAACCACTTTTGTAGTGTTGGAATATTCAGGTTACCAACATTTTAAGGATCTTTACTCACTGAAGATCTGCCCACCAAAAGGCTGGGCACTTATTTCTTGACACTTCTTTTTATTTTTTCCTGAGTAAAATAGACTATGAGTTTGAAAATATGTAACAAGAAACTAACTGGAACCACACAAAGAGGCAGGTAACCTGCCAAATATTCTAGACTCTGGAGAGATCTGTAGTAAACTGGGAGGAAATAGATTCTTGTCTACGAGGAATTTAAACTGAATTGATATAGAAACCAATTTACTTTAACAAAAAGGTACAGTTGATGTAGTTGTTTTCTTGGAAATTGTCACTGGTCTGTTCCTAATCTGTGACTTTTGTTTGTTTGTTTGAAAAACTTTTTGATAAGCCTTTTTTCTCATTCTTTTCAAGCCCATTTAATTCTCTAAAGTGGCAAGATAGTAACCTGTGAACACTTTTCTATTAAACAGAGGGAAGATTTACAGTAGCATATGAAAAGAATAAGTCTTATCATCTTATAGAAAAAAAAAACACTAAGTAGCAAGTATAGACTTTATATTCAGATTCCTGAGAGCTAATTTTTACTTGGGAAAAGGTGCTCAGTTAATTAGATTTTACTGTATAAAATCCCATTTAAATAGAATTTGGGGTAACATTTTCATGCAAGACTCCTCACTTCTATTTTTAACTGTTTTAAGTTTGCTTGGCAGTATGCCTCTATGTCTGTGCTCTATATTGCTGAAATCAAGCAACTCCAAGGGAAGGTTGAATTTCTTTGTATATTAATCACTAACAATCGGTAAAGCATTTATGTGTAAGTAAAAAGGGTACGGTTTCTAGAGTCATATTTAAATATCCTAGATGCATTCTTACAAAAATAATATTAAGTATCAAGCATCAACATTGCTTGTTAGGTGTCAAGTTTCCTTCACTAATACTCTTCGAAATATGATTAAGACAAGAGAAAAACCATTTTAGTCATCACAACTACACACATGCTTGTGTAGAAAATGATGGAAGTAGATGGAAAGTAGACGGAAAGGGGAGGCGAAGTTCAGTCTGAGATGTTAAATCTTCCTGGATTATGGACATTCCACGTAAGTTACTGTGTATTCTTATTGCCATTTTAAATATTAGCCTTCAAAATAACATTCCTATTTTTCTGAATGTTTTCTTACAGTCAATGACTACCCTCTGAAATTCTCCAAGAGGTTAGCATGATGTAAAGTACTATTTAAGGTCAAGTAAAAGGAAAAAGCAGGACTTGCCTATGACATATGGCTTTTCACACTGAGAATTCTACTTTTCACATCCATTGCTTCCCTGCATAAGTGCTAAGACATATCCATCCCCAGAGCTCACCTGTCTTCCTTTAATAGAGGCTGGGGCTTTTCTGGATGTTAAGGAAAAGCAGGAGAAATATAAAATCCTACTGTTCACTGAAGTTTATATAATTGTACTGTGTGTCAAAACTATATTTTTGATCAATAGCATTTTTACTATGTGGACCATATATCTCATATGGTTCTGGGTTACCTCAGTTGGAATGATTGTTTCCAGTGATTTCATTTCATTTTTATTAACAACTGAAAAAATATACCACTATGTAAAAAACATTTTTATTATTCAACCATCAGTAGAAGGATATCTGTGGTTTTTTTTTTCTATTTCTGACTATTTTAGATAGAGCATCACTGAACATGTGGTCAGATATCTCTATAATGTGATATATATTCATTTTAGAATATGCCCAAGAGTTACTGGGCCCTAACGTTTTCCTTGAGAAATGGGGCAAAAAGTCAGAACATCAACAAACAGACACTGGGAGTCAGGTCGAAGTTTTACAGAAGACTCATTTATTTAACAATGGGGGAAAAAATATGTGCCCAGCACCTAGGTGTTCTCCTTCCTTGACAGTTGACATTTCATTCTGGTCTATCTTTTGGCTAGGCATGATTAGGACTTCTGACAACTCCTGGTGTTAGGCACTCAGGAAACACCACTTTATGGCTCCTTGTTGGCTAGGCACAGTCAGGACCTCTCACAGCTCTAGGTAGACTCCAGGTTGGTTTATTTTGGCCTTGTAGACCTTAAATTCTTACACCTAAGAGTGTGTACTATTTTTCTACTGCTGTGATGAAACACAACGACCAGAAACAACTTTTTAAAATCATATTATCTACCTTTTTTTTAGAAGCATAAGAGTTTACTAGTCCACCATCGGAGGTAGGCATGGCAGAAGATGCAGACTTGGCATCTGGATCAGAAATCTGATAGATCAAATCTCAGTCACAAGCACGAAGCAGAGAGAAAAAATTAAAAGTGGCCCAAGACTTTGGAATCCCAAACCACAACTCTGATTTGCTTCATTATGTATGGGCACACCTCCTAAAGTTTCATGAACACAATAAACAAATGGTGTCCAAGTATTCAAATACATGAACCTGTGGGGAACACGTCTTATTCAAACAATTCTCTGTACTTTTTAGTCTCCAAAGGTTTATTATAGTACAAAATACACTTTTCCCAACTTTAAAAGGCCAATAATCATTCTATTCCCAATACTGTTTAAATGATTATATCTCTTCATCAGAGACTCGAGGCAACCACTTAAAGTGAACTGTAAAACCAAAAATCAAATTATATGTTTTCATTATTCAATGCTATAAATTTCACACTTCTGTTTGAAAATGGAGGGAATGAAGTAGTAGTGAGGGAAGTCTGTACCAAAACAAGACTGAAACCCATTAAGGTTAATACCAAGTCCAATAGCTCCATTTCCAGTATCAAAGGGATAGATAGCTCAGTCTCTCAAGGTTTGCTGCCTCCATTGTGTATCTCTCTTCTGTTGGTTATACTCCTCACATGAAGCTCTTCTCCATAAATGTCTCATGACTTCGGCACCTCCATCATGTTAGTGTCTTTGATGTCACCCAGGCTTCTCTTTTACAGTTTTTATCAAAGCCCTATCAGAGACTCACAGGTACTTTCATGCCTTGTATTTTCTTGCCTTAGCTGCTCTCTCAACTACAAAGGAAGAATCTAAATCTCCCTCACTCTTGCAATGTCCATGCCTCTAAACTTAATAGTATGTGGATGATGTTGACAAGTCTGGCTACCAGAATAGACAGATAATCAGATATTTGAATCATAATTGCAGAACCTGTAGTATTCTGTTGCTTTCCACAAGCTGAAAATTTCATGAAATGTTTTTCAAAAATTAGAAGGCTAGTTCATTGGTGTCTTTCACTGAAGGTACCCTTTCCTAAGGTTGAAGTATAGAGTGAGTGGTCCCTCCTTAATGGCACTTATAAACATGACAATTAAAACATCTCTGTTACCACAAGCATTGACTGCCACTTTAATTTTCCTGCTCTTTCTTTCCTATCTAACTGTATCTTCTCGATTTCTCTATACCGCACTTGCTACTTTTTATGTAGACTTGCCTAAGAGGAATCATTTGTAATTGTGGCACAGAGCAATATAATACTTCATTGATAGTTCTTCTTCTAAAGAAATTTATCTACTATGTTTCAACTTACCCTAAAGTAAGTTCTCAGGAAAAGGTAAAAATCAAAATATAACAAACAAATAAAAACAAAATAAAAAACAAAAGCAAAAGGCAAGAAAAAGAAAGACAGGTTCTGTGTCAAAATATTACAAGAGGGACTTCAACTAGAATTCAATCCTTTTTCTAATCTAAAGTAAGAAAGTCTTTCAAATGACTGCAAAAATCAAAAAACAAAATGGTTAGGATCTCAATATTAACACCCCACTTCTGGTACCAACTTTTGTAATCATTACTTTTCTGCTGTTGTGATTAAAACAAATCCCAAATGGAAGAGTTTAGCTGGCAATAACTTTTCGAGAGAGTAAGAGACCCTGAAATAAGGAAAACATGAGAGCAATCTGTAGGTATGACAACAAGCAAAAAGTTTAGGGATTGATCACATCTCAACAGCAAGCACGAAACAGAGAAGTCAATATGGAAATGGGTAAGGCTAAGAAATTTCAAATGTTTCTCCCAGTAAAATATTTTTCCTGAAAGGTAATGGCACCCAAAGCCTCCCTAAGCAGCACCTCAAAGGGGACTGAGTATTCAAATATCTAAGCTTATGGGGTGCATCTCTGATGCTAACCAGAACCAGGAGTGCAGCTGCATCAGATGATGTTTCTACTTTCAGCTTTTTGAGAAATGACTATACTGGTTTGCACAGTAGCACATGAGTTCTTTATAAAATTATATAACATTTATCATCCTTTATTGTTTTATATTTTCAGATTTTATTATAGTCATTCTAATTGGGGCATGATGCAATCTCAAAATACTTTTAATTTTCATTTATCTGATAGTTGAGAATGTTGAACATATTTCTCAATTGTTTTTATCTCCCCCCTTTTTAAAGAATTTTCTGATTAATTGTACACCTCATTCTAATTGTTTATTTTTATATTAGTTCTTTTAAAAAATATATTAAATTTTTTTAAAATACCAATCCAAGTTCTCACTCCCTCTCCTCCTCTTATTCCTTCCATGCACACTTCTGCCACACCACCTTCCAATCCTCAAAGAGGGTAGACACATTGATTTGTGAAAGGTCCAAATCCTAGGCTGAGCAAGATATACATTCAAAGAGAAAAGGTCCCCCAAAAAGCCAATACATGCAGTAGGAACAAATCTGCGTGGATAAGGAAACTCAACATTTCCTTAAGTATATTTTAGCCATTTGAGATTCTTCTGTCAAGAATTCTCTGTTTAGTTCTGTACTCCATTTTTAATTGGATTATATAGAATTTTAATGTTTAATTTCTTGAGTTCTTTATATATTTTAAGATTAATCCTTTGTCTGATGTGAGGTTGGTGAAGATCTTCTCCCATTTAGTAGTTTGCCTTTTTGTATTATTGATTTTGTCCTTTGCTTTACAGAAGCTTCTCAGTTCAGGAGGTTCCAATTATTCATTGTTGCTCTCAGTGTCTGTGCTACTGGGGTTATGTTTAGGAAGTGGTCTCCTGTGCCCGTGCATTGAATACTGCTTCGCACTTTATCTTTTATCAGGTTTAGTGTGGTAGGATTGATATTGATGTCATTAATCCATTTGGACTTGAGTTTTATGAATGGCTATAGATATGGATCTATTTTCGTTCTTCTACACTTATGCCAGCACTATTTGTGGAAGATGCTTTCTTACTTCCATTGTAAAATTTTAGCTCCTATGTCGAAAATCAGGTGTTCATAGGTTTGTGGGTTAATATCCGGGTCTTCTATTCGATTCCATTGGTAGACTTTTCTGTTTTTATGCCAAAACCAAGCTGTTTTCATTATTGTAACTCTGTTATAGAGCTTGATGTTAGGGATGGTGATGCCTCCGGAAGTTCCTTTATTGTACAGTATTGTTTTGGTTATCCTGGGATCTTTGTTTTTCCATATAAAGTTGATTATTGTCCTCTCAAGGTCTGTAAAAAAATATGTTGGAATTTTGATGGGGATTGCATTTAATCTATAGATTGCTTTTGGTAGAATTTCCACTTTTACTATGTTAATTCTACCTATCCAAAAGCATGGGAAATCTTTCCATTTTCTTGTATATTCTTCAGTTTCTTTCTTCATAGACTTAAAATTCATGTCAAATAGGTCTTTTACTTCTTTGGCTAGTGTTACTCAAGATATTTTATGTTATTTGTGGCTACTGTAAAAGATGATATTTCTCTGATACCCCTCACACTTCTTTATCATTTGTGTTTAGGAGGGTTTCTGGTTTCTTTGAGTTGGTTTTATATCCTGCCACATCACTGAAGGTGTTTATAAGCTATAGGAGTTCTATGGTAGAGTTTTTGGGGTCACTTATATACACTATCATATCATCTGCAAGTAATGAAAGTGTGACTCCTTCCTTTTCAATTAGAAACGCTTTGATCTCCTTTTGTTGTCTTATTGCTATTGCTAAAACTTTAGGAAATATGTTGAAGAAATATGAAGAGAGTAAACAGTCTTGTCTTATTCCTGATTTTAGTAGAATTGCTTTGAGTGTCTCTCCATTTAATTTGATGTTGGTCATTGGGTTACTGTATATAGCTTTTATTATATTTAGATATTTCCTTGTATCCATGATTTGTCCAGGACTTTTATCATGAAGGGGTGTTGGAATTTGTCAAATGTTTTTCAGCATCTAATGAAGTGATCATATGGTTTTCTTCAGTTTATTCAAATGATGGATTATTTTCATAGATTTTTATATGTTGAACCAGCCATGCATCTCTGGGATGAAGCCGACTTGATCATGGTGGATGATTTTTTATGTGTTTGTCAGTATTTTATTGAGTATTTTTGAATATGTGTTCATGAATGAGATTGTTCTATAATTCTCTTTCTTGGTTGAGTCTTTGTGTGCTTTTGGTATTAAGGTACCTATAGCCTCATAAAAAGAGTTTGGCAATATTCCTTCTGTTTCTATTATGTGGAATACTTTGAGGTATATAGGTATTAGCTCTTCTTGGAAGTTCTAATTCTTCACTGAAACCATCCAGCCCTGGACTTTTTTTGGTTGAGAGGTTTTTGATGACAGATTCTACTTCTTTGAAGTTTAGAGGTCTATTTAAATTTAGCACCTGGTCAATTCTTCTGATCTCTGATACTTATTTTGGGTCACAAATATTGTGTGGACTTTGGATAAAGTCCTATGGGATTTTTGTAAAGAATGTATATTTTTTGGTGCTTAGGAAGAAATGTTCTATAGATATCGTTTAGGTCCATTTGACTACCTGAAGGATTTCTTTATTTTTTCTTGTTGTTGTTGTCATTGTTGTTTTTCTCAATGATCACTCTTGGTGAGAACTGGTTGAGGTACTGATCCAGAATCATTGTATTGGAGTTAATCTATTGTTGATGATCTAATATCATTTAATTTAATGAAATTTAATTATCTTCCATTGTTTGGTGGAAGCATGATTTGGATTCTGCATATTGATTTTTCATTTAATGAGTAATAAATGCTCCTATTTATGTCTTTCTCTTCTAATTTGTTAAGGTTTGAATTCCCACCTTTAGAAATTGGATTTTTTTTATATATTGTTCCTTAGTTCTCTTTGATTAGAATACTTTTTCCACCCTTTTACATTAACATTGCTAAAGTGATGTACTTGTTGGAGATTTCTATAGGAGCAAAACTCAGAACTCTTAATAAAGGGGATTTATTAGACTGACTCACAGGATATATTCCAGCAATTCTAACAGTGGTTTTCACACAACAAAAAGATCAGACTCTCATAGTTCCATGAAACTGGATGTTTCTTAATCCCAATCTTGAACCTGGGAGGATTCTTGGAGAGCTGTTTGATTTAAGTCTATCTTGGAATCTTGAAGGAGGCTGATTTAATACTGGCCACAACAATATAGTAGACAAACTTGACAATTACACTTGGGTCAATCAGGCAAAAAGAAAAGCTTGCTTGTTTCATGTCATGTTATATGGACTATGAAAAGAAGATTATGTGCAGATTTTTCTGCCTTAATTAATCTAATTAAGAAATTGGCCTAAATGATAGCTCAGTATCTTTGGGTTTTTTTCTTTTATCTTCTTTTTTGATTGAAATAGTGTGTTTATAAAAGTTATATATTTTTAAATTCATTCTTCTTTTATATATGTTATCCTGACCACAGTTTATCCTCCCTTTTTGTCTCTCAGTTTCTCTCTACCTCTATTCCTCTCCCTTTAATCCACTACTCTTCCGTGTTCCTTTGGAAAAAAGTAAGACTCAGAGGGTGTTAACAAAGGGTGGCATATTAAGTTCCAATTAGACGAGGCAGCTCCCCCATATTAAAGCTGGACAAGGTAACATGGTAGGGGAAAAGGCTACTGAATATCCAGATGTAGATCCAAACACCTATGGACCTGACTTTTATAAAGAAGCCAGATTTATACAGTGGGGGGATAAAGAAGCCACCTTTTACAAATACGCAGCTCTAACTGGGTGTCTGCATGTGGAAGAATACAAATAGACCCCTATCTATCATTCTCCATAAACTCAAGTCCAAGTGGATCAAAAACTTCAAGAAAAAACCAGATACATTGAATCTGATAGAAGAAAAAGTGGGGGATAGCCCTGAATGCATTGGCACTGGAGGCAAAACCATTATTACAGGCATTGAGATTGACAAATAGTAAATAGTATGTCATGAAACTGAAATGTTTATGTAAAACAAAGGTCATAATAGATTTGAAAAACCTGCAGTCTACAGAATGGGAAAAGATTTTCAACCTCCCAATATCTGACAGAGTGCTAATTTCTAAAATATATACAATTAAAAAAAAACCTAGGCACTAATAAATCAAATAATTTAATTAAAGTGGGATGCATATCTAAACAGTGAATTCTCAACAGGAGAATCTGAAATGTGAAATGGGAAAGAAGCTCTGAAATAAATGTTAAGCATACATACCCATCTTGGGAATGCAAATCAAAACTACTCTGATATTTAACCTTACACCTGTCAGAATGTCTAAGATAAAAAAAAATGCAAGTGACAGCTCATGCTGGCAAGGATGTGTAGCAACAGGAGCACACCTCCACTGATGGTGGGAGTGCAAACTTGTCCAGCAACTTTAAGAATCAATATGGCTATTTCTCAGAAAACTGGGAATCAATGTACCTTAAGACCTAGTTATATCACTTCTGGGCATATACCCAAAGGATGCTTCATCCTACTACAAGGACGCTAGCTCGACTAATATTCATAGCAATTTTATTAATAATTGTCACACATTATAGATAAAGTGTGATAGTTTTAAAGTCTGTTGACCTACTATATCTAGTGTATATAGATACAATATGATACCGCATATTTATTGCATATATACTCTAAGAAATCTACGTGTGAGCTGATTGACAAGAGCTATGACTATCACCAGAGTGAGGTAGATGAGGAAAGAAAACTTGTCAGTTTGTTTTTCAACTGTATTTACTTCTTGATGGTTTGAAATTTCCACTAATTCTATGTTTTGGATCAGCGTATGTATTCATTTATTTCTATCATCTTACTGACAAGATATTATTCATAGAAATGCTGGTTAAATAAAATCAGCTGTATTTCCAACTTACAACTGAAGAAAGGGCTAAGAAACTCTTAGACCCACAAATTCATATGCCATACATTATTGCAACAGAATTCATTAATGTTTAGGTCATCCTGTCAATCATACTGGGCCCTGTACTGTTCCCACTGTACACAAAGAAGACGCACTTTTATTGTCTATGTAAAACCTGTTCTATGTAATTTAGAGCTACTTTAGCTATGTATTTTTTGAAGATAGAATATGAATTAACCTAACATTTTCCATTGGGTAAAAATTTCTTTGTTTTAAGACTTTTAAGTAACTTATTTTATCACCATCCTCCAGGCAAAGAATTTGAAGTTCTTTCATTCTTTATCTGGCTTATATTTTTCATTCTATTATTTATATTTGAAAATCCTTGCCCTGCAGCCTCCCAGGTTTCATACTTTAAACATAATTTGTACTTTTCTATCTTTGATTATGATATGACAACTTCTAATTATAGTATTTTGTTTGTGTAGAAGCAAATGAACCCATTTATCACACTATTGGTCCTGGTACAAATAGCTTCTGAGAGGCTTCACACCACTTATAGAAATTATTATATATGTTCTGCTGAGTTTTCCGTGTACGTTGAAAGCACTTTCATGTTGTTGCCTTTTAAGAGGTCCCTGTAAGCCATACTGTAGCTCTTGTCAAATAGTGAATTTAAATAATACTTGCTATTCCCTAAGGTATATCAAGCACCTATTGCTGAATCGTCTCCACAAAAGTGAGTCAGGAATGAATGAAGAAAATAAAATAAACACTTTTTATTTTGGTTGTTCAAGTGTATGTCTTCCATAATTCTAGACTTCAGGGCACTGACATTATATTTACATGCATATGTAGTTTTTCGCTTTTGCGCAAGACACACTAACTTCTCTGCTTTATGCTTTCATTTCTATCACAGTGCAAAACAGACATAAATTATTAGAGGATGGAAGCATGTAGAGCTGTTTACATGCCTGCCAAATCACATGAAGGGATATATGCTTTCTTTTCAGAGGAAAGAATGCTGAAGACCCTTATTGTGTAACTTCATAAAAATCATTCCTAAATTCTGCTGCTCCATTCACCCATCAGCGTTTATGAACTCTTATGTTGGGTGCAGTACCTTTGGCCACAGAAAATTAATAGGACTAAAATATACAAACATATATGAAGAGGAAGCACACAATAATACTTGAAAATGCCACTCATAATGTCAGTGGTTTCTATGAATCTTTGTGGCGCTGAAATGAATGGTTCATTCTAATTTGACAGAAAGGCCCAAACAGTTATATTTATTACTTAAAGCACAGAAGAAACTACATTAAAACTGTAAATCTCATAACATTAGATAATATATGTGTATATACGTGTGTGTGTTTATGTATTTCATGCCTATGTGTGAATATGAGGCTTCCTTTTCTATGATATTTTTGACGTTTCTACTGAAGTTTGAGAATGATTGAGTGATTGCCCCTCGTCTCTGGTGATAATGATATCATAAATCATTGTCTTTCCACTACATGTATACTAATAATAAATTGTTGTTTTGTTTTTGTTTTTTATCTAATGGCATGTTGTGAATATCACTTTGTGTACATATGTATGTTTATATTTTCTTTGGTGGAGTATCTGTGCCATTTTTAATTTTTCTTGAATTCTTTATTTTTGTATATGTGAACAACAAATTTTTTCTATGATTGAGCTTAAAGTCTTTTTCAAATAAGTGTTTTGCAATTGCCTCATGATTTATGAGGGCTCTTTTCGTTTTCTCTCTTACTTCAGATTTAGCTTTACTGTCTTGTTCTAGTTTATATCTAAGGTTGTTGGTTCAAATGCTCTTTTCTAATACGTAAACTCTATCTTATTAAAGTTTACTCACATGTAATTAAAATATTGTCTGAGAACTTCACATATGAATATATTGTATATTGATCAAACTTGCTGCTGCTCTCTCACCTCTAGTTCTTCATATATCTCCTACCACTAACATTTTTTGAATTACATGTTATTACTTTTTAAATTCACTAAATCCACACAATGCTGCCAGTACGTTCTTATGTGTAGCAGTTATCAATTGTCCATACCGTCTCAGCAAGTATTAGGGCACTGAAAGTCCTTCCCATGCCCATGCTGCAATTTTGGCTGACTTGATCTAGTGGAGGTCTTGTGTACGCATCCACAACTGCCGTAAGTATGTGTGTGCAACTGCAGGCCATGTCTTCAGAAGAGTCATCCAGTACGTCTGTCCCGTACAACGTATCTACTCCCTTTTCTGTGGTGAGTCTAGGTTTTTGTTGGTAAGGAATATAGATGTTCTCTTTGGCATTATGAACTCCATAGTTTCTTATTGTCTATAGTTTATCTAGTTGTGAACTTCTGTATTAATCATTACCTAGTACCAAAGGAAGTTTCTCTGATGACGGTTGGATGTTACACTAATCTATGGTTGAAAAAACATAGCCACTGCCTTCATCCCTTAAAGTACAAAATGCAGTGTAAGCCATTGGGCCAGAAGCTGGGAAATGGTGGACACTGCTAAGATTTATGCTTATTCTCAGAACTTAAACAAAGCTGTGGGAGAGAGAACAGGAGAATTATGGTAAATTGGAAATAAATGTATCCCTTTCCATTTTATAATGAGAACATATCCCTTCCTATTATAAATGCCATGACCCTCAGAACAGATTATAAATATAAATGTCACTAAATGACTTGCTACATTGGATTGTTCTTGTGATTTAAGCTAATTGGTTCAGAACAAAAATAATTTATTATTTTCATTTATTAAGAGGTCTTGGATGATCAGGAATTAAGTTGTTCAAAAGAAAGAAGATGGTTAAGCTCAATCAACATACCTTTGTTGTCTTCTGAAATAAAAGAAAAGATTTTCAAGTATTCAGAAAAGCAGCCACATGCTTCTGCTTTTAAGAAAACAATTGGTGCCCAAGTCACACAATTGTCACCCATATTCAGAGGACCTAATTCGGTCATATGCAGGTTCTGCAGCTTTCAGTTCAGGGTTAGGGAGCTCCCACTATCTCATGTCACCTGTCTCCATGAGTTGATCATGATCTTGATGCCTTTGCTTATATATTCCCTCCTTTCCCACTTCAACTGGACCCTGGGAGCTCACCTCAGAGCTTAGATGTGAATCTCCACATCTGTTTTTACCAGTTACTAGATGAAGATTCTATGATGACAATTAAGGTGGTCATCAGTCTGATTACAGAGAAAGGCTAGTTCAGGTACCTTCTTCTGATGCTAGCTGTCTTAGCTGGGGTCATCCTTTTGGATTCCTGGAAGTTTCCCTAGCACCAGATTTCTCCTTAACTACATAATGGCTCCCTGTATCAAGGTATCAACTCAGTCATCCTGCTCCCTCATGGTCTCCGCCCCCCCCCCAAACTCCCAACTTACTCAGATCTTATCTGTCCCCTTGCTGGGAGCATCCATGTATGTCTCTCTTAGGGTCCTCCTTGTTAGCTTCTCAGGAGTTGTGGACTGTTGCCTAGTTATTCTGTTTCTTTATGTTTAATAACCACTTATGAGTGAGTACATGCCATGTTTGTCTTTCTGGGTGTGGGTTACCTCACTCAAAATATTCTTTTTTCTAATTCTATCCATTTGTCTGCAAATTTCAAGATGTCATGTTTTTTAATCAGTGAGAAGTACTCCATTGTGTAAACGTACTGCATTTTCTTTAGCCATTTTTTGTGTGAGGGGCATTTAGGATGTTTTCAGGTTCTGGCTATCATAAGTAATGCCGCCATTATTACTGATTCTTTACTGATTCAAATTGATATGCCAGATTTTGTTGACTCACCATTGAGGGCATTACACTTTCTGAGGAGTGGATGGGTGGTTGGGAGGGTGGAAGGTGGGGGAAATGGGAGGAGGAACTGTGGTTAGTATGTAAAATAAAAAAAAACACTTTTAAATAAAAAATTTAAAAAAAGAAAAGAAAAGATAGGCAATTGTGAGCACTTCAGGGAAATTGGTGTTTTTATTTTAGAGCAAAAGACAATTAATCCTGTTGGATACAGAATTAATTTTCATCAATTAACTAATGGCAGCATCACAATCTGCCTAAAAAGTGTGAGCTTAACTACATCAAGGTCTTATGCTGAGGTAAAGATGATATCTTTTATCATCAAACAAATAATTTTGTAAATAACATCAAAGCTAGCATAGTTTCCAAGACATGACTGCCTGCAAATGAATCCAAGCAATGTGGGGTTAACTCTTTCATTTGAAGATGTTTCCTAATACAGTACAGAATGCTATTGTTTAAATGATGGCTGTCTTCTGACTGATATGCTGCATCAACTTAAAATTAGTTCCTTTGGCTGCCCAGCTTTGTGGAATTCAGGGCCAGATATGATATCCAATCAATATCTTTGTAAGCTCTACATTTTTGTATTTTAAAAGGCAGCAGCATAGGTTTCTTAGTGACAGATTTTTCTATTGGAAACTGGTTTAGAATAGTCTCTAAGTCAGAAATTATTAAACAAGGGCAGAGAAGAGAAAACTAATACTAATACAAACTATATTGGGACTGGAGATATGTTTCTAAATATAATCTTGGTGACATCAATCTTTTACTTTTAAATCCAGTTTCTTACTACAAGTTCTGTGATTTATAATTGTGTTTTACTGTAAACCTGTCTGTGTTTAGTGTTTAGTGTAAATCTATTGTGATTCTGTTTTATCAATATCACTCAAGGGCTTTTTTTGAAACTCATTCATCTCAGTACTTCCAGCATTTATTTATAAGTGTGCTTGTGTGTATTTGAGAGAGAGAGAGAGAGAGAGAGAGAGAGAGAGAGAGAGAGAGAGAGAGAGAGGGAGAGAATATGTGTATGTGTTTGAGTATACATGCATGTATATGTGTGTTAGCATTTAGAAACATGATTACATACATCAAATATGTACTCTGTGTTTTTAAAGTATTGTTCATTCCCTTGAAGAAATCAAGTCTAATCTTCGGTCTGAAAACATAGACTTGTGCTAACTTTGAAATAGAAGAGGAACATTTTATTTTCAAGTGGAATATTTATATTAGGTTAATGCATTAATCTGCATTTATATAAAATTTTTACAACATATTGTATCTTCTATGCTTCCATATGTATTTCTATTTCTAATTTCACTAATAAGCCTATTTGGGAACGTTGAAGCAGAGTACCGTCTTAGTGCCATCGTATATAGAGAGAATTGTAGCAACAAGAAAATCATCATTCACCACACAGTTTGAATTATAACGTGAAGAAACCATTGAAAATGATCTAGAGCTAAATTTTCTTTGATGATTATTTTGAGAAGCTCCAATGAAAAGCATTCCTGAAGAAGAGAAAATAAGCATTTCTGTCTGCAGAGGACTTACTGATCTATTTGCCTCTTTTTGTTTTATTGGTTTATTTTGTTCTTTGACAATTTCATTTGTGTATATAATGTATTCTGACTATTATTTTCCCTATACTCTCTTACATCACCACATTTCTGTCAACACACAACTCCTCTCTACCTCTTCCATTCCTTAACTGAAGGTTTATGTTATTTTGTGAGCCACTTAGTCTATCCAGGACTGTTTCTACCACCACTGGATTGAAACTATCCTTTGGAGTTGAGTGTGCGTGTTGGGGGGTGGGGCTCAACATTAGCTATGTAATTATATTTAAGTTACTTTTTGGCGCTATGGTAAAATAATAGGGCCAAAAGCAACTTATGGAAGGAACAGTTTATTTGGTTTATGGTTCCAGAGAAAGACTTATTGATAACTGGGAGGCACGGAAGCAGGTACTCAGAGGTTGAGGAATCATGTCTCCAACCATAAATATGAAGCAGAGAAAAAATAGGAAGTAGAACAAGTTTACAAACTCTCAAAGGCTACAGTAACATTCTTCAGTCCCCCCAAACAAAGTCACCAAAGAGGGAGCAGATATTCAAATACTTGAGACTATAGGGGTATTTCTCATTCAAATCTCTATAGTTCACTCTTGATCCCCATAAATGCTTGGTCATATCATATTGAAAAATGCCATTTTGTTCAACTTTAAAAGTTTCCATAGTCTTTAAAGTTTGAACACTCTTTTTTTTTTTTTTTTTTTTTTTTTTTAGACAGGTTCTCATGTGGCCCAGACTGACTCCACTTGCTAGGTAGCCCGTGAATTTCTGGTCTTCCCATCTCCACCTCCCGAGTGCTGGGATTTCAGACATGTACCACCATGTCCAATTTTCTGTGATGCTGGGGATTGAACCCAGGGCTTCGTGCATGCGAGACAAGCACTCTACCAACTGAGCCACATCCCCAGAAAATGTGTAGCCCAGGCTGGCCTCGAACTCGTGATCCTCCTGCCTCTGCCTCCTTCAGCAAATCCTACCGGCGTGCGCCACCACTACCGGCACTGGGTGAATTATCACTCTGAAAATTTATTTATTGCATCAAACTTAGTTCAGGCTTGAAAAAGCACTGCTGAAGGTTTTTCCCCCTCAGTTTTACTATAAAACTGCCACACTGCTTCTAAGGCATTTTGTTTTAAAAGGAAGAGAATAATTTGCAAAACGTCTACTGTGTCTTAAGGGAAGTAAGGAGGCACTCCGTAAAACCAAAAAGGTCGCCCTTGAATATAAGATCTACACGGGTAAATTGTAGCTGCTCCTCAGTGCAGCCTGAGTCCACCCAGCGTGACTGTGACCATTTTGACATGTAATGGATAATGACCAATGAAAAATAAACCAATGAATGGGAGTATTTTATCTTTAACCTCTGTAAACCATGTTTCATGGTTACCTTTTCAGTTCTTCCTAAAGGCTGATTTTGAGTGGACAGAAGTGAACTAACCTACTACCATTATGTTTTGAACTAAGGAATGCACCTTTCAATAAAATTATTGAAACGAAAAAGAAAAAAGTTTGAACACTCTTCATAAATATAAAGTCAAATGGCTTCTCTGAGAGTCAAGGCAATGTTTTGATTGTGGTGCCCTGTGAAACAAATATAATATGGTATATATACTTCCAGGATATGATAGCACATAATATATATTTTCAGTATAAAATAGAAGAATGAGGACATACTAAATAAACACTACACCAAAGAAAGACCAAAGCCCAATAAGGCAACACCAAATCTCATCGCTCCATATCTGTCAACCTAGCCATTTAATTTCAAAGGGCTTAGCTGCTCTAGCATTGATGCCTGCAGCAAGCACCTCTCAAGCCAGTTTCATTACCTATATGCAAGTCCCCATAAGAGATAGTTTTTTCTAGAGCTACACTTGAGTGATCCTGACCGTGGAACAATGATTTCAGTTTAATCAAATACAATGTTCCAGTTGTGTAATATCAGAACGAAGAAACATTTTTATATCAGTGCATTTTGAAAATGTATTGATAAAACATTAGCTGGTGAGTCACAGCAGACACAGAACCCTCAACTATAGGCTTAAGGTCTTACCTGAGACCATTCTTAGCCCTTTCACTGTTGGACAATAGGGTTTGATAATTTATTACATTTCAACTGTTTTTATGTGTTTATTGGAATGTTAGGTCTGACAGAGAAATGAGCAAGGTTTTACTGCTTAGAAGGGGAAAGATAACTCAATAAAAACTATAATTCATTGATTGGAAGCATTTGAAACTCTTCATGCTGCTGCTTTGGATCAGTTGATCGACATATGTAGACAGTTCTACCTAGGAAGTCTGATGCTAAAGGTATGCCCAAAATATGATGTCCTTAGTGATGGGTTCTTGTCATTTAGTCCTCACAGAGAAGCAAAGGAATGGCTTGAGTGCATTGCTTTAGAAACTTATGGTGTCTCTTTAAAAAACTACTCATTAGGACATTTACCTCCCAATCCATGGCACTGAGGTTTTGTTCAGTAATTCAGAGATTCAAGTAGTTACAAAAATTCATAATTGTCAATATGACTTTTCCATTCCTCTTCCCTTTGACTGACCTCTCTGCCTTCTGGTCACTTGTCCATTTTGATGTTGGCTTCTCTCCTTCTGTCACCAATTTTAGTGTTCTATGAAGAGGTTCTTTACACAATCTTTGGCCAGAAAGCACAAAGACATCAGTTTTGAAGATAATCAAGTGCAAAAGATAACAATGAGAGGCACTGACAGTTTGTGTGCTTCTGCTCCCTGAGCAATGTTCCTTAATGTGGTCCGACTCTTGAACTTTGTCAGGTCTGTGTCATTCCCATCTGTGTTTGGAGCCAGGGTTCGGTAGCTCTGATGGGAGGTATGAGACTTTCTTCTTACCTACTATCAGGGATGAGAGGAGAGTGGAAATGTGAGAACAGGGAGCGCAAGGAGTATGCAGCAGCTAATATAGGCAAATTGCTTTCCTTTAATCAGTAGAAAAACATTTACATGAGGTGATGTCGATGTTAAGAGCTGTTACTATTATTATTCAAATGTAACAAATGCAGAAACAGAGTAAGAGAGGTGTTAAATTAAATACAAACATTAATAAATGGTTAAGCATATGTTTCAAAAGAATCTGCCCAGTTTGGGTGTTAATTTATTCCACAGAGGCCTGTACCTAATCCTAGCTCTGCGTCTAACTAAGGTGTGACTCTGATCTCTTGAGGTGGTTCATTTTTCCTCATTTTGGAGTCTTGAATATGATGATTTATTCAGCTATTTTCTCTCTAAAAATTACTTAATCTTATGGAAATAGGAAGATTCTGAATGTAATTCCAGTAGTAATACAAAGAAAGTAATTTTTCTTTTTCTTTTTTTAATTGATTTTATTGAGCTATACATTTTTCTCTATTCCCCTCCCTGTCAACCCTCTCCCATGACTGCCATGCTTGCAATTTACTAAGGAGATCTTGTATTTTTTTTCCTTTCCATGTAGATTAGATCATGTTGTCTCTCATAGGGTCCTCATTCTTGTCTAGGTTCTGATTTTAATATCCAAATTAATTTTAATAACATTATTGGAAATGGATTATATAATGCAGAGAATGCATATGAAGTGCAGGTTTCAGTTTATTCTTTTTCTTCTTAGACATAGTTCTTTATTGAGGAAGGATGATTTAAAGAAATTCCACACTAGTTCAGAATTGAGTATAATAGAGGGTTATTTATTTAGGGGTAGACTCACAGATCACAATCCTCTGCTTGAATAGGGGAACAGCAACCGAATCCAACAACCATGAAAGAGTTTGGAAACACGCTTTTCTTTGGTATATATAGTGTAAGAGGTCACGCCAAAGTGGGTAGGTAACTTAAAGGCTATTGGCAGTAGGAATTTCTACAGCACTTTATTGATTCCTTGGAATTTCATATCATGCACCTTGATCCCCAGTCCCTCCATATCCATCCCTCACCCTTGGAGCATTCTCTTCCCAAAATTAATGAAAAGCAAAATAAGTAAACAAGCAAAAAACTCACTTAGGTCCTCCATCTTTCCAACACCTCTTCATTTATCCTGGTGGCAACAGTGGCTGCGTGGTGTCATGCAGTATACCCTGTTGTCCAATTAGCTCCACCTGCCAAATATTCATTGTGATGATTTATTTGTCTAGTACAAGGTCTCTGGTACACCATCATCACTGAACCCTCACTGAAACTCCTCTTATATAACCTGTTGTTGCTATGAGTTATGGAGACCCTGTGGCTACCATTCTCCAGAACCAGTACCTTCACAGCCTTCAGTAGGTTATAGACAGAATAGACATTAGGGTGAATCAACCCAAGGCCCAGGATGTGAATCTGGGTAGTAGCTGAGCTGGTTGGTCTGGGCCACTGTGGTTATTTCTCCCTAGTGCAGGGGCTATGTCTTCCATGTTGGGTGGCGGAGGGGCGGGGTAATCTTGCCTGCTGAAGTTTCCAGTGAGAGACAGGCCTTGCTCAGAATGTCCTTTGGATTTCAAAACACATGGTTCTTACTAACTTCTGGTAACAAGGGCCATAGACATCATCACAAACCCCTAGCTGCAAAAGAAACATGGATGCAGACAGTACAACATTCAGACACCAACACGGTCTCAGGTAGCTATCAAGACTCTGAGGATCCACTCGACGCTGGTGGCAACAGAAGCCATGGACATCAACTCTGATCCTGACTGCTGCTTGGCCACCGATCCAGATATGGTCCACAGCAGCAACCCAGGCCCATATGAAGGATGACCTTGTGGTAGTGCAGACCACCTAGACTGGAATAACACCAACATGACCACAGGTTGCAGTGCATACCCAGGGATTCCATACGACCTTTAGTGGTACCATGGGTCATGGGCTTGAACACAGAACCTGACTGTGGTAGGACCATGGACTCCAGCATGGTCTTCAGTAGAAGCTTAGGTTCAGATGTCACCATGACACCAGGTGGGAGTTTAGGCCACTTAGATTTTTATGGTCCCCCATGGCTTCATGACTCTAGGACATAACATGGCCACAGGCGGTGGCTGAGACACTGGTCATCTACATGGCCTTCATTGGTTACTGAAGCAGCAGATATCAACACCAACTTTGACTGCTTCAGGTCCTTGACCCTGGGCAGCAACTGGGACCTGGATATCATTATGTTCCCCGTGGCAACACAGGCCACTTAGATCAACATGGCCTCAAAGGCAGTATGGGCCTCTAAAAGCAAGCTAGCCTCGGTGGCAGCTCAGACTCTGGGTATTCCTGTGGCCTTATCAGCAACATGTATCATGGACCCCAGCTGTTGTAGGATAGTTGACCTGAGGGGTCAGTCCAGGCCCAGGCACCATCCTGGTCTCATGGGGCCATCAGGCTGCCATCTTTGGTCGATACCTCACTGTCCTGTCTTCTTAAGAATTGCCTCTTACTACAGCACATGAACAATTCCGAGTCTTTCTCTCCCAGTTGTCTACCATATACTTGCTCATCACAATGACACCCAGCTACCTCGTGGTGTGGGTAGGCCTGTGGATGCTTGAAGACCACGAGGACCCAGGCTGCCCAGTGGGTGTCTTTCAGACAACTGAGCCACATTTCAGTTAATTCTCAACTAGAGGTACTTCAAAGTTCTCTTCTTCTAATTAGCTTACAAAAACATCTTTGATTTAGATGTGTCTGTCTTGGGGTGTGAAATCAATATCTTTCTTATGCCAAGCCTATTTCCATCAAAACATGAAATAAAAAATCTTGTTGAGATCTGTGCTGGATCAACATGTGCTTCTTTCCTATTCAGTGGCATTGTCTACTAATTAGCATTTGAAAGGAAAACAGCACCAGCAGCAATCTATTTGTGAGGGTGCTCTGATTGGGTCTTCCTCCAAATTTAGTACTATCTTTTCAATTTTATTTGATGATAGGCAAGCAGAATGAATGCAGTAATAAGCGGGTCCAGACTGGCTTCTTACATAGATGAGTAGTGACCTCCTCAGCAGACACTGATTTAGGGAATTGTGACAGCATACCACTCAGCACTGAAACAATTCGACATGGCCAGGATTTGCTACAGCAAAGCAACCCTTCATATTGCTTTTTCTATAGATATTCATTTGCCCATCTGTGACTAACTGTGGTGTCTCTGGTTTTCTACATAGGGGACAGTAACCTGATGCCAGCGTATACAATTATGACTCACGGACAGAGCAATCAATATCCCTCTCTCCAATTCCATTCTTCCCTCTCGTTGTCTCATTGAGTCACCTGAACATATTTCTGCTACATTGCTTTCTTCATGTGGACCTGGTCTTCTTCAGTCAGACCTTATCTTGTTTGTTTTCCGAGTTTACCTTCTATTCTGCATTTAACAATATAATGATCCCGAAAAACTAACAAATATTTCCCCAATATAAAATATTTCCCCAAATGCGGCTTAAATTAAATCAAAATATAAAAAGAAGACATTTGGCCATCTGGAATCATGGTGATGAGCAGGATGAAGTATTCAACTTAAGCTACCTGACTGCTGGGGCAGCTCAGGTCTGCCCCATTCAGGAAAATAGGAAGAAGGAGAAATGACATGCATCATTGAATCATCACAACCACTGAATTTGAGAATTTGAGAATTTCCCTGAGGCCTGCCAGGGTGCCCCAGTTCAGAGATGTTCTTGCAGTTCGGGCATGTATTTATGCTTTTCTGCTCAGTGATATATGGATATATACTGTCTACTTGGCCTTGGCTGGCGAGTTTTATGGAAGGCCAACACTTGGATCTTGTCACAAGGGGTCTGTAGATCCATTGCAGACAATTGCTTTGTTACACTTCAGTTCCTAACCCAGCCCAGAGCCTAACTCAATTAAACTGCTTCAGCCTGGGCCATGGGTTAGCTGATCAGCTCTGAGACAACATAAACATCTAGTCTCTTTCATGAGAGACCTTCTTATTCTTCACACTGAGCACCAGAGAATGGTCATTCCCTGAATTTTGGGCTGTGCATGCTAGGAACACATAGGTCTATGTGGACCAAAGCATAGGGTTAACAGAATAAAGAAGCAAATTTTGTAAAATATTTTTAAATTGTCATTACTTTGACAATAACCACTTGAGTAAGTTCAGTTCAGATGTAGACTTTTCTATTTCTGGTGTCATATAGATTCTAAAAGTGTTTTAACTGTTGAAGGAGAATTTAGATTTCAGGTTTGGGATTTTGTAGGTAGGGATGTTCATGTATGTACTTTAGCCCACTTGATTTATGGAAGTAGCTTTGAATATTATTCAATACCTTTTTCTTTCCTCTTCCACCCTTAGGTCATGTTTTTCATGTAAAAGATTCAACCAGTCCTATGATCATGTTTCCACTGGGCTCTCCCGTGAACATTAATATCTATCAATATCATGAAGTGTGATTATATTATGCTAGTAACCTGCCACATAAAAAGTAATGCAAGAAGCTTCTTTCTTTCTTTGTTGTTTGTAGTGGTGATTTATCTGGACTAAAGGGAGATTTGAATGGGTTTAATTGATGCATATTTAATCATGATTTATATTATCCATTGAGATATTTTACTTTCCGCTTGTGTCTAATGGTTTTATTAAGATGTGAATTTTATTGGTACCTTTATTTGAATTCTCATATTAAATTCACCTCAAGCATAATTTTGCATTTCTTTCATGTCTGCTATTTCTCTGATAAATATGGTTCTACATAAGGGGCAGCATTATTATAGGTGGCAAGCAGACTTATTAAAAGGTGAATGAAGACATCTAACAAGGAAGATCACTATTAAGGTTTTTAAAGACATCTGGGAATGCAGCCAAGTGAACATTCATGTACTGTAAGCAGAATCTTAAAAAAAAATCAATACCTTGCTGACTAGGCAGTCAATGAGGAAATAAGATAAAAGATAATGTGATCTTTTATTGATAGGTAACACCTGGTTGAACTGTAAGTCAAGTGAGGGACATGTTCTGTGCTGATTGATAAAATCAGACAAATTAAGTGTGTATGAAAAAGAAGAGAGAGAGAGCTATTTTTCAAAGATTTAATACAGGTGATAAGTATGCCAAATTATGGCAAAAACAGTTCAGGAATAACAGGTCATAGGGTTGACGGTTGGCAATATTGTCCCTTGTTGTCTTCCAGAACAAATGGTTCTCGGTAAAAGAATATTATTCCCCAGTGTAGATGTTGCAGATTTGAAGTTTAATAGCAAAGTCAACCACTTATTTTAGAAACTATCTTTGGCAAAAAGTTAAGATGTACATAATTTTATCGACTGAAGAGTTTATAAGATTGAGATCATTTTTAAAAGTACAGAAGAAGAGAGGAACTGGTAAGGTCTGTGCTCAGTTGTACAGGTGCTAGAGTTACGTACTATGGTGTAAGCTTCACAGTTTAAGAGTTTGGGGCATTGGGAGCAATAATTTAGTGCTACTTGAGTTGCACTGTTTACGACTGTTCACTATGCTTTACTTATTGAATTGCTGAAAGGGTTATATAAATCTAGTCTTGCCTTAGGTCTAGCTCACAGAAAATATATAGTAAACATTAGCATTTTAAAGCCCAAACATAAAACTTAAAATAGTAATAGAATTTTACAATACATCCCAATGAATATTATGCATTATATATCTTCTCATATAACCAAATCATACTATATTAACCATGTTGAAATCAAATATAGCAATGCTGTAATAAAATATCATTTTGAGTGACAGGTTAGAACTTCTTGGCACTTCTTGGCAACTTCTAGTTGATAAGTAAAATCAAAAATAAAACTAACTTCATTAGTTTTATGTCAAATGCAATCTTATATGCATTTTATTTTTATACATTCTCAATATTTTTCCAAGGTAAATTTGTCTTATTGTCACCTACTTCATACTTTATCAGTATATGCCCATACCGATAGCTTTAAACTTCAGAACAAAGTCAAGAATTTATTGAATACACAGGCCAAATAACTCACCCTGACAGTTCCAAAATTTAATAGGCTTTCTAATCTCTCAATATTTTGACGTAAACTAAATCCATATACAGAAATCACTTATGCATAAAGAAACAAGTTCTTATGTAATTACTCTTTTCAAGGAAGAGAAGTAAAAATTAAAAAAAAATCTATGTTGAAACAGTTTAACACCTGCTCTCAGTGCCCTCCACTGGTGCCGCTTCTGACTTTTCTGTCCATTCTGAGTTTCTCTCCTAACTGTACTAACCACTGCGCTTTCCCTGGCAATCCCATGAACACCAACCTCTGATTATACCTCAAGACTATTGCTTCAGGCTCCAATGCCCTGTCCCCCAGAAAATAATATAACTCAATGTTCTGTTCTATCAAATGTCCAGCTTACCTCCAAAATTTTGTGTTTTCAAATATTTTTGTTTATAAACTCATCTACAGCAATATCAACTGTGCAATATGCCCTTTATTTCTCTCAACAGAAATTTTTACTGTTTATTGAACTTTAAAAAAAAATCCTGTTAATCCCCTACATGGACATTAGCATAAAATGCCAGCGAAGGCAAGAATCAATTGTCATAGATCTCAGAGTTTATAATCTTGTGCTATTTAGAGTACATATTAAAGTAACTTTGCTAAATAAAGGCTCTTAAGTTTAGTCCGTAGAGTTATACCTGAACTTGCAGGAATGTGAGGACAAGTGGTTCATTGGAGAGATGATTCTAGAAAATATGAATAGAGTTGAAGGGAAATAAACGTAGGAAGTTGAGAAAATCAACAAGACATATATTATCGAACAGTTTACTGGTCATATGGTCCATTGTATCAAAAATTTTTGAGCAGCAGCAAAGTAATACAGACTGCTTCAAATGACCTAAAAAGAAAGAAAAAGGGACACTTTTATATTTTGTGTAACTGGGATGCTTCCTGGGAAGGAGAAGAATTAATGTTCTTGGAAGGGATTTCTGTGCTGAGCTAGGACAGTTCTAGGACCTTTTCTGTGCATTTGCCTGTAGATAGATCATGAGCATCACATACATCAAATATATAGAGAGACCAGTTGTTAAGTGCTTGTGGTATAAAATACCTTAATTCTCATTTTACATGTGATATTCTTATGGTCCTCGTACCACATATACAAAAGAATCTTTATATTGGACTGAAAATGTTTTAAAAGAGACATTAAGCTTATTTTAAAGGATAAAATAACAGCAAAAGACAATGTCAACAAATGCAGAAGAGCATGAGGCGTGTAAAGCTTCCTAAGCATGGCTGACATCTAGGTCACAGTCTAAGACCTCAGTAAAGGCCTCACCATTGTCATCTAACACAACTGACACCTCTTTTATTGACTCAGTGTTGCTTTTATTTGGGTCCTTAAAATATCATTCTGAACTTGAGTAGTCTGCTGTGCTGAAGAAACTGGTACATAAAAATAAAAGGTGTTTTCAAATGGAGACCTTAAGTAGATCACCAAGTAGGACTGTCGCCAGAAAGAATTTGCTAGGCCATGCTTTTCTTTCACCTGCTTGGCCTCAGGCAGGAAACAACACACTATTTAGCACTGTACATCACATGAATTATGGCTTCTGCAAGACATTAGTGGTTTAGAAACTTAGGTCACCTTGAATATGTATAGGAATATATGTGTGGGGGTGTTGTGTGGTATATAGCTGTGTGTGTTTGACTATGCAGTGTGTGGTTGGGGGCTGTGTGGTGTGTATATATGAAGAAGAGATGTGTATGGTGTCATTTGTTGAGGGGGGCATATGCAATCATGAACACACACACACACACACACACACACACACACAGAGAGAGAGAGAGAGAGGACAGAGGAGCTCTCAGACATCTCTTTTACTTTCTGCCTTATTCCCATGATAAAATGTGTTTCACTGAACTTGTATTTATGCTGTGGAACAACGGTCTTGTATCTTGTAAAGATAGGACCCGGTGGGACAAAATATTCTGTCAACTGAACTAGGCTAATGACAATGAAGATGCAGATCCTCTGGTATCTGCCCCATATCTGTCTGGGGCACAGTCACAGGCACAACTATAACTGATCTGTTCCTTTTAACTAAATTCTGTATTTGTGAATTTGTATTTAGGTTCTGACGTTTGCATTACAAGGGTTCCTACCTGCTAACCATCTCTCCAACTGAATCTAAAACTCTCTTTTTTAAAGATTAATTTTATTATTTTTTAATTATGTTAATGCATGCATGAGGGGAGTGGTACGTGCTGTGAAAATAGGTTCCCTCAGAGGCACAGGGACTAAATCTCTGAGAACTGGAGATAAAAACTTTTTGGTCAAGGAGATATGATGACTGGAAACCAAACTTACTTGCCCTCTGGAAGAGTAGTGAGTGCCCTTAAAGACTGAACCATCTCTCCAGCCTGATTATAACATTCTTAAACAAATGCTTTGCCCATATTCTACTGTATATTTGATAGTTAATGTTCAAATGACTTTAAACTTTTGGTCAAAACATAGTCATGCAAACTAGTTGCTTCTATGTAGTGTGCCTTTATATTTTTGTTAAAAATATTTCTCTAATCTATCTTTTCATGAGGTAAATGTGCTTGCTTCTACTCTGGGTTATATGATTGACTTAAATATTCATGGTCTGCTGAATCCTCTAAAAAGGCACTGACAATTTGTTTTCACTTGTAAAATAAATAGTTTGTCAGTCAAGTGTTTTTTTTTTTTTGGCTCTTTGTTGCCGAGGTTTCCTCACAGCTTTATTGTTTTGGCCCTTGGCGAGTCTGAAAGTCATGGTAAAGAACTTGTGTAGGAGCAAAACAAGATGGGAAGGATGGGAGGGATAGGGGAAAGAGAGGAGGAAGAGGGAGGGAGAGGGGAGAAAGAGAGAGAGAGAGAGAGAGAGAGAGAGAGAGAGAGAGAGAATTCATCCAAGTTTGCTCTACATCCTAAATTTTCTATTCCTTTCCAACAATCTCATCAAATAATGACTACCTCAGGGAATTAATTCTTATGTATATAAGCCCTCACTGTTAGTTTTTTCCCAGGGACAATTAGTTTTACCAGAAAGAAGGCAAGCCTTTAACACATGAACCTTGTGGGGACACTTAACATCCAAACTTTAACATATAAGATACACTGTGAGGAGTAGCAGAACTGTAGTATGCCAACAGATAGGAAAGACTGAATCAGACCTGTATTTTCACAATTTCTGGATAAATATCATTTTCCACCCTCTTTAACTTGACACAAACTGATAAATATACTAAATATATATATCTACCATTTTTTTCAGGTGCTTATTAAATTACTATGTTATTACTGTTGCTCAGTAATCATGAGTTCACATTTAAGCCAGTTTTTAGGTTCAATGTGGTATGTATTTTCAGTATTTGTGTTAAGGTAGAGGAGAAAAGTCATTCACAAAACATTAGGGCAGGTTCTGTATATATACTGTATATATATATATATATATATATATATATATATATATGCCAGTCTGTAGGCTATACATTAGGAAAATGTCTGTCAAGTCTTTCACATTTCAGGTTGCTTCTGTTCGATTTTGCTGTGCCAGCTCCACTGTGATTAAAATTAGAACCTGTTCTTCAAAAATGTGTATTCAGTGTGTGCTTCTGACTGTCAGAGTCATACACACTGGGGAGCTGCAACAAACTGACCATTTAAAAATATAGGCTCACTTTTTAATTACCTCAAAAATATTTTTTTGTTTTAAAAGAAAATAAAATAAGTACATGGAAAGCTTTAGGTAACTTTTATCTATTAGTGTGTAGAATAGACAAAGATGGAATTGCTAGAACATTCTTACCTGAGTCTGTAACTGATGTTCTTTGAGGAAAAAAATTAAAGCAAACCTGCTTCTGTGCTATGGAAATTTGATCCCTCTTCAAACTGGTCCAGAAATACAATTCTCTTCATAAAATTTGTCTTAAAATTCTCAAGTCTACAGATTTTTTTTTGAGCAAAGAAAGACAAGTGGAGTAGCCAGGATTTTGTAGACACAACACAGAGGCAAAAGATGAAAATATAAGTAATTTCCTTTTGCCCACCCCCAGTTCGCAAGCATAATGTTGCAATACAAATTTTTAAAAATAAAGATGAAGACAGATTCTTGTCAAGAATGGGAGCATTGCAGAATTCAATTTGACACTTTCTAAAAGTGGATAATGCAAATTTGAAAAGTTTCCACAGACAATTACATCAAAATGACATACAATTTAGAGAATGTCATTATTAGAGCTTCTCCAGAGCTGGCTTGTTCCAAATTCTCCTCTTTATAAAGGAATTAAGCTATTTGTAATTTGTTTTACTTGTAAGCGTCACTTGATTCTTCTTGGGTTAATGAAGAGAAAAAAATACAATTTCAAAAACAAACCAGAAGTACTTGGATCCCAGATAGACCAGATCTAACTAGAATTGTTCCTCTCATCTTCTATAACAGTTATGCATCCTTCTACATTCTTGGGGGAAAATGTGTACAAAAGTGCTCATTGAATAATATTTGCCAATTGATGAGAAGTTAACATCAAGTTAAATTTCAGAGGTGAACATTCACTAATAGGAATCTTAAGTGTTCTAGAAAATCTATATCTTAAAGGTGGTAGCACAGTATTTTATGTAGACCATCTGTTCAAATTTGCCTTATTTACCTCTCCATTCCAGTGAGCCAGCATGTCCCTCCAAAGGACATATTTCACATTTGTCTTTCTTAATTTTCCATATTAAACAAAAATCCCAGATAGCATCTTTCAGGATCCCTTAATCATGCTCTAAAATTCACATGCGAAACCACCATCTCTACTAATTCAGTTTTCTTATCTTCCAAACTTCCACAGAACAGGCCACTGAGCTATGAGCACTCAATGGTCTTCCAGCCCAAAGTTCAGATACTACTGAAATCCTCTCCCAAACACATGGTCAGGTCTGTCACAACAATATTCTACTCCTGGTAACAATTAATGACATAACTAGGATTTCTTGAGATTAAAGTGCTTATTTCATTTTATAGCTTGGCCGTCATCCAAGAATATCAAACTTTTTGAAGTTGAAGTCAAGGAGGTACATTAACTAGGGGCTTGTTTTACATGGCTTTCTCAGCCTGCCTTCTCATAGCATCAAATCTATCCACCCATCCAGTTCTAGGAAGGTGAGCATCCAAACAGACTAGGTTCTCACAAAGCCAGTACATGCAGTAGAATCAAAAGCCAGTGCCACTGTCCTTGGCTTCTCATTCAGCCCTTCTTGTCAGCCACGTTCAGAGAGTCAGGTTTGATCACATGCTCCATCAGTCCCAGGAGGGGGAAGACCTTGGAATTCCCACAGGGCAGGGAACCCTGACTGCTCTTTGGACTGGAGAGGGAAGGGGAGGGTGAATGAAAGAAGGCGGAGGGAAATGAGAGGAGGGAAGGAGGTGAAAAAATTTAATAATAATAATAATAATAATAATAATAATAAGAAGAAGAAGAAGAAGAAGAAGAAGAAGAAGAAGAAATGAGGAAAAAAATCTATCCACCCAGGTGTAACACTTCTTTCAGTGATGTAGGCCCACACACATCAATCATTAATCAATTGTAGTTTTCTTTGATGATCTCCATTTGCTCAAAAGACAAATTTCTTTTATGAGGGGTGGTAGCTACACTTATCTTTGCTTATAAGGCTAAGACTTAGAATATAGTAAGGATTTATGAGAGTCCAAAAAAGTGTTGTCAGTAGATTCTCTTCTAAGATCCTTGACGTCAATAATCCAGAAAATCTGCCTGGTTATCCAGTACCAGGCATGATTCCCCTGGTGTTGAATGACTCTAAGTCTAATTGGACAGTACTGGGTGTCACCAACATGTGAGTGACCTATATTGCACCTTTATGCATATCTTGCCATGCCAGTAATTGTGTTCCATAGGTGTGACAGATTGGGTAGAACTGTGTTGCTCTTTTCCTCCTTTAGTAGGTTTCACGGTATTTTCTCAAAGCACACAAATTGATCTCAGAAAAGACGTTGTCTGAACAGATCATCTGAGATCATGTGAGTTCTGTATCCTAAGTAAACAGCATCTTCAACAATAGTGGTCCACATGCAGCTCTGATATACAACAAAGGGCTATAACAATAATCTATACTGTGAGTAAATTGGACAACCTTGACCAACCATTTGGAAGAATGTTTCTGCTGCCCATACTGGAATTTTGTTAGTCTATGATTCTTTTTTAAAACAAGATGAGTTCAAGTGTCTTAATTTCATTTAAGACATATCCCCATATAGTCTTACATGTGTATAGGTAGGTATACATATACACTTATGTGTATTTTGTAAATATACATGTAAAAAAGTATAGATATGGCACTGGAGGGTTTCAAGTTAGGTTAGTGGGGAGAGGTTAGAGGAAGAAAATGAAGGATAAAGTGATGGGATTCTAGTTCAATTGAAAACAATAAAAAAAATCAATCAAAAAATCACTCCCCGGGTTTGCCCACAGGCCAGTTTGGTGGGGTCAATTTCTCACTTGGGATTTCTTCATTCATAGTAACTCTCACTTATGTCAAAATGACATAAAACTGGCAAACCAATTTTCAACTTTTTCTATTGTTACTCTTTGTTGAGGTCTTTCTCTGAAATTCTTGCCTACCAAAAGATTATAAAAGTGTTTCTTATAATCCATAAATGTTATATTACTATTATTATCATTGAAGCATAATTTAGGTATAGATTAAGGTGTAATTGAAGTATGGTTATAATTTCGGTAATTTTTTTTAGAATTTTATCTTGCTAGTAAACTGAATAGAGGCTGTTATTGAAATTCACTGGGATTAGGTATTACACTTCTGGAGCCATTCATTCAATGTTACATCCCTACAATTACCATAGTTTTATAATATTTCTTTAAAACATACTGTAAATGTTCTCCTGCTTTCTCAAGATGATTTAATTATTCTCTATCATTGATACTTTCTTATATCATTGTAATTATATCTATCTTTTTGAAGGTAATAATAGAATTGTCATGGTTAGTGAACCAACTGTGTATAAAGTCAAAGGAAATGGTCAGTATAACAACTGAGGGTTCAAATCACTGAAGACTGTGCATCTATATTTCCTAGGAATTGCTCAGTTTCCTTCTGCAAAGTTTTGTAATTTCCCTTATGAGAATCTTACAGAAACATATAAATAAATTTCATGCATGGATAACTCTCATATTCTACTCCTTTCCTTTATTCATATAGCTCTTCTATCATCCATAGACTCCTTTGTCTCTAAAGGATACTTATATGTCTCTCTTACTGTTGCTAACATGACAGGTCTCTAGTTCTTCCTTCCAGAGACATAACTGTACAGTCATTGACTTCTTTTTATCTCTTCTTAGAAGTACACATATGCAAAATGTAATCCAGCGTATAGTGCACATAGAGGATCCCTGACCCTACCTTTCTGGAATGATCATATTTGTAACAGTACCTCCTAGTTTACATTAAAAAAAAACCTTAAGAAGTTTAAAATATGGCAATTATTCTATTCATGTTCACAATGGTAAAATGTGGGAAAAGTCTTTCTTCCACTGCCATTTAATTCTTCTAATTAATGATAAAACCCTGAATATAGTGAGAATTGATGATAGTCTGAAGTACTGTAGTGTGAAATGTGTGTATGTGTGTGCTTATAGGTGCTTGTGTATTATTTTCTCCTCAGTGTTTGCTTAATGAAATCACCAAGCTATATTTAATAAATAGTGATATAATCTGGATTCCATTCTAGTGACTATGATTTCAGGAATGAGAGAGGGTTTGGTAAAGGCAAATTTTTAGTTTCCTCATTGTCATGTTTAATATTTATTGTTAAACTTGACAGTACTTAGAGTCAGCGATGACACAAGGCTTGGAGAATGTCTGGAGAGAATTTTCCTCTTTGGGCTAATTTAAGTGGAAAGGGGCACCTAATCATGAATAGCGTATTTTGTGGCCTAGTGTCCTGAACTGTATAAATGAGGAGAAAGCTAGCTCAGCACCAACATGCATTCTTTTATTTCTAGAAAGTAGGTGCAATGTGATGATGAGCTGATGCCCACTCCAATAGAATGCCTTGCTTGCCTTGATGGGTGGTGAAACCAAAATATACTTCCCTTTCTTCCTTAAAGTTGAATATAAGATCCTTTGGCAAAGCAAACAATTAATATAGAAAACAGGCACCATGAAGTCAGGGGAGTTGCTGTGATTAATTGTTTGTAGGTTTCTGGAACTTATTTAAGCAACCAATGTGGAAGGGTTTGCAATTGTCTTGAGAAGCCCTAGAATTATGTAAGCAGAAACTAATGGTTGTTATCTTTGGAGTCTGGAAAACCAAAAAAACACAAAGAAGTTGGAACGGTGAAGGCCCAACTCCTAAGCTGTCAAAGAACAAATTTTTATTGGGAAATGGAATATAGGCCATTTGATTTATGTTCTGACAAAAAAAAAAAGTATATGGACTTACTCTTCCTTGTCCTGAACTAATTGGGACTTAATTCAAAAGTGGTGTAAAGTGAAAGAAATTTCTAAACCTTGAGGGCATTCCAACCATGCCATGGCTGCTGACTGTATTCTCATTCACAACTAAAGGGACAAGAACGACAAAAGTTTTGATGTTTGGGTAAGAAAAGAAATGCAAGATACTGAAAAGTTGCAGACCTGATAGGGCAGAACACACATTTGCAATTGTTAAAAATGATTAGGACTCTTGTAGTTTTTGTCTAGGGCTGAAGTCTCAGGTGCTTTATCCTTAATGTTGTTCTTGTTCAGGACATGTTTAGGTAGCCAAGCAGGTGGAACTATCGGCAACTAAGGAGTTCTGAGAGTAGCTGTGGAAGTGGTAAACTACCAATGACAAAGGAACTCAAATTGATTATCCAATACTAAATAACCAACCCTGATAACATATACAAAGTTTATGTGCAATATATACATTGTACTAGATGAACTGTATAGGATAGATAGATAGATAGATAGATATAGAGATAGTGATAGAGATAGCAATTATAGATATAGATATAGATATAGATATAGATATAGATATAGATATAGATATAGATATAGATATAGATATATTGTTTGTGTAACAACAATTAAAAAGAGTTCATGAACTTAAAAAGTCCCAAGGTGAAAGTAACATGGGAGGGCTTGGAGGAAGGAAAGGGAAATGGGAAAATGTTGTAATTATATTAGAATCATAAAAATACCAAATTCTAAAGTTACTAAGACAAAGGGAAATTTGTATTTTAATGGCAAAAGAAATTAAAATGCTTTAGATATTTGAATCAGAGAGAGGGGTGATGGCAGGAAGAAGTGGAGGGTAGAGGAGAAGAGGGTAAGGGAGGAAAGAGGAAGAGAATGCTCCAAAGTGAAATTTAAATGAAACATAAAAATAAACAAATAAACAAACAAAAACCCATAAACTGGGGTTTCTGCTCTAAGAACTGTTGTTCACCAAATACCTAGAGGGATGTTTCCCAGGCAGCAAAACCAGTACTGATGGAACTAACGGAACGGATCGTCAGGATCTTGAAGGAACACTTGGCACAACATCAAAAAGGGTCTCGTATTGGAAGAAAGAAGATGCAAATGAGAGGAGAGCATGGAGGCTTAAGCATGGCTTCCTGGTGAGGTGATGCAGTGTGTTGTAGGCTGTGGGAGCCTGAAAAAACACCATAGTGTGGAACTGAGAAGCTGTAACCTAAATACAGAAAAGAGCCCAGGATACTGAAAATGTTAGGAGTTTAGGATATATGAGATAACCTGGTTCTGTGAAGTACAACTGATGGAAAAAAGAGGCAGAAAGAGAGAATAGGGAGAGAGACCCAGATAGGCAGAGACTGAGATACAGAGATATTGAGAGACACAGAGATTGGGAGAACAACAGGATGAGTGACAGAATGACACAATTAGGGAATGACAGAAGGAGAATGTGTGTCAGATTCAGCACAAACAGATGTACCTACACCCAAAGGTCTGATTCCATCACCAGGGCCATCTTCAACACATGCAGCTGCAACTGGCTTTTTCCCCTCTCAGATTTGACTATCCCATTATCTGACTTTTTCTTGCTGTGTTACCAATATTCCCTTTTAGGATAGAAAGTTACTGTATGCTGTTGTGTATCAAATCTTTCTAACATGCTTTTGGTTTTATAAGGGTCACAGTTAAAAGATTACTTGATTTGCAGAAGAGAATTTTTAATGTTGGATTTTTTTAAAAAAAATTTCACTCTCAAAGATTTGGGACTTTCGACATTAGATTGAATATATTTTGTATGATAGGATGGCCATGCACTTATGGAGTCAAGAGTTTAAAATTTAATAACGATGTGTTTAAGAGAGGATTTGTGATTTTAATATTTATTTAAATTTGAAAAGATCTGTAATTATTTAGGATACAAACCTTTGGGCTTGTCTTTGTGGGATTTTCTAGAATGACTTAATCGAAGTTCAAACACTCATATGAAGTATGTCATTCCAAGTCTGAGATTCTGTACTGCATACAATGGAGAAGAAGGCAAACCAAACACCATCATCTACTGCTTTCTACTTCCTACCTACACATACATTGTGATCAGATGTCTCATGTCTCACCTACATTATCATCCCTATCATGGATTATACCCTCAAACAGTTTGTCAAGCAAACCTTCCTTTCATTACTGAAGTTGCTTTTATAATATGCCTTATCACACCAATAAGAAATTAAGAAATATCACTAGTATACCTGGCACATGTTACATGTCCACTGTAGTACATCCAATCACAGAATATTTTAATTGTTCTACAGGCTACATAGCTGTGTTTACATGATTTTCATGTAATCTCATAACTAAAATTAAGTAATTTGTAAACAAAATTTATATAGTTTTACATATATCAGTTCATCTTTCCCAATATAATTTCTGCATGCCTTCAGTGGAAATTCTACTAATGAGATATATCTTTGTAAATTAATCTCAAATAATAATCCTAATAAAATAATATAAAAACAAATTTTAAATGCTTTTGAGAAACTCAGAAAACGTACGTTAGAATTAGGCTAATCTCATATTCTCATCAAGAATGGCCCTTCCTGGAACTGCTGAAAGAAATTTAGGTCATTTTGCAAATTTTCCTTCTGATTCTGATCTTTTATAAATTTACATGGATTTTCAAAACATTACCTAAAATAATTTAAACAATGCTTGTTAAGAGTCAAATAAAATTAATGTTTATATAGGGCTGCATTCTAGAGAAGTTTTTTGTTGACAAAATAAAAAAATTTGGCTGAATTGTTGAGTACCAAGTTTCAATTTTTAGTCATTAATGAAACCCCAATATTAGTTGCTTATTTCATTATCAACTATTGTTTGTATTATACTATATTGATATTCTTCAGATTATAAATTAGCCTTTAAGTGAATAAACTATGAAAAATATATTATAAAACACCAAGTATAGCTCCTACTGCTGGCACAGGTTAACTTCTGAGTAATCATTAGAAAGCAAGCAGGAAAGGTAGAAGGAAATATAGGCAGTCTTTTTTTTTTTTTTGCAGAAGAAAGTTGCATTTAAATTCTGTCCCGAGAATTCCTTCTGTAAAGTGTTTCAGAGCACTAGCTTAATATAAACTCCTGTTTCGTTATTGAGCTCCTTTTGGAAATTGAAGAAATTACTTAAACTTTCTGATGTTTGTGCTTCTCCTTTATTTAAATAAATGCAATAATCCTTCATTAAGATATTATGGGAATTGAGAGTGATTGTGTTTATTAAAATGCCTAGCTAGGAGCTGGGCTGAGTTCAGAACAGATATTTACTGTTTAATTTTCTAAATTATTCCTAAATCACTTTGCTTTTCATTATGAATTGGAGTTAAAAGTTTACACTGTGCACTTTTGGAATACAGAGTAGCAACCATCACCAAGTAATTACTGTTACTTTCAGTTCACTTGTTTTAATAGTCTGAAAATGTAAGATTCCCTGCTCATCTCAGTTGTGGCTATGCAACTCTGTTCTTCAAGGCTATGACACAATATCAGACATTAATAACATAAAAGACAGAACAAGATTCAGTATGCAGTCTTATTGCTTCTAGACCCAAGAGTTCTTCATGTAACAACATAAAGGAAGATTTTAAAGGAATAAGCCAAGCTGCTCACCTTCTGCTTTACAGAGACCCATCAGGGAAAGTGCTAAGGACAAAATATACCTTTTAAGATTGTAGTGACCAATTCACTCCAAAAAGAACCCAATTCCTAACAACCATGTAACTACAGCTACTGCTGATAAGTTTGGCACCCTCAGGACACAATCACGTGGCAATAGTTACACCAGTTGGGGCCCCAAGCTTTCAGTTTGTGATTCTTTCCAGGAACACATCATATCCCTAATTTAACTATGTCTGAGAAGTTGATCTGCATGTATATAAGAAAAATATTTCTAAGCTGGGGTTTTAGTTTATAATTTTGTTATTGAATTTGTATCTTGACCCTTAAGAACATATGTAGTCAGTCTAAACCACTGATCAAGGGCAGTATTATCATCACACATTTCGTTAGAAATCTGAGTTTAATCCCCAATAACAGGGAAAAGCAATCCAATCCTGATAAGTCATAACCAACATTAGAGCCCAATTCTAAGTGATTCTACAAAGAGTAGTGAAAGTTTAAAGTTCATGCGGTCTATAGTTAGATTGACACTAAAGAAGTGTAGAAACTCTCACTTCAGTTTTTGTTTCTATTGCTTAATTTTTCATATCAATTTGATCTGAACTTACATAGAGTACCAAATCAGGAGTAAAACTAGATGTTTTATAGTATTTGGCCTGCCATTTACTAGTACTTAAAATCCATCAGAATCCTAAACTTGAAAGAGTTTCTGTTGATTTAATGTACAGTCAAAGCCTTGTTAATAATTCTTCTTAGTCTTCAGGGAATTGTATGAAGATTTGTGTAGAATGAAATCTTTTCAGTATTCCTACTTTGCTCACATACTAAGAGGCATTGATATAGGTTGAGCCTCCCATTAGAAAGACTAAGTTCTGAAATGGTTCCGTCCTTAAAAGACTATGAGCATGCCTTTGTTGCCAAGAGAAGAGAACTTCACACCTAACTACATGTGTTAGACTCAGGTCACAACATAGGAACATTGAAAAGGTTTTATAAAATCTTGTTTGGCAAAAAATATATAAATATATATATATATTATTTATATATTATATATTATTAATATATTATATTTACTACATTTATATGGTATATATGCAGACTCAGGTCACACCATGGGAACATTGAAGAAGTTGTATAAAATCTTGTTTATATATAATATATAAATATAGATGTGATATTTTTATTAATACATGATACACATTACTTATATGGTATATACTATACATTTATATGGTATGTATTGTCAATATTATATAACATAATATATTATGTAAAATAACTGAATTGTATTTACTCTTGGTTGTCATCCAAGAAATATTTCATCATGTTTACATAGGTGTAAAAATCTGCAAAATATTGGAACCATAAAATGCTTCCTATCCCACACTGTTTGAATAATGTACATCCAAAGTACATAATATACAATTTATGAGTAAACCATAGTCAGGACTGACCAAGAACATGCAACTGGCAGCAGGTAAAATATGAAACATTGATGAACAGATTGTTATACATGGATAACTCATATTTATAAACTCTTTGTGAAACAGGACAACATAAACGCTCAGTGATATTACAATAATTTATTTTGTTACTTTGCGTAGAAGCAGAAAAAGAAGTATAGTTTGGGACAAGTTTGACAATACTACTGCACACATCACTTGTTGGTTTAATTGCTTTTTAATTTTCCAGTGATAATATGGAACAAGTGCAAAGGGTCAAATGGACTCAAAACTTGAGTTCATCTTCCCTTTGCAATAATTCTCAGTCAGTACTGAACAGAAGTTCCTGAGATGTGATATGCCATGCACTGACAAAGCAGTTAGACTATTGTAAGGATGTCGTAATGGAAGCCAACCATGTAAACTCAGGTTCTCTCATTACAGATAAAAAGACTTGTGGACCTCATGAATTCCAGTGTAAGAACAACAACTGTATTCCAGATCACTGGCGGTGTGATAGCCAGAATGACTGCAGTGATAATTCTGATGAAGAAAACTGCAGTAAGTAAATTTTGCCTCATGACCTTCCATGCCTGACACTCCATTCAATGAACAAGCAGGACGGCATTTTTTTTTTTTATTTCTGTTAAAGCAAAATTTGGACCCCTCTGTCCTGACGTTCATATTCTTATACATATATTCACATTTGGACAGAATATGCAGAATAAATTGACCTGATTCTTAAAGGGTAAAATGATTGGGCTGCTTACTCTGGGAGTTATTTTCTTTCTGCTTGCAGAATTGGTAGACGAGTATCAGGAGGTTTAATACAGACCATTAGTATGCAATGAAGAAAGCCCTTGATGCAAGTTCATACAATGAGCTGACTGATGTGCAGACAGCACAACACATATCATTTTTAACGGATGCTATTCATTCCATTTCTGCCTCAATCCTTTCACACTACAAATTCACCCAAGAGCATCTTTCAGTGAGTTATCATTTATCCTCTCTGGAGTAGTGAACACCATCTGCATTCAGGATGCTTTTATCAGAAAATAGAATAACACTGATGGCACCTGCCTGCTGAACTTTCATACAATAAATTTGAAAGCCATAATTATCCAATAATTATATTTTCTCACTAAGACAGAGTATCTGTGTTTAAGCATTATTCCTCAGTAAAATTCTTATCACTGCTTTTATGTATAAGTAAAAAGTGATATCACCATGATTAAAATGAGAAAATAACCAAATTATATTTGTTAAGTATCTATATTTTGCTTCTTCCTAAAAATTTTGATGCAGATGGATATCAGTAATGTTATCTGTTAAAAACAATCATTCCCAGAAGACAACGCCATAATCTACACAGCAATACATTACAGAAAGGCATGTATGTGGTGGAGTGAATCATTTAGATATTCATCCTGCACAACATGTGTTAATGTCTCAGATAACTTTTGGAGAAGTGAAACCTGTGACTGACAATCAAATTATTGGGGATATCTGACTGTGGCAGCACTTGGCGAGCTCTCACTTTTATATACATAGTCCTAATGGATCACTGTTTACAAATGTAAAGAATATTGCATGGACTTATGAGACTGTTAGACTCATTTCATCAACAGTTAAAACTCATTTCATCACCTTTAACTATTCTTAGGTTCTCAGGTTCTCAGATATATATAACAGGCTCAGTAACTAATATTAAAGTTAGATGGATATATGACATCAATAAAAAGTAAATTTAAAATACAAGAATTTACATACTTGATGCATCCAATATTTCTTAGATTTCCTTGATGTGCTTCATCTTAATCATATAGATGACAAAGACTCCATTTTGAAAAATACAGAAGACAGCAGGCTAAGTGAGAAGAAACCTTGGAGACATTTCTCCCTTCTTTCCTCCACTCTTCTTGCATTTCCCCCTTTCCTATATGTGAACAGAAATTGAATTGTGGGATTTAAGTGTCCTAGATCAATTTGCTACTATGTTTTATTTTTATTTTATGGTAGAATTTGCTATATGACCAAATCGGCCCTAAACTCATTGTGTTGCCCAAGCAGTCCTTGGATTTGTGAACTTCCTGCATCACCATCCAGTGTACCTTGCATGATAATCTTGCTCCACCAGCTAAGGTAGACCTTTGTTCACTGAGTTGTTGAAATTATACAAGAAATTAGATTATTGCTTCAATACAAAAAAAGTAGAGAAGGTTGAGAGTTGAGATAGCTTGTCTCTGAATCAACTGGAATTCCCAATGTGGATGAGTGTTATTGTTTAGACATGGAGAAGTCAGCCAGTGACCAAAGAACTATTCACTAATCAGTGAAAACCTATCTATTAGAAAGACGATTTCTTTGATCAGGGTGTTTATTTTCTCTATGGTATCTTCAGAATCTGTACACTTTAATGAATATTCAATACTTTCTGTTAATCATTTATTAAGTAGAAAAACATACCAGAAATTGTAAATCAATTTTACTTTTATGAAACAGCACACATATTCTCTTAACAAACACTCACATAATCTTAAATCTCACTTGGATTGCTTTACTTATGAATCTGACTTAGTATATTTTATTTTAAACCATGCTACAAGAACTTCCGTTATCTGTATGAGAATAATTAAAGCAGTAAAGAAGGTGTTAATTGTCAACTGTGTGTGAAATCAAAGATGCTCTTTGCATTCTTACATTCACATGGAATTATTGGTCCATAGTCATTGATTGTCATCTGCTGATCATATCATTTGCAAAGTGTTCAATGGGCATTGCCTCAGCAATGATCTCTGCTCTACAGTCAAGGAATTATCACTGTCATTGGACCATATTTTAATCCAAACCAGTCATGAAAATGCCTGAGAACTCTCACCATTTTCTTACATTGTCAATAACAATGTGATATATGCCACTGGTATTTACTAAGTAATCAATGTAGATAGTTAAGTAGTTCATATGTTTTGAACTAATATAGCTTATTATCAATTCTTGAATGCTATGCCGTTTTATCACAAAATTGGGTTTTGTATATAGACAAGATTCCTGTAGTTTATTGGAATTTCTAGAGACTTCACATTGAATCTATATAAAACTATTTTATGGTATATCCTATACAATAAATGCAACAATTCCAAATTACTGACACCCATATTTATATAACTTTTGCTGGACATAGAGTAACTGATTCTCAGTAGAGAATCTGTAGATTGCATATCTATGCTATGCTGTGAAGTGTGTGGTTTGGAAAGTTGATTTCCTTCTTGAGCTTCTCTGTGTTCTTTTCATCAAGGATGGTTTTAATTACAGTTTCCAAAGCTGAGACTGTGTTTTTGCCTCCCTTAATATTGAAGAAAATAGTCATTCTGTGTGGTGCCCCACTCTCATGGTTCATTGTTAACTTTGAAATCCAGGAATCTTCCCAGACAGAAGAAATGGACCCCATAGAAGCTTCTTGGTGGGCAATGTGCCCAGGCAGATTTACAGAAAGCATTGTAAACAGTTCATGTGCTGGGTTCCTATCTACCCCTGGGATACAGTTTATATGACAGACAGAATGGGAATAAGATTTCAGTTATTCTATGAGAAAGATGGCATTCAGACTTTCTTTACAAATCGGGTATCAGACAGGGACATTTCCCCACTGCTGAAGTTCTAATATGCACAAATAATGCTACCTGGCCATAAATTTGAAAACTGTTCTTCTACTTTATCTGAAAGGCTAAAATATTTTATAAGCACTTGTAATTTTAAGAATAACTGATTTAAATTCATTTAAAAAATTTTTTTCAGCTATCTTAAGATAAGTAAATGTTCTTTGCTATGTAAACGAAGTTTAGAAACATATTACACATCCCGTTCCTCAATGGCACATGAATGTATGAGGAGTTACCATTGCTTCTTTTCATAGATATATGTGCCGGCAAATTTCAGTGCATGGCAAAAATTACTGAGAATTTCCATTGTTAATTAAAATATTTTCATAGCATATTTTCATAGCAAATAGCAGTCTCTCTTCTTTACTGGAGCAACAAATCTAATGATTTCAGACAAAGACATTACGAAACAAATTGACTGTATAACTAACTACTAAGCAAATGCCTCCAACAGATAATATAACTTATATACAATCTTATGTCAGCAATTTACAACTCTCCATACAGCAACATATGTCAAAGCCTAGGAAGCCATTTAGCACATAGGAAATATGTCTGCTTTGAAACAGACTAAACACAAGGACTAAAAGCAGAAGGACTCCTGCTCACATTCAAGCACATATATGTGAACGTTTCCTGTGTAGTTTTTAAGCATTTAGCTTATGTTATAACTGTACTTTTATCTTTATTTTCATAATTAAAATTATTTTGTCAGTCATCATTGCTAAAATTTGCACATACTGCATCACGTCTTCTTTTTTTCTTAGAATAAAATTCTTTGCTTTTACAAAGTCCAATAAAACATGATAACTTTTGTGTTGGGTGATGTTGAGAACAATTAAGTAAAATAGACAGAGATAGGCAGGTGTCCAATAAAAGAAATTCAGCTTCCTACTGTCCTGCAATCATTTCTGCAGTCTGTTGAAAGCAATGTAAACTACAGAAGTCTTGGCTATCTAGCTGTATTAGTTCAATTCAATACTAGTTCCTTTGAATACTCTGCCATTTAGAGTAAAGTTAGAATTCTCTCTATGCCTCAGTTTACTCAATTACATAGAAAAAAAGCAATGCAAATGCATTATACATTTGCTTTGAGGTTTGAGAATTAAGTTAGTGCAAATACTCAGCAATTTATTTACATAATGTCCAATGACAATTAGATAATTAGTACTTGGCAGTTACTGCTTTTATTAGTGTCAACAGAGTTATTTTCAGAAAAGGAAATTATATGTATATATATATATACACACACACACACACACACACACACACACACACACACACAGAATAAAGACAAGAGAAAGCGCTGCTACTCTAATGCCCACTGAACAAAGATTCAGCGAGTCCTGTTGGAAACTGTCCATTATGGCCTGAAAATATGACTTAGCAATTAAGAGCCCTGTCTGCTCTTCCAGAGGACAAAGTTTCAGTTCCAAGGACCCACATGACCCCTCACAACTCTCTGGGGCAAAACACCAATGCACAAAAAAATAAAATAAAATAAATCAAAAAAAGAAAAAAATCTACTTTGTTTTATTTTCGTTTCTGGATTTTTTGTTTGCTTGTTTTTTATTTGTTGTTGTTTTCTGTTTTGTTTTTCTTTAAGACAAGTTTTACTGTCTAGTAAAAATCTAGTAAATCAAAAGCTAGCTTATGATTTGCTATACTCTCCAACCTGGACTCAAACTTGGAATTGTAGGTGTAAACTGTAAGGCCCAGTCAGTTACTTGGTCTCATTTTTCTAAATTGTATTTTGTTTTACTTATAGACTAAAGGTCATTTACTAAGACATACTCAATTCTAAAGTTGAAAAAAGAACTCTCCAATACCTATGACATTCCCACGGTTATTCAAAGTTCCCATTGAGTAAAATGTAGGAGTTATGACACCAGCCAAGCCCTGCTAATGCTCAGAGACTGAATAGCTCATAGACATTGATGTCTAATACAAAACTGTGTTTTGGAACAGCTCATGCAGAGATATTTCTAACAGAAGGCAGAGTTTCTCACCATCATTATGGAGAGCATACATCTCTATGTATGTGTTCCTCAGGCTGGATGTCTATTACTTACTCCTTTTTTATGTGGACAAAGAAATTATTGCATGGGCCACAACTGCAAAGACAATGAGTGGAAAATTACTTAAAATACATTTATTCATATAATGCCTGAAAGTGAATTTATGTAATTAAACAATAAGTTAAAACAAAGAAATAAAGCATTTTAAGAAGACAGTTAATGATTAGAGAAAACAGAGGCTGATTTTTCTCATCCAAGACTTCAGACTAGAGAAGGGTGATCTCAACTGTCTCACTGATCACTTCCAGAAATCAAATTCTGAAATCAGACATCAACATTGTGACAAAACACTTTCCACTAAGGCTAAAGTGAATCCATTAAGGCACGCTGCTTGATTTTAGTCCTATAAGAAATATAACCCAGGCTGGCCTCGAACTCGTGATCCTCCTGCCTCTGTCTCCTTCAGCAAATTCTACCAGTATGCGACACCAAGGTCTGCTGGAATGGGACTGAATGAGCATGTGATCAAATCGGACTCTCTGATTGTGGATGACAATGAGGGCAGACTGAGAAGCCAATGATAATGACACCGGATTTGGATTCTACTGCATATACTGGCTTTTTGGGAGCCTAATCTATTTGGATGCACACCTTCCTATACCTGGATAGAGGGGGGAGGGCCTTGGACTTTCCACAGAGCAGGTCACCCTTACTTCTCTTAGGACTGGAGAATGAGGGGGGAGGGGAAGAAGAAATAATGGGAGGGAAATGGAAGGATAGGAGGAAGTAGAAATTTTTAATTAATAAATAAAAAATATTCTTATCAGGAAAAAAATATGGCCAACTACAATTAAATCAATTGTCAGCAAATTTTCAAAATTGACAGGAAAATTCTATAGAACAAAAGGTAACAATTACACCAACAGATAGGCTGTTTTTGTTTCTGTTGTTGTTGCTGCTGCTGTTGTTGTTCTAGAAAGCCTACCTACCCATTTCTAATGCTATGTTTATGTTTCTTCTTGTCCTATGAATCCTGGATTTTCCTTGACAAAATCAGATAAATAAAATCCCTACCATATATAATTAAGAGTCAGTATCAATGTTTATTCTCCTATCATGTTGTTAAATATAATAATAGATATAGAAAGTCAGTAAATGTTTATTAAATACATTAAATAGCTTAAAACTCTAAATGGAAAAGACTATAGCACAATATTCTAGCATACAAATTTTCACATTACATTGTACTTTAAAATTATATTTTATTAAATAATAGCCCATCTTTTAAAGCTTTCAAATTTTTCAATGATTTCTTTTAATGACTTTGAAACTATATTTGAAAATTAGTATATTCTGTTCCATAGCTTCCTTATGAGGTGTTCCCCCTAAATGATCTTATTGCCTCTGCTTGCCTAACCTCTTTCGGTTTTTCATTACCTCCTCATGTTGCTCAGAATGCGGATGATAAAATACTTTTACTCCGTGCTTTTTTTTCTATCTGCAGAGCCCCAGACCTGTACAATGAAAGACTTTCTCTGCAGCAACGGCGACTGTGTTTCATCAAGGTTTTGGTGTGATGGAGAGTTTGACTGTGCAGATGGCTCTGATGAGGTAGGGATCTCTGTGAACATGCACAAAAAAGGTAAATCAGGTCTTGTACAGGGTTATCTTCACTGAATATGATAAGTGTGACCAAGGAGAATTCTGCATTGCACCCTGCTCTGGATGACCTAAGATTGTATTAATTTATGTGTTATGCTGCACAGAACTCACAAGATAACTGGGCTACTACTGACAACTAAATATAGTGCGTTTTCTCTCCACTGTTGAATATCTATTCAGGGAATAGTATGCTTAGAAATTCTGGTCCTGATGTCCTTGCCATTTGTGGATTTGTTCATAAATTTGCCGGAGTATTTATAGCTCTTACTAATATTTTATGTATTTTAAATATTTTTTCTTCAGTGGCTCCAGTCTTATAAATTTTACTGTGGGTCATCGATTTTCATGAAACCATGAGTTTCACGAAACCAAGATTTCCTTAGATGATGAATCACAATCCATTTATTATAAGGCCTATGCTTTAGGTGAAATAGGAGATAATTTCTCTGGACGACTCTGCTAGTTTGAATTGTGTTTAGACTTCCCTGCTATGTATCACATGACTCCACGCAACTTTAAAACTAATCATACTGAAATGATACCAGCTTTTGGGTTACACTGTCTGGGGCAAGTGCAGGAACGATAACGTTGAAAAATTTTCTTAGGTTTTTTTCATTATGCATGAGGAAATTAGGGAATGTAAGTAAACAAAGGGGGGAAATGGTTTTCAGTCCCTTTTGGAAGTCATTGCTCTTTCTCTCACATAGAATTGCTACAGATACATGTTGCCTTGCCGCCTAATACATACATTTGTTACTCATAGAACAAATTCCATTGAAGTAACTGAAGAGGATTCTTCCTAAAGCTTTAGAGGTTTCTGTTTCAGGTCTAACTTCCCTAAGTGTCCACTGAGTCCCTTTCTGAGAGAGAAACACAACCTGCCTCTACTGTTTGTACAACAGTGCACACAGTGTATGGCTTTTCCAGTCTATCCCCACTCTTATAAGTACAGATACTTTTATTTCCTTGTCATTTGGAAAATTCACCCTAATGACAACTACGAATGTGGTGTTTGAACAGGATTATGTGTGATTTTTCACCTCAAGAACACAAAATCTTAACCTCAGTTTTTGCAAAAATATCTCAAGAGAAGTTGGAAAATATCCATTTTATTGAAGGACTATTCATAAATCAAAATCTGGACTCTTTCTTAGGATTCTGCAAGGAGACTAGTTCACATTAACGAGCCACATATTCATTTTGCGTCTCTAATTTAAAAAAATGTCTTAGATATTCCTAAGTCAGAAAAATATATCTCATGCAACTTACTGATGCCATGGCAAGATTTTGATTTTGATTTTGCTTCAGCTACTTCAAACATATTCCTTGAATCTTATGATTTCTTGTTTTATGTTATTACTGGATGTTCTAAATATTTAAAAAGAATCAAAATCTAATTTTCATGTAAATCTTTTCCAAAATATTATTCATGTCAGAGTAAATATATTTACTAATAACATTCATCTTATTCACCGAGTTCCTGGGCAAGTACTTTTCTGGTAAAATATATTTCCATTTACTAAGTGTCATCAAAGCAATGCTCTAAGGAAATTCTTCTTTATTATGATCTTCCCTTTCAGAGAGTATAGTCCTCAGTAAATCCTATTTATTTTTCTTTAAAGCTTACAATAACATTTTGTTTAATAAAAGACAGTGAAGCCAATGATCCAAAGGGGAAATTAACACAAAGATGGAAAGGATAGTTACATAAAGATTGTATTACTGGGAAGTAGAAAAGTTGGGAGAATTGTATTTTTATGTATGAATACATACTCAGTGGTGATGTGCTCTTAACCATATCTTCTCAAAACAATATAAAATAAAGTTTAAAGCTTGAATTGACTTAATTTAATGTCATATATATATATATCAGTTGATTATATGGAGAACTGGAGAACTATCTTTTAAAATTTAGCTTTTATTTATTTAGTTTTTTTGTATTGTGTTGGGGAATATGATGAACACATGCCACAATATAGATAAGATCAGAGAACAACATGAGAGAGTTTATTCTCTGTTTCCCCCAAGTAGGCTCTGGGTATGGATCTTAGGTTGACCGGCAGTAAATACAACAACAAAAAAATAAATTTAAAAATAGCAATATGAGATCCTGCTTAATATTTATTTTTTTCTAAACTCTCTACCTCCAAAAACAGTACAGTACCAAGAGAAATCCAGGAGTAAGTGTTCGCAGTGATTTATACAGATCATTTCTCACATGTTAGAAACGGGGCTACTGTGGGGAATGTGGAATTTCAGATCTGAGAAAAAAAATTTCATGATATGAAACATTAGCGGCGTCTTAGACTGTAGACACATAACTAAAAGGCTAGTGAGCACAGCACATGGAGACAAGCTTGAAAGTGGCTTGAGTGACAAGAACCAGTACAGTATCTGAAATGTAAGTTACTACGATGGACTGAAACCAGATAAGCATAAAATCCATACATTCATAATAGCACTTAAAAAAAAGATCACAAAAGTCATCTTGGGTTTGCTAAAATATTAATATTCTTCAGAAAATATAAATTGTGGCTGCAAAAATTGAGCCTTAATAGTTAAGAGCACTTGCTTACAAGTTCCTATAAGTACAGATTCAAGGGAATCTAACTTTCTCTTTTAGCCTTTATAGAAACTGGATAATAAATATGCATATATATATATACATGCAAGCAAAACATTTATCCACTTAAAATTAAAACAAATAAATCTTGAAGGGAAAGGCCAGAAGGACTAGGTAGATGAAGATGAATATATTCAAAATATATTTATAAAATTCTCAAGGAAAAAAATTCTAGAAAAGATAATGGAACCTAAATTCAGAACACATGGATATTTTTTAAAAAATGAATAGAATATCTAAATAGTAAATAATTTTTTTCCAAAAAACAGAGAATGCGAAGGTTTATATAAGTGTAGTCTTACCTATATTCAATAAGCAGACCTACACTGAAATCTCACTTTGCCAAATAATATATTTGATTAATTAAATATATTTCATGTGGTTTAAACACCCTAGTGGATTATTACTTGTGAGACACTGTAAATTTGCCAATGTCAATTTTATGTTAAAATATTTTAGAATATATATTATTATATATATTTATATATATTTTTTATATTTTTATATATATATATATGTGAGGAGAATGAAAGAAATGTTAATTGTGAAGTGTTGATGATTTAAATACTTGGTTAATAAGTATGAATGATCTTTATATATATGGGCTTAATTGTAAGTCACAACCAGGAAAAGATACAACACACAAAAAGCTACAAGCCTACACACTTTATGAACGTAGATACAAAAAAAACTTTGCCATAATATTTGCAAATTAAATGCAACACCATGGTAAAAGATTATTCACCATAATCAAGTGTGAGTAATTATAGGCATGCAAGGATTACTCAATATATACAAATCAGTACAATAATACACTAAAACATAAAATAAAAAAACCTTGACGATTTTTATAAGGACAGGAAAAGAAGTTTAACTAAAATACAATATACCTTGTTTTTACACACTGAGTAAATTAAGTGTACAATACAGATAACTCAATAATAAAGGCCTCAATAATGAAATTATAGACTGTTTATGTACAAAAAACTGGAAGTGTTTTATGAAATTTAGTGTTAGATTAGAAGGTACACTTTCATTGAACAGAGTCTTGAAGTCTTAATTTGCTGGAGATGAGTGTGGTCTTTCTGTGCTTTCTAGGTAGTCTTGGTGAACCTGGTACTCTCTACCGCAGTACACAGAAATTTACATTAATGGCATTCCTACCGCTTCAGCCTTGACTTCCTTTTACACAAATGGTACAGAACTCTCTAGTTCTCCAGCATCACTGCTTCCATATGTCTTTAATTTCAAACTATTCTTGAAACATTTAAACTGTCCCAGAGGTAGATCCACTTCTGGTAAAACTTCTTCTCAAAGGCATTCTCTAAAAGATACGTGTTTGTTTATCTTGACAATCAATATTTTTGTTATTGTAGTTTTAAAAATGATATTTTATATTGGTCTTTGTGATCATAATATAAGAAATAATCCCCTTTTTTCATTATCACTTATGAAAGTCTCTGACAAGTAATAATACTTTAATATTTGAGAAAGTATTGGAAGAAAATGTCAGTTGTATTGAAGAAAGTCTAATAAATACCTGTCAGCAAATATAAAATTAAAAAATAGGAAAGACAGTTTCCTTCATTAACTGAGGATTAATCTTGAAAGAAGAACAATGATTTACCTCTTTACCCCAAGAATGTCTATAACTGTGAGCTCCTAAGCCATTTGTAGGAAATGAAAAAGTACAGATTGTGAAAAATAGAAACTTTTATGCAAAAGAAAAAAATTAGTCCTCGAAGATGCTTGGGCTGTACAGCTTATTCAAACCAATCTTCAGACAAAGGTGGGTGAGTATCACTCTAGATTATTTCATTCCCCACAAAGATCTGGGAAATTTGTTAAATTATATATATAATATCCTCTTTGACTTCTAATGAAATCTGTCCGTGAGCAAGCAGAAGTAGCCACAATGACAGACCATTGCACAGTCATTTAGGAGCAAATGTTATAATGGAAAAGTTGACTCACAAACAACTAAATGGTCAGAAGATCAGTGAAGAGGAAAAGAGATGAGGTGTGAGAGAGAACACTAAGAAAAATATGGATGACGTATGAAGTAGAGTTCCCTAGGCTTCTTGTTTGTTTCATATGTGTTCTTCCCTGAATATTCAAACATACTTAAAAACAAACTTGAAACAGCTTTTATGAGTACGATAGAGGTCCTCAAGAAGGAAACAAATAAACAACTAGTAGAAGAAAATGAATAAGAAAGTAGAAATAGAATCAACAAAGAAAAACCAAATCGAGACAAATCTGGAAATGAAAAGTTTAGGAGCTCAATTTGGAACCACAGAGGCAAGCTTCACCATTATAATAAAACAGATGGAAGAAGGAATCCCTGTCACTGAAAACACGATGTACATAGATATGTTGTTTAAAAAAAAAAGAAAAAAACTAAAATATCCCTAGCACAAAATATCCAAGAAATCTGGGAATGTGTAAAACAAGTAAATCTAAGAATAATAGGAATAGGTGAAATTAAAAAAATGCAGGTCAAAACATAAAATACTTACAACAAAACGCTTAGAATAAATTTTCTCTAAATTAAAGATGTCTATTAACATACAAGAAACATACAGAGCACCAAATAGACTGGACAAGAAAAAGAAGTCCCTTTGACACATTATAATCAAAACTATAAATGTACTGAACAAAGAAAAGATAGTAAATCCTACAATAAAAAAAAGAATTATGAAACATATAAAAGCAGAAGTGTTAGTATTACACCTGAGTACTGAATGGAGACGCTAAAGGACAGAGTAGCTTCGACAGATGTGTTACAGACTTTAATGCCAGCTCAGATTGTTATGCCCAACAATACTTTCAGCCACTAGATGAAGAAATTTCATGATATATCCAAGTTTAAAAAGTATCTATCACAAATCTAGCTTTATAAAAAGTGATAGAAGGTAATAGAAGAATGTAAAGAAGTTATCTAAAGGAGTTAGCTACATACAGGGAAAAATAATCTCAGACTAGCTAAATCAAAAGAAGGGGAGTCCACACAAACACACACCACCACCATCACCAACAGCAATAAGAAAAATAATAGGAAAAAAATCATTGCAATTTGATAGCTCTCAAATTCAATGGTGTCATCTTCTTAATAAAAATCCAGAGACTAACACAATGGATGTGCAAACAAGATCCACCCTTATGCAGCATTAAAAAATAAGTAAATAAAAATAGAAAAAATAACCTGGTCTAGAATTTTATCAGTCTTCAAGAAGAGTCAATGCCAATACTTCTCCAAAGATTCTGCAGAAAGAAAACACATTGGATATTTCCCAATTTACTTTATGAGACCACAGTTACCAATAAATCTAAATCGCATAACAACTTAAGGAAAAAAAATCGAATTACAGACAAATTTTCCTTTTGAACATATGTGCAAAAATGCTCAATAAAATGATTGCAAACTTAATCAAATCCATGAACACACCGATAGGATCAATCATCATGGTCAAGTAGGCTTCATACTAGAGATTCAGCGATGACTCAACATATATAATCAATAAATGCAGTTCACCCTATAAACAAATTGAAATAAAAATATATAGTCATCTCATTAGATAAGGAAAAGTACTTTGACAAAATGCAACTCTTCTTCATAATATAATTATTAGACAGATTATGGATACAGGGGATATATTCAAATGAATCAAAGCCAGTTTACAGCAAATATATAGCAAATACCAGCTTAAATAAAGAGAAACTCAAATTAATTCCACTAAAATTAGGAAGAAGGCAATGTCATCCAATATTTCCACACCTATTCATTATAGTAATTGAAACCTTACCTTGGAAAATAAGACAACTGAAAGAGATCAAGGGGGAAAAACTGTAAAGTATCTTTAGTTTTACATTATATGACAATATACATAAATTACCTGAAATTTCATAGGATTGTGCAATAGCTGATAAACAAACTCAGTAAAGTAGTTGAATAGAAAATTCAATCACACAAATCAGTAGCCATCCTATATACTAATGGCAAATGATCTGAGAAAGAAATCAGGGGAAAACACTTTTCACAACAGTTTCAGATAATATAAAATATTTTGTAGTATCTCTACCCTAGCAATGAAATAATTGCATGATAAAAACTGCAAGTCTTTGAAGAAACACATTGCAGAAGATACCAGAAAATAGAATGATCTTCCATTCTCATTGATCATTGGGATCAACATAGTAAAAATGTTACTAAGAGCAATGTACAAATTTACCAGGGGTAGATCCTGGTTCTGCTGCCAGGGACCCCTCAGATAGTCTAAACTTCATTACTTTCTCCCACATATGGAGGGCCTAGTGTGGTCCTGTGGAAGCTCCACAGCTGTCTTTCTTAGCTCAAGAGTTTCCGTGAGCTTGATTCAGCTGTCTCTGTAGAGTTCTCCATCATGATCTTGACCTCCCTTGCTTCTCTCTCTCTCTCTCTCTCTCTCTCTCTCTCTCTCTCTCTCTCTCTCTTAATGTTTTCCTGGAGCTCACCCTGGTACTTGGCTATGGATCTCTGCATATAGTTTCATCAGTTATTGGATAGATGGGGTATTCATCAATCTGATTACAGGAGAAGGCCAGTTCGGTCACTCTCTCCACTATTGCTAGAAGTCTTAGCTGGAGTCATCCTTGTGTATTGTGTATTGGGAATTTCCCTAGCACCAGGTTTCTCCCTAACCCCATAGTAGCTCTCTCTCAAAGATTTCTCTTTCATTGTTTTCCTACTCTGCTCCTCTCCCCCTCAATCATCCCATTACCTCATGTTCTCATCTTCCATTCTTCTCCTTTGCTGCCCCCAACACATCCCCAGTTTACCTAGGAGATTTCATCTAATTCCCCTTCCTAGGGCGATTTATGTGTACCTCTTAGGGCTTTCCTTGTTACCTAGCTTCTCCTGAGCTGTGGATTGAAGTCTAGTTATCCTTTGTTTCATGTCTAATAACCACTTATGAAAATAAGAACCTACAGAGTTTGTCTTTTTTGACAGGGTTGCCTTGCTGGGGATAGGAAAGATGACTCATTGGTTATGAGCCCTTGTTGCTGTTTCAGACGTCCTGAGTTCAATTTCCAGCAGTCATACAGTGGCTCAAAGCTTTTTTGATATTACACCTGGCAGAATAGCTAAGATCAGCAACAAGGCAGTGGCATCTCATTCTGGCAAAGATGTCGAGTCAGAATTCACATATTGCCGGTAAAAGTGGGAAATTATACAGCCACTATGGAAATTACTGTGGTGGTTCCTCGTGTGCACGATCATAGATCTCTGTCAAGATTCAGCTATGCCACATGTGGTGGTTTGAGTGAAAATGGACCCCATAAGACCACAGGGAGTTCCACTATTGGTAGATGTAGCTTTGTTGGAGTGGGTGTGGCATTGTTGGAGGAAGTATGCCACTGGAGATAGGCTTGAGGTTTCAGAAGCTCCAGCAAATTCTAGTGGTTCATTGTCTCCTCCTGCTGCCAGCGCCTCTCTATGTAGAACTTTCAGGTCCTTCTCTGTCCCCATGTCCTCTTGCATGCTACCATACTTCCAGCCAAGACAATAATGGACTAAATCTCTGAACTGGAATCCAATCCCAATCAAATGTATTTTGTTGTTTGTGTTGTGTTGTGTTTTTATTTGTTTTTTTTTTTATAAGCATTTCTGTGGTCATGGTTTTTCTTCACAGCAAAAGAACATTGCCTGAGAAGAAATTGGTACTAGGAACTTGGATATTGCTGTGAGAGTCCTGACCATGTTTTTGTTAGGCGTATTGTAGGACTTTTGGTTAAAACATAGGAATGCCTTGAGCCTGGCTTGCTGGGCCATAGTAGCAGGAACCTGGACGACATTGGTGCCAAGGGTGATTTGAAGTGTGAGTGTCTGACTCAAAAGGTTTCAGAGGAAAATATTATTATGTGGCCTAGAAATCATTCTTGTGATATTTTGGAAAAGAATGTGTCTGTTTTACCATTGTCTGAAAAGTCTGCCTGAAGTTAAAATGAAGAGTTCTGGAAGAATTGCATTTGCAGAAAAGATTTACAAGAAGCCTAGTGTAGATTTACAAGAAGCACCGTGTCATGTGGTTATTAGTGGCCAATTTTATATAGATTTATGATGAAAAGGAGCAAGCTGAACATGGAAAAATACAAAATGTACAGTTTGAAGAGAAAAGGAGCACTGGAAAGTGTAAAATTTTAAAGAACAGCCTCATGTGAAGTGAAATAAAGGGAGTGTTGATCTCAGATCAAGACACCATCCAGCTAACTTTCCACTTGAGAAGAACAATTACGCAGAAGGAGGGAGAGAGAACATGAGGAAGGAAGTCAGGACCGCGAGGAGTGTGCCCACCTACTGAGACGGTGAGACTGACCTAATGGAAGCTCACCAAGGCCAGCTGGACTGGGACTGATGGAGCATGTGATCAAACCGGACTTGCTGAATGTGGCTGACAATGAGGTCTGACTGAGAAGCCAAGGGCAGTGACACTGGGTTTTGATTCTACTGCATGGACTGGCTTTGTGGGAGCCTAGTCTGTCTGGATGCTCACCTTCCTAGACCTGGATGGAGAGGGGAGAGCCTTGGACTTCCCACAGGGCAGGGAACCCTGACTGCTCTTTGGATTGGAGAAGGAGGGGAGAGGGGGTGAGGGAACGGGGGAGAGAAATGGGAGAAGGGGAGAAGGTGGAAATTTTTAATAAAAGAAAGTGAAAAAAAAGCATGAGGTATGGTGATATACACCTTTAACCTCAGCACTCTGAAGGCTGAGGCTCATGAATCTCTGAGTTCAAGGCCATCCTGGTCTACAGAGCAAATTACAGGATGGCCAAGCTTAAGCAGTGAAGGGAACCATCAAAACCAGAAAACTGGCGAAGATGTAATTAAAGGAGAGGGTCATGTTTCAGCTCTGGCAAGTAGCAGAACTTGGCAACTTTGGCCAGATGGTTCTGAATTTAGAGTCAAAGATACAAGAAAAGGTTCATGGAATCTCCCTCCATAGCTAATGAAAGCTTCGGAGGCCAGGCATGTGTCAGGAGTGTCCCTGTATATAGGCCTAGAATCTGTGAAGATGGTACCTGGATTGCCTTCCAAAGTATTAGAGATGCCAGGGTCATAGGATAACTACCAAGGAATTCTAAAACAGAGGGGAACCAGCCCAAGAGAAAGAAATGTGTTGCAGTCAACAAAGTTGAAAGAATTTGCAGATCTGAAGAGTGCTTTGACATCAGACATGAAGATGCAAAGTGTAGAGTTTGCCCAACTAGTTTTTGGTCCAGTATTTCCTCATTATGCCCACTTTCCTCCCTTTTGGTACATAAATGTTTATCCTGTGTCATTATATGTTGGAAATATGTGATCTGCTTCTTCATTTTGATTCTACATGGGATTACAGTTAAGTGATTGTGTGAATCTCAGAGGAGATTTTGAACTTTGTATTTTTAAAGAGTGCTGATATTGTGATATGATGTGGTATTTCACTCTGCATACTGTGAGTATCATTGGTTAGAAACTGGCTTGGCCCGAAAGGGTAGAACTGAACTTGGTGGGGAAAACTAAACTGAATGCTGGGAGAAAGCAAAGTCAGTGGAGAAGCCACGGAGCTGCTACCAGAGACAGATATACTGAAACCTTGCCAGAAGGCCAACAAGCCTCATGGTAAAATATAAAATAATGGAGATGGGTTAATTCTAGATGTGAGAGCTAGCTAACAATATGCTTAAGTAATTGGTCAAGCAGTGATCTAATTAATACAGCTTTGTGTGATTATTTCTGGAGTCTGGGAAGCTGGGAAACAAGCAAGTGGCATTTTTACTACAGTGAAAGACTATGGGGGCTTCTGAAATTTAACTAAATATGTTTCAACATGATCTGGCTATAAGACTATGGGATCTAATAAGTAGAATGTGGTAGCTTGGATGAAAATAACAACTATATGTCCATAGGGATCAACATTGTTATGACTTGTGACCCATGTTGGTATAGGTCTGTCATTGTTGAAGGAAATGTGTCACTGGGGAAAGGCTTTGACTTTGAGGTTTCAGATGATCAAGACAGCCTCCCCCCTCTCTTTTCTTGTAGTTTGCTGTAACTTAAGAGCTCTACCTCCATCACTGTGTCTACTTCTGAGCCATGATAATAAAAGACTAAACCTCTAAACATGCAAGCCATCCCCAATGAAATATTTTTCTTTATAAAAGTATTTGAAGTCATGGTGTCTCTTCATTGCAATACAACCTAAGACACTTCAGTAAGACATATAACCAAAGGATGATTCATCCTACCACATTGCTCAGCCATGATCATCTCCTATTCTATTCTATTCTATTCTATTCTATTCTATTCTATTCTATTCTATTCTATTCTATTCTATTCTATTCCATTCCATTCCATTCCATTCCATTCTATTCTATTCTATTCTATTCATAATAGTCACAAATTGGAAACAACTACATGCCCAGCAATGGAAGAATAGATAAAGAAAATGTGTTACATTTATGCAATGTAGTATCATTCAGCCATTAAAACAATGAAATCATGAAATTGGCAGTCTAGTGGATAGAATTAGAAAACAATCATCCAAAGTGAAATATCCCTAACTCAGGGAAACAAAACTTTTCCTTCTTCAACCATCATCAGAGAAGCTTCCTCCTGCAGCAGATATGAACAAATATAGAGACACACAGCCAGACATTGTGCCAAGAGAAAAATAAACCTTGGAATACTCAGCCCTAAAGGGCCCATAACCATCATAACTCAGCTAATCATGCAGAAGACGAGGCAAAAGAAATGTAAGAGCCAAAAGAGATGGAGGAAACCAAGAAAACAATACACTGCAAATCAGCATGAGCAAAGTTCATATGGTCTCACAGTGACTGAAACAACATGCATAGAGCCTGTTCAGGTCTGCATTTAGAATTTGGCTTCCAGATAAGTGTTTGTATGGGATTAATGGGTGCAAATGACTAGGTCTCTGACTCTTCTGCCTTCTCTTGATCTGTCTTTTTCAACTTCAATGTTATAGATTTTGGTTTATCTTATGATAACAACTGAACTGTCATACATTCTGGATGATCAAAAATCAGTGTTTTCTAGTGTAATAGCACTGGGTATATCAACCACTATACGACATGTCTCATGTAAAAGAGTAGCTCACCAACAAAGGACTTCACAAATTTGTATGTTTTAGTTATTAAAGTTGAAATGACCATAATTGAGGAACATCTTTTCCAATCTGTTCTTCATCTTCAGGTGACATGAACTGAGTTCTTGAGCTACAATATAGCAGTCATATTGTTGGTCTCTTTCTTAGAAAAGTAATGTCCCAATAATTTGAATTTGTATTTTAGTTCAGGACCTTCAAATCTGGGTGACAAATACCAGCCCTGAGATGCAAGTGTAAAATATGGCTTAACTGGAAGTGACTGTTGTTGGAGAGAATAAAAGGACACTTTCCTAAACTCTACTGCCTTTAGTATATGAAAAGAAAAAAACAGAAACTTTTTTTTTAAAACACAAGCAATGTTAAGTCTTATTTTGCTAAAAGTAATTTCAGTGCCATAGGTGTTATTCCACAAAGGACAATTCTCTTCGAATGCATTTGAAAAGTCTAATCATCTTCTTATAAAGATACTAATTTCTTCACACGTATATTTGCACATACATATGTGTGTAGGTGCAACTGATGGCCAGAAGAGGGCTCAAGAACAACTGAAGAAAAGGATGCCATGAATTTAAGAGGGTAGACAGGGGAGGGAGAACATGGGAGGATATGAAGGAAGAAAAGGGAAATGAAAAAAAAGTAATTATATCTTAATTTAAAAATAAAATTTGGAAAAATTGAAAAATTATGACTATTCACAGAGAAAACTGAAAAACTTTTATCTCTCTGTCATACTCATCGACCAGCAATGAACATATGCTATGTCTTATGCAGTTCTTGTGATTTTAAACCCTTATAAACATTGTTGCTGTCTTTTGACTTCACAGATATTTTTCTCAAAAAGAATTAATTTAATTATCTCTCTGTTATATTTGGCAGAAAAATTGTGGAACAAGTTGTTCCAAAGATCAGTTTCAGTGTTCCAACGGTCAATGCCTTTCAGCAAAATGGAAGTGTGACGGGCATGAAGATTGTAAATATGGAGAAGATGAGAAAAACTGCGAGCCCGGTAAATGAGAGTAGAATATCTAAATTATTGGTTATTTTAAAACTGATACAATTCAAACCAATGGGTTTTGTCCCGAAAACTCTGGCAGAGATCCTGACTTTTAAAGATCAACTGAAGTATCTGTGACTAAGTTCTTTGTGTGCTCTTCCTGTTTTTCAAAGACACTTTGGCAGATAAAATCACTAGTTATGTACGGGATCCAAATGTCAGTCTCGGGATTGCTCTCACTTATTATAAAATGAAATTTGATTTAAATGCACTATCAAGGTTTTAGTCACAGAAGGTGAGGTTCTGAAACAGATGGCAGCAGTTGGACGGGCCAGCTGAGATGCACATGCATTCTTCTGTATTGATGTCTCATATCAAGTCAAATGAAAATTAGAAGGTCATAGAGGGTATAGAAAAATAATTTAGTTCATATGTTTCTATTCTTTAAACATGATTCTAATTCATGCTCATTAAACATAAAATGTTTATCAAGATATTTCAGTTATGATGTTTTAAAGGAAAACAAATTCAAAAAACCATGCTGTCATTTGTGTATAAGCACAAAAGCATAGACTTGGGAGACAAGGCCCTAGAAACAGTTCACTCACTGTCATGAACTCTGCTCAAGCTATGATCAACATTAAAATGGATCACCCTTTTCTTTCTGTTTCCCGATGTATTCTTAGCCATTGTACCTATCAGATTTGCTAGACAAAAGTGCTGTATGAAAGAGTTGAAACTTGGGCTGGAGAGATGGCTCAGCAGTTAAGAGCACTGACTGTTCTTCCAGAGGTTTTGAGTTCAATTCCCAGCAACCATGTGGTGGCTCACAACCACCTACAATGAAATCTGGTGCCTTGTCTGTTCTAAAGGCAGTATACAGCATAAATAATTAAATCTTAAAAAAAAATAATTGAAACTCAAGGGAGCCTTTTATACCTTTGCTTAAGGAAATAGACCTCAGAGTGATTGTAGTTTAGGACACATCATTAAAAATATAAGATCAAACACCTTAAATGTATAAATGACACTAAAAGTCTCATTAAAAGCCTTAAAATCCAAATCCATAGCCAAAATTAAGCTATCACAAATAATATGATAATTAATTGAAATTGGGATATGGTAGTAATTTATCCACTTACTAACTCTGCTTAAGAATAATAAAAAAAACTGCCCAAAAAGGTGGTACACACCTTTAATCTCAGAACTTGGGAGGCAGAGGCAGGAAGATCTCTAAATTTGCGGTCAACCAGATATATAGAATGTGTTCCACAACAGCTAGGACTACACAAAGAAACAGTTTCTTGAAAAAAACAAAACTAAATAAAGAAAAAAGAAAAAAAGAAAAAGAAAGAAAGAATATAAAATCTACAGGATTGGTTTAATGCATATACATAAACTTTTTCGAGGGTCAAGGCTACTTAATGGGTTTTTTTTGCAATTTTCAAAGTAAACTCTTTGTGATAAATTCATTTAACTCTTCAGGATCAACAAAAAAGGATCTCAGTGATTTTTATTGTTAATTTAGTCTAGTGTATTAAGTCCTTACTTCACATCACAGCTAATTACACCATTGAAATGTCCCCCCACAACAAAAGATAGTGTAAATCACAATTTAAATGGTCCCCAATGCTAGTTGTTGAACATTTTTAAATACCATTACCTAATTTTAGTCTGCCCTTGAATTCATAGTTGCATATATTTGTATATATTTTACCTTCTGTATCAGTCATCATTTTTGCTAATCTAAACTTTATAATTGTTTAGCCTTTCCCGCATGCTCATCAAGTGAATATATGTGTGCCAATGGAGGATGTCTGTCAGCGTCTTTGAAATGCAATGGAGAACCTGACTGTGCTGATGGTTCAGATGAGGTAAAACTATCATTTGATTAAAGTTTTAAATTGCATGAACTGGGGTTGAAAAATCAAATGCAAGAAAAATAAGCAGAAATTCGACTATCAGAACTATATGAAATTTTATATAGCTCTATGTTTTATGGGTATATAATTTCTACAGAAAATAGAAGGATCTTCTTTCTGTCTGTACCTTAAAGCACATTGTTGCTTGTAGAGGCTGTGTTCATTAGGACAAAATAAGTTAAATCTCACTGTATAGCAGATATCTACTATTGTGAATTTCCTAGTGATTCCATCAACATTAATGAAGACTGCTATTTTCCCACTGTGTTTGAGCAGATGGACTGTGTTATAGAATGTAAGGAAGACCAGTTTCGTTGCAAAAACAAAGCCTACTGCATTCCGATTCGATGGCTGTGTGATGGAATTTATGACTGCGTGGATGGAAGTGATGAAGAGAACTGTGGCAGAGGTAAGGTGGTGTGGTGGTGATTGTGTGTCTGTTTGTGTGTGTGTTCAGAAATGAGAGAATGAAAGTAAAGTTGTGGGATAATATCTACAGAATAGGCAAATGAAAGGATCTATGAATCATTATTTTAGTTCTTTCTGCTTCCATTCCATTTTCCCTTTAATAAATAAAAAAAAATCCACAAAATTTTGAAACAGAATGTAAGCACAATGGGAGAAAACATAGTTCTCCCAAACTATGCACAATGGGAGAAAACTCACTCAGATACAAGGGTTTACAGAGTGCTTGATGGCAGACTTTCTCTAGTTAGACAAGTTCAGTGCTAAAATGTGAGCTACAGAGGACAATGCATGTTGGGGACGGAGGAAGGATGGATGGCAACCACCAGTCTTTGATGAGGCCACAGCCTCTGTAGAGTCAGGACATGTAGAGAAATGATGAGTATTTAAGAAAAAAGGACACAGCATCTATAGAGAGATAACACAACATTTATACAAGACATGCTTCTAGAGCATGACTGTTCACATGTTCTCCAGCCTCTACAACTACCTCCCTTCTATATGGCTTTTCTTTCTGAAAGAATAGAAGGATCACATGGTTTATTGGATTATACCAAGTTGTCACCAATATGAAACTATGTTTTCTTGTACATCATGACATTAAAAATGGCCAGTTGTTGTTGTAAGTTAAGGAGGATTAAAAAGAAATTATGTGTTAAAATGTAAGATGAACACATGTTGCAGAACTTTTAGTTTTGTATAATTTGGTTTTTTGTTTGTTTGTTTAAGTGGAAGGTATTGTAACTAAATCACAGCTTTCTCCCAATGAATTTTACCTTTCAACACCTGAAATTTTAGTAAAAGGGATGATACCACTGTAGGCTTCCAAACGTATTTTAAAACAGTGTTGGCAATTTTAGAGTTTAGTCTGAGGAAGTAACATTGGTATTGATAAATGTTTCTCAGATCTTTAAGGAAATAGAAAGCTAAAATAAAGTTCCCTTGTATTATAAGTGATGTCCTGTCACCTTGAAGTGGGACACTTCCACTAACAAATGGTGCCCTGGAAACCAAAGAAGGTGTGTGTGTGTGCATGTGTGTGTGTAAGATGGATTGGTGCATTAAGTAGAAGAGGATAAGAGCAGCAAAGGACCTTAATTCTGATACCTAGCAGCCATATAAAGCCCAAATGGGTGCATGCCTGCAATACCGGTGTTGGGGGAACAGACATAAGTAACTCTCAAAAGCTTGTGACACATGCATTCCAGTCAAGATGGTGAACTACATATCCAGTGACACTCTCTTACTCAACGGGGTAGCTGTAAAGCGGTAGTGGAAGATGTCAAGCTCACTTTAGGCTATAATCTTATATGTAGTTGAATGCACACACACATACACACACACACACACACACACACACACACACACACAAGGTTAAAGTTCAGAATAACGCATTTTTCCAAAGACTCAGATTTGGTTAGTTAGTAGACAAGAATAATGTTCCAAACCTGATGGAATTAACAGCAGCACTTGTATTTTAAAAGATAGAGTCTATGATCCTAAAGAACCTGATGTTTATTGTGACTTGAACTTTTATTCTTGGTTCTGCTTGTCCTGGCATTTGTAGAAAAAATATTTACAGTATTCTTTTAGAAAATTCAAGTTCAAAGTATGTAGCCTATTTATATGCTTTGTAAAATATTATTCCATATCAAAACTTCTGCCAACCCAAAACCATATGATAACTATGCATGGCTGCCTCCTGTGTGTTCCTCTTGAACAGTTTTCTTTTGAAACTGGGTGAAGCTCTGAGCATCACAGTTATAGTTCAGATTCTTCATTACCAAGCCTGTATCATGTTTTCTATTTTGCTATTAATCATATAGTGAATTGACCACAAATATACCTAGGCAACTGAAATGTTAATCTAGCCAATATCTTTAAACTGCACCTTTTCTCTTGTTTCTTTCCACCTCATGTCATTTGAGAATTAAGCATTGTAATGAACGCAAGATGCCAAGAATCCCATATTGCATTGTTTGAAATACGAATTCTTTTATGGTAAATACTGAAGTCATTAGTAGGCTGTCAACAAAACTTTTAGTTTACTATTACAACTATAATTTAATTTCTTTTTCTATTCTTAATAAAAAAGCAGTGCTATTTCCAGCTCTCTCTGAGCATATATAAATAAAAGAATATCTACCTCAATAGCTTAGGGAGATAACTTTTCCTTTTAGCAACACAGATAAACCACAAATAGAATTTATTAAGGGTAAAATATGTCAAGAGTTCATAAACATGTCTGAATTTAATTTGTTGTAAAATAGAGATTAGTAATTTAAACCATTTTTATCCAAACAATTTGACTCTACTGCATAATCTACGGATTTTGATTTGAACTTAAAGCAATGCATACTTGAACTCCATATTCATGTGATCTTTCTCTCTGACTGTCTGTCTGTCTGTCTTTCTCTCTGTGTTTCTTCTTCCCTCTCTGACTCACTTCTTGCTTTCTCTTCATCCTTCCTTCTGGAAAACAGTCTATCTAGGTAGCTATATTACCTATTATTGTCCCCAGAATTAAATACTATTGCTTTAGTCGTTCAAGTGCTGGAATTAAGGCATATACCAATACACAAAGAATGTGTTTAGATTCTGTTCAAAAGGAAAGTCACATGTATCTTCTTTTGTATTGTTTTCAGAGAAAACTTTAAATGGTTGTATATTAGGCTGTATAATTTTTGATAATTGAGATTATTTTAGATTGAATCAATTTAAAGCTCAGTGTTACAGACACTTGAAGTAAAGTAGCATTTTAGAAAACTCTATAGGAATTGGAAGCCTTACACTGCGAATATCAATCAATCCACTCTCTGATGCATTGAGCACCTGCCCTTCTATGTGTCTTAGACTTCTGTGGTTTTAAATGATGGCAATGTTGTAAAAAGGAGCGGAGGGCTGCGTTCCCGCATAGATCCGGCTAGTTTACCCCTGAAATAATTACACGGAAACTGTATTCATTTAAACACTGCCTGGCCCATTGTCTTCAGCCCCTTATTAGCTAACTCTCACATATTAATTAACCCATTTCTAATAATCTGTATATCACCATGAGGCCGTGGCTTACCGGGAGGATTCTAACCCACCTCCATCTCAGAGAGGAGAGCCATGGCGTCTGCCTCAATGCCTTCTTCCTCCCAGCATTCTGTTCTGTTTACTCCGCCTACCTATATTATGATTTATCAGGCCAAGCAGTTTCCTTTATTAATTAACCAATGAGAGTAACACATAGACCAGTGAACCTCCTCCATGACAATGTAATCTGAACAGGTTCCACTTTTGAAATTCTGCAGAATTTCTTAGCCACTGCTTTAAATGTCACTAAAATTTCAGAACAATATATCTGAAATTTTATTCCTGTAAGCATGTCTACAACAGATCGTAGCAGGCTGCTTTTAAAGTTAATTAAGTGTAATCTACCAATTCCCATCATACACTAAACTTGTACTGCTACTCACAACAGTCATAAAAATCATGTTCATTTTCTACTAGGATAATAATCCTATTTGTTCACCTTAATTCTGAATTTATATTTCTGTGTTGCTTTATTTGGAAGTGCTTGAGAATACGGGTTCATAAGTTACTTTATTATGCTTTTTTCATAGATGAAGAAGATATTGATGTGAAATTAATTGGTTGTCCAGAGAAGCATAGAAACCCACAGTGCCCAATAACCACAGAAATCTGTTCTGTGTTTATTATCTGTCCATACACAGAATCAAAGTTTGTTAGCTCATTGGCTTCTTTTCATGTGGTATTGACAGAAAAATTTTATAGTCAAAAGTTTTATATTTGACATGATTTTCATTTTTTGTGAAAATATTAGACATACAAAAGTAAAGCATGATTGCACATATTTTAAAAGAAAAAAATCAATAAATGACATGGACAAATTATTTTCATCTCTATGAAATAATTGTTTATATTGCAAAAATGTCTTAACAATGCCATAACATTTTAGTATAATAAAATAAGAAGTAGGACAATGTTTTAGGGTGAGAAGAATTTAAATTAATCCTGTTTATTCTTTTCAATGTTGAATAGAAGTACAAGTTTAAAAATAACATTTTTAAGAGATTTCATAACATGTACAATGGTTTTTTTTTAATAAAATTCACATTCCATTTATCCCTCTTACTCCTCCTGGACCTGCCAGCTCTCTCCAATCTTCATGCTATTGTCCTTGCCATCATCTTCCTCTTCTTCATCCTCTTCCTTCCTGCTTCTCCTCTTCTTCTTATCTTTCTTTAGGGCTCATTGAATTTATTTTGTACTAGCAATATAATTAGGGGTTTGGGCCATCTACTGGAGCATGGGTGAGTTACCAGAAGCCACATATTTAACAAAACAGTAACAAAGCTTCATTTTTCTTCTAGTAGAAGTCATTAACTGTCTAAAGCTTCTCAAGTGTGGTTGGGAGCTCATGAGGGCCTCTATGATCCATGCCAGAATATGTATTTGTTTCCTTTTTAAGTTTTGAGCAGGTAAACACAGAATGCAGCTGCTGAGTCCATGGGTATAGTCCTTTCAATATAGAGAAGACATTGTTTGGATCTGTTGGCTTTTTGTTTTTATTTATGCTTTTTATGCCTTGTTTTGTTTTTATTTGCTTGGTGGCTTTGCTTGCTTTGGTTTTGGTTTTATGAGACAGGGATTTTCTGTGTACTTTTGGCTGTCCTGATCCTTGCTCAGTACACCAGGCTGACCTTGAACTTGCAGAGCCAGGCCTGTCTCTGTCTCCCAAGTGCTGGCATAACAGGCATGTACCCAGCTTTAACCTTGTTTTTTACTCTTCTTGGATTTATACAATATTCTCACTCTTTCTTACAAGATGGTCCCTGAGTCTTTGGGTAAGGGTATCATATAGATGTCCCAGTTATTGTTGAAGACTTCAAGGAAAGTTTGTCACTTCGCTTTGATCAATTGTGAGTTTCTGTCCTCCACTACATAAAGAAACTTCACAATGAGGTTGGAGAGTTGCTCTGATCTACCTGTATAAAGATAATGAAATGATGTTACAGGGCGATTGATAATATTTCAGTGTAATGAAGTAATAATAGTCAGTTCACCACCGGAAAATGTGAGCTCCCCAGCCATGAGTTATCTCCCAGATTTGTGCTACTTTTTGTGCACTTTTTTTCTCTACGGATGGCAATCAGTCTACTCAGAAAACGATGGTTACTACCTACATAGCATCCATGCTATTGCTATAATCATGGGCGTATCTTTCCATGCCAGGCATTACTGTAACTGTAACTTACATATTTTTAAAGGGGGTAAATTCATAGACAGCTTTTTCTCATACAACTGTCTGTCTAGAAACTTTTTTTCTTAACTTAAAGTTAACACTAAAAGGAAGATTCATGGTCAGCACCAACTTGATTTCTCCATTTCATTATACCAAAATATGTGGTGTCTTCTCCAGTAATAAGAATGTTTTAAAAAACCAGATGGAAACCTGTTGCAAGGAGAGGGCCACTTGTTCATCCCGGCCACCCAGAACTGAAATAACCACACAGAAACTATATTAATTAAATCACTGCTTGGCCCATTAACTCTAGCTTCTTATTGGCTAGCTCTTACATATTAATTTAATCCATTTCTATTAATTTATACATCACCATGAGATTGTGGCCTACCAGTAAAGTTCTGGTTATGTCTGACTCTGGCAGTGGCTCCATAGCATCTCTCTGACTCCACTCTTCTTGCTCCCAGCATTCAGTTCATTCTGCCTTGCCTACCTAAGTTCTACCCTATCAGTTCAAGGTAGTTTCTTTATTCCCACATCAGAAACCTACAATTTTCTAACACTTATGGATATAACACACACAAACACACACACACACACACACACACAATATTAATTGGAGTAGCCCTACACAGGGGACAGTCCTCCTCCAGGAAGCCATACATTTTCAAATGAAAATCCCAGTTCCAGGAATGAGATACCTGCCCCTGAGTTGCTGATCAGAGCTATAGCAAAGACCATCTCAAACTGCAAGTTATTGCTGTTGCTCTTGGTTGCCCAAAAGAACATCGTAATATAAATTAATATTCTAAACAATATGAGCTTCTATATTACAGTCAAAATGTGCTAAATTGAAGATAATTTAGATTTAGACTTTATAAAATATTCTTCATTATCTTTTGGTATTCCCTAAAAATTGTGAGATGTTTGTAATAATTTTGGTTGGTATAATTAGGAACATGCTGTTAAAGAAAAACATTTGGAAAAAGCTTGTTTCTGGTACTATGCAGGAAAGAAATATGAAGGAATAAAGTAGTAAATAATAGAACAAACGAAGGATGCTGAAACCTCAATGGCACTACTAATTTTCTCAATCCCTTTTCCTTAAAACTGAAGGAGGAAGTATCTGCAGAGCTGATGAGTTCCTGTGTAATAACTCCCTTTGCAAGCTCCATTTCTGGGTTTGTGATGGAGAAGACGACTGTGGAGACAACTCAGATGAAACCCCAGACATGTGTGGTACGGTCTCTCCTGTGACTGTCACTGCAGTCTCCTCTTGTGATCTAACACTGTGAAGGGCACCGGGAAGTATTGAGATGATCTACAGAAGCCACACACTTGGGGTCAGGTAGACAGAGTACAGAGTAAGAAATAGTTTCATGTCAGGTAATAAACGGATCACACTGTCAGAAGTTAATAACTCTATCACCAACGCACTTACATCTACTTGTCATGGCAGCACTATTCAGGACAAAGAGTATGGACTATTTAGTAGTATTTATATATAGTAGACATTAGAATTGAGTGAGGTACATTTAATATTTGTGGTTCACATCAATGGATAATTTAGGATAAAGAATTTTTAATAATAAGTTTAAATAATGTAAATAGTCAAATGATATAATATCAGAGATAAAAATTTACTTCAGAGACTCTTCAGAAACCAATCATAATATATACAAAATCATGTTAGCCATTCAACATTGAAACTTAAAAACCTGCAAAACAATAACAAACAAAATAACAACAGCAACACTGGTAAGCAACAACCACCCCATAAACATTCTCTATGTACACATTAATATTAACTAATATTGTCTGGGTATGTACAGAGAAAAATCTGCAAAATTAAGATTATCAACATAACTATTTTCTTATGCTTTTATAAAACTCATTCTTATCATTCTTTTGTAATGTAATCTCAACAAGAGAGGTGATTCTAGCTTGAATTTAAAGGAAAATACTTCTATATCAGATATAATTAAATAGTACCTAATGTGATTGAAGGGGAGTAAAATATGGATGTTTTTATTTAAGTTTCATGTTGTAAAGACAAATAAAGTAGTACATTTTCATAGTTAATGGCATTGAGATGATAGTCTTAACATTGGGAAGAAAAATATAAGGAGGCAGATCCATTTTTTACATGATTTCAGAGGGAAAAAGGTTTTCAAAATTTTTTTCTGTGGGTAAGACTGATGGATAATACACAAAGATTTTCTTTGAATTATTCCTCAAGAACAGGCTCCAAAAATCACCAAGGTCTATATATATATATATATATATATATATATATATGTATATATATATATATATATGTATAAAACACCAGAGAGTATGTGTATATATGTATATCATAATATACCAAAATATGAGACTTCTGCTACTATGATTAACTCAGAACATCTTAATGTTCAATAAATTATGTTTCCCCTTTCTATTTTTATTACACTTGACCATAAAACCTGTGAAAGAAATGGGAAACAACTGGCTAACTGGTTATTAAACATCCTTAGTGCAGAGACTTATCCTCCTGGGCCATTTCTTGTACAGTATAGCTGCAAAATATTGTAAAATCTGAGTGTGTCTGAGTGTCATTCTCGCCTGTCTCCCATTAGTGTAAACATTAAGTGGAGTTATTCATGACATAGGATCTTCTACATCATTGAGGCTAAAATAAATAGCGTTTTTTGTGAGAAGACCTCATTTGTTCATTTAATAATTCACAACACTTTCTCCATATTATTTCAAGAAGGACAGAAATAAATAAAAGGTATATGAATTCGTAGTTTTTCTGTCACTGTGATAAAATACCATGATCATTAACAGCTTAACAGAGAAAAATAATTTTTTATTATGAATATTTATAGAAGTATGGAAGAAAAAGTTGTTCCATCTTGGAATAAGCGAAGTAACATTTTCGTCTCTGACTGAGTGGTATATAACTGGGAAAAGAAGAAAGGAAATAATGCAAATTAAAAACCTAAGAGAACAAAACAAACAATTTGGAGACTAGAATTAAATGTAAAAGCCAAGAGACAGAGCAAACCATAGCTTAATGGAGAAACTGGAACACTCTTGCTCCTCTACAGCTCAGACGTAGGAGCTCGCAGAGATGCCGATGTAGTGGTTCTCTGAAGTCTGAGGTGACAAATTTGATAGAGTTGTCCCAATTAAAATTGTGTGCTCCAAGGTCAAGATCTCTCTCTCTCTCTCTCTCTCTCTCTCTCTCTCTCTCTCTCTCTCTCTCTCTCTTATGTCTAGCTGTTATTTTATTTTCTGCACTTGATCCTGTGTTATGAAGTCAGAAGCATCTCTGATGATAGAAGAGTAAGATATTTTGTAAGACCTATGAATATAACCAACTTTGCAAGTTATTATTAGGAGTCATTATATTTTTATTTTTTAAAGACCACTATTAATTGGTTTATGCTAGTTCTCTGGGCTATCTCGTCTCTGGTCCTTAGTCACTCATACAGTGTCAAGTCATTAAGGATCTTAAATTAGTTGTTAGCTCATGTGTAGAGGCAAGTAGAGCTGTAATGATTTAAACAATGCATCCACATAAGGATCAACAGCTCATTTCCTGCCCTCTCTTCTTTTACCCATCCTTATTAACCTCCTTCCTTCCCTTCTCATCTCTTTCCTAGATCCATGACATTTGGTTTAATTTTATGTTCCATTTAGTTTAACTACCACAGTATGTGTGATCACTGTGCAGAAACTATGTATTGGAGCCAGGGGAAGTTACCAGTGACACTTAGCTGAAAGCTTTGAATCCCCTTCTCCATTAACATGACAGTAGCAAATAATTCAGTGTTGAAAGGTGGGGTCATCTGAGCCAGTCTTCTAATTATGTCTGGCTACTGACCAACTTTTTCTTGTCCAAATCCAGGGAAGGAATTTATCATTCCTGTGAGTTTATGATTACAATGCCTGGGTCTTGTGGAGAAGGTAGCATTTTGCATCCATTACTCATATCTTCTGGCTCTTATGATTTTTACTTTCTCTTCTTTTTCTATGTTCCATGAGTTTTAGAGGGAATTATACAATGTTGTGTTTAAGGTTGAGCACATATTCATCACTTATTCTTTAAACTTTGTGTATGTATGAGCTTTTACACCTACTGTTATTTATTAGAAAGAGGCTTCTCCAATAGCATTTTGTGATGAATATATATATATATATATATATATATATATATATATATATATATAAAGGAAGGTTGGCACTAAGTCTGTTTAACTAAATGGCACTGCCATGAATTTTTGTTCCGGCTTATGATGGCAACAATGGATTACCTTGTATGACACTCTTCCTGGAGAGGTATGATCAGTCTATTCACTGCAGATAGGAAACCAACAGCAGAAATAAATGAAAAGCACCAACAATGTCTTACCTAGAGAATTGTTGAGTCTACTTAGTTTACAGAATGGTAAGGGGTTACTTAGAGGGGAAGAAATTAACAAAGATAACTACATCATTAAAACCCAGCAGTTTGAGGTGAATTCACGCACCATTTGCAGGAAGCTTGGCAAGTTGAAGAACATTCATTCCAGGCAGTTTGGTTTATGTGAACTTCCTCCAGGCAGTTGAGATGGACCCTACTTCTTCTTGCTCATTTGTCTGTGGTCTACTTCTTTCGTGCAATCTGGCAGGTCTGAAAGTATTCAGGAATTCTGTATGGTCTCTGTCTCTCCCAGGTGGTTTGGCTACTTGAAGCCCCTTCTAGGAAAGTTGACTTCTCAATCTCTTACAGTAGTCATTACTGCTGACATATGCTTGGGGGAAGGAGGCCAGTGAATCTGGACAGCTTCCCTGGCTTTCTGAAGTCAGTAAATTGCTTACTTTCTAATCTTAAAAATCTTTCATTAGAATAAATCTTCTTTTTTACCTTCATTTGCACACCCGTTATCTTAACACTTTCTTACCTATGAGTTTTCTTGATGAATGTAATGTTTTACCTTCTTTAGAACACTGTGTGGTTTAATGGGCTTCTATATTAAAATAAATGTGTTACCTTAGAAGAAATCACCAAACAGCATTGTTTCTCTTGGGTAGGGTTAAAATTCAATCAGAGAATGTTTGATTATTCTCACAACAGTATTACCATTAATTCACAACTGGCCACATTTTGCCTGGCAGCTCAGATACATGGTGTGTAAAGCAACAAAAGTTTTTGACCATCTCAGAAGCAAGCTTTAGTCATCCAGTTGTGGTTAAGAAAAAGAACAATGGAAAGAAGCTTTTTTTTGTTTGGTATACTTCTGGGGTCTCTCTGATCACCTCATGAAGGTGTTTCCCACTAATTTCCTGGGTGATATCACTAGTATTCTATGACTTCAAATAAAAAACATTATCCAGTCCTGCATGGTGTTAGTAAATTACAGTAACTTCAAGCATGGAACAACATGAAGCTTAAAGTAAGAGACATTCATAACAGGTTAGAATATGAAAGAATTTCCTTGGAAATATAACAGAATTTAATTAAATCAAGGACTTATATGAGAGTCACTTGTGTCCAGGAACAGACATGAAGTATACATACAGGTAGAGTCTTCTAAAAGATAAGAATTCAAGCTTTAGAAGTGATAAGGACAAGATAATAAAAAATCTATTAGGCCGTGTGTGCAAAGTATCTTAAATCTTACAAGAAAAGAGACAGATAACTCTAGAGAAGATAAGAATAATGTGTTAGGTTGATAGTTTCTCTGAGCATGTGAAATGTATCAGAGAATATTTAAGATATAACTTTGTAGGAGATTTTAAAACTAAGGCATTTTTATGGTAACTGTTAGGGATTAGAAAGAAAATGATGTGTCTAGGGACAGTATCTACAATGTGTCATAACTACATAAAGTTATGAATTATTGATAGTAAGGACTGTAGAATAATTCCAAATTTCTCGCTATGATGTGCCATTAACAAAACCGTGGTGATAGCCGTATCTTAAATGTTAACTGATACAGTCAGAGGACAGTCTTGGCGGACGAGTGAATTTGTTACAGTTAAAATACTGTAAGTAGACTGTACTTCCAGACACTCTGAAGATCACAGATCTAGGCAAAAAGTTGACAGAATTTAGTATAGAAGCACAGGTAAATTAATGAGTATAATTGAGAGTAACTATAGGTAGAATTCAAGAGGAAGCAATTCAGTACCAAGGACAGAGCAGGGGATACTTCTACAAATGAGTAATAATTAGAAATATCTTTTAATTTAGGGACAGAATACTGAAGAATAGGATAGATAAAATTTTCTGACTTTTATAGTTACACACTAAAATGAAAAACAAAGATTTCCTCACAAACTTTAAGTATATATCTAAATATATATTTAAACAGAGAGTTTTAAAAAAACCAGGACAAAATGGTTGATATTTTATCTTGTCATACATCCAGTGAGATCAGAACTGCAAATCCAATCCTGAAACTTTCTTGGTTTCTTACACCATTTTGTAATTTTTAACTATGTACCCTTCTGTGTTTAGTGACTTGAAAAACGAAAGATCCTGTATTTTCTAGTATCCAAGATTAGTCATTTTCCAACTCAAGACAAAAGCTGAATTATCTGATTTAAAGCAAAGTACATTCTTAATAACACCATGCACCCGAAAGAGTCACTTTGTCTTTTCTCTGTTATTGTTCTTTCAGTCAAATTTCTTTGCCCACCCTCAAGGCCTCACAGATGTAGAAATGACAGAATCTGTCTACAGCTTGAGAAAACATGCAATGGGATTAATGACTGTGGGGACAACTCCGATGAAGATCACTGCAACGGTAAATCTGTCCAATTGGAATTATTGATTTAAGAGCAAGTGACAAGATAAGAGAATGAACTTAGTACTTAAAATTACAACAAAGAATTCCTTGTCGCTATATATGAAGGCCTATTTCCAGGCAGCACAGTTGAAATAGCCATATTCAAGTAACCTCCTATCATTTCAGCTGCATAAAAAAAAAGTGAGTGGCTTTATCCAAAACCCAGCACTATGACACCTCATTCAAGAAAATATTAATATCATGAGACAGTTTATTGTAAAAGAATCTTTTGTCAAAAATAAAAACTTTTGCCAAAAATAGAGATGGAGGTGAAAGGTGTGTATAAAGTACATATAAATACAACTTTTCTTCATAGTTTTGAGATATAAAAAGTCCCTAAATCAACGGTCCCAGAAAACAGATCTTTCAGAGAACATACTGGACCCAACATAATTCAAGACTGTCTGAATCATCTAAAAATTCCTAATCATTTAAAAGATCACTGTATAAACCTATATAGATTACTAAGATGTAAAGACCTATAAAAATAATTTAAATGATGTTAAAGTATAGAGAAAGTTGATAATACCCAACTTGATATCATATATTACCTAATAAAATCCCTAGTACCAGGAATGGTTCTGTATTTTTTTGAATTGTTAATCAGCGGGTTTCCATAGACCCCCCCTCCACCCACATAAATTGAATTTTATTGTTCAATTAATGCAATGGAATAAACTCTACAACTTGTTAGTGAGACAGTATTGCTGAAGATACCACATACTTAAATTAAAAAATGTGAAGAAATCTATCTGATACTGAACTGGAAGCTGCACTGCTAATGGATAGCTTTATAGAAAGAATGGTACTATGTATACTACCAAAAGAAACACTGAACATTGGCCAATACATAAATATGAAACCTGAAGCTATAATAATGACCAGACTGACAAGATAAGACCATTGTGTAACAGTGACACAAATGATATGAGAGTAATCTACCTCTTTTTGAAATTAGACTAAAAGCTCAATGTACCAGATAGAACTCATGACTAACACTATTGATCAAGACAAGAATCTGAGCCTTGACTGGCAATAAACCTTATTGTGAAGCCTACTGCCATTATTGTGCTAAATGCACATAGCAATAAAATGAAATAGTGACTCACAGAACAGTGAATTTTCAATCCTCTCCAGATAAGTTTCAAATTAATAATTAATAAATAAAATTAATAATTGATATAAAAATTCACAATTAGTCAATGTATAGAGAATAAGATACTATGAAATGACCAACCCAAAGTAGTGTGTATATCACACTTTCTTTCTCACAGCAGAGATCTGTGTGAAAGAGGGAACAGAGATACTATAAAGGACAGAGGTAATGGATGACTTCAAGGAAACAATGTTTTCCAGACAACGGGGAATATGTACATATTAACTCTCTGAAACCATGACAGCATACATGACTCTTATACAGGCTTAAGTTAGGCAAAAAAAAAAAAAAAAAAACCACCGCACAGATGGTTGCAGGGAGTGGAGGTCCCTTTCCCAGCCAACAGGAAATTCACAATTGATGAGTGCTTGGAGAGGATATGTCCATTTTCTTCAACAAAGTTACATTGGGTATAACAAGCTCACTCCAGGGGCAGGTGCCATACTCAGAAAGGATTGGCCAAGACAAACTGGACACTTTGGTTTTCTTCTTTTTCTGTTAATTAAATGAGGGGGGGGGGGGAGAATGAGAGAGAGAGAGAAAGAGAGAGAGAGAGAGAGAGAGAGAGAGAGAGAGAGAGAGAGAGAGAGAGATGAAATTGGGCAGGAAAATGGGGTAAGTGAGATCTGGAATTGTTGGGGAAGAAAATGAATATGATCAAAATATACAATATGAAATTCTGAAAGAATAAATAAAAATGTGTATACATTATTTTAAAATTCTGCTTGGGATACTTTATGCATTTTCTCATAAACACCGGGTGTTGGTTAATATAGGGAATATATTTTTTCTCAAAATTCAAAAACTCTAAAAATCTGTTTGATTTAGGCCCTAAAACTTAAATTTTAAGATATAAAATGTATGTTCACATACCATTTAGTATGTTCTTGAACAAATCGTGAGCTCAATACTTTCAGTTTTATGGAACTTATGGAACACTAACTAACCACTTTTTCAATGATCAAACAGGTGAGCTGTCATTCAAAGCCAAGCCTTGTAAGAAGGATGAGTTTGCTTGCAGCAACAAAAAGTGTATCCCCATGGAGCTGCAGTGTGATGGCCTCGATGACTGTGGAGACGGTTCAGATGAACAAGGCTGCACCAAGAGTATGCGGTTTCTATTAAGAACGTACAGAAAGACAGATTTCTAACATGAAATTATTCTACTCTTGTCTGGAGACAGCTCTTCACAGTGTACTTTGTTGAAAGAACATTTCTTGGAACATCACTCAGTTTTATGACTGAGATAGAACCATTTGATTTTACCACAAGTGTCTTCGTTAAAGTATATTTTACCTATTTGAATTTTTTATATCAGCAAGAACATATCATACTAATTCAATTTTTAAAATGGCAATTAGTTTTGAAATTTGTTTAGTTGATGTGTTTTAGAGACAACGTAGTGTTTCTTCATAGTAATACCCCTCTGGTTTGTTTGCATTTAAAAGTCCTTTCCTTAATGGAAAATAAAGTAGTGAAATGAAATACCATGCTAAAACTACAGGGCAGTCTTACATTGTTCTAATAGCATTTTAACCAGCTTTCCTTTCAGATGTGTTTTTATTAGTGTGTCTTGACTAAAATTGGAACCAGCTATGGATTTAGCCTTTTGACTGGAGTAACATGTGAGTCCTTGACAAACTCTTCTGCAGGGAGGTAGTAAAAATCTTGAGGTCATTGAAAGAAAATGCTATTTCTCTTGGAGAAGGATGTGGGATGGATAAACGTCCTGATGATGGCCTTTCAGGAAAATCATTTACTTGTTACACAGTTTTAGGAAGTATTGGGTCTTGACAGCAACTGTCAATATCTGTATCAACAGTTCTCTCAGCGGTATTTAGTGCAATGTGATCAGTCTTTTTCTGCCTTCTATAGGAAAAGATAGTATGGATGCACAGAAAACTGCATTTTTAACAGAAGTTATTCATGCAATAAAACAATTACTTCAAAGTAAAAAATAAACTCCCAATTCAAAAACCAGAGTCATATCAGTTTTGATTCTACTATCCTTAAACCCTAGGTCTCCGTGAACACACCTGTGAGGACAATGGGAATCCGTGTGGAGATGATGCATTTTGTAATCAAATAAAAACATCTGTTTTCTGTCGCTGCAAACCTGGGTTTCGGAGAAACATGAAAGGCAGACAGTGTGAAGGTAAAGAATGTTTCCTCAACAGCTTGTGCTTAAATCCTTGGCTTATATAGATTCCCAAGGCTGTTAAGTTGTGAGGTGACAGGGAATGATTTTCATAAAAGCTATGTATAGCTATGTGCTGCCATTTCAGTTTTGAGAGAGAGAGAGAGAGAGAGAGAGAGAGAGAGAGAGAGAGAGAGAGAGAGAGAGATGAGGTTGCTTGTTTTCGAGACTGAGCTAACCATCTCTGAAACTACAAAGCATCTTGAACAGATAACAAATTCAGACCAGCCGGAATTTCAATTGTGTCAGAGCAAATCTGTTTTGATATGCAAATGATGAATTCATTGGTTAAGAACTATCAAAGTATTCGACTCATTTCAGGAAAGAACGTTTGAGAAGATCCATTTCTCTTGACAGTGGCGTTTGTCATGCTGTGACAGATAATTTACTTTGAGAAACTTGTAAGCTTTTGTAATAGCATCATGTTTCGAACAATCCTTCATAAAATGTCTTTAAAAATCCAAAGTCAGTGTCTAAATGACTTTCTTGTCATCTGCATTTTAATCATGTAAACCGGGCATATAGTAAAGAGAAAATAACAAAGTAAGTTATAGGTAAACAAAATTTCCATTAGTGTTTTCCCTATAGAGTTATGAAGGACACCACCAAATATGTACATTATTGCAATTTACTCTGATAAAAACGCTTTATAATCATATTTATCCGTTATTATAATTTAAGATAATCTCTAATATCTGGCTGGAATTTTTATACTAAATAAAATTTTTTTATAATTTTATTAATAATTTTGTTATGTGTAAGTATATATGAGTTTTTGTGAAGACATGAATGCTAGATTTTGACATCATTCCTCTGTAACTCTCCACCTCCTGAGATGAAACCTCTCACTAAACCTGAACTTCAGTGATTGGTTAGATTGGCTGTCTAACCAGCCCCAGAAATCCTCTTCTTCATGGTGTTCCCCTTTTCCAAGTGTTAGGAATACAGGTGCTTCTGTGTTGCCTAGCATTTTATGTGGAAGATGTACATCTAAACTCAGTTCGTCACACATGTTCATCAAGCCCTATACCCAATGAACTATCTTCCCAGCCCCATAGATTCTAATATAACTTCTTATTCTAGCTTTTATTTCTTTAAATTTCTGGTTTAAAATGACTTTATAGTTTTTCAGACAATATGAAAAAACTAACTGATTATACTCACACAAAGAAGATGATTGACACATATTATCTATTTTCTTACTACCATGAGTCACTAAAAGTTTATAAACTAAGTTTTCTCTATTTGAATAAACCATTTTTTCTTTTCCTAACTGTGTCTATTAATTATATGTAATTACATTTAAACATAAAGCAAAGGAAACCAGCCTACAAACCACAATCCAAGAGAACTTAGACAACAATGAGGACACTAAGAAAGACATATATATATATATATATATATATATATATATATATATATATATATATATATAATCTACATGGGAAGTAGAAAAAGACAAGATATCCTGAGTGAATTGGTAGCATGGTGACCTTGGGAAAGGGTTGAAGGGGAGGGGAGAGGCAGGGAGGGGAGCAGAGAAAAATGTAGAGTTCAATAAAGATAAAAAAAAATGAAAATAATCTGATACCCATCAACAGATGAATGGATAAGAAAAAATTGGGTAAATAAACACAATGGAATATCCCTCAGCTGTAAATAAAAATTAAACCACAAAATTTACAGGTAAATGGATAGAACTGGACAAAATTATACTGAGTGAGACAGCCCAGGCCCCAAAAGGCAAATATTGATACTTTATGTTTTCTCTCATATCTGTATCACAGCTCTAAATCGTAAAAAAAAATGATATATAATTACATACACACACAAAGAGCCTGACTCTTCAGACTATAGTTCTGATAGTATTGATTACCTAAAGAGTCTGAACAGTAAGCTCTGTTTTGAAATACTGCTCTCAATATTTTCTCCTGAATTTACTTTTTTTTCTGTAGTTTTGGAGCCTGTCTTGGAACTAACTTTTATACTGTTGCAGACCAGGTTGTCTTTGAACTCACAGAAATCAGCATGCCTCTACCTCTTGCATTCTGGGATTAGGGATTAAAGACATGCACCGCCCAACAATATTTTCTCATTTTATTCTATTGCAAGGGAAACAGAAGCACTACTAAATTTGTCATTTCAAATAACCATGTTTTCATTATTTCTATATACCTCTATTTTATATACAAGTCAATTCAGAACATTAACCTAAATTTGTATCTACAATAAATACATTTTATAATAAAGAAATCAATTTCCATTTGATATTGAGAAGGAAGATGTATTATCTATATTTTGCAATTTAGCTTGTTAGAATTCTTCACTAGGTCATATATAAAAAAGAGTATAAAAATTGCTCTTTTGTATTAAACACTTTAGTTGAAATAGCCAAAATGAAGAAAGAACAGAGAGAGCATAGAAGAGAAAATAGATGCTGTGTCAATTGTGATACATATATGGGAATAGAATGGCCACTTTAAGGTCAGGCTCTTCAAATTGTCCTTGGTGGGCCAATGGGGAGCTTATCAGACTACCATAGATTCCATACCAAAGGTTATCCATAGAAACAACTGACTCTCTAAAGAAAGAAGAAAAATCTTCACTAATTTAGATAATTAAGTGTTGACATGATACATTTTACGTCATGCCTGTATATTTTACTTGCTGACAAGTACATGCTCATTTTCTTTCCATGTGTTGAACCCGACACAGAAATTAGTTAATACTATAATGTGTCAGTTGTTCCTAGGGAAGTGCCACAGCACAGGCAACAGAAGCACAAACTTTCTCTGTGCCATCTGCAGGCATCATTGGGAGTGGTGTGTAACGTTGGACCTTTAGAAAGTGCTAAACAAAAAACAATCACTCCACTGTACTAAGTCCTATTTGAGACAAGAATTTATCTTAGAGTCTTGTTACATAATCAGAGAAACTATACAAGATGTAGGAAGCAGAGGGAAATATGTGAGAGTGGACAAGAAAACTGCATGGTCAACAATCCCCCTGACCTTGAAATTTAGCTCTCAGTTCTTCTTGTGTGCCCTGAATTCAGTGGTATGTTTTGAATCACAGACATCAGTTCTTTAACTTATTGTTGACATAGCTCTGTGGATTTGCAAATGGGTGTACAGGGTTTCTGTTTAGCTCTCATTATAGTCCTTGTCTTGCAAAGGTGAAGATGGATTTTGAGCTCTTCTCTTGTAGATCTCAATGAATGCCTGGTGTTTGGTGTCTGCTCGCACCATTGTATAAACACACACGGATCATATAAATGTGTCTGTGACCAGAACTTTCAAGAAAAAAACAACAGCTGCATAGCAAAAGGTAAGGTAATTAAAAAGCAATTTCAATTTTGCCATGAATATCTTATGGGGAAAATTATGTATATTGAATTTTAGCAAAATGTAATATTCTTTAAATTATTCATTCACAATAATATGAAATATTTATGATTAGTGGCAATCAATGTGCCTTTTTATTTTTATTTTGAAATGTTCATCGTAGTCCCATTTAATTAAAAATATTATTCCTTTATTCTGAAAACTTCCAAAGTCTCCTTTGTGTACTTTTTATAATATATGAAGTAGGTCACTGTGGCCTCAATTGCCTCCCAGCTCAGTATACCACTAGACTTTGATCACTTTTATCTCTACCTTATTTTCATAAATAGTGTAATTCTAAGTAACTTACAGAGAGAATTGTTAAATATAGAGAAAAAATGTTAAAATTACTTTGTGTTTGAAGGAACTTATCAGTAGAATAAAAAGTTTAAGCAACAGTCTGATGGCCTAAAAATTGTGTTTCCCTTGATGATTCTATTTAAGTAAATATAAGAAATTTTTAGACCACTGTAGCACAGTGAAATCATAAGAATAAGTATTATAAAGAGAGAAACTTTTTTGGGGGGACCTTTTAAAGTTTATAATATAAAATCAAATTTCTAAATTCATTATCTTTTCAGCATGTTGATACAGATTTTTTTTAAGTTAAAATGACAGATATGGGTACAAGACTATTGAATAAAGAGATTGCTCATATAGTTTTTCGAAATTATATAGCTTTAAAAATCTCAACTATAGGGTATTCTTAATAAGACATAGTTACATGAGAAAACTGATGTTATGTACCATCCATGTGAATGGTGCTAGGTGTACTAAATTTGAATCCTACCTCTACACTCTCCATGCTCCATGACATGGAGGAAGTTATTGTGGTCTTGAGTCACAGTTCTTCATTTAAAAAATTGTAGCACTCATATCTATTTCCATGAGTTTTGTTAAAAAAAAATGAAAAGGAATTGACATAATAGCTAAAAGATTTTAATTATTGAGAAACATTTAGACTATTAAATGAGTTATGTATTATCCTATTGAGTAATGCAAAATTCAGGAGAAAATGACAGAGTATAGAACATGATTTGTACATAAATGTGACGAGTTCAAATACATTTCAGCATACATTATTATTTTTATCATGGTTGTTTGCAAGAACTATTTTTATTTATTTGCAGCTCAATTTCTTTATATTTAAATAATATCAGAAAACCCATATGGTTTTACCTTTCAATCAATATGAAAGTGTTATTAGTATGTCATAGATGTCAAAATTAGGATATGCTGTTCCATTAATTGGAAATGAATTGGAAATTACAAAACTTTAATATAACAAAGAGTGAAACCTGTTAAATTGATAATAAAGCAATGCAGAATCCGGTTTAGTGATAATATAAAGAAATTGGGCTGCAAATAAATAAAAAATAGTTCTTGCAAATAACCATGATAAACCCCCATATGGTTTTACCTTTCAATCAATATGAAAGTGGTATTAGTATGTCAGAGATGTCAAAATTAGGATATGGTGTTCCATTAATTGGAAATGAATTGGAAATTACAAAAATTTGATATAACAAAGAGTGAAACCTGTTAAAATGATAATAAAGCAATGCAGAATCCGGTTTAGTGATGGATTTTGTACAAAGCCCTGGGTTTTACTACTAGCCCTGAAAAAGTTCAGTAGTTCCAGTTATATAAAATTTTATGAACACAAGAAAAAATAATTTTTCCTTTCTGTAGCCATCAGTAGGGATAATTCAGGGTCCATCTACAAAAAACAAACAAACAAAAACAAAAAAAAACCACAGAGGGTTTTTTCTTAATTAAATGAGAATATAGGACAGCATCTAAACACCAAGAATCAAGACTTTAGAACACCACGTATTGTGATTTGCCAATGACATTCTTTTCAAATGCCTAATTTAAACACATAAATTAAGCTTTGTATTTAGAAAAACTGAGACAGCTATAGATTACTTTACAAAAGTGTTGAACAGAATTCATTGTCCCGAAGAGCAAAAGGTGATATAAAACTAGTTGCTTTTCACGTTGGAAGAAACTGTATAGAGAATAACAATTGACGATAATTGAAAGCACATCATTTATTTTGCCCTAGTTGAAATTTCCTCTATTTTGTATTTTATTATAATGATCTGCAGGCTCTGAAGATCAAGCTCTCTACATAGCTAATGACACTGACATCCTGGGTTTTGTATATCCATTCAACTACAGTGGCGGTCATCAGCAGATTTCTCATGTTGAACATAATTCAAGAATAACAGGGATGGATGTGTATTATCAAAGAAATGTGATTGTCTGGAGTACTCAGTTCAATCCAGGTGGGATATTCTACAAAATGATCGATGGAAGAGAAAGAAGGCAAACGAACAGTGGCTTGATTGTAAGTAAATAAAAGAATATTTGAAGACCATGCCTTCTTTACACATCCTTGTTTGAAAAAAAATCAAAATAAATAAAGAATTATGAATCGTTTATTCATCCCACATGGAAATAATTATTCTTCTTCATTTTCATAGTACCATGTTTACTAAATCCCAGGTTTTTTTCTTTTGTTTGAATGCATTAGCCTTTACTACTACAGAATGAAAGTAATAGCAACTGGCAGTTTTAAACATTTTGTGTTCAACATATAAAATCCATATATTGTGAACAGAAGCATTTTTCGTTTTAATGTGGGAATTGAAAAATGAATGTTCTTTTTGCATCAGAAAGAAATGTTATTGAGATAATGATTTCAATTTTAACAATATCGTAAATCTACTTATGGGACCAGAAACCTACTAGGATTTTCACTATTCCTTCCTTCTTTTGAGAATTGCATTTTGAGAACATGTATAACAGAACACCATATGATGGGTCTGTTGGCTGTCATGATTATTTGTGATGAGAAATATAAAGCAGAGAATTTATTTAGATTTACAGGAATCAACAATCTGTATTTGTGTTAGAGAATATCCAGTTATAGTGCATTTTTTAGTTTGAAGTAACCTGGGAAAAAAGAGATGGATGTTTATTTGGAAGGCGCTTGGCTATTTTCTACAAGACCTAAAAGCCAAGTAGCACCTCAGTAGGGTCTAATTGAATTGTACACTTGAAATGAACAAAGGTGCTTGTTTCAATTCCTCACTATGTTTTTTGTTTTTTGTTTTTTGTTTTTTTTTTTTAACAACAGAATCCATCAAAAAGATAAAAGCCACATGAATGCTCTTTGGTGCAGTGTGGAACACATCCTAATTTTATGCTATAAAATATTTAAGCCACATGAATGGCATTTGATCAGTGTGAAACACATTATAAATTTATTTTTAATATCCTCTTTTTATTTTTACTTAAGTGAATTATTTTGTTGGGGGTAGGGGACATGTACTCTTCAATACAGGTATCTTTGGAAGCCAGGACATCTGTGGAGCTTGAGTTACAGGTAGTTTTGAGCCATCTTTCAAGGGTGTTCTGTGGAGAACGTAGCTGTCTGCCCAAGCTGTTCACATTCTGCACTGCTCAGATATCTATTCTGGCGTAATTTGGATTTTAACAAAACTAACTAATAAATTCAGATTTAGATTAAATAAACTGTTCGTAAAATTCCCAGTGTAACTGAGGTGTTTTTCAAGTCATCTTGCCATAAGCAGTGTTAGGCAAACTTCATGTCTACTCAGAAAAGGCCTAAGAGAGTGAGGAAACATTTAGCAGGTCATTCAATCTTTCATCCTGAAGAAGTATCCATTCTCTCTATTAGACCACAAGATGGCACATAGTCATTGTTCATGCAAACGTTAGCTCTAAAAATTATGTCTGTTTTCATTTCATTCATAATAATGAAAGTTGCTTTTGAACTTACTTGTTTGCAATTGATGTCATGAAGTTCATTGATTTTCCCAGCTTTGAATTTTGTTCCTGTTCTGTAGCAGTTCTTTAGTTTCTCTGGACTAATAATTTTAGGACTTGAATTGAAAACTAATGAATTACATATTGTATAATTATTGAAGATTCATTATAAGAAATATGTTAAAATTTAATATTAGTCAAGTACATTGTAAATACTCTATAACTGCTTGCAATGACAATATTCATGAAATTGACTGACATTATTTGCAGCTCTCATATCTGATCTGATGTTTGTTAAAAGTCACTTTTATGTTTAATTAATTTTGGTGTGATTTTCCAACTAAAATCATTTATTTTTTAGGTTAGGTGATACATATTTGATGTTCTTTAATAAGTATAATATTTATAGATTTAAGTTAAAATCATTTAATATTTGATAATTAAGTTTTTACTTTTATAAAGACAAATGTATACGCATTCATCTTTAATTTATACAGTGTATATTTTTATTTCCTTTAGTGTCTTTTTAAACTTTTTTTAAACTTTATTAGAAAATTGTTTATAGTCACTAATAAGGATTTTCATTAGACTTGTCTGAAACAGCAAATAAAACCTAACTTTCTTTTCAATGATTGTGATGACTTTCTTACGAAATCTAGCCTATTTTGTCCATTCCTTTCAGAATGACCATAACCAGCAGTATTCAAAGGGGAATCTGTGGATTGCTGTAGGGTAACATTCTTTACTGAAGAGCACTAAAGTGTTGATCATGAGTCAGTCAATAGCTGAATTAATGCCAGGATCATACAGTGTGGACTGCTGAGCCATGGGTTTTAGCAGTTGTCTCTATATGAAATTCTCCAGAATTTCAGGAACTATACTATCTTTAAAAAGTGAAGGCTACCCCAGTGAAGGCAATTGCATTGTGCTCTCCTCTATTGCTTTGCAATCTGAGAGTCTTAATGGATAACGAGGGAGGAATCTACTCTCACCACCTTGGTTTAGTATAAATTTCAGATAAATTAACATCTCTGGCTCTAAACTAGATATCTGAAAAATAATTACAATATTGAATCAAATCATTCTGAAGCCCATTCCAGGCGATTTCACAAAGACATTCAATGAAGTTTGCATCTGTCAAGTTCTTACACAAGCAGGTTATTTATCTGAGATCCATCTTGTGTATAAAAAGTCATTTAATCTGCCAAGTAAAATTGTGTCTTTCTAACAGTCGCCAGCTGGTCACCGATTAGATCAGAGAGTATACAATCTATTTTGTCTTCTAAGTTTTGATACAAGTGTGGAATAATATTAACTGACGCTTCTGTACTCCTAGAAAACAAAATACAAGAGTTTTCCCTAAGGATGATTATAAAACATTTCAAAATAGGGTTTAAACTATTCCAGGCACTTAAGGTTTTATTCTGTGATGTAAAATGTCTAGTTGGGGCATAGTGCCCCTATAAGGTGACTTTATGTAAAATTCTAATATAAAATTAGGGGATCTTCTACAGTAGTAGGTTCCATATATTAATTGTCTCTTCTGACATCCCTTCCTCTATTCTGCATGGCCATTCATGTCCCAATTTTATCCTTGATTTCTAGTTTCCCATTTTTTTATAATAATAATATATTTCATTTCCTTCTTTTTTGGGAGATCCCTGGACTCTTAATTGTTAGTTAAGTCTAGTTATTAACCTATGTAGGTATAAGATGGCAAGTCAAATTAGAATAGTCCTGATGGCTAAGCGTTTCTTTAAGTGTTTCTCAGCCATTCAAATTTCCCTCTATTGAGAATTCACTGTGTAGACCTGTGTCCCATTTTTTATTAGGCTATTTGCTTTTTTGTTACATAGTTTCTTTGTTCTTTATATATTTTGGATATTAGCTCTCTATCAAATGTGGAGTTGGCAAAAATGGTTTTTTTTCATTTTGTAGGCTGTTGCTTTGTCTAAATGACAGTGACCTTTGTTTTACAGAAACTTTTTTAAGTTTCATGAGGTCTCATTTGCTAATCACATTAGTACCCACACATTGTGCTCTTTTGAAATACGTTTCTTATGCCAATGATTTCAAGAGTATTTCCCAGTTTCTGTATTCACTATCAGGTTCGGTGTATCTGATTAATACTGAGGCCTTGATCCATTTGGAGTTATGTGCAGGGTGATAGGTATGAATCTATTTAGATTCTTATATATGCTGTATCCAGTTTGTCCAGCACCACTAGTTAAAGATCCTGAATTTTTTTCATGTGTGTTTTATTGATTTCTTTAAGTCAGCAATCATGTGTGGAATTCCGATATGTCTTCAACTCAATTTCATTGATCAATTTGTCAGTTTATATGCCAATGTCATGCTGTTTTTATTACTATAGCTCTGTAATATTACTTGGTAACAGGAATAATGAGACTTCCAGCAGATCTTTTTATTGTTCAAGATTGTTTTTTTGTTTGTTTGTGTGTGTTTATGTGTGTTTTATGAAGTTGAGAATTGTCCATTCAAGAACTATGAAGAATTGTGTTGAAATTTTTATAAGGATTGGACTGAATCTGTAGATTGCTTTTGGCAGGATGGCCTTTTTAACCATGTTACTTCTGCCAATCCGTAAGCATGGGAGATCTTCCTATCTTCTGATATCTTCCTCAGTTTCTTTCTTCAATAACTTGAAACTTTTGTCATCCATGTCTTTCACATGCTTGGTTAGAGGTACCCCACAATATTTAATATTATTTGAGATCATGGTGAAATGTGTTGTTTCCCTGTCTTCTTTTTTTCTTTTCTCTTTCTAACTTGCTTGTAGGAAGAGTAATGAATTTTGTTAGTTAAGTTTATATCCAGACACTTTGCTGACTGTCTTTATCAGCTGAAAAATTTTCATGGTGAATTTTAGGTTAATTTCTGCATAGTAATCTATTATAAACCAATATCCTTTGACACTGGCCTTTCTCTTTTTTATTGAGCTCTACATTTTTCTCTGCTCCCCTGACATTGGCCTTTCTACACTTTAATCCTCTTAATCTCCTTCAGTAGCCTCCTTATATCTAGCTAGACTTCAAATACTATACTGAATAGGAGTGAAGAGAATGAACATCTTTGTCTTTTTCCTGATTTCAGTGGAGTTACTTTGAATTTCTCTTCATTTTACTTGATATTTATTATGGATTTTCTGTAAACTGCCTTTATTATGTTTAGGTATGTCCCTTGTATTTTTAATCTCTCCAGGATTTATATCGTAAGAAGGTGCTGAACTTTATCAAAGGGTTTTTCTGAATTCTAATGAGATGATCTTGTGGTGTTTGCCTTTCAGTTTGTTTACAGAGGAGAATACATTTACTGATTTCCACGTATTGAAACATCCCATATCATTTGATAATCATGAATGATATTTTGCTGTGATCTTGAATTTGTTTATAGGAAGACTAATGATTTTTGTGAGTCATTTTTATATCCAGACATTTTGCTTACTGTCTTTATCAGTTGAAAGACTTTCATGGTGAATTTCTGGGTGATTTATGTGTACGATCCAATTATCTACCTTTGACATCGGCATTTGTACATTTTATCCTCATGGTCTCCTTCAGTTGCCTCATCTAAGACATCAAATGCCTGTGGATAGGTTATTCATTTTTTTTTTTGATTTTTGATGTTACATTGCTTGAATGAGGTATCCTTTTTGTTTGTTTGTTTTATTTTATTTTTGTCTTTTATATTTGTTTTTACATAGACACATAGTGCTATGAACTGGCCTCTTAGAACTGCTTTGGTTGTGCCTTGAGTGTTTGGGTACATTAAAGGCTAATTTCCATTGTATTTTGGAAAGTCTTTAATATCTGTATTGATCCATTTTTCATTCAGTAAAGAGTTGTTCAGCTCACATTAGTTTGTAAGTTTTCTATTGTTTCTGTCATTGTTGATTTCCAGCATTGATCTATGATAGTTTGACAGGAAGCAGGGTGCTATTTTTATTTTCTAGTATTTATTGAGAGTTGCTTGTGCCTCAATATGTGTTTTATTTTTTTGGAGAATGTTCCATGAAGTGGTAAGAAAAAAAGTATATTCTTTTGGTTTGAGAGAAATATTCAGCAACTACCTGTTAAGTCCATCTATTTAATGATGTCAGCTAGCTTTAGCATTTCTCTGTTTAGATTTGTCTGAAGGAAATGCGTATTGGTGAGAGTGGGGTCCCCTTATCAGTGTGTGTTGGTTCATATGTTATTTAAGTTGTAGAAGTGCTTCTTTAACAATTTTAACAATTTTGGGTTAGATATTAAATTAGTATAACAGTTCATTTTTTAGGTCAATTTTCTTTAAATATTTTTTTCAACACTTTACTATGAAGTAATATCTATCCTTAATGTTGAGGTGTGTTACTTGGATATAGCAGAGGGGAGGATCCTCTTTTCATATCCATTCTGCTAGTATGTATTTTTATTAAAGAATTGAGAGCCTTGATGTTGAAAAATATTACTAAACAATGATTATTGATTCCTGTTATTTAGTAGGTAGTGGTGGTGTGTGTGCGTGCTCACACAAACTTCCTTTTATTAGAATTTGTTGTTCTGAGATTATGTATTCTTCATGTTTTCATGACCATGTTAACCTCTTTATGGTTTATTTCTTCTAGAACCTTTTGTAGATCTTGATTTGTATATATATATGTTGCTTAATTTTGGTTGTACCATGAAATAATTGATTTTCTCCTTCTCGATGATTGAAAGTTTTGCTGGGTAAAACTTTAGTAGCCTGGGTTGAACTCTCTGGTGCTTTAGGGTCTTCAGCACTTCTGTTCAGGTTCCTCCTGCTTTTCTTGTGCCCATTTAGCAGTCAGATGCAATTGGAAAAGGTCTGTCTTTATAAAGCATTCGGTCTTCTTCCCTTGTACATTTCAACATTCTCTCTTTGTTCTGAATGTACAGTGTTTTGATTACTTTGTGCTCAGAGCATCCTCTTTTCTGTTTCCAATTTATTTTGTGTCCTGTATGGCTCTTGTACCTTTATCAGTCCCGCCTTCTTTGTTTTGGGAAATCTTCTTCTATAATTTTGTTGCCTTTTACCAGAGCTTTCTCCCCACTGCTCTATTTCTATTATTCTTAGATTTGAAATTTTCATAGTGCTGCAAATTTCCTTGGTATTTTGTACCAGGACATTTTTATACTGAACATTTTCTTTGACCTATGTATATATTTTTTTCTTATCATATCTTCAATAGGTATTTGAAGATATGATAAAGAGAGATAAAGACTGTCTCATTAATCTCTTATATTAGAGAAGCCAGCCTCTGTAGTTCCTGTTTGAACTTCTAAATTTTCATTTCCAGAATTCTCTTATTTTGGGCTTCTTTTGTTGAGTTTATTAACATTTTCGAATGTTAAATAGTTTTATTCATTTTTTCCAGTTGTTTGTTGGTGTTTTTTGGCTTTTGCTGAGAGAGACCAATTGTTCGTTTGTGTTTTGCTGGATTTCATTAGGACTCTGTTCATTTCCTCTTTAAGGGTAGCTGTCACATTCATAAAGGTTGTTTTAAGGTCCTTTTCTTGTTCTTCATCTATGTTGGACTCTTCAGAGCCTGCCATGATAACCTTTCTGACTGTAGTAGGGACACATTGTCCCAATTATTGATTGTGTTTATTTTTTTGGTTTTGTTTTTTTCTGTTTGTTTTAATTATTGCAGGCATTTGGGCATGTGGGATTAGAAAGATTATATTTCACCTATCTGTTTTTTGCTCTTCCTGTTTTTGCTATTTGTTTGTTTGTCTTTTCTGTTGCCTAGGTGTTTTGTTCCTTTGTTCCTGTTTCTTCTTTGGATTGTCAGTGAGTATTGTAGCTACATGTTTCCTAGTAGGGCGTTCCAGGTTAAAAGTTTTTCTGGGTATTGAGAGTTGACACAGAGGAATATGGATAGTCTAGGCTACTGAGGACGTTCACAGCAGGAAAGAAAGAAGAGTGTTACATCAGAATATGCTTATTTATTCTCCTGGAAATGGGGTAGAGAGTGAAAGGAGGACACCCTGGATTTGCTACAGAGCCAGGGATGATTTGAGGAATTGGATTAAGAGGAATGGAAGGAGTAAGGCAGGTAATACAGTCACCGTACCTGCATTTCTGTCAGGAATGACTTGCCAGTTCATAGGGAGTGCCTGCTGGAGTTGGGTGCTAGGTTAAAGTAGTGCATGAAGGAAGAAGAGCTGGGGGGAAGACTTGTGGGATTTATAGGATGTGAAGAAAAGGGAAGGAGAAAGGCTGCCGCAGCTGTTCTGTTGCAGAACTAGGGATGAGACTGGTGGTAGGATTAGGAGGAAAGGAGGGAATGGTGAATGTTTTCAGTTAGTTTGCATGTTTCCTTGTTCTACTCAGCTGGTGTGTTTTCAGGAAATACCTGGTTCTATTCTAGGCGAATGGGATGAGTTGGGGGAAAGCAAGGCTAGAGAAAATGATTTTTGTGATTTGTGAGGCATGGGGGGTCAGAGAGTAAATGACGACTGAGGCATTTTTCCCTTACACAGATGGTGGTGAAGCTAGGGTAGTGGGACTGGGGGCGGGGGCTCAGAAGAAGAGGTGAAAATATGTTGTAAGTCTACTTTCTTCCATGGTAGGAGTGTTCTGTGTATTAACAAGGTGTGCCTGGGATAGCTGGGTGCTAGGTTCAGCAACAAATTAGGGATTATGGTTAAAAGGGGTAGATCTGCAGGATCCTGTAGAATTGGGGATAGAGGTTATTGCAACTGTTCTGCTACAGAGCTGGGGAAGAGATTAGGAGACTGGGTTTAGAATAACAGAGGAAAAGGTTAAGACCTGCAGTCAGCCTAACTGGTTTCCTGGTAGGAGTAGCCTGTGTGTTCCCATGGAATGCCTATGGGAGTTGGGGGCTGGGATCAAACCTATCAGTTGTAATATCCCCATGATAACTGAACAGCAGAAAGTAGTTAACCAAATGATAATAGGTTGTCATGACTTCATATTCCCTTATATCAAAAATTAAATATGACCTAAGCCCATTCCAAAGGATGGAAGTTCTAATAAAGGCTTTTTTCTTATTAACTGACAGCGAGATTCACCTCAGAAATCTATGAAAATGTTTAGAATACTAGTTATGATTATAGGTTTGCATTCAAAATGCAGACTCAGCTTGTTACAAATGGTTGTGATTTTCTATACCCAAGACCTGTGTAAAAACAGTACTGATTTTTTTTTTCTGATGTGTATTTTTAAACATGTGTGAAATCTGAACTGTTTTTGGTTTGTTTGGGTCAAAGGCTTACTCTCTCCAGTAGTTTCTTCATTATACATTCTGATTGCTTCTCCTGAAGCCTTCTATTTTTAAATAGCAACCTTAGGTGCCAAGCTTCTGTAACAGGCACACTGCCTTCACATTCATTTATGTTTCATTTATTATTTTTTCCCTGTTTATTTGTGTTGCGTGGAGGATTTGGTCTTCAGGTCTTTTGTTGTATTTTCATGGAAATCACACCACATCAAATTTACCTTCCAGCTCTCTATGTGAACCGTGTCTTCTTGATTTGGGGTACCTTTTCATTTGAATTTCTGATCTCTCTAAAAGTATATTTGCCTACACATACAGTTCACTATGGGATCTTGACTCACACCTTAATTAGTAACCTGCCATTTCTTCAGTTAATGTAATCAGCACTGTTTTCCTATAGCATTATTCTAAAACCTCAAAAATGACATATGTGCAGATTGTCCATTCTATTGAGTATTGGTGACTTATTATACCATTAATATATTTAGAAGATTTCTTTGCCATTAAACTATATTTTATACCCTATGATAAATGTTTAACTTTATTTTTGTTTAATTTTAAAATTTTATTTATTTTTGAGATTTTCTTATATAATTTATGTACTTGCCTCTTTTTCCTCCTCCTCCTATTCTTTCTAATTCCTCCTGTGTCCTGCTCTACTCTTTCCCAAATGCAGTCCTTTTACTCTTTATTCATCTCCATTTCAGCTTGAGTTTTCATCAGTGTTTTTACTTCTTTATAATATTCACCCTTTAAAATACTGAATTTCCTTCATCAATTCATTCATACATATCTTTGTTATCTTTGTAAATTTTTTTGGATATCAATCAGGCTTTCATTACTGTTCTCATTAAATTCATTTAGTTCTTTGTGTGTTCTTTAAACTCCTTCAATTCTTTGATGAAGTTTATGATTATATCTCTAAGATCTGTGTCTTGCTGTCCATTTAGGCCATTTTTATTTGAGAACATGTTTTTTGGAGGGTGGAGTTTGAAACAAGGTTTCTCTGCAGCTTTGGAGCCTGTTCTAGAACTTATTTTGTAAACCAAGCTGGCCTCCAACTCACAGAGATCCCCTGTCTCTGCCCCTTGAGTGCTTGCATTAAAGATGTGCACCACCACCGCCTGGTTTGAAAACATTTTTATATGCCTGGTCAGTTTGGGTAAAGAGAGATATACTGTCATCACTTTGCAAACTGGATGATCCTGTGGTTAGGCCTGGGCATGTAGACTTCTTTTTTGGTTCTATGTCAGATGTGAGCCAACTCTGACAAGCCTCTCATCTGGATGCCTCGGACTTGACCTGACTGAAGGATGAATGCCCCAGAAAAGGTCTTGAGTTTGAATGTGTTAGGTGAGTTTATAGACCAGGTCACTAAACTTTCTTGTAATATATTGTCAAATATAACATTTTTATAAGGAGGCATGATTTCCAGAGTTTAATTGCTTAAACACTTTTATAGGCCCTTTCTCTTTTTATTTTATAACAAATATGTTTGGAAAAGTTTTTTTAGTACTGAAGCTAAGATTGTGACAGATAGCATACAATGTATAGTATACAGGATTTGATATTTAAAGTACAAACTTCCAATTTTGTTAACATTAAGCTGTCAGTTTCTCCTCGAGGTTTAATGAATCCATTCAGTTGACTAATGTATTGATAGGAAGATGCCTCAGGGTATTTAACTTATCTGTGTATTTAGAAATCTTAGCAGGATAGAGACCTTTTATTTTTTGTGTGTGTGTGAAGAAATCAGGCAGCACAGGTCTTCTAATTTGTGTATCTATATTTAAAAAAATTCCTCGTTTGTCAGAACAGTCATCTCCTCCCACTCTTCCAAAGAGAACATGTCACTATGTTGTCAGATGCATTGACCTCTTCTTTGATCTAACTTTAAGAACCAATGAACAATTTTATGTTCTATTTCTTTCTAATATTATACATGCTTTGATTTGTTTTGCTTTACTTTCTGTCTTTTTAGGCTTACATGGTTCATAATGAACTGTTCTGTATTTCCACACTGTTCTTTTTCCTGTGTTTGTGACTTAGAATACATAATCTGTTGTTTCAGCTTTCTGTTTTATCAGATAGAATTTAAACTGTAACAGGAGCCTCTGTCTTTGTCTCTCTTCTTCCATTTAGCATTAGTCACTTTTCTTGGATGATATCACTCAAAGTCTTTGAACTTCCATGAAGCCCTATCACAAAAAACTACAAGCAACTAAAGGACAATGAAAGTAAAGAAATAATATTATCCCGGAAATAGGACACCAAATGGTTATTTAATATATATCACTCATAAAAACAGATTGTGCAGGTTATAGTTAAGTGTTAAGGAATATATTTGTGATATATATATATATACATACATACATATATACATACATATATACATATGCTAGTAATGAATGAAGAGTCCATGAATTTTAAAGAGAGCAAGAAAAAATGTGGGGATGGTTCAAAACAGAAGGAAAAGATGTAATTGCATGATAATCTTAAAAATAAAAGGCCCTTATGAGTATTAATGAGGAATATCTTCTTGCTTGTCCTTCTTATGTAAATAAAACACCCTGTGTTGTGGAAATCAGCAAATATTGAGTGCTGTGAATCACTATCTCCTTGTATTTTTAATTTGCTACCATCATTTCTCTAGAACTAATATTGCTACTGATGTTATCACTATTTCAGTCAGAATTAAATAAATATCACCATCATCAACACAATATTAAGCTTTAGTAGGTATAAGAAAACACAGGCACCTTCCTTGATCTAGAAATCAGGTAATAGAACCAGCAATAGAAGTCCATACATGTGGACAACAATAAAAAACCACAAATAATTGAAAGACTAATAGAGCCGTGTAGACATCCTTAGTCCACTGGTCCCAAAGAATGTTCTCAAGTGAAAATTATCGAGATGAATCCTGGGGCACAGAACTTAAAGCATCAATCAGAAATATCATCAGACAATCAAGGAGTTTAAAGAAAATAGAAGCAAACAAGTCAGTAGAGATATTTTTTTAATTTTTTTTGTTTGTTTATTTTCCATTCAAACATTTACACTTCCTCCCCTCCGCCCATTCCCCTCCTACTCCACCACTCACTCTCCTTCCTCCCCCTCCCTGCTTGATAGAGGGCAGGGAACCCTGCCCTGTGGGTAGTTCAAGGTCCTCCCCCCTACATCCAGGCCTAGGAAGCTGTGCATCCAAATAGATTAGGGTCTCAAAAAGAGAGTACATGCAGTAAAAACAAGTCCCAGTGCCATTATCAATGGTTTCTCAGTCAGCCCACATTGTCAGCCACAATCAGATAGTCCGGTTTGGTCACATGCTTATTCAGTCCCAGTCCAGCTGGATTTGGTGAGCTCCCATTAGAACAGGCACATTGTCTCGGTGGGTGGACCAGCCCCTCGCAGTCCAGACTTCCTTGCTCATCTTCTCCCTCCTTCTGCTCTTCAACTGGACTTTGGGAGCTCAGTCCATTGCTCTGATGAGGGTTTCTGTCTCTATCTCCATCCATCGCCAGATTAAGATTCTATGGTGATGTCAAGATAAACATCAGTGTGATAGTGGGGCAAGGCCAGTTCAGGCACCCTCTCCTATGCCGCTTAAGGACCTAGCTGGGGACATCCCTGTGGACACCTGGGATCCCCTCTAGAGCCAAGTCTCTTGCCAACCCTAAAATGGATCCCTTAATGTAGATATCTTCTTCCATGCTCCTATATCTCCTCCATCTCCACCCTCCCATTCCCCCAAGCTCTCCCTACTCTTTCCCTTCTCCCTTCCCTCTCCCCTTCCCCGAACCCCATTCCCACCCCTACCCCCACCCACATACTCCCAACTTTTGCCTGGCAATCATGTTTGCTTCTAATTTCCAGGAGAATCTATATATGTTTTCTTTGAGTTTACTTTGTTATTTGGCTTCTCTAGGCTTGTGAACTATAGGCTTAATGTCCTTTGTTTATGGCTAGAGTCCACTAATGATTGAGTACATACCATATTCATCTTTTTGGGTCTAGGTTATCTCACTCAGTGTAGTGTTTTTTATTTCCATCCATTTGCATGCAAAATTCAAGATGTCATTGTTTTTGACTGCTGAGTAGTACTCTAATGTGTATATATTCCACACTTTCTTATCCTTTCTTCAATTGAGGGGCATCTAGGTTGTTTCCAGGTTCTGGCTATTACAAATAATACTTCTATGAACATAGTTGAACAAATGCTTTTGTAGTATGATTGGGCATCTCTTGGGTATATTCCCAAGAGTGATATTGCTGGATCCTGAGGTAGATTGATTCCCAATTTCCTGAGAAACTGCCACACTGATTTCCAAAGTGGCTGCACAAGTTTGCATTCCCACCAACAATGGATGAGTGTTCTCCTTACACCACATCCTCTCCGGCATAGGCTATCATTGGTGTTCTTGTTTTTGTTTTTTCAGTGCAACTCAATCTGTGTTTAATTTTGTAAGAACAGGTTTTACACTGTAAGGTGGGTTGTTTCCCAAGGCCTTCCTTTTGTCCCAGTAGATGACTTGATCATTTTAATCCACAAATGCAGTCAGCAACTCACACGGGAGCACAGAGCTCCAGAGGCAAACAAAAGGATCGCTTCTTCTCAAAAGGGCCATTGTATCTTTACCAAATATAATAATTTAAGATTGCAACTGGCACAAGGTCACAGTGTCTCTGAAATATACTCTGTTGTGAAATGGTCAATTTTCTTGGGCTTTCAAAGCATTTTCAATTCTATAAAATTGATTTTCCCAATTGAATTTTTGATTATTTTTAAAGTTCATAAACAGTATTAGAGTTGACTTCGTATCTAAGAATTTCATTTTTATGCCTTCTTCTTAAAACAAACAAATCCAAACACTATTATGATAGTTTCTGAATTCTAAAAGTGTTTTATAGATCTAGTAATAAAGTATTTTTATTCTCACTTAATATTTATAGTCTCGAAGCTTTTGAAAGAAAAAAATCATCATAATATTTAAGGATCCTAGAATAATGTGCTAAATATTAAATAATTTGTTAAAATCATAATTTTCAAATGATGAACTTAAGATGTATAAATTTATAGCATGCAATATAAAATTAGATTTTTGTTTTCACATATATTTTCTTTAATTAAAAGTCATTACTCTTAAATAATATCTACCAAATTAATTATTGAATACAATTTATAAAAGTAAATTATCAATTCCTTGTATACAAACAGGATTGTGAGCAGGGAGATAAATGAATAAAGTGATAAATGAAATACCCATTTACATCTGTAATTTGAATGCTATTAGTCACCATTTCACTTCCCCACTGATGCTCCAGGTTTGCATAACATTCGTGTGTATTCTCAAGAGAGTTAAGCAGATTTGGGTAGCAGCTGTTGATGCTCAGTCGTGGCACTAATAACAATAAATACTATCCAGGATACCTTATCAACAAGAAAGTGTTGGCTCGGTAATAGTTGTTGTGACACACCGTTGGCTTGCCTTGTATCTGACATGAGAACCCAGAAGTTAAAAGCATTGCTTGCTTGAAACTTGCTAAAAACAATTAGCATTTAGTTCAAGTAGGCAAGATTGCTCAGTGGATAGAGGCTCCAGTACAGAGGCCGGTATGGTCCGTGCTCTATCTCAGGATCCCACCAGGTGGCAGGAGACATTCAATGCATACAAACACCTTTACACATCTCATAAGTAAATTTAAAAAAATTACCCAAAGCAAATATAAAATTATCTTAGCTTCTTCCATGCAGCCACTGTGGTTTTTTTTTTTATTAATTTATAAAAATTTCCATTTCCGCCCCTCCTCCCAATAACCTACCACTCCCCCCACTCCCTCTCCTCCTCCCTCTCCAGTCCTAAGAGCAGTCAGGGTTTACTGCCCTGTGGGAAGTTCAAGTTCCTCCCTGCTCCCTCCAGGTCTAGGAAGGTGAGCATCAAAACAGACTAGGATCCCAAAAAGCCAGTACATGCAGAAGAAACAAGTCCCAGTGCCATTATCAATGGCTTCTCAGACAGTCCCCGTGCCAGCCACATTCAGAGAATCTGACCATATTCAGAGAAACCGGTTTGATCGCATGCTTGTTCAGTCCTAGTCCAGCTGGCCTTGGTGAGCTCTCATTAGATCAGTCCCCTTGTATCAGTGGGTGAACGCATCCCTGGCGGTCCTGACTTCCTTTTTCATGTTCTCCCTCCTGCTCCTCATTTGGACCTTGGGGGCTCAGTTCAGTGCTCCAATGTGGGTCTCTGTCTCAATCTCTATCTATCATCGGATGAAGGATCCCTCTGATCCTGACTTCCTTGCTCACGTTCTCCCTCCTTCCGCTTCTCAATTGGACCTAGGGAGTTAAGTCCTGTGTTTCAATGTGGGTCTCTGTCTCTATCCCCATCCATCACCAGATGAAGGTGATATGCAAAATATTCATCAGTATGGCTATGGGCCAAGGCCAGTTCAAGCACCCTCTCCTCTGCTGCCCAGGGAACAATCTGGGGACCTCTCCTTGGACCTGGGAACCCCTCTAGAATCAAGTCTCTTGCAAACCCTAAAATGGCTCCCTTCGTTGAGATATATACTTCCTTGCTCCCATATCCATCCTTCCTCCCCCCCATCCCATTCCCCCAATTTTAAAAGAAAGAAATTTAAATGAAATTACCATAGTTTTTTACCCTGGTGTAACTAAGAAAAGAATTTGAGTGTTTGTGTATTTTCCTTTGATAAAGAAGGATCAACAACATCATACTTCCTGCAGCGCAAAGGTTTGTTCTGCTGACGTTACAAACACGATAGTACTCAATACCAAACTTGAAACAGCATAGAATAGCAATTTGACACACTATCTTTCATGTTTGTAAGCTTATGATTTACATTGACATGCAAAGTCATATGCCATTTGATGATTTCTTTATTCTTAAATTCTGCTAATATCAAAAAATACAGTTAACAAAATTTTACTGCTAAATTTTAAAAGTTTGGAGAAGAATATAAAATAACTTGATATCTTATTTATCTAAGATTGTGTCATATGAATAATATATAAGTTTTCTAGAGAGCATTGATCTCAGCATTTTCCATTTAAATGGTAAAGCTTTGAGCATATTGGATATACATATAGTATTTGTTGTTAGAGACATGCAGTACTATTAAATGTTATATTTTTTATGAAGCCACAAATATATAAAATTTCTGATGCTAGGGATCATTAGAATATTTCAAGTGGTCTTTGTGGCTCAGGGCTGCAATCCTAGTCACTTTGGAGACTTTGACTGGAAAATTATAATTCAAAGTTTGGGCTGTTGATCAAATCCATCATCAGTCTGAGCAACATGAAACTTCATACCAAAATAAAATGAATAAGATAAATAGCTCTTGTTGGTTACTCAGCAAACAAGGACCTGCTCAGCATGTTTTCTCCCCTTTCTGAATCCCTGTTCCCACATGGGAAAATACTTCTGGGTTCCACAGTTTATTAAAGGCATCTTCCTTTTTCCTAGGAACTAGTAGTGAGCAGCTGGCACTGCCTTGGAATCATTGTTCTCTGATCCCTTGTATTCTTTGGAGAGAACCACTTTTGTCTGTTCCTCACTGAATCATAAAAAAGACTATATGTTACAATAACATTTCCCCACTCTGACCAGATCCTATTGGTCATCACCTGAAACAATTGCTTCTGCATTGATATAATACCCCTGGGAATCCTTTCTTACTTCTGATTCTTCACAACAAACCTGACCATATCGAGTTAATTGCTTAATTATTTCCATTCAATGTGATGAAGTTACTAAAGGGTTCAACAAATATATTTTTGCTAACACTTCATATGAATTCCTTTACCTTTGTCTCATGATAGTTCTGGAAAACAGAATAACTAAAATAGCCAAGCTCTGAAACCAATATTTCAGCTTTCCTGAAAATATACTGAAAAGTTTATGCTATGTTAATGTATCTATCTAAACTATTTGATTTTTCAATTGTAAAACCAATTGTATGTAACAGATATCCAGAGAAATTTTTGCTTTCACATTGCTGAAATGTATATTATTTAAATACTTTAAAAAATACTTTAAAGCACGATTTACTGAAGGTGAGCATATGTGTATATTTTGGGATTAAGCCTTTATATTCCTGAAAATATAGATTTTTTAAAAAAAATGAGTGTGTATACTCTGATTAACATGTACAAAAATGTACATCATGTTAATTGCACTGAATTGTAGACAGCATAAGTGGACAGAACTGACTAAATATTAAGAAGCAAATCAGTATATATCCATAAAATTAAATTGCATCTATTAATAAGACCATTGGTAAATGAAATACTAGAGGATATGGGTAAATTTCAGATATGACATTAAACAAAGGTTAGGAATATAAGGTATTGCTCTTCTTTAATGGATAGATTGTCTCTGTAATGATGGAAAACAAAATCAATTAATAATACCTAGAATATTTCTTATCATTCCTTCTATCTTAATGTGAAGATGCAGAAAATGATACTCATTTCCCCAGAGAATATGGCGATATATTGCTTTTCTTTTTTTCTTCTAGTGTCCTGAATTTAAAAGGCCTCGAGACATTGCAGTTGACTGGGTTGCAGGAAATATTTATTGGACTGATCATTCTAGAATGCACTGGTTTAGCTACTATACTACTCATTGGACTAGCCTGAGGTACTCCATCAATGTAGGACAGCTCAATGGCCCCAACTGCACCAGACTGTTGACTAATATGGCTGGCGAGCCCTATGCTATTGCTGTAAATCCTAAAAGAGGGTAGGTGTTTTTGTTTCTCAAGAGACTATGGATATCCACATTTAAAGATTTTGTTCTGCAGTTTTATTCAGAGTGGAAATTTTTTCTAATACCAAATATCTCCATCCTGTTCTTTCATAACTTTTCCCTTTCTCAGATATTGACACATAATATTTTCATAAATGTTTTTTATATTATAAAATTAATACATTTGTGACTATCTCTCTTCTTGTCTCATATGTTTATTTGTTTGGCTTACAAAACAGTAGAACTGACATGATGATCACATGATTACTATTATTAAACATCAATTGAATTTTCTAGACTTTAAAAATATTAAGCACAATGCTTAGAAGTTAAGGAAAACAATATATAAAGACATATATTCATATTTCAATCTCTTTACATTTTTATTATTTAATGTGATGATGTCCATTCTGTGATAAAAACTGAAAAGACTATCTATGCAATGTTAAAAAGAAACATTAAATGAAAGTCTTAAATACCTAAAAAGAACCCCAAATACTAGAGTTGTAGAAAATCTTATCCTTTAAATAAAAAGACAATTTCTTTTTCAAAAATGCTTAGTTCTGCCTGTAATTTCAACATTTGAAGACAGAAGGATATAGAGTTCGAGGCCAGCATCAGCTGTGTAAGGAACGTGAGGGCTAGCCTGGGTTTTCCTATCTGAAAAAAAGAAAAGACAAAGAAAGAAGTACTGTTTTCTGTATCATTCTAATGACTTCAATATTTTTTTAAAAAAATTATTGAAAATAGATTTTTCTCTCATATAATACATCCAGCCTCAGTTTTCCCTCCCTCCAGTCCTCCCAGCTCGCTCCACCTCCTCTGAGAATTTTTTATTACATGTGTATAAAGTATTTTGATCATATTGTCACCCTCTTCCCCACTATGACTTCTTCAAACCCCTTGCCCACCATGTCCCCCTTCCAATTTTATGTCTGTTTCCATTTAAATAATTATTTTACTTTTATAACTCATTTGTTTTTGTATCATCTCTATTATATTAAGCAATCTGTCACTATAAGATGACTACAAGCTTTTAAAATAGTTTTCTCTTGAGATTTTTAAGGGGTTCTAAAAACTAAAATTTATACAACAAATAATAAGCTATGATGTATATTATTAAATAATATACCTCAACAATTACATTTGGGTAAGGTTTTTATTTGCAATATTGTATTACAAGATTGGCCGTTGGAGTTGAACATCAATTTAAGTCAGGAATATGCTTACTGAGGGGACTGGATTACTTGATACGTGTGATCTGATTGGACACTGGTAAAGGAAGACAGCAGTTTTTACAGCACTATCTCCAAGCTAATCTCCTTGATCTACTCTCTGCAGGATGATGTACTGGACTGTAATTGGGGACCACTCCCATATAGAAGAAGCAGCCATGGATGGCACTCTGAGGAGGATTTTAGTACAAAAGAACTTACAGAGACCCACAGGTATGATGTATTTGGCATGCAGTAAATGTGAAGCAAGATGATAGGCTTATTAGTATTAACAGTTTTTTTTTCTAGTGTTCTTCATGCTAAAACACTTTTGAGTAGATAAAATGTGGTATAGTATGATGTTACAGAAGTCATTAACATTCTATATTCTTGGTTCCCTAGTCTAAATGCAGGTGATTATCTTATGCCACCTTCATTTTAAGATGTTATTTGAAAACTGCTTAAGTCATAAGTCTATTAGTAGGTTCTTACATGAACAAAGCGTTGACAGATCCTAGCAATGCTTTGGGGTATTTATTCGGATACACGTTAATGTTAATGATATATGTGGTAATATTTCTAGAGAATACCAAGAGAAATGAGCTCAAAGACGGCAAGTATAACTACCTTCTGTAAAATATCTGGTTTCATGGTACATGACTTTGCATTCAGTTCTTATCTTTGTTTTCTCACTCTCTTTCCCAGATCTCATCTAAAACTTCCAACATTCTGCTCCCTCAGCACCATCAGGGCTCCAATCTTGACTCAGTTCCATATTTCCTGCTCATTCCATGTTCCTTCATCAGACAGCCCAAGGCTTGTTCCTCTCTCTCTCTCTCTCTCTCTCTCTCTCTCTCTCTCTCTCTCTCTCTCTCTCTCGCTAAATATTTAAAACTGCCTAATGCCAAACTTTAAACATTTCAGTCATAATGTATTTGCTAACTGCCATAATCCAAAATTCTGTGCCTCCCACCCTGCTGTGTGCCTACCAGTAAAAGAACTGAATGGTGGTTCTTTTTTGTGTTTTTATTTATGCTTGGCTATCTTTCATACTTTAAAATAATTTTGGTTGTTACATATTCATAAACTTTTAGTTTGCTTTGTGAGTTTCATTTGACCCTACCATTTTTATTCTTTATGGAATTGAGAAGTTTGGGGGATTAAGTCTACTGACATGTCTTTCATTTAAGTATCACATGCTTCTGGAACTGAATAAAGCTTCTGCACTTGTGAAGCAAGTGTCAGCCATTATGAAACATGTCATAGTAGAAGTTATTTTACATACTTGCATAATTTTAGGCAGTTATAGTTACCATATACAAAGCAAAAGCCATTCAGGATGGGTAGTTGTTTGGGATATTTCATTATGAGTTCAAATACCTCAGTTGCAAAATTCATTGCTTAAGAAGTAGCATGAATAAAGAAAGACAGCAAATTGTGTTAATTTTTTGTTGTTGTCTTTTTTTATTATTATTTAACTGTGACTAACGCTTGAGTGAAATAACCGTCAGGGACCAATTTCAACAAGGATGCCACTCACCAGGGTAGGGGAATGGGGACTAGAAAAATACGTAAAGAGAACAAAGACACCAGTGAAAATAATAAAACAGAAGTAGGCTAGTACTGGGAAGGAGTTCCATTGAATACTGAAATAGCCTGCATTTAATTTTCCATATACCTATATATCAATACAAAAAGGCTAAGAAGACAAAAGACTGGTTTAACAAGATGCAATTAGAACAGGTACATGCTTTCAAACTTTGAGACATCAAGCCATTAAGGCATGAGGAAAGCATTCTGTTGTTTAGGCTGTGAACCCACCCTAGGCCAAGTATCTCGAAGGCAGCCACTCCCTAGGTCAAACCTCCTAATTCAAAAGAAGAGAAGAAATATGCTTGAATACTCTCCTCTTTGACCAGGGTGGAAAGAATATACTTTTATGGGTCATCTTAATGCCCAAAACACCAATAAACACATCCTAGGTCAGGGTGTGTAGCCATACTTATTGTTAACAATTTTTAACAAGTTGAAACTTTCTGGCCTTCAAACAAGGTAGAAATAGGCTCATATTTTTGAGTTTCCACACATATCTTCAAAGAAAAAAGATTACTTGGGCTTAGAGTTTTAAAACATATTAGCCACATCTATTGCTTGATTCTGAGGTGAAAGAAAATAATGTGGTATTAACAGTGTTTTGCTGACATTGCTTACCCCATGGAAGAGATGAATTGGAGAGGAACACATAGCCAAGAACCCAGAATAAACATTGACATCATCCTCCCAACTCCCTATATTTCCACAACCTAGAATACCACCTGATTTGTTTTTCTGTTGCTGGGATAAAATATTATGACCAAAAGCAAATTAGGGATGGAAAAGACTTGTATTTTCAGGATATAGCTCATCACACATAGAAGTCAGAACTAGAGCTCAAGAGAGTAATTGATATAGAATTCACAGAAGAATGCTTTTCCTGGCTTTATAATTGACTCATACTCAGAAAGCTTTCTTGTTTAGTCCAGAACTACTTGCTTAGAGATTGTACCACCCTCACTAGGCTAGGTCCTCAGGCATCAACTGGCAATCAAGACAATCACAGACATGTCTAACATACAGGCAAATACCATGAGGGCAATCCTTTAGTTTATGTTCCCTCTTCTCAGGTGACTCTGTGTGAAGTTGATAATAAACACTAGCCAGGATACAAACCTTTAGGTGTGGTGCATTTCATACTGAAAACAAAGTATCACTCATGTGAATATGTGGTACAAGAGCTTTTCATGCAGTGAGGATGGTAAATTCTGTTAAGGGATGTGCTTAATACATGTTCAGATAGAAAAAAGCTTAGTTTGCCTGGAATAATATAAGGTAAGCAAGAGCTTGTCAGGTGTGATATGGCTTCAATATGTACTTCCTTATACTTCCTTATCATTAAAAATCACCACATGTTAACTTTACATCATATATTACAGTCATTGAAAATATAGATCCCTGCATTCATTCACTTTATCCCCTGAAATAGCACACCATAAAAATTAGATATTGTTTGCACATGTACACACAGACCTCATGTAAATAACACAGAAGAAATGCATTGATGCAAAGATGTCACCTCAACTGCATAATAAGAAAAGTCATGGGAAAGTGGATGGTTAAAATTGTTTCCTAGTACAGACCCTGGGGAATTTCACAATAAAATTTAAAGAATGTTCTTAAAAAGGCTCAAGGTAAGAGGTGGAACTGAAGGGAAGCCAAGCAGCAGAGTAAAGAAATTATGAAATGACACAGGATGATGTTTAGATCAAGAAAAGAAGGACTAGTTCTTTCATACCTTAGAGGACTCTGTAATTGTACAAAATCTATTTATTTACCTGTGTGTTTGTTTATTTATTTTTACTGTAGTTTTAGGGTCTTTAATGCCATAGAAAGAAAGATAAAAAGAAGAACAGTGAGAAATGTGATGAAACTTCAGGCCCCAGGGCCAGAGTCAGACGTCATGGTGGGAGCCCTGATTCTTATGAAGTGGAGACAAGATATGATTCTTTACAAACAGCAGATATGAGGCTGTCTATCATTTTGATCCTGTGCATAATCTTTTCGGCTTAGAAGTTTTGCTTTGATAACATCTGTTCCACTCACAGAAACAGAATTTTAGATTGTTTGCTGAGTTTGTCAGCTAATACTTATTGACCACTCCATATGTAGTAAGCACAATTCTTGAAAATTGTAATGAAGAGAACAGAAGCCTGCCCTGGCAGTGTCCACAACCCTCCATTGCATAGAAGGTTAGAGGAGTACAGAAGAAAAGAACATCGGAAGTATAATTAACAGTGGGAAGATTGAAATATATGCTCACATTTTTAGGACAGTAAGTATGCGGGGCGCACATCCTGACCAGCAGGAATGAACACCACCAAAAACGAGAATTCCTTCCCTGGTCACATCTTTATTTGGAGCATTTCCTTGAGGAAAATTGGGGGAAGGGAAGATAGAGCAGGGACAAGAGAAAGCTTAGAGAGAGAGCGTTGGGCCCCGAGGCAGCTGCTTTTAAGTGGTGGAGAGGCTTGAACGCTGTCCTGATTGGTTAATGCCATTCTGCTGTTCTGAGCATGTGCAAGCAAGGGTGCAGGCAAGGGTGCTCAGCCCCACGTGGCTACCTCCAAACTGCAGGACCACCTGTGCCTCCAGGTGGCTCCCAACATCTCCCTCTTCTCTTGTTAATAAGAGCAATAAGGTAAAACTATTTTCCAATCTGGTCCCCACCTCACTTGGGCTAGTAGGTAGCACATCAATCAAAGACATACAGCACTTCCATCTAGACGCAGCATGCCAAGAATATCTCTGCTCCCACCCATTCCTAAGGAAAGAAAAGGCAAAATAGAGTCAGTCAGAAAATTGTTAAGAGATAAGAGGTTGTACAGGGTGCTGCTTAAGTCGATGGTGTGAAACAGCTGCTCTTGACACCGCCCAGAAGGTCATCACTGTTGCCTCCGCACGAATCTTTCATAGCAGTATCCTTTATTTCTCTGGTCGGTCTTGCTGGCACCCAGATGTATGTCAGCATTCCTAGAAAAACATAAACAAAACTCTCCTCCCAAATAAACATTTAAGAGTATTAAAAACTCTCAGTGTAAAAATTTAGCACAATCAGTACTGGAAGTAGGCTGGTTTTGAACTTAGAGACTTGCATGTCTCTGTTTTAAAGAGCAAATCTTGTTTGCCTGTACCAGCAAAATTTTGAATTAAAAATTAAGTGTAAAGAATGCAAGAGAAATCAAATCCTTTCTCTGGGGGAAGCTGTCACTGGTAGTCCCCCTCTATTGTTTAACCCCAAAACAGTTGTCACTGGGAATTGAACTCATGACCTTTGGAAGAGCAGGCAATGATCTTAACCATTGAGCCATCTCTCCAGCTCCCGCATTTAAATGAAAAAACCTCTAGGTAGCATTGTTTTATTTTACCCGTTGCCTCAGGCAAAAGGTAATGGTAACCAGGTTGACGCGCCTTTATTATGATAATCACGACCAGTTCTGTCTGAAGTTTATGAGGTAAAATGGACGTCGGCATTCGATCTGACTACTTTCTGCTGACAAAGGGACGTTGTTTGGGGGATAAATGTTTTTATCTGACTGAATTTTTGGCGACAAATGTTTTTATCTGACTAAATTTTTGGCGGCTGTGGCTGTGAGCGGCGGCGGCAGCAGCAGACAGCGGCGGTTGCCCCGCCTCTGAGGCCCATTGTGGCGCACTCCGCATGGCCCAAAGGCATGGCTCCGCCCCGGGCCGTGCGTGGGCTCTCCGGTTATCCTGTATCTGCAAACTGTGCATCCTGCCTCGCCTCAGGCAATGAACTCGCACCGCAGGCCGTGAGTCTTTTTCAAGCTCTGGCGAGGGGGGGCATCCGCCCACCCATGGAGGGCCCAGTTAGGGCCGCGGGGGGGCCCCAGTCTCAGACCTTCCCAGGGGCCGGGGAGTGACGAGCACTTAGTATATCATGGCAAAGTCTTAAGTAGGTAACCCTTAAAATGTCCACAATAATTAATGAATACACATCAAAACATTATTCTTACTATTAGTAATAATTTACTATTTTTTTTAGTTTAAATTGTTTTACACAACAGTTGCAATTCTGTGAGATGCAAAAAGAAAACCAAACCTTTTGTGTTAAAGGAGAGGGCTTGCTTTTTGTCCTGGCTGCCTTGCTAGCTTAGACCTGAAATAATCACACAGAAACTATATTCATCAAAACACAGCTTGGCCCATTAATTATAGATTTTTATTGGTTAATTCTTACATCTTAATTTAACCCATTTTTATTAATCTGTATCTCGCCACGTGATTCTGGCTTACTGCAAGATTTTAATCGGTGTCTGTCTCAGGCAGAAGATCCATGGCGTCTCTCCCTCTGCCCTTCTTCCCAGCATTCAGCTCTGTCTCTTCCACCTACCTAAGTTCTGCCCTATCAGGCTCAAAGCAGTTTCTTTATTCATTAACCGATGAAAGCAACACACAAACAGAAGGACCCGCTACACCATTTCCCCTTTTCTGTTTAAACAAAACGAAGGCTTTAATTTTAACATAGTAAAATTAAAAATAACACAACAGCTATCAAGAAAGATTACAGTTACAATATTTATATCTACTTTATCTTTTATCATAATTAAGGAAAACTATAAGTATAACTATCTATCTATTTTTGAACTCCATCAAAGATTCCAGATGGATATAATATTACCTAAGTAAACAAGAAGTACATTGTAAGCAACTTTCAAAACTCTAGAAATGGCAAAGTCATCTTGCTGCATGGACAGTTACCCAAAGTTCTTCTATACCATTGGGGCATCCATCTTTGGCCTTCAGACCCATAATATTCAGCAGACTATTTTATGAAGCAGGAGATTTCAAAGACAGTTTAGTCACTTTCTTTTATATTCTGCAGAATGTATCGAAGACTCTTTCATGAAGCAGGACCCCAAAGGATCATCTCACCTTTAGGGAAGTTCAGCAGTCCTCTCTCTGTGGGTTTTTTTATGTCCAGTTTATGCAACAGTCCAGGCAAGAGCAGTTTCTTGCCCAAATGGCTAAGCAACTCCATAAGGAGACTCTTCAATGCCCATCTTTCTCAGGAAGTAGCTTGGTGCTGCCAGGAGCAGACATGTCTCATTGTCATGAAAAGTCCTAAGTTATTAAAATATTTAAATGCCATATTCTGAAGTCTTTGAAAGATAAAAGGCATGCCTATCTGAAATATATCTATATACATCTAAAAAATCTAACTAACATGACTATAAACTTGACTATTATTGATTATTATCTATTAACCTATATTTCTTAATTATACATTACGTTTTTAAATGAGCTACACAATCACATTACCTTAATCAAGATCAGAAATACATATACATATAACAAAATTGACCTTAAATTTGTATCAATAAATCAAGATTTATACCAATGTAAATTATTCACATCTATATCACATCCTCCTTTAAATGTAAAAGAACATTTATAACCATTATTTGGGAAACATAGAAAGTGTTGGGAGTGCTCTCCTGTGTCTGAAACCCTAAAATTTGCCTATTATTTTTCCATAGGTTTTATACCCAAAGTAAACTGGGGAATAAAGTAACAAAAGACTTTATTAACATGATACAAAAGGATAACTCACACAGTCAATGGCTTTATCATTCTGAGAAATCAAATCTGTCATCTAGGTAGCTAGGGTACTCTAGTTCAATTATGCTAAAGACTGCCCTTTTTTAGGTGACCTCACAGTTACAATGGAAAAAGGAGAAGTAGATTTGCATATCCTGACCACCCATCAGGATAGCATTGAGCTATCTTAATTTCAAAAGAGCCATGCAACCACCTCCTGAGTTAGGAGGTACAATTATGCCTGTTAATCTCCAAACTCTCTGACCTGCAAACAAGGTGGAAATGGGTCTGGATTTTTCAGTCTCCACTGTGATTTATTTTTTTCTTCTAGTTTTTTTTTTTTTTTTGTGTGTGTGTGTGTGTGTGTGTGTGTGTGTGTGTGTTTTCCATGATTTCTTTAAGGGTTTTATTTATTTACTCTTTAAGGACTTCTATCATCTTCACATAGTTTGTTTATTTATTTACTTATTTATTTTTTTAGTCTTTTTATTGTGCTTCAGTTATATTTGAATATTTAGGACCTACTGTGGTAAGATAGCTGGCCTCTGGAGGAAACATAATTTTTTTGACTGTTATTGTTTGTATTCTTTTACTGGGATCTAGACATATGTAGTTGGTGTAATTTTAGGTCTAAATGTTTATTTCTGGGTTTGTCTTGTTTTGATGGGAGTTTTGTTTCTTGGTTTATGTTTCCTCTCTAGTTTTGTAGAAGTGTTGTCTTACTGTTCTTTCTTTTATTTGTTTCCTCATCTTATGCATCCCTGGAGGAATGCTTGCTAGGGATAGAAAATGGTCTTCTGGCAGGTGTTTTCTCTAGCTGAGTAGGTGGTCTTTAGGAGTTTGGGGCTGGGACACAGAGTTAAAGTGTAAAGGAAAGGAGGATTCTCATGAGATGTGGGGGAGGTGGGAGAGAGACACTGTTTGTTTTTTGTAGCACGAGGGTAGACCCTGAGAATTAATTCTGGGATGATACAGAGGGTCGGGGAGATCTGTGAGTTTCTTGTCTTCTGACGTGGGTAGGCTTTGGTTGTATAGGAGGTTTCCATCAGAGTTGGGGGCTGGGACACAGTGATCAATGCTTAAGAAAAGGGCAGGGCAGAGGACATCTATGCACAGTGGAGAGGAGAGCCTGCCTCTGGTGTTCTTTTGCAGAGCTGTGGGCAACTGTGAGAACTGGGTTTGGGGTGGTAGAGAGTAGAGAATTTCCAAGAGCAGCATGCCCAGTGGCCAGGCAGCCATTGGCTGTGGTTGAGCCCAATTCAGCTTTCAGAATAGCACCAGAGTAGAAACTGATAATGGAGTGTCATGAACCATTGTTCTGTATTTCTGCTTTTTGTATACTTACATATGGGAGATGTGTACTTGTACAAATACTGCATCGAAGTATATTCACTGTTCATGAATTCCTAATATTTCAGAATTCTTTATAACTATTGTCTTTCCCTTTTTCTTGGTGTATGTAAATATTTACTCTAACTTCAAATGAGAACATATTAAAATGATTAACTCTCATAAAGTCTCTATATCCATGTGTGTAATTTTTATGTTGTAGTGTGTAGTAAGAAGGAACTGCTTGTAGAAACAGAACCCGTTTGTTCATCCCGGCCGCCAGGCTAGCTTAACCCCTAAATAACCACACAGAAACTGTATTATTTAAAACACTGATTGGCCCATTAACTCTAGCATCTTTTTGACTAACTCTTACATCTTAATTTAATCCGTTTCTAGTAATTTGTGTATTGCCATGTGGCAGTGGCTCCTGGGTAAAATTCCCAGCGTTGTTACTGGCTGCTCCATGACATATCTTTAACTCCACCATTCCTCCCAACATTCAGTTTTTTCCTCTTCCCCATTTAAGTTTTGCCCTATCAAGAGGCCATGGCAGTTTCTTTATTAACCAATGAAAGCAACAAATAGACAGAAGGACCTTCTACAGCAGTAGTGTTATGGAAATGTGACATTTCTACTATCCTCTAAGACATAATTATGTGACTCGAAAACAATAAACATTATGAAATGTATTTTATCAGCCAGTTGAACAGTTGAAAGAGATATGAACTTGTCTCTGTACATTTATGTAATGATTGTATTTAATTGTTTTGAAAGTCTACCATCTAATCAAATAGGAAACAACCAAAAGCTCCATTGTAAAATTACCTCAATCATAAAATCATGTCAGCTTTCTGAGGTTATAGTACTTGTTCCCAAAATTTCTTGAAAATTCATTAGCTATGGCTTTAATGATGCAATGTACTATTAACTATTTAATTAATACTCTATATGCCCAATATTGTAATTAACTCAAAAACATTATTACTATTCTTTACAGTCCTGGTGGTATATTAAAGTGCTTAAATTAGCCTGCACTTAACAGTGAGTAGGTGTTTAATGAACAAATGGACACCTACAAATTTAAGGTTTTAATCAATTGAAAGGCCATTTTATTTTTTAATCTAGTACCATAGCCAACATAAGAAGCATGACCAGTTTTCATATTTAGGCAGTGAGTAGAGAGTCACAAGTATTCACTTCTACAGCAGGGGTATGAGCTGCTTCCCTTTCAGCCATATGTCTGTACAGCATAAATACATCATAATTACATGAGAATATAAAGGTGCCTATGCATGTGTTTTGAGTAATGAATGACATGTCAGAATTGGGACACTTTGAATTCTACTTTTCGTAGGAGATTAGGTAAGATTATATGAAATTGATTTGTGTACCATATCTTTGAGGAATAGAATCTGTGTTGCCTCTATCTTTCCCAAACTGGGGCAGTTGCAGAGGGAATAAAAAATGATGTAATGGCTCTTGGACCTCTTGTAATTGCTTGCTTCATTTACCAAGGACTTTGTATTTAGCAATAAAAATTCTCTAATTATATGAAGTGAATAGAGTTTTAAGACTCTTTTGCTTCTCATTGATGCATCCTTTTTTTACTAACATGGTCATTAACATATGTATGAGGCTTTAGTCTTTAAGTGTGCAGGGAAAGTATCATTAATGTAACTTGGAATCCAAATAATTAAATGTTTATCAAAACATATAAATTAAGATTACAGAAGTACATATTTCCTAGTACTTAAGACTTTCTTTCACTCTTTCACTGAATCTGGAAGTTGCTGTTTCAATTAGGCTAGCAGAGATTACATAAATCATATAAATGGACAGATACATAATCATGGCTATTCAAACTGTTCATCTAGTTGCTATTATCTATACCTTTTGAAAAATATGCAATAACTAAATGTATTGTATGTCAATCATATGCTTAAATGTGAATAGATATTAAAAAGGTCATATTTCTATAATGCCACAAAGTAAAGAACAAAATTATTAGAATGGATACAATGAGACCTTATGATAATTACTCATTTTAATTTGATGTTAAATTTGGGTTCGCAGTGGGTATTTATGCATACCAAGAAAATGGAGATAAAATCGAAAATATTTGGAATGCAAAAACAGATAAAATATTTTTATGCAAAAGTATCTCAGTGTATATATTTTTGTAAGCATACAACTCCCATATGTAAAGTGCCCAGTGGAATATAAAGCAGTTGTTTATGGTCTTTTATTATAGTTTTATATTAGGGTACTACTGATGATAGTGAAATCAACTATTAATTAAGGCTCTTTGAAAATTTAAGAGTTAAAATTATTTTAAAATCCCAAAATGTAATGGCAGCCTAGGCATCATAGACAATAATATGTTCAGACAAATACTCTGGCAGTCTGCTGTCCTCATTAAAGTCTATTGTGCTGCAGTCTGTATCATTTATGACCTTTCCAGAGTAGCATAATGTTATCCCTGATTAACCTGAATAAGGACAACACAAATAGGCATAATAATGAAGAAAAGGAAAAGTGAGGAGCTAGACCCATAGATAGAAACCTCCAGAAAATTGAGAAATACTGAGGGTGAAAGAGTTAGTCTTCTCTGGGATGATTTTCCAATAAAAAAGTGATCAGTCATGAAGTCATATCATAGAAATAACACTAAATGCTAAACACAGCACATTGTATCTATATATTTATGTACTAACATGTGTTAAACATATATGTATATATCATATATTATATATAAATCAACAAGGATAAAGAAACCATGTATATGAGAAGGAGAAAGGGTTAAGAGAATGAAATAAGAAGGATTGAAGATACGAAAAACTAGGAAAAAATGATGTAACAGTGTTTGAAATTAAGAAAAGGAAAGGTTAGTTTCAAAATGCAGCATTTTATTTTAAAGTTTCCTTACTCCTACTAATTTCACACAGTATATTTGTTATTTTCAGTTTATATAGAAAAGTTTTCTACTATGCCTTTACTTTTTGTTGTTGTTATTAACAGTTTATTAAAAACAAAGAGGAGATATTTTAGAGGGAGACAGGCACTTGTTATTTCATATAAACTTGACTTTCACTGCTACTATAAGAAAAGTGAGCATTCTTTTAATATCGTTTATATTTAAAGGACTTTTTAAACTAAAGGGCTTAAGAAAAAGCACAATCTTTGATATATGGATTTCTTTTTGTAATTTAAATTCCACTTATCTAAAACCTTTGTTTTTTATTCTATAGTTTCTAATTTTGTATAGCCCCAGTCAATGGTTCACTACTTGACAAAGGTTGTTATGGTCAAGTGTACTCATAATAAATTTGTAATAAACATAATAAACTATGGCTTACTCTTTTCCATAATAAACAAATGCGTTCTAGAAATAGAAAACTAATTAAATGGGGAGAAGTTTTGTTTCATTTAACTGCTCATTCTACTAAATTCACAAAGGATCAAGGCAAGTGTTTTTCTTTTCTTCACAAAGGCTTGGCCCTAATATCAACAGCAGGAAACTGGATCACTTTAGAGTTCGTTTGGCTCAGAATTACACAGAAGCAGAGACAGCTCAAGCAGCAAGCTACAAAGCACAGTCTACACTTTAACTTTCATTACACCATTTCTCAGAGTCTCACTGGGCAGAGTTCATCTTATTTTACTTAAAGATGAATACATTTCTAGACTTAGTTAAATTTTATCTCAACTATAACGACATAACAAATTGAAAAGTTACTCACAAATTGCTTTTCATTCAACTGATTTTCTTTTCCACTCTAACCCAAAAAAATGCATATAATTTAGTGGACCTTTACCTAGAGGTGTACCAGAACTCCGTGGTATTAATCTGTTAACTACATTTTAGTTGCAATGTCCTTTCAAGGTGAATAATGCATTCTGTGTAAATACTCAGTATTTAATACCACACAAATTAAATATCTGCAATAATGAAGATTTATTCAAGAAGTTATGTGTCATAGATGCTATTACTTTTCTATCCTTGAGTAACTTGACATTTTAACATAGAGTATACCCTTTTTTGAGAGAAGACACTGTCATAATCGCAATCATATTTATAAAATGGACAACAGAGAGATGGAAATAGCCTTATAATGAATTATTGCTTTAGTGCTTTGTTGGTTACTAGCATAGAATGACTATGAAAATAAGGATTAGCAGTCTTAGAAGAAACCTATAAGATGAAAAATACCAAGGGACACTACAGCTCTAGGGTCTTCAATGCTCATTGTCTCTTATTCTTATTATTAGTCTTTAGTTGCTTTGAGTTGAAACATGCCTATGAATGTCTCCACACTCAGATATGTTCTCTTTTTAAAATTTATTTGTATTGGTATTTTGCCTGCATCTATGTCTATGTGAAGGTATCAGATTTTAGAGTTAGAGACAGTTGTTAGCTACCATCGTGGTACTAAGAATTGAATCTGGGTCCTCTGGAGGCTCCGTCCGTCCTCTTTACCATTGAGCCATCCTCCCAGCAGTTTAGGCCCATTTTTAAAGGCTTTGTTTTATCTAATATTCTTGAATATTTAGATTCTGGGCTCTAGAGCTTCATAAAGGAATTTGAAAGAAAGATGGTTACACTAAGATTAAATCATAATATTGCACAGAGAACTTTCATGACTCAAGATAAAACCTAAAATTTGATGTAAAACTATAATAAGCTAGCTATAATTAAGAACGCAGTAAGTATGAAAAGGATGATTAAGGTGATCTTACATGTCGGGTTAAGATTGTTCTAATCTGTTATTAAATGAATGCTATCTGATCTGAATGCATGTTTTCAAGGGTAGAGGTAAAGAATTCATTTTTGCCTAGTTCCTACATTACTGTGATATGCAATGGATGATTTTTGTGATTCTTAAAGAAAAATACCAATGATAATTAAACATTAAAATAAAAACTGAACTGTAAGTAACCTTAATTTCTTTGTATGACTTGTACCTGCGTATTGGTTTTCAGGTCTGACGGTTGATCACTTCGGTGAACGCATCTACTGGGCTGACTTTGAGCTCTCCATCATTGGCAGTGTGCTCTATGACGGTTCCAGTCCAGTGGTCTCTGTCAGCAGCAAGCAAGGTTTGCAGAGTACTTTTTTACTGGCAATATTAGTTCATTACACAGACAAAGAAGTATAGACATTCTGCAATCTGGATTTTCTCTTATTCTTTCAAATTGCAGTGTTTCTATTAATTAAAATGTCCCATCCCAATGGTATACTGAAGAGGCCATGTCAGAGAGCTATGGACAAGTATAGGTGCTGGCTGTCAATGCTCAGGAATTAGTTCATTCTATAACTTGTTTATGAATAATGCCAGTCAACATTAACTTTTTCAAAATTGTGATGATGGACAGGCAGCAGAAAACATGAGTCTTTTGTCATGAGCATAGTTATTAGGCCAAGTGGAAAGAGGGGTAGCAACCAATACCTCTCCCACTAACAGTGCAGGACCTTCTGTGTTCCACAGCTGTGTCCATTTTTCTCTCTGTTTCTCTACCCATCTCCCATTTATTTTCCCATTTTCTGGTTCTTATTGATTGCCTAACACTCTCTTTACCTCGCTAACAAGTAATTTTGTTCTATCTTCTCTTCTTTTTTCCCCCCTCTCTTTCTCTTTACATAATTTACCACAAGTACAATGCAAACTTAAAACGTTAAGGATTTTATTTCTCTGTCCATTAAATATAACTTCATTTCACAGTTTTTTTTTAATAAAATTAGGAAGTTGAAAAATACTTGAATGAAAAGCCCATGGTATCTTTGTTTAAATAATGTTTTATTGCTGTTGTCTTTGCTTCCTTGGTTTGTTTGCTCAGTTTCCATTCTTAGGAATTTACCAAATCTTCCATACTTTTATCTTAACCTGGTATAGTGTTGAAAAGAAAGGCAGAACTTGGAAAAATATTTATTATTTACTAAGACTTATTTATTTTTATTTTATGTACATGGATATTTTTTTGCCTATAGGTATAATGTGTATTATATCCATGTCCGATACCAATAGAGGTCATATGAGGGAAGTCAGATCTCCTGTAAGTAAAATTACAGGTGTTTGTGAGTCACTAGGTATGTTGGGAATGGAACACAGGTCCTTTGCAGGAGCAACAAATGCTCTTAACTGCTGCTTTATCCTTCCAAACCCTCTATATCTCTTTTCTAAAATAAAAGACAGTAATCTTTGCTGTTGTTGTTTGACAGTGTATCATTCTGTAGCTCATGGTGGCCTTAAACTCTTCTTTATGTTTGAGCCTCCAGAGTGCTGACATTACATGCATATGCCACAATAGCCATTTCTATTATTTCAAATCATCTTGTAATTACATGAAAATCCACTAATTCGGATGATAGACTTCAACTAATAAGTTAATAAATGAGGATTTTCTGAACAGCCAGCTTCATGTTACAGATGAGACTTGTTTTTCTTCTTGTCTGCATCATACCACAGGCAATTATTCAGCCCGCATAAAATAACCCCAGATAATCTTTGAAGAAGCGGCAAGGGGGTGATGGAGATGTTTGTTCAATAGGTTCTAGGTGGCATGTTTATCACCTTACAGCAACCACTAAAACTATTTTTAAGTTTGAAGTTGACAAAAAGCCTAGTTATTGGATTTTGGATAAATGTAGGTATTTTTAACATTTGAATTTATATACAGCCTGCGTTAGCAAATATTAATTGCAAAATATATCTGCGTCATTGAGACATGATTGTGTGAGGCACTTAGATGGAACTCACACTGGCATTAGTTCCTTTCTTCTGAACATTCCAGGTTTGCTGCATCCTCACAGAATTGATGTCTTTGAAGATTATATCTATGGAGCAGGACCTAAAAATGGTGTATTTAGAGTTCAAAAATTTGGTCGTGGCTCAGTAGAAGTCCTAGCTTTGGATGTTGACAGAACAAAGAGTGTTTTGATATCACATCGCTCTAAACAACTAAATTGTAAGTAAAATTTATCAAATTTTTCCTGAGATATCTTAAATTAATATCTTTGTAACTTTGGTAACTATGTTAATATCGCCAGTAGGTTATCTAAGTCTGCTTTTGATGTCCCCAGACATTTCAGTTCAGCAAACATTTAAAGTGTCCTTTATTGCCAGAAGAAATATAAACACTTTTCTGCATTTTTTAGAATTAATTTTTGTGGAATTAAATTTCTATTTAAAAACAATTAAAGCAGCTTTGAGGTTTGTCTACCTTGGAGTTACGAAAATTCATCAGTTGCCATTTGTCAGTGATGTTAAGAAACATTGATCAATATACCATTACCACTGCAACCACAAAAATGTTCATAGAGATCTCTTCCCACGAGTTGTATCTTCTCTGATATGTTGTTTACGACTTACCATAAACATAAATTTCCAACCTAGGATGGATTCTCTAAAGAAGTTATTAAGGATGATATATTAAAATTATGTTGCAAGCTCATCCAAGTATATTGGAAATTCAAATATAAGTACACATATGTTGTGTTTATTAAATCTTTTATATTTGTTTATAGTCACTTTTTTAAAGACAGTGTTTCTTTGTGTCGCCCTGGCTGTTCTGGAACTCCCTTTGTAAACCACGCTGTCCTCGAACTCAGAGACTTGCCTGCCTTTGCCTCCCAAGAGCTGAAGTTAAAGGCGTGCACCACAGTTCCTGAATTTACAGTCAATTTTCAAGGCAAGACAAAGTACATATCAATGTGAGTTTTGCAATCATGTGGAAAAAAAACTATGTTTATAGAAATCACTAGGAACATGTTCTAGCAGGAAATAAATTACTGAAATACCTCTTTAGATGCTGCTGCATTTACTAAAAAATACATATACTGAGTTTATGTTTAATACTTGGACATGTCACCCCACCTTATAGTTCTGCCTAATTCATAATTTCAACTAAATGCTGCTCGATCTGTAATCTAAAGTTAATGCATTCCTATCGTAAACATGGTAGGATGGAGCAGTGGATTTTACCAGAAAGTTTCTGTAATCTGGCTAGAATCTAGGAAAGAGCATGAATCCTCTCTGACCACATAAGATACTCACTATATAATCATTTAGTTAAGTTTACTGCTCAGTCTTTCATATGGTAAGTAGGAAATCATTTTAATATGTTTCCAGTCATATTTTTTAAATATGCTTTGAACTTAAAAAGACATGTGAATTCGATTCTTTGAAACACAAGTGATAAGTTGTTTCTTTCAAAACTGTACAATGAGTTACAAAACAAGGTTTGGATATCCCAATTCTAAAGTTGTGTTACTTTTTTTTTTGCATGCTTTGATGTCCATTGGAAATTTAAAATAGCAATTTAGCAAAGTGCTCAGTTGAAAATTTCTTGTTTAAACTAGCCACCTAAATCTGAGTCTTGAATATTCTGGAAAAGGCGATCACCAGATAACCATTCATAATGGCCCAGAGGATAAAATAACCAATGTAGATAACTGTACATGTACTGAATCAGAAAGGAAGTTGGGTTACTTTCAATCTAAAAGTTAACTAACTTTATGGAAAAGTAACCCTGAACTAATGATAAATGTATTGATGTACAGTCATATCCTTTGTAGAATGGGCAAATTTCTTATCAAGGAAGGTATTCTGTAACGATTTTTCCTTACTTATAAAGTAGAGTGTCAGCATTAAAATGCAATAGCCTCAGTAAAAATTGCTTTGATTTCTTTTTCATATTGGTAATTTATCATTTCAGCTTACTGAATTTTATGCTTTCGAAACTTAGTTCAACTTTTCTCTCACACATCTCTGTTTTTCTTCATTTTGTTTCGATCAGTACCCAATCCTTGTTTGAATTTGTCATGTGATTTTCTCTGCTTGCTGAATCCTTCTGGGGCCACTTGTGTCTGCCCAGAAGGAAAATATATGATTAATGGGACCTGCAATGATGACAGCCTATTAGGTGGGTATTCGCTCTTATTTTATAAACAGTCAAATGTATTATTCTGTGAACAGTGGGGATGAATTTATATGAATTTTGGAACTAAGCAGTATTACTTTCTCCATCAATTAATCTGCCTTGATATTTGTGACTTTTGAATGTTTGTAAAATCAGTCCTCTTTACAGAAGGCTTTCTACCATCCTGCCTTCAACAGAACACTGTACATTCAACATGTGTTTAATGGATCAAGAACTAAGAAGTTACTCTCAGATCTAAATATATTGTCTGATAACTCTTGTTTTATAGATAAGATTTTGAGAATGTGTTTCCTCTATAGGTTTAATTTCCAGCCCAGAATTCATTTATTATTTTATTTATTTTTGATAACTTTCATTAGTTCACATTGGTAGAACACTAATTTTTAAAAATACAGGATACATTAAAAATTACTTTGTTCTTTTCATATGAAATGATATTTACATTAAATATTATTAATAGTAAGAATAATACTAATGCCTATATCAACTTTTATAAACAAAGCATAGTACTAATTTAGAAACTAAGGACTTACATAGAAGTGAAGGTAAAAATATTTCTTCACGTAGCTTATACTTTTGAAGTATGAATTTAGAAAGAGCAATGATTATTTCAGAAAGTAGCATTTTTTTTTAAAAGATGAGGTTAGAACTAAACAGGAACATGAGAAAGTAAAGAAGAAGAAGTTTCCTCCTGGGTACCCAGGAGATAAAACTCTTCCAAACTTAAGGTGTTAGTCATTACTGGAACAATTCTATTAAAGGAAATCACTATCCTTACCAAATTTTATGTCACAGAAAAAAACAGCATGCTCCAAAGCACTTTTGGATCACAGCGAGCATTTTGGAATAGGAGATAAATTTAGAATTTCTTCCCAGCAGGTTTTCTTACTTACTGTGCACGCCTCTGTTAGAATTCACTGCTCACCTCAGTATCACGTCTTTATCCCCATTTGCCCTCTCCATCCCCAGACCTCTAGCTCCTTGGTTTCCACTGTGGATTGTGGGTTGAACTCAGTTTAAATACTTTGCATAAATGCTGCCTAAGTCAATCATATTTTTTTCATTTTTTAACAGACATATTTTTTTCTTAAAATATGAAAGTTTCCATTTTCGCCCCTCCTCCCAACACCTTCCCACTCCCCCCACTCCCTCTCCTCTTCCCTCTCCATCCCTAAGAGCAGTCAGGGTTTCCTGCTCTGTGGGTAGTTCAAGTTCCTCCCTGCTCCCTCCAGGTCCAGGAAGGTGAGTATCCAAACAGACTGGATCCACAAAAATCCAGTATATGCAGAGGAAACAAGTCCCAGAGTCATTGTCAATGGCTTTTCAGAAAGACTCCGGGACAGCCACATTCAGAGAATCTGGTTGGATCACGTGCTTGTTCAGTACCAGTCTAACTGGCCTTGGTGAACTCTCATTAGATCAGTCCCCTTGTATCAGTGGGTGATCGCTCCCCTTGCGGTCTTGATTTCCTTTTTCATGTTCTTCCTCCTTCTGCTCCTCCTTTGGACCTTGGGGGGCTCAGTCCGGTGCTCCAATGTGGGTCTCCGTCTGCATCGCCATCCATCGCCGGATGAAGGTTCCCTCTAACAGACATATTTTTAAAACTGAGTATATAAACCCTAAGAAATTAAAGATGGAAAGATGAATGATGTATACCAATGAGTGGTGTTTATCTGAGCAGCCATGGGTGTTACAGCAGGGGTATACTTCAGCTCTTTTTAGGATTAATTGTCTATTAATTCAGACAATTAATAGATTACTTGTCTATTAATTTTGAGGCTCACTTTGAAGTTCCTATATTATATCATTTTTGAATAAAATATGGAAGACTTTGAAGTTACATTAAAAATGAAGAAGGAAGAAACTCTGAAAGGACATTGATTTAGGTTGTATAGTGGACACCCTGATATATTCACACTCTTAGGAAGAAAATTGGAGAAATGCTTTGTGAGTAGCCAGTTTTCAAAGTTCCTAATAGAGAGGTGTGGATCATGCTTGGTGTTAACACTGTCATGCTAGCTCCAGTTACCAAACACATTCTGTAATGATCCTGATGCTTTGTTGATTTCCCTCCAGCTAGAGGACTGTGGTCTCAGCTGTGCTGGGAAAATTAAGTATTTTCAAATTTCACCACTCTTTTGTTCTGGTGAGGTCAAGGAACTGCACTGTGTGGGAGTGTGTGGTATAATCAACCACCCAGAAACTGAGTTTCTTAAAGGTCAACTATCATTTCTGGTGAAAATGCCTTATCTCACTAGCCTCCCACCTATATGTCAATAAGTAATGGCTACACTGGAACTTTCTGTGTTCTATTTCCACTTAAGTATTCAAACTGTTCTCTTTCTGCATAAATAAAACAATGCATTGGGAGTATAAATAAGACCTTAGAGGGTTATTTTTGGTTGTTTTGGTTTTTTGTTTTGTTTTATTTTTTGATGTAGCTATAATCAGTTGTGTTTTCCTGCTACTGATGTTTAGTACAGCCCAATTCTTTAACTCTTCACATGCCAGTTACTTCTTCTATCTGCTATTGTCAGAAGAGTGCATGATATATTTAAGTTTTGTATGAGAAATTGAAAATTCTTGGCAGATTATTTTACCTGTTCTTTTCTAAAGTTGATTATAATTGCAGAAATCAGCTTCTGAGTATTATTTACTTATTGATTAGTAAAGCCCTCTGTTTAAATACAGAATTATTGCTGGGCAGTGGTGGTGCACACCTTTAATCCTAGCACTTGGGAGGCAAAAGCAGGTGGATCTCAGAGTTTGAGGTTAGCCTGGTCTACAAGAGCTAGTTCCAGGACAGGCTCCAAAGCTACAAAGAAACCCTGCCTCAAAAAATAAATAAATAATAAATAAATACAGAAATATGAATGTTAGTTCTGGATGATTGTAACTCAAACTCCATTTCGTCAGTGTTCTGTCCCATTTTTAAGTTGTTAGTTTCTAATGGATAATAATATTGGAATGTTCATTCTCTATCATGCAGATTTTGGATGTCTATATCATTCACATATGCTGTCTACAGTTGGATACTCGTCTTCTTAAAGATTCTAAAATGTTTATCTCTGGTGTCCTTATTCAGAATTTCTTTTAGTTTCTTTTTCCTCAAAAGTTAGACATACTTTGAGAAGCTATAAATTAAGCAAGCATAATTTCACTGTCAATATTCAAGCTATTTTTAATCTCCCCATAGTAAACACACTGTAGAGAATCTCAAGTACAACTGGGGTTGTGTAAGTTAAGTTAATATGTTCAGAGGTGACTCGCCCTAATATTTTTTTATCTCTTCCTGTATCACTGGTTTCACTTCATTTCCCCCTCAGAATTCTCTCACTCTTGTCCGTCGTACTTTGCTCTGTTAGAGTCATACTTATCCTACCCAATCTGCATAATTCAGCAGCATCTTACTTGTCACACTGCTTTCAGTTAACAATCTTCCAGCATATTTATTCTCAAGCTTTTGATCTTCCTCAAAGGATTCATATCTGGGCAAAAAATGCAGTGTTTGCCCCATTCCATCCTTCTGTTTTCAAAGATTTGTTTCCTGTTATTCTTTCCCTCAAATCTTATCCAGTCAGATACTCAATCTTTTCCATGCAGGTTCTGAATTACACAGATATACCACACCTATACATAAATAGAGTATGTACTTCTATTTCCTAGTCCTCCATACCTGAACAGTTACAAAGAAACTATATTAATTACAACACTGTTTGGATGATAGTTCAGGTGTTTTTCTAGCTTGCTCTTACAACATATATTAATTCATTTTTATTAATCTGTGCATTGTCATGGGGATGTGACTTACAGGTAAGTTTTTGGCACCTTTGTTCTTCAGCAGCTACACGGTATCTCTTTGACTCCACCTACTCTCTCTCTTTATCTTTTTGTGTTTCCCACCTGGCTTTACTTTGCTAAGCCATTGGTCAAAACAGCCTTTTTTATTAACCAATAAAAGCAACATATATACAAGGACATCCCATATCATCTCCCTTTTTCTATCTAAATAAAAAGGAAGTTTTAAACTTTAAAATAGTAAAATTACTTATAACTAGTGATTTATCAAGCAAGAATTAGAGTTGTAATACTTAGACTATTTGTATAAGGCAAAATTAGAGATAATACACTATCATCTATCTTATCTTTGTGAATGTAAAGTTTTGTATATAATTTTTCTTTTACTATAGCTAAGGAAAGCTATAACTATAAGTATGTGTCTTGAACTCCAACAAGGAACCCAGACAAATATAATATTGCATAAGTAAACAGGAAGTACAATATAAGTAACTTTCAGAGTTCAAGAATTGACACAGACATCTCGCTACCTGGAGAGTCACCCAAAGTTCGTTTTTAAACACTGGGACATCCATCTTTAGCCTGTAGGCCCATATTATCTGGGAGACTTTAAAGTAAGGCAGTAAATTTGAAGATCTGTTCTAACTTGTACTAGAAAAGTTCAACAATTGCTTTCTTCTGTGTTGCGCAGAATGTCTGGCAGTTTCTTCTGTGAAGTAACAATCCAGAAGTACCATCCTGTGTAGTAAGGAGGCCACTTGTTCATTTCCTAGCTTCCCAGACTCCTGAAATAATCACACAGAAACCATATTATTTAAATCATTGCTCGGCCAATCACTTAAGTGTATTGCTAGCTAGCTCTTACATCTAATATTAACCCATTTCCAGTATTTTATATTTTACTACAAGGCTCGTGGCCTACCGGCCTACTGGAAAGTTACCAGCATGTCTGTCTCTGGCTTGGCTCCATGGCATCCCCCACTCCACCTTCTTTCTCCCAGCATACAGCCTAGCTTTCCCCACATAGTTCTGTTCTGCCCTGCCATAGGCTCAAAGCAGTTTTTTATTAATCAATGGTAATTACGGCATACAAAGTGGAATCCCAGACCACCTCCTCTTTTCTGTTTAAATAATAAAAAAAAAAGGTTTTAACTTTAACATAGTAAAATTAGATATAACAAAACAGGTATCAAGCAAGAATTATAGCTACATTATATCTACTTTATCTTTTCTCTTAACTAAGAAGAACTATAACTATAAATTCTTCACCTCCATGAAAGACTCCAGAAAGATATATTACATAAGTAAGCAGGAGGTATATTGTAAACAACTTCTAAAACTCTAGAACTGACAGAGACATCCCACTGCCTGGACAGTCACCCAAAGTTCTTCTGTATTGTTGGTATATTCATATTATCTTCAGTCTACAGACCCATTGTACATGGCAAACATTTCCATGAAGCTGGAAATTTCAAAGACAGTTCCACCTATATTGACAGTTTATCAGTCACTCTTTTCTGTGCCTTGCAGAGTGTCTGGCAGACTCTTTCAGAAAGCAGGAACCCCAAAGGATGGTCTTACCTTTAGGAAAGTTTAACAGTCATCTTTCTGTGGGTCCTCCATGTCCAGTTCACACACCATACCATCAGAAAGTCCAGGCAAGAGCAGTTTCTTGACCAAATGGCTAACAAACAACATGAGGAGCCTCTTTGATGCCCATCATCTACTTGAAGTAATTGGTGCTGTCAGGAGCAGATGTGTCTCACTGACCTGAAAAGGCCTAAAAATTTCTTAAACATTTTAAATGCCATATTCTATGGTCTTTGAAAGATTTGAAGACTGCCTATCCATCTGAACTACATCTCTGCACATCTAGAAAATCTAACTAACATGACTAAAGCTTGGTTATTATAGATGATTATCTGTTAATATATATTTCTTAAATTTTATAACATTTTTAAATGAGCTGCACAAATGCAGTACCTTAATAAAGAGCAGAAATATACATATGATAAAAGTGGCCTAAAATTTGTATTAGTAAACCAAGATCCATTAAAATTTGTATCAATAAACCAAAATTCTCCTTTAAATGTAGACAAACATTTAGTGACAATATTTGGAAATATGGATGTAGTTCTCTTTATACTGCTTCCTGCTGGGAAAAATAATTTTTGGGGGTGTTAATAGCAATGTTTCAGGGGATCTTGGTCCATCAAATTACATTAATCTGGACGAATTCCACAGATTCTTATCCTCTGTGGAACCAAAAGTAGAAACTTTTTTCCAAAGCATCATATTTTTAGATTCATATTTTGAAATCAAGATACCTTTAAAACATATATGTTGGTTTAGTTTAGCAGCTCATACAATGAAATGTCTCTCTGTACTTCGCCTATTCACAGTCAAAAAATTTGAAGAAAACACAATAATATCTGTATCTTTACATGGCTTATTTATTTTCACTATATTATCTTTAATATTCATTTTATTGTCTTTACTCCTTTAATGTATGACTGTCTGTACTCCATCTCTTTAATAACTTTGTTTTATTTTTTTAAAATCATTTATTTCTTTTTATAACTTTCTATACTCTTTTTATTCTCTCTCACAATCCTACATATATTTTTTAAATAAACTGTGACCCATTTAGAGGTCTTTTTCATCTGAATCTGTCTTTATTGTGTTTCTATAATTCTTTTCTGTCTAGGAGTGCTTCTTAAAATGCTAAGCACTTCTTAAGAACCTAAGCTGTAGCATTGCTAGGTCAAATACTGCACTGCCTTCTTTCCCCACCCAGTTCTGTTCTGCCCTGTGATAGGCTCAAAGCAGTTCTTTATTAATCAGTGGTAATCACAGCATGCAGAGGGGAATCCCACATCAATTCTGTCTTTTGGAAAGCTCAGCAATCACTTTTCTAAGGGTCCTCAATGTTTAGTTCATGCAGCACACCATTAAGCAGTATAGGTAAGAGTACTTTCTTTCCCAAATGGTTAGTCTTGTCACATTGAAGGCATATTCCATAAGGAGTTTCTTCAATGCTCATCAACCTTTGTGAAATAATTGGTACTGTCAGAACAGACATATTTCACTGTCTAGAATAGTCTAAGTACTTAAAACCTTTTCAATGTCATATTCTGTGGGTCTTTGAAGTGTTGAAGATTATTCATCTAACTGAAATATATTTCTGTATGTATAGAAAACCCAACTAACATGCTTATAAGATTGACTATTATAAATGAGTATCTATTAATCGGTAATTTTAAATTAAGCATTGCATTTTTAAATAAACTATATAAACAAATACCTTAAAGAAGAGCATAGATATCCACATAACAAAATTGACCTTAAATTTGTATATATAAACCAAAGTCCATACCAATGTAAAGTATTCATTTCTCTATCATATCCTCTGTTTTTCTTTATAAAGACCTTGACTGTGATCATTAAACATTTATAATCAACCCCTTTTAAGTGAAAACAACCCTTTATAAACAACCATTTGGGAAATTACAGCAAAGCTTTCTCCAAACTGCTTTTGGCTGTTTGTTGTGTGAAGTATTCTTAGGATTCACAGAGTTCTTTGTGTAGGGGGGTTGTTCAATCAAGCCACATTAGCCTGGAAGGAACCCACAGCTTTCTACCCTCTGTCGAAACAAAAGCAGAATCTCCTTTCCAATGTAACATCCTTAGACTTAAGTTTTGAAGTCAAGATACCTTTGAAACATGTATGTTGGTTTAAATTAGCGTATCATATCATGCAATGAAATGTTGCTGTGTATTCGGCTCACTCACAGTAAAAATGTTAAAAGAAAACACAAAATTATACATTATCTAGACTACTTGTATATTTTTCATATCTACATGCTATTTTTTCACTATAATTCTTTAATTTTATTTTTAATTTTTGTTTTTTTTGAGACAGTATTTCTCTGTGTAGCATGGCTGTCCTAGATCTCACTAAGTAGGTCATGCTGACCTTGAATTCACAGAGATCTGCTTTTCTCTACTTCACCAGTATTGAGATTAAAGGCATTTGTCATCACACCCAACTATGCTATTTTTTTAAAAATACTTTCCCTGTCCTTTTTCTTTTCCTTCTCAAGCCTATATATATTTTAAGCACATTGTAAATGTTTAGAGGTTTTTTTTTCCCCTGCATCTGTATTTACTGTATATCTCTATCAAATTAGATAAATCTAATTTGATAAACAGAATGGCTAGGATTAAAACCATGGCTTTGGCTTGGGCAGCTGGGTCCGCCCTACTCCTTCTCTTCCTGAGAGTTTAGTATCAGGGCAGAGGTACTCCTGGGAACCACATTTTTACCACAACTTTGTGGCGTTTCTAGGTTCATGCCTTTACCAAGAATCATGCTGATGACTGCTCGTTAACACCATTTAAGTGTTTGGTAGCAGAGGCTCTTCAAATATCTTTGAGGTTTTAATACTAATGCTGAGTCAGGGAGCCTCTCTTAAAGGATCAGTGCCTCTGCTCCTGATTAGCAAACTGAGCCTACCCCAGACAATGCTGCAACCTCAAGGTTATGCTTGACTTTTTTCTTTTGTTTCTCTAGAATCCCTTTTTTAAAACCTGAGCTATCTCAGGTTTTATATGGAGATTTTTGCCAAATATTTGAGCACTATTTTGTAAACAGAGTCTACACAGTCATTTTCCTGCACCCTAGACACACATAATCACACAGAAATTATATTAATCACAGCAGTGTTTGGCTGATGGCTCAGGCGTATTTCTAGCTAGCATTTACAACTTAAATTACCCATTTCTATTAATCTGTGTATCACCGTGAGGCTGTGGCTTACTGGTAAGTTTCTGTGGCTTCATTGACTTTTGGACTCTAAAAATACAGTGTAAATCTAAATCAGGTCTTCAGATTCTTTCTGTTCTAAACAAAGTAGATAGCTAGACTACTTATAGGATATGAGATTACATGAATATGGATTTTGTATATATTTTAAAATTAGTATTTATAAAATTTTAATGTTTTCTCAATAACTTATTTAATTTAATATCAATACATATTTTAATTTTTCTTTTTAATAAGTCCATTTTGCTTAAAGAATTCAGTTTAAGGTTAAATAGATTACCTCATATGCACAGTATAGAAAGTGGAACAGAATAGGACACTAGAAAATCTACTGGCCAATCTAAGGCCTCCTAATTTTTGAAGGTGGCAAAGGCCTGCAATATTACAGATAATGCTTACAAAACTTGTTATATACTTTTAGAAAAACAAAATTAGATATTTATCATTCACCTTTTACACAAAATACACTTGAAGTGGATAAAAAGACTTATTTCAAAATTCAGAATATTTAAACTGTTGGGAGAAACATTGAGAATAATCTTCAAGATATTGGGACATAGAAGCAGTTTCTTAAAGAAAACTCCAGCAATGCAGAAACTAGACCCCCAAAACAAGTTTAATCAAAATTAGATTGTATAAGAAGAGAAACAAGAGCAATAGACTTGCAGAAGAAGAGTAGAAAAATCTCTACTGCTTATATTTCATATAGGGATCTATATCCAGAATTTACAAGAAGTGTAAAAATTAAATATTAAGAAAACAAATTGCCAAACAACAAACGGACTAAATGCAATGAAAAAGAGAAAAAAAATCTTTTCAAGAGAAGAAAAACAAATAAAAAAAACTACTATTATTTTTTTAATAAAAGTATTAAATAATCCTAGTCATCAGCGAAACACAAAATAAAGCTACTTTGAGATACTGTTTCATCTTAGAATGACTATCATTAAAAAAATTCTACAATTGTTCAAAAAGGTGTGAGAAAAGAGGTAATGTTTATTCACTGCTGGTGGGGTACAAATAAATACCAACATTCTGAAAATCACTTTAGAGGCTCTGCAAAATATCAATATAATTGCCATGCAACCCAGCTATGCCACCCACATGCATTGTTAATTTTTTTATTTCCACGACAAAACAGTATGACAAAGGCAACATATAAAAGAAGGGTTTTCAGTCCCAGAGGCTGAGAATCCATGATGGGACTCACGTCTCAAACCTTAAGCAAGGAGATAGAGATGACCGGTTCAAAATGATAGATTTTTTAAACCTTAAAATTTGATTCTGATTACTTACCTCTTCTAGTAAAGTCTCTTATCCTAATTCTTCCCAAACAATTCTACCAACTGGGAATTAACTATAATGACTCATATCAGGTAAAGTGATTCAAATTCAGAAAGAAAAAAAATCTTCCTGTTATCTCTCATATGTGGATTCTAGCTTACAGCATGAACCTGCATACATTTAAATAAATGTGGGAATAAAATCCAAAAAATTGAAAAAGGAGGCAAGAGAAAGTAATATCAGGTGATGATGAAAGATGGGGGTTAGGATAAAGAATACATGAATCATAAAAGAAATATAAATCCAATGTTTTCTAGTTTTCAGTGTGCATAAATGAATTCAATTTAATTTGTCTTGAAGTAGCAAGAAGCACTTTTTGTTTTCCTGAAGATGCCAGTATGCATTATTCCTCTAAGACAAAAAGCTGAAAATTTGGCCTTTTATTTTTAACCCATTGACCATCAGGGCCCTGAAGCTCATCAGGACTAATAACTGAGTACTTGTGTGACATTGATCTACTTAGGAAAAGTCACACTTTTTGAAATTAGTTCTGGTGCGAGGTGTTCTGCAACCTAACTTTTTCTCTCTTTTATTTTATTATATAAATTATTCTATTGAAAAGTTATTTAAAGTGTTAATTTTATTGCCCTTCCTAAAGCATATTAGTAAAAAAAATTCAATGAATCAATTATAAAATATATTACATCTAGGAACTTCTGGTTACTAATAACAAATATAAAGATAATAACAGTATTGTAGAGAAGAAAATGTAAGTCAAATGTCTGCTTTTAGTTGCTGTGTATGTTTATAAATTTCAAATTTGCTCTATTTTGTGAAAAATATAAATTATTATATTTAAATATATGTGTTTCTTTGGGTTACTTGAGACTTACCTGAACAAAATGCTTGTCTGTATATTTCTTCTTATACATAGATGACTCCTGCAAACTGACTTGTGAAAATGGAGGGAGGTGCATCTTAAATGAGAAGGGGGATCTGAGGTGCCTCTGCTGGCCCAGTTACTCAGGAGGACGATGTGAAGTCAACCACTGCAGCAATTACTGTCAGAATGGAGGGACCTGCATACCATCCTCTATAGGTAAATTTCTGACCATATGATGTGTGCAAATCACTTGCATTTTCTTACTGTGTAAAACATATGTGCTAAATAAAGCTTGATAATTTTGATGTAGTTTAAATCATCATGAATTAAATTAAAAATAATTCAACAAAATCAGAGACATTTATTTATTGCATCAAAGTTCAGTTTGCAAAATTAATAATAGTAATGGATACTAAGCATATTGCTTTAACAAAGATCAAAATAACTAGCATTACCAGTGCCTTTAATTTTCACTTTAAGGTCACATAATTACACACACACACACACACACACACACACACACACACACACACACACAATCTTTAAAAATAAGATAATTCCCTGTAGAATTGAATATTTCATTTTGGGTTAATTTTCTCCTTCCCCCTTTATTGCATGGTATCTCCCTGTGTTCTTTGCTCTAGTTTTAATTGCTAATTATGTATACTTTTTCTTTGCAGAAAAAAAAACTGGATATCCAGTTTTTAAGACATACTTTATTAAGTAGGTTATCCTATTTAGTACATGAGTTGTTATCATTTTAATAAAATTGTTTTTTCATGCCTGCATTGATGTATCATGGGGTTTGATTACTTCCATTGATCTACAGTGTAGTACTGTGAAAGTACTACATTGCTTTTATCACCATAACTGTTTAGCTTAACTTGAGGAGGTCAGAAAATGTATCTGTGTTTGTGTGTGTGTGTGTGTGTGTGTGTGTGTGTGTGTGTGTGTGTGTGTGTATGGCCTACTCATGTGTTTCTGTGTGCGTTATCATCTCTACCTGTAGGTGTTGGAGCTCAACCAAGAATACTGTTCTCTGTCTTATTCCTTGAAACAGGGTCTCCTTTCTGATCAGAGCTCAACATTTTGGCTATACTAGCAGACTATAAGGATCCACAATCTACCTGTTTCCACTTTTTCAGTGCTGATTTTGTAGGCAAACACTGCCATGCCATGCGTTTATATGTGATAGCTGAAGATCCAAACTTGGGTGGTCTTGCCTGTACAGGGCCTCTTGGGACCTCTTGCTTGTACTTTATTTTTTAGGCTTTGTTCCCAGCTCCATGGCTCTGGACTTTTCTTTCTTTGGAGGATTTTAGTCACTAAATCAATACCTTTGATTCTTATCAGTCTGATTATGTTGCTTATGTATTCTTATACAGTCTTTAGACATTTATGCTTAAAAATTTTCCCATTTCTATTAATACATCAAGTCTGTTACAATATCATGCTTTAAAATATTCAATTCTAAACTTATGTATTTATTTAGAGTATGTTTTGAAAATTCCCCTTTTGTCATTAATTTTATAAATTTAGACTCTTTTCTCTTGTACTATCTTGTTCACCTTTTCAGAGAACAAAATTTTCATTGATTAATTCTATTTATTAATGTTTTAACCTTTACTTCTTTAATTTATGCCAGTGTTTTTTATGATTTCCTTCTACCTGCAACAATTTGTATTCTTATTCTTTTTACATATTCTTGCTTTTCTAGATATTTAAGCTGAACCATTAGGTTTTTATTTCATTTTTTGATTTTTTTAAATGTATCATGCAACTCTTAGCTCTTCTTATAACTGCCTAAGCCATGTCTCAGAAGCTCTGATCTCTTGTGCTCTTCATTTTTCTCTAGTAGCATCTTAATTTGTCATTAATTTCTTCAATGAAATCAGTTCTATGTGGAATATTGTCCTTCTTCTGTGCATCCTAATCAGTAATTTCTCATCAGTGTTGGATTTGTTGTCATACATGTACTGTTCTTGAAATTATCATATTTCAATAGGTAGTTTTTCTAGGTATAATTATTTGGTTTCAAATTATCTGATTTCAAAACAGATGTGTTCTTTTTTTTAGATTGCTGGTGCAAAATCATTTTATTTTATGTTTCTCAATCTGTATGGCAGATGATATTTTTCTCTTACAGCTTTGCTTTGTGTTGTTGACATCTGGATGTTTTCTGCTCATGTCTATTAGGGTATGATTCTCCATTTGAACATCTAATTCTTTCTCTAGAATTGAGAAACTCTTGACTATATTTTAACTGAAAAATTTGCCTAATGTATAAATTTCATCTCAGCTCCTTCTTCCTTTTTTTATTATGAATTCTTATGTTTGATCTCTTGAGTATACTTTGACCTCTTAAAAGTGTGTATTACATCATTGCTTTTTCTTATATGTATAATACTGTTTAACACGTAGGCTTTATTTCTGACATTTATTCTTCAGTTTTTTTTATGTCTTTTGATGACAAAAGTGTCAATTTCAAGGTTTATCTGTTATCCTAAATTGAGTCTCACATGAGGTTTGTAGATGACAGTACTAGGATCATCTTTGTGGCTATGATGTATTCTGTCTTGAGTGGAGTGACAGGGTTCTATTTTTTTTTTTTTTTGTCATCACTTGCTTTGATGTTTCTCAGAGTGGAGTTCAGTAATAGTCATTTTGAGATGTGCCTTCTCTCTTCCACTTTATGGGCTCTCTTTGCAATCCCAGTTCCCCTGTTCAGATTCCCAGTCTTACTCTCGTACCCTCTCATCGCTGCTGCACACTGAATTGTTCAGACTTGAGTACACTACTGTCATTCTGCTCCATGCTGGTCTGTGCTGCTGAAAAGCTGCTACATTTTAAGAATTTGAAATGTTTGTTTGACTCCAGAGTATGTGGATTCCTTTTCACTATACAAATAATGTCCTTAAAGAATCAAACAATTGTGATTTAAAATTAGATTCTTCTTAAAGGAAAATAAACTACACCAGAACATTTTTTTGAATGTGCTTGGCCATCTAAAATTTCAACTGTTCTGTACAAATTGTAAAATCTATAACAGTATAATTTTCAAATATGAGAATGCAGTTACCATGTTAGGATATACTCGATATCATCACTAATATATAAAATAGACTCATTTACAAAACTGTTTACTAGTTGTAAGTAAATATATTTTTACCTATGAATAATATACTTACAAAATGTTGGTGTTATAGATTGAATAATCTGATTATCTTTGCACAAATATAAATTTTTGAAGCAAATTCTAATGGTTAACTCATGCATTTATCTTTGTTGATTTATTTACAGTAATGCCTTCAGGTGGTTCCTATGTGGATAGGATATAACTAGGGTTTGGGTCAAACTTAAATATAATATGACAGTTTTATATAACAATAATAATTAAAGAGAGTAAATATCAGTAATCAAAGGAACATATCTGAGAGTTGTTAAAGTTTTTACGTAGGGTACATTAATTTTTCTAAAATATGTATCACTTTAATGAAATATGTGACCTATATTCATGTAGCAAAATACTTCAAAATTAAATATTTTTAATTTAATAAATCAAAAGGATATACTTGTAATAGGAGGAGTGGGCTGCTTGTTGTCCCAGCTACCTTGCTAGCTTACACCCAAAATAACCACACAGAAATTGCATTAATTAAATCACTGCCTGGCCCATTATCTCTAGCCTCTTATTGGCTACCTCTCACATCTTGATTTAACCCATTATTAATAAGTTGTATATCACCACGAAGTCATGGCTTACTGGGAAAGATTCTAATCAGCGTCCATCTCAGGCAGAAGAACCATGGAGTCTGCCACTCTGCCCTTCTTCCCAGCATACAGTTCTGTCTACTCTGCCTACCTAAGTTCTGTCCTATCAACTAGGCCAAGGCAGTTTCTTTATTCAACCAATGAAAGCAACACATAAACAGAAGGACCTCCTACGTCATATACTAGTTCATTTCTATGATCTTTTCACAGAATGATGAGTTTAAGATAAAACTTGCCTTGAAAAATAAATGGAAATTAGGATAAGGCATAGCATTAGTCAAATATTCTTTCATATGAACACAGAGGATAGTATCTCAAAAGATATTTATGAAATTAGCAGCTATATTTGCATTTAGTATTTTTTTCAAGACTATTTGTTCCTTAAGGTATAATTTTTATTGCTTGGTTATTTCCATATTTTCACAGGTGTGTCTGTTAGTTAGATATGTAGCATGAAAGTAAACCAGGATATGGGCAAAATTGATTTAGTGGAATAAAGCAAAAGGATTTATAAATTTAGATAAAATCCAAGTCCTACTAATACTGAAATTAGTTTTTAGGTTTGCAGAGCTTAAAGCTGGATAAAATGTAACAGGGCTTATTAAAAACGACCAAAATGAATGTGAATATTAAGCAGTGAGATACAGTTTGAATTGTGCAATTTAAATAAAAAGGACTCTAGAGAGGACAACGCTAGAAAATAGATTCTATGAAGTCAGAAATGAGAAAATCAGGGAGAACATTAAGTGAAGAGGGTTTATGACATTAACACAAAAGAGAGTGGGGTAAGATAAATAACAACATTGGGGTACTTGAGAAAGCCATGAGAAACATGCAATCTTAGAAGCTTTAGTTTAATTGGACTCGCTCTGCGCAGGGAATAGCGTTCTCCAAGAAGCCATAGTCTACTGAACAGAAATCACAGCTTTGAGTTGATGGTTGTGGGAGTCCTAGAGAACCTCAGTATGATGCAAGCTCTTGCAATTGCTCTTAGTTGCCTGTCAGATAGTACTTCCTGGGATATGAAGATTTGTTTTATCAAAAAGAAATCTTTTCTTCAAGGGAAGAAAAGGTAATTTTTCTGAAAATAACTGAATTAGAATCTAAGTGTTGTACAGCTCTTGGTACCTGGGGACAGCTTAGACATCTGCTCCTATTTTAAAACATCCATGGTATACAAGAAAACTCCCAAAAACATTCTTTTCCTTCTCTGAGTGGCTTTCATGGAGGAATTACTCAGCACATGTGTGGATCCTCCGTTTTTTTTTTTTTTTCAAACCCGTGTCCTTTGTTTCTTTCATTATTTTAAACATATTTATTTAATATTCATGGCTACAGGAAACGTACTTGATATAATTCACTCCCCTTCATTTCCTCTGCTACTCCCTCCCATTGCTATTCTTTCACAGCTTCTTGTCATGTGCTCTCCAAGTCTTGGAACTGCTGCCCAGGCATACCTGGGTGTGGGATCATCTACAAGAGTATGGGTAGCCTCTGAAAACTTGCATCCCTGAAGGAGATTAGTCCCTCTTGAAGCAGTCATCAGATATTAATGGATTCTCAGATGGGGCAGAGCTGCTGAAATCCATGCTGGGAATTTGATTAGCTTAACCTTGTAGATATAAATAGAAATCTTAGACATGTGGTCTCAGTTGTGGGTTCATATGTGCAATCACAGTTTTCATAACTGACAAATGTTATTTCATCAGAAACACATACTCGCCTTTACTTAGTATTGTCTTCTATAATCATCTGTGTCTTGACAGGAGGATTGTGATTTCAATGTCCCATTTAAAACTGAACACTCCACAGTCTCTTATTGACTGCATGTTGATCAGTTATGGGTCTCCCCGTTAATCACTATCTACTGCAAAAACTAAAAGCTCCTCTGTTTAGAGTTGAGAGATGAACTAATCTATAGAAAGAAAGATAAGAACTCAGGGGACAGCTTATTACTTTGCACATTTAAGAACAAAACAAAAATAGCTCTTGGTTCTGTTTTACACTAGAGCCTATAACCTAGGCTCTGTTGTTTTTGGTCCCATTACTGGTACCAGACCTAGGTTCCAACTTGTGTGGAGTAGGTTTAAATTGAATCAGAAAGTGGCTGATTGTTCCCATAACTTCATGTCACTATTTTCATTTTTTTAACATGAGTATCTCTTGCCAGCTCAGTTGTCATTGTTTTCCATGTTCACAACTGGGTAATACTATTGAAGATTCCATAGGCCTCATAGTATACATAGTGTTTTTCTGTACTTTGAAAGCTAACCAGTATAAATTAAGCTTCAAAGTCAGTAACTACTGGATTTCTCCTTGTCAAATATCTCAAACATATGGAGGCTACAGCAATACAGGCTTGCTCTCAAGTTCTCAAGGGAAACCAGGAGAAATGGTTATAGCCTGTAATTTTTGGGGAAATACTGTCTAGAAGACCAAAAAAATCTAGACAATTGAATAAAAATTCACTATCTTTAATATTTATATTGGATTTCTTATGTTCTCTACTGCTCTGACGCTCTTTAGCTTTTGTACCTTGTCCACTGCCGCTCCTAGACCGTGTCTCAGGTGCATTGCTCTTGGCACGAGTTATTTCTTCTTAAGCCATGCACGAACTCATGTAAAAGAATGAAATAATTCATTTTCTGACATGCTTTTGTTTTCTGTAGTTGCCATATTGGAACCTCATCAGTTTCTTCACTTAATGCCTCGATTTGTTTTCTTTTTCTGTCTTTATTTTCACACTAATTTGCCAGATGAAATATTTTCTTTTCATATCAGCAATCAATAGAGAAAGAAAGGTTTGCTACCACTGAAAAGAAACCTTCTGTTATTATTCTGTAAATCATTTTTGGAAACAAAAAATCATTAACTGGCTCAGCTATAGTAATATATAGCCCTCATCCCTTTTTTTGGGGGGGGGGGGAGCATTGATAGCCATTTATCTACCACCAGACAGCATTTATAAACAATTTATTTTAAAGTGGTGCTATTCACTATAAAAATAAGTATGACTTTTCTTTATCTGGACTGAATTTACAGTATGTTTTTTAGTGTTTTTAAAAGATGCAGCATTCTTTCAAATTACTTAAAACATTGTACAAGTTTATTCATTCTTTAATATTTTGTTCCTTCCAAATACTTCTTTAAATATTGGCTACAAACTTGAGGGTTTATCTCTGGAAGCAACTTACTCTTTTAGCAGCTACTGACCTCCTCTGGTAGCTTCTCTCTAAAGGTGGAATACGGAAAATTCCATATTCATACTGAAATCCACTGAGCTTGTCATCACACCGCCTTTGATCCAGGAGCACATTGTTGAGAACTGCTAGATGCGCTTTTCTTGAAGTTCTACCATACAGAAAGAAATAAAACCATGGAAATTATGTGCCACCCTTTGAATAGAATGAATTATGATATAGAAAACAATTGGATCATTATCATATTTAAAACCTTAATAAGCCTTAATTCATGTACTTCTCAGGGAATTTTATTTTGCCCCGAGTTTATCAATGATGAAGTCTCTGGTGGTACAGACATCCTTTATGCTGTCAAATGAGTGGTTGTGAGCCCTGCTTGAGCCCTGTGACTGAACCCTTGTTGCCATTTATACTTGTGTGTTCATATCCATGTGTTTTCTACAGATGCTTTCCTTCTCACTGTGCCTGCCACTGCAGTTGATGCTTAGTGACAGACAAACCAGGCAGAGACGAACTACTTTATGCAACATGGAAAGCATACAGGAATGTTTGCTATGATGATAAATTATTTTCCAACAAAAGAATGAGGGAAAATATGCAAAGATGATCCAGGGAATGTTTTGCTATGTGATACTCACATTAAACTGCTACATCATTCATTATTTAGTAGGCTACCAGTAATTTGTTTAACAAGTGAAAATATCAAGTTTAGACAAATTATAACCCAGTGGATACATATGTCCCAGTGGATGCATAATATTTAGTACTAAACATTCGGGTGTTTATTTGAGTTAAATAAAATACGTTGTTAATAGATGTAACCATTATACATGATATTTTTCCCCTTTAACCTCATTAAAATATCTTCCTGAAACGTGTCTGCTGATCCTTATTGTACAGTCAGCAGTGATGGTGCATACGAACAAATTATGATTTTTTTTGAATTTTATAACTAAAATAACATATCTAACACTACATGAGTTGAGAAAAAATAATTGAAAAAATTAGATACACATGAGAAAAAAGAACAGTGTACAAGTACAGTTATTCATAAACATTCCATGATCTGACCCAACTGAATGTCAGATATGTTCAGTTTATGCTTCCTTGGATATATAAGCTGATTGAAATTGAAAGGCTCTTGGTATAATAAAGTCACAGTACAATTGTAGACAGACCTTTCCCAGGAACCTGGTATCCTACTTTTTATCGATTGACAGCATGCTTTTGTTTGTTTTTTTTTTCAATAGGAAGACCCACCTGTATCTGTGCCCTGGGCTTTACTGGGCCCAACTGTGGCAAGCCAGTGTGCGAAGATTCTTGTCACAATGGCGGGAGCTGTGTGGTGACTGCAGGGAACCAGCCTTACTGCCACTGCCATTCAGACTACACCGGAGACAGATGCCAGTACTGTAAGTTAAGTGTCCCCCCCAGCAGCATGTTTTGATGTTTACATTAAGTACTACCATGGTACACACCTGGGCCCTCTGCTCTTTTCTTTTTAGCCACACACCATATTTTTCCAGTTCATACTCCTGTTACTTAAGCTCCAATTAGTTTTACATTTTTCTTCTTTCTTTTCTAAGAGATATTTTTGTTTTCTTTCCCAGGTTAAGATCAAAGGCCCATTACTATCACCATTCCCATATTTGCATACTGAACTCCCTACTTCTTTCTTCCCTGGCAACCTGTAAGGATCATCATCCTTTCCCATCACCCACCTCTCTACTGTGGCACAAAGGGCGGCAGTTAAAAAAATCTAGAGGTGGTCCTGCTTTTCTCAACATTAGCTGCCTGGACAGACCAGAATCCTTTCTCCAGCTTTCTAGACATTTCTCTCTCTAGCCAGGTATCTCTGAAAAAGACAAACCCCAGACTTCTCATGCCAGCATCTGTTAGTCACAAATTTATTTCCCTGTGTTCATCTTCTCTTTTATCTGGTAGCAGCATTCTTTCAAAATATCTTTGTTGTCATATTCCTCAGTCATTCTTTCAAAATATCTTTGTTGTCATATTCCTCTGTCTCAGTTTCTCCATTGACTTCACTTCTGCCAAGTTTCTGTATTTACTTTATTGTAGAAAAAGTTCTTAGGAGACACAAGTTGATGATTTTCTATGTCCAGGGGTCAAGTCTCAATTCCTGTTTTACAATAGCTTTTACAAATTTATTGACCTCTTTTTCTAAAGACACTTTCTTGCCTCTTCTTAGTAGGCACTATTCTTGTCTCTTCCCATTTATATTTTTGTTGCATCTTTGCTTATGAAGACTAGTCCAATTAACTATGGCTTTCTTGCTTGCTGAGGGTAAAATGCTTGGCTCCAGTTCAAACATTGTTTTGACTGAAAGTACTACCCTCATCTCTACTTCCTCTATTTCAAAATATTAATGATTCCAATGCAACTTCTCACAATTCACAATAAAAACAATAACTTCTCAAAATAATGTTTTTAAAGCATCATTTTTCTATTCTGAGTTCATTATATTTAAATATTTTTGAATGTTTCATATGGATAAATAAATTTGACAACGAATATCTAGACCTCTGCTGGTTTTGTTTGTTGGTTGGTTGGTTGGTTGGTTTGTTTTATGGTTTTCGAGAAAGGATTTCTTTGTGGCTTTGGAACCTGTCCTAGAACTGGCTGTTGTAGACCCGGATGGCCTCAAACTTAGAGATCTGCCTGCCTCTGCTTTCCAAGTGCTGGAATTAAAGGATGGTGTCACAATCATCCAGCAACCTGAAAGGTTTTTGCAGCACATACACGATGACTCTAAATCTATATATCTGGATGAATCCTTACTCTAAATTTCAGGTCTTGTTTTCAATTTTTTGGGACAACTAATCTTATCTCTCAGGTAACCTAACATTCCTCATCTTGAATTCTCACACTATCTTTCCTTTGTTTCTTTAGCAAGGAACATTCATTACTCAATTCAAAACCTTGAAATCTTTGGTGATGCCTCAGTGTCTTTCAAATCATGTCTTTAACTTTAAAGCACATCTAGAATGTGGGCCTTGCTCATTGATTCTGTTCTCACTCAACCATTCAAGCTGCTAGGACCAGTTTTTTTTTTTTAATTACTAAACAATATTCTTACTTCCTCTCTTTGCCACTGGTGTATATTACCAAATGACAGTCACATTTGCATATTTTGTGTAAAAGAAAATTTCATTCTATTTTAAACACATTCATTGAAATTTTTATATCTACATGTACTCAGATAATTGTTTTTCTCATGTTAGTTCTATGATTTTCTTTGTTCTACAATCTAAACAGAGGCAGAGATTTACTTTTGTCCCACAGATTCTTGGTTCCAAATAATCACACAAATGTATATATTAATTACAGAGTGTTTGGCAAATAACTCAGGTTTAATACTAACTAGCTCTTACAATTCCAGTGAACCATTTCTACTAACCTACATTTTGTCACGTGGCTTTGTGACTTTTCATGTTCTCTGGCACATCTTGCTTCCCTGGTAATTCACTCACACCTCTGACTCTCCCCTTAGTTCCTCCTTATATCTCCATTTGGCTTTTCAGCCTGACTTTATTCTGCCTTGATATAGGCCAAAATAGCTTTATTATAAATCAATGGGGGCAATACATATACACTGTGTACAGACGGATTATCCCACAGTACTAAAGTGTACTGGGTATTATTATTTTTTAACAATGATTTCAAGAATACACCACTAATGTAGCCTACAGAGTCTTTTGGGTGACACTCATGTATATATTTAAGTTAGAGGCATGATCAGAACCAGGCAATCAGCCTTCAGGACTCAACCCTTAAATTTACTTAATGTTTACCAAAGCATACCTCACGTCTCTGGCCAAAGAAGGAGGCACAGGAAACAGTACAGAACCAAGCTGCCTAAGCTACTTTACTTGATGTAATTATCCTGCCTCATACATTACAGTGGGACCATATCTGCAGCAGTAAGGAAATGGTTAACAATTGCTCTCCATTTCCTCCCTAAAAGTTCCTTTCTTCTCCTATATAGATGTCACTACACTAGGCCTACTGTCATGTGACTGTTGTATGTCCCAGGATAGCAATCACATGGGATACAATCCAGTTACGCTCACATAATCTCATCCATATCCTTACTAACCCATCCCTCTCCCATCAAGCAGAGCAGAGGATGCCAGGGTAACTGCTTTCTCTGAAGGCACTAATTATCTTTTACTTTTGTTCAATGATTTTTAAAATCCGTAATGACTTCTATGAAATGAAGGGAAATTCCAGCTGCTGTCTCTTACAAGGTGCAGACTTTATAATTCTCTTCTTACTCTTGTAGGGCCACACCCATGGCTATCCTCCATCTAAATGCAACTTTTCTGGCATTGAGACTATATCCAGTGCTTGCTAGTGAACTTTTCACTTTCTCTTTAGTTTGAACTGACATCTACTTCTTTCTTTCAACTCTGTTATTTTGTGTCTCCTTTTTTTGTTTGCTCTGTTATTTTGTTTATTGTATCTTCTTCAGGTGTCAAGTTTTTTGAAAATCAACCTTGCAGCAACAGCTGATAAACAAACTAATAAATAGTAATTTCACAGAGAGCATATCTAAATGAAAGTGTATGGAAAAGTTAATTAAAAGACAATCGACATATTATATGAAAAATGTTCTATATGTGGTTAATCCATAGTTGTTATGTATGGTGTTCTTGGTATTTTGTTTTAAAGTATCTTGTATGTTCCAAACTGACCCAACCTCTTATATTTAATCAAGAATGACCTTGAAAGTGTTATAGGATGTTAATTCTCCATGCTATTTTCAGACTGCTCAGACTGTAGGCATGTCCCACCACACTCCATTTGAGTTCAGTTTTTAAAATCTTTTCTCCATTCATTACCTTGTACCAATTGCATTATACTCTAAGATTTTTTTAGTTTTAAATCAAATATTCAGAATTCTTGATGCTCTTTGAACTGCCTTAAAAATGCTATATAGCCATCATTACAGAATTTTGCATTCTTCCAAAGAACAAATTCAGTTAGCTTGCATCTTAATTGACAACTTAATAGAATCACAGTGTGTGGCAGCCTGCTGCTTTACTAGGCTGTGTTATGATTTTATCCTTACTATTAGCAGTCAAAGTGCTTCCCGCCTTTTACTGCAAAACACTTATTTAAATTAACCAATTAATCCTCAGACAGAGGTTAAATAAGTTGCCCAGGGTCCGGAAACAGGCAGAATTAGCCCCCAGGAGTTGTTGATCAAGATGTCAGCTAACATTCCTGAGAACATTGATGCTGTTCTCAGGCTTTGCCATTAAAATGACAAATTCAGCTTCCAAGGAATTGTAATAGATTCGAAACCCATCAGTGTGAGTCAGCAAAGTTCAGTGGACCCAGTGTTTTGTCAAAAGTGTGTCTGGCATATACAACACTCCCACCAGTAAATGAAGGAATGACAGACTGGCTCATTATGGAACCTAATTATAGGCTATTAGTGGGAGGTAAAACATCACTTCTTAGTTGTGCTGAGTTAAAACGTCTCACACCTTCAGCAGCAAGGTACATTTCAGAGGACTGAATGCAAATTAATTTTTAGCAGTAATAATTTAGGGAAGCTATAAAGTAACAAAGCAAAAATGTAAATGTTATTTAAGTTATTTGCTTAAGAAGAAATAGAGCTGAATTTCCATATATGTCTACAGTCAGGAGTCCCGCTATCAATCAAAGCAAATAAGCACAGCATTGTGCATTTAAATTGAACAGTCATTTGTGAAGTCAACACTGTCTGAGGCTATTTTTAATTAAAGGACAGTAACACTAGGGCAGAGCAGTCCATTAAGCCAGCTTACTCTCAATGACATTCGAAGAGCTTGTGCATGGCTCTTTCCGACACATTATCGGGGCGGACATGAAGAGCTGTGTTTCTGAGGCTGATACAATCGCTCAACTTTTAAAGGCTAAGGTTTACAAGCAAAAGTAGTTTAGATTACAGCGTCGAGAGGCCTAAGAATGAGGTCTCTCAATAATATCATTGGTGTTAGAAGTATAGTTTTAAAGTAATTTTTGAGCAATGTCTGAGCTGTGAACATGAATCTATTGTGTTGCTGTAATCAGATTATGTTTAGCATTGGTCTTCAATGAAGTATTGTGCTCTAGTAAGCAGATAAGTCCACATGGTGCCCCCCCAAATGTTAGACTTTGTGTGAAAAGTTGTGTCAGATAGTACCTACGGCCTGCTAAGAATCTGTTGTGTTCAGGAAAGGAAATAAAATGCCATGGAAGAGGTTCATGAAACATGGGGCCACGCTAACACTGCTCACAGAAAGAGCCCAAGATCCACTGTAAAGCTTTCTTCCCACAAGTGAAATCTGGAGGGCGTGAAGAGAAGGTCATCAGATGAAAGGGAACTTGAAGGGCAGCATATGAGGAAGAAACAAGGTGCCGTCTTTTGGAGGACTGTGGGGAACTTACATTTGCAGAGTGTTCGGTGCAGTAATCACACCCTTACATGCCAACGCGTTAAGAGACATGATCTTCTGTCAGTGCCCATAGTATCTTTGAGATGAATATTATCAGTATATTTTCCAAGTCTCCAAACTTAGATTCAGGGATTTTTTTCCTTATATTCTTTATTATAGAGTGTAAGATCTGAAAATTATATGACCCCCAAATCAGGCTTCTTTTTATACAGTATCCCACCATCTGATGCCCTGTCCACACTGTGGCATATACTAACCTGGTCTTCCAAATTTCTACTTTGCTAAAAATATAGGATTTTTAAATTTGAGTTATTAAGCTGAAAGTAAGTCTAAATAGAGAAAGACCTTTAAAAAACTGGAAAAGAATATTATTAGCTCTTCCTTATTATTAAAGAGACAAATGGAAACTGAGACCATAACTGGAATTATAACCATTGATGCAGGAAGTGCAATGGCCATACAGTCATGAAGAACGTCCATGTCTGTCACGTTTTGAGGTTCTTCAGAGCAGTTAGAGTTGCAAAGGCAGAAGTTCTTGAGCACAGCCTTCTGGTGTCTTGAAATTCTTTTTCTCTTGAAAAAAAGAAAGAATTCTTTTTCTCTTGAAAAAAATAAAGAAAGAGAAGAAAGCAGAACCTTCATTTTCTCACTCTCTGGATTCAGTCTGCATTAGCAAACATGTCCCTGGTGTCTTCTTTCTAGCTTCAAAACAAAACCATTGCTTCTGTGGCCAGCCCTCCTCCAGCTGTCTATGCCCTTCTTCTTTACTTGGGTTTGAACTATGCTGTTGGTCGGCTGTCTATTTCTGTACCTTGTCTTTCTAGCTTTCCATTGTTCTGGGAACTTGGTACCTCTGTTTCTCACTGTTCAATTGTATTGTCACTATGCATATTCTGGACTGCCCCACTAGAAGTGACAGCTAGCCTTGCGGTGGTGGGGGGGTTTGTCCTGTTGTATCAGCTGTGATGGAGCATCAGTGGCTGGAACCTGAATGACTGTGCACAGAGATGGTGTGTCTAACTATTATGAGTAGGAAAAGATCAGGTCCCTTGAAACATCTGTGAGTTTGCGCACAAATGGTTCCCTCAGTGTTCGTGAGCATGCACAAAGCTGGTGCTTGGAGCATCTGTGGATACTTGTAGAACACTAACAAAGCTAATATTCCTGTGTCCAGCCTGCTGGGAGCAGGTCTTTTCTGTGTTCTGGTAAAATTTCACTTCTAGGAAGAGCAAAGTTCTAGGAAAATTGTCCATGCAAGTTCTTTAAGATTCACATCTTTCATAAAGAGGTGCTCTCTCTCTCTCCCCTCAGCATTGCTGCCTGCCACTTTTCACAGTGAAATCCACAAAAGTAAATACTGTATAACATCAGGTCAGTATTTCTCAACATCCTAACACTGCTGTCTTTTAATCCAGTTCCCCATATTGTAATGGCCCCCAAACATTAAATTATTTCCACTGCTACTCTGTTTGTTATCACTATGAATAATAATGTAAATATTTGATGTGCAACTCCTGTGAAAGAGTCTTTCAACCTCACTCTCCATCCCACCTCTACTGCACAGGGTTCATGAACTGGATCTTAAGAACCATTTCCCTGAGTGTTCTTGTGTGTGCCATTTGAAAAAGAATGAACTGACATGGTCACTTCAAAAGAGAGTTTTGCATACTCCTTAAAATTAAATATATTCTTTGTAAGAAATATATTCTACAAATTAAATATCAGAACAAATCCATGGACAAAAAAAAATCCACATCCCACAGACACTATGCTCTAATTTTTTTTATTTTGAAAGAAAAAATATTGTAGCCAGGAGATGGTGGTGCACGCCTTTTATCCCAGCACTCGGGAGACAGAGGCAGGCAGATTTCTGTGAGCTTGAGGCCAGCCTGGTCTACAAGAGTTAGTTCCAGGACAGGTTCCAAAGTTACCTTTGGAGAAACCCTGTCTTGAAAAACGAAAATAAAAATAAAAATGTAAAGAACTAAGATAGATTCAATTTAAAGGTTATAAATATTCATATTATTTTAAATTAATCATAATAAAGAACAATGACAGAAAGGTCAGCTAATGGAACTATAGTCTTAATACTTTTATATTAGATCATTTAAAAGATTCTCAGGGTTACAAAAATAGAGTTAAATATGATTGAGATTAATAGAAAGACTAAAATCATGGGAACATTTTAGTATAATGTTGTTTATTCATTAAGAACATAAAAATAAGAAGAAAATATTTCAGTATGTATTTACATAAAGTAATTTAATGGAACAACAGGCAACTACTTCCAAAACAGATTAAGTTTTATGCAAGTTAAGACACATATTTTAATTATTAAAGCCAATTTATTCAATTAGTATATAATAAAAACACATGGGAGGCTGAGTATATCGCACAGAAGGCAGAGTTTTGCCTAGTATATGAAAGACATGTCTATCATCCAAGCACTCAGGATGCAGAAACAGGAGGATCAACAACTTAAGGCCATCCTTAGATATAGCCAATTCAAGATCAGTTTGTAGTATATGAAACGTATCTTAACCAACCAAAATTACATGGATTATCATAAATGTGTAGACAATGGCATACTTTCATATTCAGACTTTCAAAAAAAAGATCTTTCTATAAGTGGGCATTCAAAGAGAATACCTCTTTCATATTAAAGTGAGGAAAATACTCCAATACTATTGTTCAAATTATACATTAAAAATCAATATACAATCAGAATTAAATTTGCATGGCAATGTTTAGAAGTTTACTAATATTTTATAGAATTATCAAATTATGATAGTATAATTGTTAGTTATCAATTGCACCTATGTGTGCGTGTATGTACGTATATTTGTATGTATGTGTTTGCGTGGGCATGGGTGAGTACACATGCACAGAGGCTAGATGTAAACTTCAGGAGACAGTTCCCTTTTGTCCCCCAGTTGCCATCCATGGTTGGTTGCTGTTTTAGAGACAGTGTCTTCCACTGCCCTGAGACTCAGAGGAAAATCCAGTCTGGATTGCTTTTGAGTCCCGGAGATCTGCATGGCATCTCTTCTCCAGTGCTGAGTTTATAAGTATGAAATGTCTCCTTTTCACATGGGTACTACAGATCAAAGAACACATTCTACATTATGCTCACCAAGTTGTTTTCCTAGCCCTTACAGAAAATCTTTATCTCTACTCTATTTATTTTACACTTGGAATTTTAGCAATATTATCAAATAATTCCAAAAATCTGAATCTGAATACTCTCTTTGGGTTGTTTCCCCATTTTAAATCTTTGACAATTTCATATAAAAGGATCTGTAATCCTTTTCTATTCATTCTGTCCCTCTCCCATCATGCCTTCTCAACAAGCCCAGCCACTCTGTTGTCATCTTCTTTTTGTATGTGATCCACTGGTTTAATTGAAGTTGCTCTCAGGAACACGGCAGGAGATTATTTACAAGAGCAATAGCAGTTCATCAATTACAGTATCTCTGAGAAATTCAGGCTTCTCAGCGCAGACATTTTCTTCCCCGGAACTTCACCTGGTGTTTGGACACCAACCTCACCAACTCTCCTTATGCTTCACATTCATGTGAGAGGGCTCACTCTCATAGTCTCGTGCCATATTAACACCAGTACAGATATCAATGCTCATTTCCAACAAAAAAGAACGTTCTCGAAAAGCTACATGTGACAATGAAAAATAGACTAGCCCCACTTGGAGGAAGGGTGAATGAAATCTGCCACAGAAATAACATAGCCTTCTCAATGACGTATATTGATAAAAACTGGTCATTCATTCTTCAGAGCCACCCATACTTCAAAATCTCTGCTGGTAATTTGTAGAGGCAGTGATTCCAACCAATTCTGGACTTGGAATTAAATAAACTATGTGTACTCACAATCAAGTATCTGCCAAAGGAATTGGATATTTGCAAACAACACAGGACATAAATCCTGTGAGGCACAGGAACACATTAAACAAAAATATTTACCTAGGTCTTTCTGACAAAAAAAAATTGTTTCAGCAAAATCCCACAATTCATATTTTTCTTTCAAAATAAAATAATATTTTAAAATCAAGTTTGAACCAAACACAATATATTTCATGTGAAATGTCAAGTAACAAGCTTAGAAAACAGGTTTTTGTACCATAAACCTTCAAATAATTTAAACAGAAGGAAAATAGTGAAAGACCCTAATTTTTAGGGTTCAGGAAGGATCCCCCAGACTCAATAAGCCATGCCAATGGATGCAAACAGCAAGAGGATTATTTATTGTCGAAGGCGCCAACGAGTGACTCAGTACTCCATTCAGAATGAGCCCCCCATGTATTTTTCCAACAAGCATTTATAGGGTCTCAGGGTTACATAATGGGTAAGCATAGCAACAGCAACATCATTGGCCAATTCAAATTAACATATGGGGTGGGTCAATATCAGGACAAAAACAAGTCTAGATTAAACCAGTTTCAGATAGTTTCTGCCCTTTTGGGTTTCAATACACAAAGGACTGGGTGTTTTTCTCAAGGCTACTTCTGCCGCCCACAGATATCCTGTTTTTACCCCCTTGGCAGGTGTAACTGGTCTCAAGACTGCTTCTGCTGCCCACAGATATCCTGTTTTTACCTGGCCTAGTTGATCACAAAAACATCTTAAGATGGAGACTAGGGTTGGGGTGTTTTAATAGAATACTTCTCTCAAAGCTAACATCATAATCTTCATGTTTAACTCTTAGCAGTATAATTACAGTTAGTGGGGACCTCTGAGTGCCAGCCACAGTATCTCTTTCAGGGTTCCAAAGAAAACTTACAGCAAACATGAGACTTAGATCTGAGGGCAAAATTAACTCTCCACTACATATTTTCTGGCAACAGTTTCTTTGTTCTTCTATTCTGAAATTTCAAAGTTACATTTACATGCACAGCAAAAGCAATTCTCTGAGCTTGGATGTCCCTGTATCTTTAAAGGTCCCAAATGTGATCTATATGAAGACTCCTTTCCTGACTTCATGTTCTCAGATAGTTGAAGGGAGAGGTGATATCTAATTTATCTCAAGGAACAGAATAGAGATATGACTGAGGCCCCGCAGAGTGTTGGGGGTTGACCCAATATACCAGTACATGGGGAAGAGTTGTGTCCGATAATCCTTCAGAAGAGATCTACTTTAAGAACAGCTGATATTCAAAAGATATAGACAGCACCTTGCAAATCTGTGTTTATCTCCATCAGAATGCACTCATTCTGGTGGGTTAGCCTTCTGCTCACTCAACTGAAATCTCACTGCATGATTCCTGTGGACCATAGCAGACAATAAACTAAGTGTCATAAAAAATATACTAGAACATACGCTGATAAGTACCAAGCTGCTCAAAGTTTTATATTAAAGACAGTAATTAAAAGAATTTTATACTCAGATGAATTTCCCAAATTTTAAGCTCATAGTTTGAATTTTAGTGTTTTATGCCATGGAAAGGAATTCCCACCTTTATTCTACTGTTCTGTAATGAGCAAAATAATACAACAGAAACAGCAATTAATTAAAAATTGCATTGAAATTAATTCTAATGAATACAAAAGTATATCACTATAACTATAAAGGTATGTATTTTAAAATGTACAAAAATATATAACACATAATATAACAATTAAAACATCAAAGTTAAATAATAAATAAATACCAAATGGTCAATGATATTTTCAAGTTATTGGTGCTTAAAACAATAGATGAAGACAACCCCACCTGCTGTAAACGATTTCATGGGATCACATGCACTCCAAGTATGAGACCTTAAGAATAAAAAGCCATTAGTGCACTGATTCTGAACCTAGAGGTCACAACCACATTGAGGTCAAACAACCCTTTCATAGGAGTTGCATATCAGATACCTTGTATATCAGATATTTACATTACAAATTATAACAATAGAAAAATTACAGTTATGATGTAGCAATAAAGTAATTTTATGGTTGGGCTCATTATAACATGAGGTACTAACTATATAAAAGGATCGTAGAATTAGGAAGGTTGAGAACCAGTTCACTAGTGCAAGGATCTTGTGGATGAACATAAATTCTGAGAACACATTAACATTATGAAGTCTTCTATGTGCAGGCATCCACTGTGAACAACTCAATTTATTGAAAATGTTATCTTCTTTCCAGTGTGTGTGTTTCTGGCTTCTTTGTTAAATAAGAGGTGTACCTAATTTCATTGACAACCTGTCTGTCTGTCCCTATCTATCTATCTGTCTGTCTGTCTGTCTATCCATTCATCTACCCCTTCTTTCCTTCCTTCCTTTCTTCTTTCTTTCTCTCTCTTTTTTCTTTCTTTCCTTCCTCCCTTACTTCTTTCATTATCTATCTATCTATCTATCTATCTATCTATCTATCTATCTATCTATCTATCTATCTATCTCACACACTACTCATGGAATGATAACCAAGATGCAGAGAATGCAGTTCTTAGGTGCTGTAAACCACAAGAAAAGTGGAGGGCAGCAGACATTAAACAGCTTTCCAAGTACAATGCAGAGAGCAGCTCTGCTTTTGAACACTCCCATATCTTGGCTTTCAAGGCCCAAGAACGTGAAAAATGAAGCATCCTTTCTCTCTTTTGACTATCTCCAGGAAAGGTCCACGAGTATGCCTGTATTAGATGCAGAAAGTGATTGACTTAATAAAATGCAAGTTGGAGTCTCTTACTAAACTGTTAGGCATTATACAAATTTATTGTATCAATTGATCATGAATACTTTTCTGACCTTCTTTGGATTCAGTTTTATACTATAAGACTAATCATCTGCAATGCACGACATATATATGACAAGTAGAACAAGGTAACATAGCATGGTGTATGCCCTGAATAGGTCACAGATAACACCACAGTGTACAGATACCAGTTCCCATTTAGATTTCAGAATTCCAAGTCTCTAAAATTTTGAAAATGCTTCTCTTTTTACATTTAGTCCAAAACTATACTTATGGGATTACTTAATGAGTCCAAATAAGTATCCTTAGTATAACACAATAGCAAGAGTAAGTACACTTAAAACCAGGTTTCATTAATATGAAATAAGTCTGTTAATAATTTCATGTTCTGTCTATTTTAATAAATGGCTATGCAAACATGCATACATTAAACCTAGAAAAATATTTTAATGTCCTCATTTGCCATTGTTGTCATAAAGCAAGTTAAGTTTTGTAACTTATATTTTTATTTCAACTAATCTCATTCACCATTACTTAACAGTAAAACTGCTAAAAATAAATTTCTGCCTCCAAATACAAACATTGTGGTAGATTTAATTATATATTTACATTTTTGTAATAAAAGTTAAATGTTTTAAATTTGTAGAAATGCATTGAATCCATATAGAGCTGTCTGCTTTTCAAGTTACTGAAGCATAATAATTCTTTTTTATTTTTACCTTTTATCTTTTTTAAATTTATTTTTTTAAAAGAAAACAAACTATCTAGTTTCAATGTAAATACCAATCCAAGTTCCCATTTCCTCTCCTCCTTTCATGCCCTCCACACACCCTCATACCCAACCCATTCCACTCCTCAGAGAAGGTAAGGCACATTACTTAGGAAAAGGTCCAAGGCACTCCCTCCTAAATCTAGGCTGAGCAAGGTATCCACTCGAAGAAAATAGGTTCCCCAAAAGCCAGTACAAACAGTAGGGATAAATCCTGGTGCTACTGTCAGCGCCCCTCAGTCTGACCCAGTCATGCAACTTTCAACCACATTCAGATGGACTAGTTTGGTCCTATGCTTGTTCCTTCTCAGTCCAGCTGATGAGCTCCCATCAGCTCAGGTAGACTGCTTCAATGGGTGTACCCATCACGTTTTTGACCTCTTTGCTCATAGTTTCATTCCTCCCAATCTTCATCTGGAATTTGGCAGCTCATTCTAGTGCTCTGATGTGGGTTTCTGTCTGGATGAAGGCTCTATGGTGATATTTAAGATAGTCAGTGAGGGAACGGGATAGTAGAGATAGAGGAATGTCAGAGATGAGAGCAAGAAAAGAGCAATCTTGATTGAGGGAGCCATTATGGGGTTAGCAAGAAACCTGGCTCTAGAGAAATTCCCAGGAATTCACAAGAATGACCGCAGCTAAGACCCTAAGCAATAAAGGAGAGTGGGCCCGAACTTTGCCCTGTTGTCAGACTGAAGCACAATAATTCTAACATGATATTAATAGTTTATTCAATGCCCTTTGTTGATCTATGAATGTTCAAGAGGTATCAAAATACTTGAGGGAAGTATTCCTCGATCATGATCATGAAAACCTATGTGCCTATGTGTAATGCATTACAAGGAAGATGCTTTAAAACAGGAGCTTAGATTAAATGGGAACATTTCACTCTGTGGGGGGGGGGGGTTGTTTATCATGCACATAGAATTGAGGAAGATGATATTTCTGTGTCATTTTTCACCCATAAAGCATCAGCCAATCCTGCTCAGCTTTTCTTTGGTGTTCTATCTTCTCACCAAATGTTCTATTGGTCTAGGGATATAGAGAGGTAGGAAGTACAACAGTGATTGGCTTCTAAGGAAATCTCAAGCATTTCTGCTCATGTCCAAACACACTTGCCCTGCTCATTGAAAGAAAAGTTAAGGAATCTTAAGCTTTGCAAGTCAGAATAAAAAGAGCTTATCAGCTAGCATTGTATCAATATAACACTCATCTTCCAGCAGGATTACTTGGATCCTAACTTAGAAATAGAAGAAATAGAAATATCAGAGAAGTCTCTTTTGTATATTATACAAGCTGATTTTTAAAATTATTTTACCTACTATGTGACCATTTTCACATTAAGCAAAATAACATCATTTATAAAATTGAAAACAATATCTGACAGCATCATTTAAATGTTTGTGTTCCTTCCTCCTAGATGTGTGCCACCACTATTGTGTGAATTCTGAATCATGTACCATTGGGAATGATGGAAGTGTTGAATGTGTCTGTCCAATACGCTACGAAGGACCAAAATGTGAGATTGACAAATGTATACGGTGCCATGGTGGACACTGTATTATAAATAAAGACAATGAAGACATATTTTGCAAGTAAGTAAGAATCTAGTTTAATTCATAAAACATCTGAATAGGAAAGACACATGACTCTGAAATAAAGTATAAAGTCAATGTAACATTTTAATCAAAAGTTCTGCTTGTCCAACAGTTCATTTTATTTTAGCTAGAGATGAAGTTCAAGTAAGCTCACTCTTCAACACTTTGCAAATATCTGAAGAAGGTGAACACCAATGATAGTATTAGATTATTCCAGAAATAAAATATAGCCAAGAAGCAAGCAATGCTGAAAATATTTTTTAAAAATCTATATGTAGAGCTAAGGATATGACCATGTTTACCTACCAAGTGTTTAATTCATGGCGAAAGCAGAAAAATGAGGAGACAGAAGAGAAGCAGGAAAAAGAGATGGTTGTGGGAGGCATGGAAGAGACTGAAACAGAAGGAAACAGCAAAAATGGGTACTTAGGGTATCCCCAAGTGATGGCTCATGAATCTAGACCATCATGGTGTATGAAGGCCAGTGACATTGCACAAAAGGTAAAGGAGCTAGACCTAGAGCCACAGATATTTTTAAGCATTATTTATTTTAGGGCTACATTCAATAATGTGAGATAGGAGGAATCCATAAAACTGTAGAACAAGTTTGATCATGTGAAGACAACCCCCAAATCCACATTTTAGGAGAGAACCAACACCCGAACATTTTCCTCCGACCGCCATACCCAGAGCCTCTTGTTGAACAATGGATGCAAGTACGTGGAATGTTCAATGTAGGTTTTTTCATTAAAAGTAATTCCTCATTAATAACCACAGTGAGCAGCTTGGAATTTTTAAAATTCATTTTCTGATTAAGTGCCTTTTCTTTTTGAGATTATAATTCTATTTTATTGGTTTGAGTTGAACCTTCTGTGGAGAAACAATATATATCTTCAACGGATATAGGCACTAAGCCTTTTCTTTTCCTACTCTAAGAATTTCTACCTAAAACAAGTGTATTGAATTATGGGTTATAGGAAGCTGAGTGGATATGTACAAGTTCCACTTCTGTTGCCTTTGAAATTTGTCTTTACAACTAAGTGAATAGGAACAGAACTCAGCAACTAAGATCCGTGACATTCAGTTTATACCAGAAAACAACTTCTTGCCATGAGGTGAGAGGTCAGTCCTCATGCCAAAGTACTTTGAACGACACTCTAAAAGAAGTGCCTATGAAGGACTGGATTCTGTCATCTACTTTGCTTAGGAGTATAATGAATCAGAGCAAGAAACATAAGAGTGTTCCATAAAGTATCCCTGCCACTGAGTGCTCTATGACTTGTCAGATGAGTTATGTCACCCTGTAAAGGAAGATCCAATAAAATTTTATCACAGGCAATGTCACAAAGTTTTATTTATTTTTTATTTCCTCTCACGATAGCATTTACTGTAAATGTGCTTTGTGTTATCTTTATGAATGGCATAAACTAGACCTAACAAGCTGCATCATTTGAAAGTGTACTCCTTTTAATTCAGGTAATTAAACACAGGACTGATATTACATTCATAAGTACATAAAATCAAAAGAAATACTCACATGGATCACACAAGTCACATGTTTGCACAAAGCTCAACAGTTCTTACTCAGGAAATAGTTTTATTTTAGTTTGTACATGGGGAGGGCTTTTTGTTTGTTTGTTTATTTGGTTTGTTGGGGTTTTTTGTTTTAAACAAAATAAGATATAATAAGATAAAATAAAAACATCACATCAAAGTTGGACAACACAAACTAACAGTATGAAAAGTTACAAGAATAAACGCACATTCAAGATTCCCGTAAAAACACTAAACTGAAATCAACTATGTATTCACTGAGGACCTGGTACAGACCAGTGTTGGCCCTATCCCTGCTGCTTCAGACTGTGTGAGTTTCATTCCTACGAGCTTTTTCACTTGACTTAGAGGGACTTGGTCTCCTAGTGTCCCCCTTCTCCTCTGGCTCTTAAACCATTCTGACTTCTCCTCCACAGGCTTTCCTGAGCTTGGGGAGGGATTTGATGGAGACCTTCCACTGAGAACTGTATGTTCCAAGGTCTCACTATGTTCAAAATATCTGGATATGGGTCGATGTATTTTTCCCATGAGTATCATTTTCATCACGACATTTTAATTTTCATTATATTTTGTTATTTGTTTGTTTTTGAACCAGTCATATTTTGTTTTAACATAGGTTAAACCCGGGCCTATCTCGTCTCTCATTCTTTTTCAGCCAATCAGTACTAGGTTTGGCCTGTATTTCACGGAGTAGACCTTAAGTCAAATCCAACATTGGTTTGTTACTTGCTCAAATTTTGTGCCACTATTGTCCTAGCATATTTTGTAAGCTGGACATATTGTAGATCAAAGGCATTGTAGCTGGATTGGTGTCTATTTTTCTCTTTTAGAATCTTTCAGAAAATAGGGATAAAGGCTCTATGGAGGCACAAACTCAGCGTCTCCCTGCTCAGTGAGTTGTGTAGGTGTTGTCTTCAACAATGGGGCCTTGCTGCCATTTTTTTTTGAGAACAACCTATTATCTTGGCAACAATTGGGTTGTTTTGCATTTACATGGACCCTTTTAGCCAACAATTCAATTGGATATAACCCAGTCCCAATTATTTGGTGATAAGAGATGGCTAGTTGGGACACTATCCCCCTCACTAATGGGAGACTTTATTAGAATCCCCTTCGTATACTATAAGAAGTTTTCACCACACTGGGTTTTGCTCCACCTCCCTTACTAATGGGAGACTTTATTAGGATCACCTTCGTATACTATAAAAAGTATTCACTGTACTGGATTGGGCTCCTCATGACCTCTGTTCCTCATCAGAGCTGGTTACATAGTGTTTTTGTTGAATCTCTTCCATTTACACTAATATTTGTGGCTATAAACTGTCTACAGACTCTTATGACAGTGATCATCACTACATATTATTCTTGGAGGTAGAAGTAAATACCATTGAAGAGAAGCTGGTAACATATTGAATCACTCAGAGAGAATCCATTTGATATTAACTTTCCTATCAATTTTTTTATATTTACTAGATAACTTGAAAGTAACATTTGAGAATTGATTAAACCAGAGATTGTGAATTTATTTGAACTTTTTATGGGTTTTTATAAAAAATAACATTAAGAAATTGAGGCATTAGGTGATATTTGTTCCATCCTTAAAAATATTTGAAATATTCTATATTCAATTAAAATTCAAATAAAACATTAATAGGGAAAGAGCAAAAGTTGTTACAGATGTTGAAAGCAGGAATTTAAAACAATTTAATTGCATTGTTTCCACTTTTATATGATACAATTTGTTATATAGTTATCATTTTATGTAAAACTCTGCAATATATAATGAGATATTTTTTCTCTTTGACATTATTTCTTTAATAAGATAATAATCCATAACTTTTTCTGCCTTTGTTTTCAATAAAGCTTGGAAGGAAGGAAAAGAAGTGCCTTAACACTTTACATTTCGGAAAGCAATGCTATTGGCCATGTATTTTGGCTCACTTTGCATTTGTATTGCACAGCCAATGTCCAGATCAGCTGTAAAGATCTTACACTCTTTATTTACCAGGAATGTGAGACCTATCCCATGATAGGCTCTGGTTTACACAGTCCCATTTTACAACTTGCATATAGTGAATTCACCACTTCTATTGATAATTAAAAGATATTCTATTTTGAAATACAGGCTCTGTAGAATTGTCTTCAAATTCAGAACTGACCAAAATTATATTCAGCTCATACATTTCCAGCCACCATACAATCTACAGGAAAACAAGTGAATGTACACATAGTAAGACAATTATGAAGAGGGGGTTGGCTTCCTATCATTCTCAGGCATTTTAATGTCACTCGGGAATACTCTAGACAGGGTGTGCCACCATACTTATCTGTCTTGAGAATGATGAAATGACATAATGTTATTAGTAAAATCAAGTCTAGGACTAGGAAGGGATGTTCTGCAAAAGTCACCTACCACAGGAAGTTCAGAAATATCAGTCAATGATACTGAAGCCTTACTTCACTACTAAGGTCATGTCTGCACTTATAAAACAACTAACTTTGTTTTCTGTTGATGACCAATACCAGCGTGAAACTGTAATCTACTTTAAAACAGCATGTATACAGCTTTTTAAAAATGCTTCAGCAAGGAAATCAGGTTACCCAATGACCTGGAGCATAGATATACATTTTCCTCATTTTCTCAGGAATGTACCATGACCAAAACAGCTGTTTGTTTAACATACAAGACCGTGTTTTTGTTGTTGTTGTTGTTTGTTTGTTTGTTTGTTTAGCACTGTTAGGTCCATTTTACACTGAAGGAAGATGGCGTTTGTTTCCACCCCAGGCATGTAATGTGACTATTATTAGTCTCTGAGGTGTGATTTTCAAGAATACCCAGATGTTTGTGCTCCTGCATGAGTCCTTCACTACTAGCTTTAGATTTTCACTAACTAGCTCAATTTTGACAACAAAAACTTTAAAGACATAGAAGCTCACACCTGTAAGTGCTGCATTCTGTAGGGTGAGCTACAAAAACTTATATGAAATTGTAGGTCAGACTTGGATATGTAGTGAGTCACATATGCTTGGACAAAGTAACGCCTTGACTCAAAACAAAGCAAAGTGCTTGACGTTCAATTGAATGATATGTATTTAACATTTGAATTAATTTTATATATTTCCAGTAATCCTTATTTTTATACCTATGTACACAGCTGTTGGGTACAATCATATCACAGTGCACATGGAGGCCAGAGGACCAAGTGTGAGAGTTGCCAGTCATCTACTTGGGTGACCAAAACCTTTACCTACAGAATCGTATTTCCAAACTAAATACCACCGGGCAACCAATTCTGTAGAGACAAAACCAAGATGGTGCTTGTGAACAGCCTAACAAATTATTAGCCTCAGACAATGAGAGTATCTTCCCTGAAAGAGGTGACTAATATTCCCAATAATGACACACAATGTTTCATCTGTCCTCTACGCATACAACAGCGTAAAAGCATATACTATTATGTAAATATATATACCTTCATACAGGTTTAAAATAATTACAATGCTAACATTTCGCTCCAGAAAATTCTACAGTGAGAACAGAATTTCATTGTACTTCTGTAGTGTGACTTCGAGCTCACAGTTAAGTGACAAAGTTCCAGTTAACCGAAAAATAAATTCATAATGCCCTAACATATGATTGATATTCAAGAGTATTTTCTAAATATATATTTAGCTGCTTAAAAGTTTTATCAAGCAAATGTGTTGAAAATTAACAAAATGCAAAAATAATCTGTCCTATTCTAATAAACAAATATCTGCACATCTGCGAATCTTAGATTTAGACCGAAACCAGAGTATTTCAGATGATGCCTGTTCTTGCTTTCAGGTGTTTTGTGTCAACCTCCAACACCAATAATGCTGGTGGTAACCTTGCTATTTTTTTCTTTTGTTGCTGCAGCTGCACTAACGGAAAGATTGCCTCTAGCTGTCAATTATGTGATGGTTACTGTTACAATGGTGGCACGTGCCAGCTGGATCCTGAAATTAATGTACCTGTGTGTGTGTGAGTATCTCCTAATGTGGGTAATTCACATAAGACAAAGCAGCATGTGGGTGGATCACTATCCTAATGTTTTCCTTTCTTTGGGGCAATATTTTTTTTTAAAGTAGGTGTGTCATGCACATCTCTGTTCAATTGTCCCTCATTGACTCATGTGCTACATTATCACTGTCTCATCAGCTTCTTAAAGATCTCTTGAGGAATAACTCGTTCAGTTCTTAGCATGATATCATCTCAGACATTCACAAGTGTCAACTTGGAAATGCTTGGATAACTGTTGTGGTTTTATTGATCTTATTAAGCTATGTGAAACCTACAGATCATTGTGTGTGTGCATGCGTGCATACGTGTGTGTGCGTGTGTGTGTATGTGTATTCCTCAGTACTTAGGAATATTCTTGTCAAAAGAAAATGGACTAGGTTTTCAAATATATAATATTATCTGATGATTGCATTAGACATAGAGTATGAAGAAATATAAATTAATTAATTTCGTGGCTCTCACAGAGTGCATTATGTACAGCCGGGTTACTAAATACTTAGGAAATTGAATATATTTTCCATCTCAGTTTGCTGATTTCCTAGATCAGACCACCTAAAGCCATTCTGATGTCGTCACTGTACTGAGTTTTGTTTTAACTGAGTAAAGAAATGATGCCCATGAGTGAATACTATAAGCATCCTGTCCCAGAGGAACATACCCTCAGGGTTTATGTGAGGGAGGAAAGCATTTATGGGAATATTTTATTTTATATTACTTTCAATGTGTAAGATAAATTTAAACATATATGGCAAAAAGTCAGACGCTTTATTCAGTTGTATTTTACTGGAATTCTGCAGATGCTCTGTGGGGTTTAAAAGTCAGCGCTGTGACCAGAAAGAGAACCCTTGTGATCACTACTGTCAGAATGAGGGGATGTGCACTTTAACTGCGTTTAATGAGCCGAGATGCAAGTAGGTTTAACCTTCCACTTACTGCTGCGCGTCCTGTGACATCATTTCAGGCCACAGTTCATTGGTTTAAATCATGAGCATCCACATGCATTTCACAGTGTATACTTAATCTCGGGGCTCATCTCTGTCACATGTACTTAACCTATGCTTTGCTCACAGATAACTGTGTATGCCACAGACTGCTAGAGTGTGTAGAAATATCGCAGGTGATGAAAAAGCTACTCATGCTCATAAAAATTCAGACGCTAGAACAGGAGATTTTAAGAAGGACAGAAATAAGAGGTTTAAAGTCTGTAACTACTATGTTTCAAACCCTGATTTTTTTAAGTTTGACTTTTCTATTTCAAACAATGATGGGATAATATACAATTTGTTTCCTCTGTGTATACTGAAAACTCTATGACTTATTACTTTAAGAAAAAGTACATGCCAATGCATTTCAAGAAATTTAATTTCATGATTGTTTACACCATTCTTCTTTCCTTTAGTTTGTGGTGACTTGAGGGGTAGTCCATATTTTCTGCTTCCAGGGTCTCCACTAGGCTCCCTGTAGTAGAAAGACCCATACCTGGTTCTTTCTTAATACTCAGTGTTAAAATCAGGAGCTTTGATGGACACCTTGGAGGATCTCACTGGAATCATGGTCAGCCTACCCAATAAAATTGTAAAGCAAGTCAGGCTAAAATTCTTGATTTCATTTCCAAAACTTGGCTATTTTTGTTATAATTAACTGCTGGGATTTTGAGACAAAAGCTTGAACTTAGAAGAGGTGATTTTGAAGATGGCATTCCCTTTTAAATTCAAGAGGAATGTTCTGAAGTTTACGTGTCCTACATCAAAACTTTTGCTAACACTTCAGGGGAACATGTTGCTTGATCCTCGGGATACATCTAGAGGGAAGAATAGGTAGGGCAGCGAGTCACAGTTACTCAAATTGACTGAGTTCAGGTGCTTCTTGGCCAAAAAAAAATAATGAGAGCTTATTTGAAATTAGTTTTTCATCTCTGAAATCTCTGTCCTAGATCCTAGCCTGGGTTTATTCTGCCAGGGTTTCACTGCTTTGGTGCGGTGTCTGCACATCATAGCAGCTCTTGCTTCTTATCCATCAAAAAGAGTTACCAGGATAACTTCCTGTACAAAGATTCTTTATGTCAGCAGAGTATAAAAATTCATTCAAATGGCTCTGGCATGCCACAGTAACCTTAAATTTTAAGCAGCTAGCATCAGGGATTGATAATCAGTGAAGCTGATAAACTCAAAAGAAGAACACAGTGTTTACAGGACTTTAGGGACTGTCCTTTATTTCTATGTAATATTATCTCTGTATCTACTAATCTTTATGGAAGTCACAGACTTGGATTTTTCTAAGTCCTTTAATTTTTTCGGCAAGCAGAAGGAGTAATTGGGATTATTATACAAACTTGAAACAGTTAAGTTATCAAAATTATGAAAGTTACAAAAATATATAGAAATTATATTATCATCTGCTCAGTAATTTGTTAACCAAATATGTCAATTTAGACAGCTTAATCACAAAACTGAAAGAGAAGTACATTATATATCCTCCATATTTTATGTGTATTCTTACACTATTGACTGACTGCTGTACCTTATTCAGGATGACACACTGTGTTCACACATATCTGATGGCCTGTGCATGATTATAGAATTTTATGTTCTATCCTTTAATTGTCCCTATATATAATGCTAAAAAACCATAAAATTCATTTTGAGTTAGTGAACGTATTTTCAGAGAAAATAAAATTATCTCATAATTGTTACAATAGAAATATTATCAGAGTATAGGGTGGAAACAGGTGAATAAGAAATTATGTATGATTCAAAGTGGGATAATCAATGCCTTTTTGTGTTAGTAATTTTTAGAAACAAAAGTTACAGGAGCATTAGAAGTGAGGAATAAGTGAAACATTGAGGAAAACAGAATACATTCAAAATAGAATCAGTGTGAAAGCAACAACGAAGGTTACTGAGCAGTGATATTGTGAACATTTTTTAAGGGGTATTTGCTACCACGAAGATTAGAAGAAATACAAATTGGAGAAGTTTGTTGATGCGTAATTTCCTGTGGACTAAAGAATCAACAGTTGTTTCAGTCCCCAAAAGATTAAGCATTATATGCGGCTCATTACCTTGGACAAGGCGGCTATTGAGAGACGTGTTTGAAGCCCCATCAGACAGAATTCACACACAGCTGGGACCTTTAGGGTGAGGCAGTCAAGAATACCAGAAGTTATCTCCTCATTGTTAAGTTAGGAGATCAATGAAGGAAGAATATAAGAATAGAGGAAAATAATCTTGCACTGAGACTTTAAGACATTAAGAAGTTTGTTCCCATTGAAGTCCAGCTTTTGAGTAATATGATGGTAGACAAGTGACATTGGGTTTTCTCTCACGCTCATGCCTCCTAAGAGGAAATTTCACGGTGTATGAAAACAGAAACAAGAAAGTCTTAGCTGTGTTTAGGATATTTACAATTCTTACAGTTATAACATGTAAGCAAGTTTTAAAAACTTAATAGCAGCTGTGGTTGTATGCAATAAACAGTAATCCAGCTAAAGAACTAGGCAGTTCCCACAGCATCTTCTTAGCAGCCGAATCTCTAGGTGGGAAGATGTGTAAGAAAGTGTGTTCCAGCCCGATTTTTAAAGGTGGTGATCGGTATCTTTAGAGAGAACCTGATGTGTACTATTTCATCTAACATCCTTATAGAAAACAGAGGCTGCTCTGAGAGTCTCAAGTGCTGCCTGCTTTAGTTTCAATGGCATATCGTTTTTCCTTCTTCATGGAGAGAAATCCTATCTGAATTGTATAGGACTAACATGCATGGGTGGAAAGTCAATAAAGTATTCAGAGCTTTATGAAGGTGACAGCTCAGTTTTTCCACCTAGAAATTTTATTGCTCTATCCTTCAATTTAGGGAACAGATTTGTTCGTTGAAAGCCTTCCCTTTTGTCTCTAGATGGCCATTTTCATTTATTACTTTGTGAGCAACAAAAAGAAAATGGCAAAGAAAAGCAAAGGAACAAAACAGTATATTTTTACATTTACTTGGAGGAAGTTTGTCAGTTTTAGAATGGGCCATTGAAAATTTTAAGCTGCATTTTAAAGTCTTTCATTATGCTCTTCTGACAAAATATTAACAGAGAATTATATTTAAAATTTTACTATTTTATTTTATAAGTGTTTTGTCTGCAAGTATGCCTGTGTGCCACATGCATAACTGGTATCTACAGAGGACATCAGAGGGTAGTGGATTCCCTGCAATTGTAGTAAAGATGGTTAAGAACCACCATGTGAATTCTGGGAATCAAACCCTGGTCCTCCGGAAGACCACGTAGTGCTCTTAACTCCTGAACTATCTCTCCAACCACATAAATAAAAAATCATAGAACTCAATAGCAAATTGTCCATGCTTCCTGGAATCTAAGAATTTCCCATAGGATTAGTGCCTCACTTATGTCAGATCCAATCTTTGTATGCAACACAGACTTCCCTCCATTGTATGACTTTATAGCATTACTCATAGTTCTTTCAGTCATCCACAACCAAGAGGTGCTTGACTCTTCTCTGCTTCCTGTACTCAACTGGCACTTCACATGCACTTTGCTGTGCGTACACAGCCCCTGAAGAAATAGCTGTATGCTAAACCTCTGTCTTTGCTGAAGAGGCTCAATAAAACCAGTATTTTTCTGCAGTTTTATCAAGTTAACTCTTCATGTCATTCTGGTTCCAAACGACATACCACTTCTTGTATGTGACAATTAGATAGCAAAAATTGGTTCAAATATACTTAATGGAAACTTTTACAAAGAATTAAATTTAATGAGAAAAACATAAATTTTGCTTTTTGTCACTTTGAGCAGAAGCACAGTAGCACTGTAAGAGTTAATGGGGCTTTCATTCTGATATTTGCTGTTCAACTTTCAGATGGAATTGTGTCAAAATATCAGAAAATTCTAGAAAGGTAGTGCTTGTTATAAGGTGGAAAATATTAGACAAAGTAGTTATCTCTCATGGTCTATGTTCTACAAGGGGAATAACTACACAAAATAACTAATTAACTTGATATTTAGTTGACATTCTCAACAAAATGCTGAAGGCATGCCCTGGTTGCTGTAGTAACATAAAAAGGAGGCATAAATTGGAGAAATATTTGAGCAGAAATGAACAAGGACTCGATTACTGAGGTAGTTTAAAATCAAGTCTTGTAGAAAAGAAAATGGGAAACGGGGGATGGAAAGGAAGAGGGAGGGGATGAGGCAGAGGTGAAATATTGAGGTGAGATGAAAGAGTCCTGGAACAATGACTTATGATGAAGACATTTGGTTGACATGTATCTTTAGTCAGCTATTTGGTGTAAATATCGTCAGCTAGGACTGTGGACAACAAAGACAGGAAAAAATGGGTGGGGGGATAAAGGGCTTCCTATCTTCTGAGAATTCACGTGATGCAGGAGTAGACCCAAGAATTTTACTGTCTTTCACCATAAGGAACTTTAACTTTTAACAGTCACTCTGATTCTAAAGCATCAACCAGATTTTAGTTTCAGTGATCCCACCTGCAGCGTTAGAGAACAGGAGGTCAGAATGTCAGCAGAAGCCTCGGGGACTTGTCTCTTTTCCAAATCTAGGGAAATGGAGCTCCTGCCTTAGCTGGAGCACAGCACTGAGCCTCATGGGATCAGCTTCAGCCTTGCAGATATATTTTTGCCTTAGTGAGATCTACATAAGAATATGCTCCTTCTGCCTTTCCAAATGCGCTCTTTTGTAATGGGTTAGTATATGGTAGCTGTCTGTTGTTGGAGACTTCTCATTTGTTCCTGGCTGCTCAGTCCTGAAATAATTACACAGAAACTATATTAATTAAAACACTGTTTGGTCATTTGCTTAAGCATATTGCTAGCTAACTCTTACATCTTTATTTAACCCTTTTCCATGATTTTATATTTTACCACGAAGCTTGTGATTTACAAGTAAGATTCCATCTGGCAGGCATCTTGGATCTTTCTCCTTTTGAGACTCCATGGCTACGGACTGTCTCAGCCTACTTTCTCTCAGCATTCAGTTTAGTTTTTCCACCCAGCTCTGTTCTGTCCTATTACAGGCCAAAGAAGCTTGTTTATTCATTAACCAGTAAAAGCAACACATATACAGAAGGACTTTACACATCAGCTGTCTCTAAGGATGAACATTTTACCTAAAATAGGACTTGAAATTGAGGTTAATAATAGGAGACCAGTACGGACTATTTGTATACCAACCCAATTTGTACAATGAAGTCCTAATCCCTAAATCTTCAGAATAGAACTGACATTGAAGATGGGTCCTTCAAAAGAGGTGATCAAAGTAAATGGTTGGTGAATGTTGGCCTTAATCCACCCTAATCCAAAGAACTCATTTTCTTAAAGAATAGCAGGTCAGAAAGAATTTTCACAGTGGGAAAAGCTAGACACGAGATAATTGTCTATAAATCAAAGAGAACAGCTTCAGAAAAAAAAAATTGCCCACAGTTATACCTTAAAGTTCTAGCCATCAGAACACTGACAAAACACATTTCTGTTAAACCTGTCCACTCTATGACACTTCTGACAAGCTGCCTTGGCTGTAGACTCTCCTCACACTGGCCAGACTGCCGAGAATGTGATGCTTTCTGTGTGAGGCCCAGACTTGTATGGTTTCTTTGGGTATACTTCCTTAGAAGTATATCAGGACTTTCCTGATATACCTATCCCAGTGAAGGCTAGGAAGAGTTTTAAAATGCACTAACACCTTTTCCTGAGAACTAATCAGAAATTGTTAGGTGTTATGTGCTCCTGGAAAGTTAGTTGCCAGAGAGAACAAGGAGTTTGTCATTCTGTTGGGAACTCTTCCTTTTAGAATGCTACCTTCTGTTTTCTGAATTTTAAATGCAAATTTGAATCCTTATTCTGTTATCTGCCTTTAATGACTGTTTAATAGATAGTGTTTATAAAGATAAAACAGACAATAAAGACATTCCGTTAATTCCATGGATATGGTAAGACGCACGAACACAGACTTTAATACCAGTCTTTAGAAAATTTATGTGCCTGCCTCTCCAAATTTTAATGGTATGACCCATGCATTTCTCTGAAATCTAGCATGTTATGTACTGGAGGCATGCCCTGGTTACTATACTAACAGAAAAATGGAGGCAGCAGATGATGACGTTCTGTGCTTTTATTCTTCATTAAGGTGTGGATTTTGGGGAGGCCACTGAAAATCATCTACAAGAAGCGAGGGGGGGATCAGTTGAGAAATTGTTTATTTTGCAATCTAAAATATATGAGTCAAATCGCAAGAACTCAAATAAAAGTGCCAGGAATACTGACATTTGCTTCTAATCCCGGGGCTGTGAAGGCAAAGGCAGGTTGGTCATTGGGATTTACTAGTCCATCTGCATAATCTGCTCAGTGAGCTGCAAGTCAAACAGATGAATAACCTTTATTCATCCTATGACCTTTATTCTCCTATGGAGAGCACCTAAGTTTGTTTTCTGATTGTTACATGAATATATTTGTGCACACTCACAGATATACACATACACAGATGTACCTGCACATACATGAATACACACAGATAGACACACACACCTCCAGAGGACAGAATTATCTGACAACATTGGAGGTGACTGGAGGAATGCATGCAAGCTCCTTTATGTATACTTGACGTTCATCATGACTGTTAAGTCCAGACATACAGCTAACTTTTTATTTGCAAATCTTGTTTGTATTGTTTTGTGATATATATTTTGTCTCAAAGGATTGACTAAAAAAGAAGTCATGCCAAATGTTCACATACATTTTATAAAAGTGTTACTTGGATGGCACTGCAGAATAAAAAGACCTGCAGAGGCTGCAAACATTGATTCTCTATGTATTTTGACTATTAATTAACCTTTTGCTGTAAAACATTAATTCTTTTGAGAAATTTTAGAATTCTCTGTTTACATTCCCAAAGTCTTTGTTCATTTGGACAGACAGGTAGAGAATAATATAAACTGGTTCTTCTCAAAAAGATAGGATTCTTCAGGGTCAATGTTACATATTTTCTTCATTGAGTTATTTTTCTAGAACTTTGATATTTCAGAAGTAAAACTATCACAATTTCTAAAATTATTTATAAGGTACATTTTCTACTGTCAACTGTTGCTGTCATGTCTCTGTTCAGTTTTTTCATATAAGGATTTTTTTAATGGATTTTATATTACACAATGGAGTTTTCATGTGTGTTTACAAAATATTCTAAAGGTCATTCATATTAAAGTGTGTAATAGGATAATTTTATTTTCAATCCCTACTCAATCTCATATTGTCTAGATTTCAAACTTTGTTTGATCAACACTATTCATTGCTTCATTCAATTATAAAATGTACTTCTTGAAATTTGCTTTTATGAGGCTAGATCTTACTATGTAAAGTAGACTTTTCTGTAACTCAGTATATATTCCAGGCTGGTCTTAAACCAATGGCATTCCTGAATAGTTTAGTTTGTCAAGGGCTGATATTAGAAGTTTGATCCACCACCTATGACTGCTTATATTATGTTGTTGCCTCTTGTTGGAGTTATAACATCTGTATGTAAATGAATTTAAATTTCCTAATTTTCTCAAGTTAACATTTAACAGTTGGAACCAATGGATCTAAACTTACAAATTTGTAAAAACAATTCTTTTTAACTTTGTACAAGTTAACACTTTGTGATGTTAAATATAAAATTTGTACTCATCATTCACCAACAAAATTCAAATATGTGTGGCCTGAAATATCTAGATATAGTTCCTATAGGAGCTTTTTATGTATTTGCCTTAAAATTGGGTCAATGTTAGCTTCAGATAGATATCTTCCAAAATTTGTCTAACATATCTGTGAGGGCACTTCAAAAATAGGTTCCCTATTAGCATAAATAATGCAGAATAATAGAAAACATATTTTTAATGTTATAGAATGGCTGATGAAGTAGGTATCAATTTTATGGAAATAAATAATTTTCCTGACATAGATTCATACCTTTCAGCTTAGGCTACACACAGAACTGTTACCTCTCTGCCTCAGTGTACTGAGTACTGGAAATGTAAGTGCACATCACTAACTCAACCCAATATTTAATTTTTATATGCTTTTTGTGATTTATTTTCTTGATAATTCAAATAATATACCATATTGTATGTAAATATAAAAGTAGCCTACATATACCCAAGAATAGGAAGTGGAGGTGTGTCTCTTGAATTACTAATGCCTTTTGCAATTACAAAATGTTACAATCTCATTTGCTCATGCATCTATATGACAAAGATTTTGAGGATAATGAGTTTTATGTCATCCAGAGTTCTACAGCAGCTCAATCCACCCCAGACAGCAAAATGATATCTTTTAAAGTCCAAGTGCTCGAATATACTCAGTAGTGAAGTGTGCATAGCATATGTAAAAGCTTCTTTTGATACCCAGGACAGCAAAAAGAAAATATAATGTATACCACGTACAAATATGTTAATACATGCCCATCCATACACATGCAAAAAACATACATGTACATGCACAGAGAAAACTCTTAATAAAAGTAACTTAAAGTAGTAATGATGGGTACATATTACTGAAGTTTGGATATTGTTGATTTTTTTTTTGAAAGTAAATTTTATTAAATTATAAAAGTTTCCATTTCCGCCCCTTGTTGATTTTTTAAATATAATTCTCTGTGTAATTTATATTCTCTTTAAAAATATGAAGGAAAAATATATTCAGAAGGTATTTTTGAATTTTATGGAAATGAAGAACCAAAAATACTTACTTTGAGTATTTCATTGTGTCTGAAACCAGATCTATTTCGATGCTCAGTGTTTTATAAATGGCAATATGGCAAAATGCCAGAACACTTCCCGCATTGTGTTTTATTTCCTCCTGCCCAGGGGCAAGAATAGTTCCCTATATAGTCAGAACAATATATCAGTGTGAAGTTATATGCTTTAAACTGAACTATTTTAGTTTAAAATTTAAAGCTAAAATTTCAACACCCACCCCAACCCCCAGTTTTTAACTGGGTGAAATTTGTATAGGCATTTGTGTTTGGAGCCATTGATTTCCACAAGGTTCTATCCATGTATCTTGACATTACAGCTCTCTTCACAATTTCCACCGCTGTTCGATGTGGTCCATATTTTATAAGAAATGAACCCCTGTTGTGAGGGTGGTCTTTGGACATGGAACATATTTCTGTGAAACTGGCTTTTGAATCCTACCTGTTGTCCATGGCACCATTAAATCTGTGTGTCTTTTCCCTTTCCACAAAATAGCATATTCCTTCCCATAAGGTATTTATTCTTGGGATTTAGTCATTATTTATCAACCATTAACATGCATTCTCCATGTATCATTTAATTCCTTTGCTATAGAGTTTAAGACTGAGTATCTGCATTGTATTATGCCTGTGCTAATAAATTTTCACAGTTAAGAGTCAGAAAAAAATAGAATTATTTATTTTATCATGCACTTGATCTACTTTATCCACTTTGTTATTTTAAAACCATTGCTTTTCTGAATTTTCTGTAACTTTTATTGTATTCTACCAGGCAAATTTTATAGATCACTGACTAACTAATATTGTAAGCATGGTTCTGGAGCAATAGATGAGAGCTACATTCAGATCCACAGACAGATAGAGAACTTTGAAACCTCAAAGCCCACTTCAGTGACACACTTTTTCCATCAAGGTCATACATACCCCAATAAAGTCACACCTCCTAATTGGTCTAATCCTTCTCAAATATTGTCACTTCCTGATGAGATAATAGGGGTCATTTTTATTCAAACTACCCCTGATATTTACAGTTTGGAGGATTATCAAGTAAATGCTGATTGTGGTGAATAATATTAAACTATTAAAGAAATTTCATCACCTTACATGCTTAGGTATGTGTTTGCAATGGGTTCCATAGACTGGAGACATAGTATTGAAGATACAGATTATCACAGTGGTTTTTGAAGGATCTTTTTGAAAGGATGATCAAGTAGACCAGCAAATTTCAATTGTGGGTGATGACTCCTTTGAGGGTCTAATGCTTGTTTCATTGGGACCACCTAAGATTTATGACAATAGCAAAACTGGAGTTATGAAATAAAGATGAAAATAATTTTGTGGTTTCACAAGATGAGGGACTATAAAAGGGTCACATCATTAGGAAGATTGAAAACCACTGTACTAGAAAAAGCCATGAGTTTCTAAAATGTATTTAATAACGACTCTTAATTTTCAATATAAAAGAAGACAAAGAATTTTCAAGTTAAAAATGACTTGGATTTCCTGGTAAATAGTACAAATACAGAATGGGAGACCTTACTTGTTGAGACATCAGTTGTGTAAAATTTTATCCTCCTATATCTCTTAATGTCTTAATATGAATATACTGCTTTGGTCAATTTTCTGAGACGTTTATGAGGATTAAAGAAATAATTTATATAAATCACATAGAATATTTTTCCAAGTAGTGAACAATTTAAAAATGAGAAGTGTAAAAATATTATTTTGACTAGTTTTAAAATGATCAGAAACTGATTTTAAAAAAAAAAAGCTAGTTTTCTGAAGTCTGCAAATCAAAGGAAAATGCAGTGAGAATTTCACAGTGAAAAGAATGTGCTTGCTATTGAGAGAAAAATGTAATGACATCAGCAGCCAATCAATTTTCGGTGTGGTGACCTTGACAGAAATGGTCACAGGAAAAGCAGACTAAGAAATGACAAGATGGAAGCCTCTTGTGACCCTGAAAAACAAGGCAGGAATTGGTTTTAGAAAAAGAGCCAAAATAGCCAGTGACAGTTTATGACTCCCCAATGTGAGCTTGTGGGAAACTGAGGGCCAGGCACCACAGCAGTCGGTGATGAGCCTCCTCATTTCTTATGGATTTGTAATTGTTTAGAAGCAATTACAAAGATTATTTTTCCAACTCCTTAGAAGGAAAAATAATTGAATTTTCAGCTGATATTTGAGAAATTGTGACTAAGGTTTTAAAAGTAAGATAAGGCTCTGTTTCATGTTTTTTAAAAAAGTAGAAATTATTCCCCTGTATTTCCAGGCCTGGTTAAGGCCTGACTATTAGTTTCCATAGCCTTGCAGTAGGAAGTCTGCAGCCTGGACTGTGGAGGTCTGCCCATAAGGAGGGCAGAGCTTCTTACTGCAGACCAGGGCACTCTAGAGAAGAGCCAAGAAGAGTCCAAAGGAGTTTCAGAGTGATTCCAAACAAACCTCAGATTTCCGGCATGACATTGTGCAGGTGAACTCTAGCAATCTGTGGTGTCCACACTTCAGTCAGATCATTGCATGCTACTGGTGCCTCTTGGAGTACTTTCAAAACATTAAGTGTGATGTATGCGTGTTGTTTGGAACGGCAAAACCCAAGACAGCCTGCCACATCAGTATCTTTCCTCTACAACCCCAGGAACAGTCTGTAACTTGTTCTAATTTTGGTTATGCTCTTATGCTGTCCAGAATAGATACAACATAAGTTTACAACTTATAATAAGTTTACAGTAAGCTTACAAATGTTTACAACATTTACCTGCCCAATCTTAAACTCAAGATGGTGTACCCTGAGAAAATGGTGACCCTGCTTACGAAGTAGATATCAGTGTAAGAATAATAGATATCTTTAATATACTACTTGTTTTCAAAGGATAAAAGATAGAATTTTGAAAGTTTTCATATTAATTTCTTCATCTCTCCCCTCTCTAACCAAATCTAATCACTTAAGCTCATTTTGAGCTGTTTCAAACCACATGCAGCCACCTCCACAGGAACACATTGACCTCCTCCCTTCTTGCCATATATTACCTCATTATCTCTGAACCCAACACCAGTTCACACTCCCAGCGAACTCACCAGCTATGCTGGCTAAGGAATCAGGTCGGTTAGCCACAGGTACTCAAGTCTCTCTCCTTCTCTCCAAACCCAGTGCCCCATTTTAACCCCCAGCTCCATAGCAGACCACCTGCTGCGACCTCCCATTCTTCCCCACCCCCATCTTCAGTGTCTCTTCCTCTCATTTGATAAGATAGACTGACAAGCAAGCACTTGGAAAGACAGACGTGTTTAACCTGCTGTTAAAGTATTTACAAGTACAGAAGTATTACATTAGCCCAATAATACATAAAAATTATCTTTATGTGTTAGAATTTCTTTTAAAAAAATGTTTTAAATGTGTGAGTGATTTACCTGTCTGCATGTACGGGCATCATGTATAATGGTACCTGCACAAGCCAGAAGAGCTCATCAGAACTTCAGTTACAGATGGTTGTGTGCCTGCCATGAGAGTACTTGGAACTGATCAGAAAGAGGAGAAAGTGCTCTTTACTGTTGAGCTGAATGTCTAGCCATATACAATAATTTAAATGTAAAAATTCATATCACATCTGTATTCATATATAGGTTGAGTGTGCTTCTGCTATTTCTTTTGATGTGGTAACATTTTCTTGGATTTTATTATAATGTGTGTCAGAATAAAGACATAAAACCAATGCAACTATTTGTATAATTGTTATTTATCTATTCAACTTTTTATTGTATACAAATGTACTTTTTTTTAGATATCTACGATTTTAATAATCCAAAGTTTCATAAGTTTATAACAATTATGTTTTATTTCTTTCCTGCCTATATAATTGAACAAAAGGATAAAGTTGCATCAAACTACTTTTAATATAATACTTGACTTCACACTATCTGTGCAGTTCTAATGAAAGAATGATTCTTATGCTTGACCAACCACATTAGTTTAAAGAGAAAATATCTTCATATTATAATCATGCAGAAAAAGTTTACTTCTCCTTTTTCATACCAAGATAGTAGTAGAAAGGGTCACTTGATTAAAGCATGAGTGGTGTGGGAGAATTGTCTGTATTCTGTCAATCATATTTTAATAAAACACTGATTGGCCAGGCAGGAAGTATAGGCGGGAAAGCCAGACAGGAAGTAGGGGTGGAGCAAAGAGACTGGGAGTATTCTGGGAAAACAGGAAGCTCCCTCCGCCATTCCTGCACAGACCATCGAAGAGGCAACATGTAAGCTGTCACACTGAGAAAGGTACTGAGCCCGTGTGGCTAACATAGATCAGAATAATGAGTTAAGATAAGTCATAAGAACTAATAAGTAACCTGACCTAATGGGCCAATCAGTTTATAACCTTATGGAGTCTTGTGTATGATTTTCCTTGGGAGTTTCCGGTTGTGGGGTACTGGGCAGGAACAGAAACCCCAACAAGCCAGCCCTCACGTTACATATGGTGCCCAGACATGGATAACTGAATCCACAGAAAGCCTGAGAAAGCTTGGAAAAGAATAGAGTAAAGCATGGCTTCTTGGTGGCAGCAATATCTCAGGTCTGCTCTGCTTGCTAGAGGCAAGCAAGTGCTCTCATCTAAGAGAGGCTTCTTGACTCAGCTTTAGCTGCAATATCCTGCAGCTCTTTTAAGAGGTCCTGCCATGAAATACTTAAATGGTGTTGATGAAAAACTGAACGCATGCTTTTTGGTTTTCAGCCGTAGCAGGAGAAAAGCCGCGCTGTTTTAAAATGCCGTCTTTCTGGTCTGCCCTACCAGGGCAAACTCTGACTCTTTCAGGCAGGCAGTCCGACTGAGTGTGGTCTGTGAGCATAATGCTGCAGCTTGCTTGCTGGCAAGGACCTTGAAACGCCATAGAGTTGTGGCAGTGAACACAGCTCTGGCTGGTGTCTCAGCCATGAGGCTGGAAAGCTAAGGAATAGGCTGGATCTATCTGTCAAAGCTACGGCTTTAGTCCTACCCATTGAATACTCATGTGGTCAGAAAAAAAGATATACAGTAAAGAGAGATTCAAAGGAAGAAAACCTCTAGATGCTTTACAGTGTGTTAAAAATATATGTAGGCTAAAGGTTAAAGTCATTAAAATAAAAAAGAAAGAAAAGGAGAAATAGGGTATGGTGGTACACACCTTTAATTAATCCCAATGCCTGGGAGGCAGAGGTATGTTGACCTCTGTGACTTCAAGGGGCACAGGTAGATTGACCTCTGTGACTTTAAGGTATGGTAGCACACACCTTTAAACCCAATGCCTAGGAGGCAGAGACAGACAGATCTCTGAGTTCAAAGTGTGGTAGCATACACCTTTGAGCCCAGCACTGGGGAAGCAGGGACAGAGGGATCTCTGTGAGGTCAAGGACATCCTGGTCTACAGAGTTATTCCAGGACAAAGATATATACAGAGAACCTGTCTCAAAAAGCCAACAGTTAAAAGTAAAGATAAAAGAAATAGAGGTTAAAGTAAAGCCACATAAAGATGGAAAATAAACAGAGAATCTTGATACTGTATGCTATTATGCTCTTTTTGAATTGTTTGAATGCTGAGGAAGGAGCAACAGCTGCTAAAAGACTTTTGTTTATAAATGCTGATGAACTAACCCAAGATAGGTATTTTGAAAATACCTTGGCTTCAAAACTGAAGTCAAAAGATCTGTTACTTTGGAGAAGAGATTTTGCTTTTGTTTCCACAGAAAATGAGAGGCTGTGGATTTATTCTGAGTTAAGAAAAGTCAGGTTCGAAAAAGGAAGACCACCTGAGAAATCTCTGATAGGAACAGATGGCCCAGATGACAGAGTTCTACATTCAGAAAAAATTCAAGACTGCTGCCTGAGATGATCAAGACTCACAGGATACTCCAGTCAGGACTTGATTATAACTCTAAATTTTCTTTAGATCGCTATAAGATTATCAGCTCCCCCAACCAGCAGGAAGTAGCCTGAAATACTACACCCACTTTCCCAACAAATGGACTATGGGTATTTTCCTTTGTTTAAAAAAAAAAGAGGGAAATGGTGTGGGAGAATTGTCTGTATTCTGTCAATCATATTTTAATAAATTTAATTTAATAAAACGCTGATTGGCCAGGCAGGCAGTATAGGTGGGAAAGCCAGGAAGTAGGGGTGGAGCAAAGAGACTGGGAATACTCTGGGAAAACAGGAAGCTCCCTCTGCCATTCCTGCACAGACCACCGAAGAGGCAACATGTAAGCTGTCACACTGAGAAAGGTACTGAGCCCGTGTGGCTAGCATAGATCAGAATAATGGGTTAAGATAAGTCATAGTAACTAATAAGTAGCCTGACCTAATGGGCCAATCAGTTTATAACCTTATGGAGTCTTGTGTATGATTTTCCTTGGGAGTTGCTGGTTGTGGGGTACTGGGCAGGAACAGAAACCCCAACAAGCCGGCCCTCATGTTACACATGAGAAATGTAAGCCTATGACTTTTTCTACTGAAAATACAAATCAAGAATCATGATCATGATATTATAGTAACATTATAGCAACATAGTAAATGTTAATGTGATTATATTAATACTCATAGGTTGATATAATCCGTATATTTAATGTTCTAATCAGTCATAATATTACTCATATTGAAACAGATAACATTCAAGTTTGTTAGTCTTAATGTTTTAAGAAACCTAAAGTATTTATGTATTATAATGTTTAATTTGCTTTGAAAAGGAACAAAGAAATAGAGAGGAAGGAGTGAATGAAAAGGAAGAAAGAAGGATGTAAATGAGAGAGGATAAACATGTAACATATAAGTGGATCTGAAGAAAAGTAGTTAGAGCTACAGCTGGCCAGGTTTTATGGAATCATTTGGTTTAACAGGCAGGATGCTTGATCCCTCATGAAAGGTGAGACCTGTAACAGGATTAAGTACAGACCTAAATTTCATTTCTAAATCTCATGTGTGTCCTACTAGCAGTTTTTAATTTCAGAGTTAATTGAAAAAATTAAAGTACATTTTATAGTAAATTCAAGAGCCTCCTGATAGGATGCATGATACCTGGTATGAAAAAAAAAACACAAAATATATTAGACACATATTTATGCCACACTGAAATCCCCCTGAAGTTTCAGGTTGGTATGAAAAAGAATACTGATACCCTCACCATATTGCAGGGCAGAGAATCAAGCATTAAGAAATGATGCAGAAATTTATGCAATTTTACTTCATAAAATGTATTTTTTTAGTATTCTGAAATTTTATTAAAAACCTGATACTGTCTTAAGCAACAAATAATATAGAGAAGCATTTTTCTTAAAGCATTGAGCTATAATTAGGTATGGTAGTTTTGAAAGTACCATAAAATCACCTCACGATGCTCCTGTCACTTATTGTGCTTGGTTGGAAGTATTACTGGACTATGTAGTTTTTCCTTTAAAATGATGGGTAGGTGTCTAGTCCTAGGGATAATACGGAACTTGGACACAGTTGCAATGTTATAGGATCTTCATAGTACCCAGGGTGCTTCAAAACACCTGTCTCAAACAATACTGTCTTACACACCTGAATAGCTGGAACCACAAGTGTAGTAATGTGCCTAACTATAGAATACAGTTACTATAGTATAGTATAGTATAGTATAGTATAGTATAGTATAGTATACTATAGAATATAGAGTACTATAGAATAGTACTCTATGGCAACATCAATTGAGGACAGGGCTTAAAGTTCAGAAAATGATACTCAAAACTGAGGCAAAATTTTAAATTGAAGAAGAGGGAATTTTTATAACATAGTATTTCTTTTTATTTATTAAAAATTTTCACCTCTTCCCCTCCTCCCTTTTCCCTCCCCTTCCCCATCCCCCTTCCCCCCTCTCCCTCCCTCTCTACTCTTAAGAGCAGTCAGGGTTCCCTGCCCCATGGGAAGTCCAAGGTCCTCCCCCATCCATCCAGGTCTATAAAGGTGAGCATCCAAACAAACCAGACTCCCACAAAGTTAGTCCATGCAGTAGAATTAAATCCCAATGCCATTGTCCTTGACTTCTCAATCAGCCTTCATTGCCAGCCACATTCAAAGTGTCCATTTTGATCACATGATCCATCAGTCCCAGTCCAGCGGGCCTTGGTGAGCTCCCATTAGATCAGTCCCACTGTCTCAGTGGGTGGACGAACCCCTCATGATCCTGATTTCCTTGCTCACGTTCTCCCTCCTTCTGCTCCTCATTTGGACCTTGGGAGCCAAGTCCGGTGCTCTAATGTGGGACTCTGTCTCTATCTCCATCCGTCGCCAGATGAAGGTTCTATGGTGATATGCAAAATATTCATCAGTATGGCTATGGGACAAGGCCAGTTCAGGTACACTCTCCTCTGCTGCCCAGGGAACAATCTGGGGATCTCTCCCTGAACCTGGGAACCCCTCTAGAATCAAGTCTCTTGCAAACCCTAAAATGGCTCCCTTAGTTGAGATATTTACTCCCTGCTCCCATATCCATCCTTCCTCCATCCCACCCATCCCATTCCCCCAACCTATCCCGAATCCTCCCCTTCTCCCTTCTCTCTACCTATCTCCCCTTATATCCACCCCCACCCCCACCCCCATACACCCAAATTTCCAAGGAAATCTTGTCTACTTCCAATATCCAAGAGGATAACTATATGATTTTCTTCAGGTTCACTTTCTTATTTAGCTTCTCTAGGATCACGAATTATAGGTTCAAAAACCTTTAATTATGGCTAGAATCCACTTATGAGTGAGTACATACCATATTCCTCTTTTTGGATCTGGGTTACCACACTCAGTAAAGCGTTTTCTATTTCCATTCATTTGCATGCAAAATTCAATATGTCATTGTTTTTTACTGCTGAGTAAAACTCTAATGTGTATATTCTTATGGATACATGAGAGAATTTTACTTATAAAGGCCATGAAACATTGAGAGATGCAAAAGGGCTTTGACAGAAATTGAGTTGAATAAACATCTAACTACCTAAAACTGCGGGAAATGACTGTGCGTTTTGAAGTACTACATCTTTAGCATAGAGTTTGCAAAGGTGTTAGGAGCTACACAGAAAAAAGATAGAAAGTGGAACACTGTGTACTAATGCTGGGTTTCTAAGGTTCAGAACCTTATTTAGAAAATTAACATTTAGAAATATTTATAAAATTATTATTTAGAAAATTTAGAAAGTTAATAATTTAGGTATCTCTTAAATTACATGATTTGTATAAATTTTGCTATATGAAAATATGGTTGTACAAATTTGATGATGTGTTACAAGTAGTCAAGTTTCTAATTTTATTAAATGAGATTTAAGAACACTGAGAACAATATAGCACATGTGGAATTTCTTGATTGTTTGATTAATTAACATGTAGAGAAAATTAGCTTATGTTAAGATATTTTTCCTTTCTGAATGTGTCTATCATCATGTTTAAAAATGAAAATTTCACACATCCAATCAGGAGAAACACAGTTTCAATTGCTTTAGGGTTCAACTTTGAATTTCACTGTGGCCAGAAGAATTCCATGACCTTTAAATTTGATGAAAATAAAAAAAAAATTTATTAATCTAGTTATTTTGTTTTGAATTTCTCCCAAAGTAAATAACTCTGGACCACATTTCTGTAGAAATGACAGGAGCAGATCATATGGAATTATTATTGTTATTATTATGAACCTCATACCTGAAAAATTGAATCTATACTTGGTAGTACACACAATAGTACATACCTAATCTTAATTCTCATTACAAAAATACCTCTCTTTTACCACTTTGAAATTGTGCCTATTATAACAATTTAATTATAGGTGATATCTGTAATAAGTATTAGCTTATATTTTGAAAATCTGTTATTTGATATACAAGTTTACTTTGACTTCCTAGCAATGTTGGTTATGTGTTATCTTATGCTCCATTACTGTTACTAAGGACAACACCCTCTACCCCAGGGTGTTAACTGAAACTGAAAAAGTATAACTATACAATATTTATATAAATTGTAATGCCATGATGAACTAAATAATCATTTTTATATGGCAAAATCCAGTAGAGAAGTAATTTTTAGAACTCAAGAAATAAATTTTGTTTTGTTTTTTTGCCAGATCTTTTGTAAAGAACTGATAGTATTGTAGCTTACCTTTGAGTGGTCATGTTGGGCTTGTACATTATTTTTCTGAGTCTAACAATGAAAATGATTAAGTGAAACTTGCTATAAGCATATACTCTGTGGGACTATAGTAATTATATTTATTGAAGTTTGTTATGTATTACTTCTCTCAGATTAACATTGCTAGTAAATGGATCTGCAATAATAATTACAAGATACTCGATGAGTTCCCTGACTTATAGAAATCCAGAATCTGAAGTTTTATGAAAAGTTCAGTTTTATGATTATTCTAATTTAGGACATTTTAGAAATGTCACAAAGAGGATTTTGTACTTATGGTTTACAAAAGTGAAAGAAAAAGATTAAGAGATCAATGCAAAATTTGTAACTCTCATAAGTTAAAGATCTATGTAAGAAGTATTGTCATGAATAGTTAAATCAGCAACCCTCTAATAAACAACTCATAGGTGCACAAAATTATGAGAGCGATAATGATGGAAAGATGGATGTGTGTATATGATTCCTTGGCTGAATATAGAGGAATCTACCTCTCTCTCCTGTCTCCAACCCAAAAATATTTCATTAAAATTTGTGTAGTTTCAATCAGTAATCTAGAATGATATAATGTTAAGACGAAATATGAATCCTCTATGCTTCATGATTGTGTGCTCTGGGAAATAGACTTAGGATAGTTTTTCAGTGAATGATATGCAGGTGTTTGTGATGGTGAGTCTGACTTGTAGATGTTTATGAACAGAGATAGCAGTGAGTTGTAGTAGTGTAGATTCAAAGATGGCTACAGCATGGATGACAAGTATTGCTTGATGGATAAAGAAAAGGAGAAAGAGATGCCAGAGAAATTGTAGCTGGTGTGATTATGCAGATAATTCAGTGAGTAACTGGACAGGAAATTTTGATGATCTGCACATTCCTTTCCTTCAATGCTGGGTCGTTAATGGCCTTGATCATTGCATTCCACTTAGAAATGAAGATTTATTAAAATCTATAAAGATGGTTTTAAAATGCTTGGTTTTAAATCACCCACTGGAAGAGAAACTTCTGGAGCAGCAAATGTCTTAGGTTGTAATTTTGTAATGTAGGAAACAAGAATAATGATTTCTATTTGATTTAATATCTCAAAGAGATTATTTTCAAGTCTGGAAGAAAAGGGAGACAGTGAAACATAACCTATTTTATCTTTGACTGTAAAACATTGCTTTATAAAAAGTATAGGGAAAATTACAAGGTTGGCATCTCCGATTAAGATGTATTACTCTTAAAAATAATTATTTTGTGTATTTTCTGAGAGCTAACCCCACATAAAATAAATCAAATATTTCTTAACTTAAATGTACTCCACCACTTAAAAGTAATAGATTTTAAGAACTTGAGCACATGACTTCCTTACCTGAAATAAGTATGAAGCTTCAAGGCATGAATAAATTAGAAAATTGGACTATACTGTTAATAAATACCACCTGCCCCCTACTTAAAGAGCTGAAGGATTCTCCTAAGTTCCTACTGTTCTTATCTCCATAGTCTGCTTCACACTCACTGCTTGCCTTCATCTCTAAAGCATGTTTTCTTAACAACATGAATTATATAATATACACCGTGTTCATGCGAGAATCTGCTCAATTAGCATTTGATTCACTATTTCTCGGGTACTTTTATCATTTCAGTCATTTCAGTATAATGATGACCTCAGAGATTTTTATCTCAAGAGCAGTGGTTCTCAACATTCCTAATGATTCCACCCTTCAATTCATTTCCTCATATTGTGGTGACCCCCCCAAGTGTAAAATTGTTTTCATCGTTATTTAATAATTGTAATTTTTTACTGTTCTGAATTGCAATGTATATATGTGGTATGCAGGAGATATGATGTAAGACCCCTGTGAAAGGGTCCTTCAACCTCCAAAGGGGTCACAACCCACAGCTGGAGTACTGCTACTCTAGAAGGACCATAAACTATAGCAAACGTTACTCTCATATTTTAAAATGAACCTTAGTCTACTTTTGAAAATAAAGTGGCTTAAAGAATAAATCTCAAAAGTTTGGAAAAAAATTTGATATGGCTGGACACATTAATGTCTTCATATCAGTGTTATAATGAAGTGTATAATCAGTACAAATTTGACATTGAAGAATTCAAAACACTCTCAATGCTCAATTAGGAAAATAAGACAGATGTAAAATTACAAAAAAAAATGAAAAGAATTTTGCAACAATTAGATTTTGCAAGGACAACATGTTTGACAACAGTCCGAAGCATATTATTTTGAGTTATCTGTGGACTGTGTTGAGAATTGGAAACCATGAACAGCTGAAAGAGTTGTTCTAGGTCAAGTATCTATAGAATCACAAATGAGAAACAATGAAATATGACACAAACATTTTATTCGTTGTTCATTTTATCAAAATTTTATATGCTCATTGCATGACTCTTATTCAATCATATAAAATTATCTATAGACCTAGATTTTAACCTATCTGCTTCAATTATTTACAATTAACGTAGTCCTATCACAAATGCTATGTGTAGAAAAATTAAACTTCGTGTAAGCCTTCTATGAGGTTCCAACACAAAGCTTAGTAAATGCTTGAATCATCACATAAATAATGATATTAATTTTCATTTGAAACATATTTCATACTTATAATTTAACATTATCATTATTAATCAAATAACTATATGCTTCAATGAAATCAATACTGTCAGTTGTTTTGAATATCCTGTACTTGGTTTGATATCAGCTTTTGTTTGTGGTTAGAATTCTTTATTATGGTGATTTTATGGAATGTAACCAAGGTTTATGAGAACCAATACTGTTTTTGTAAATATCAAAAGTAATGTACATGGTGTGATTGAAGCCTAGCTTGGAAAAAACATTATTTATCTGAATTAATTGGGACAGAAGTCTTGTATTGCAGCTGTGTACTGCACACTGCATTGAGAGAGATTCACTTGGAATGGCCCTTAAAGCTTTTATTGTATATTGTACAACTATTCTAATATGGTGATATTTGAAAGACATTTTAAGTAAGAAGTGATATCAAAAAGATATTGTTTCTGTTTAGATTGATGCTGAAAGACTCACAACAGGCATTTCTGTTCGCCAGTTAGCATTGTTCACACACAGGGAACACAACTCACATTCATTTTTTTGGCATCATCCAATTAGATATTTCTGCTTTGTGTTAACAGATTTTCATCAAATGTACCCCTTATTCTCCTCTAGGCTTACAACAACACTGATGTGGTATCAATACAGGGAAACAACTTCTCTTTATGAAATCTTGAGTGTATTCATTTAACCCCTATTAATACACATATCATTTAATAAAGGAAAGTGTTGTATTTTCCTGTCTCTTATTACTGTAATATTTCTATACCTAGTTGTTACATACATCTTGAACTTGAAAAGAACAAACTGCAGAACCTTCATTAAAAAGAAGGTTTTGTGTTATATGTACACTCGATATTGGTTGAGTAGCTGCTTATTTTTTTCTTTTACATATCTCAACAAATGCTATTCAGTTGAAGTTGCATGAAGCATACAAAAATGTGAAACTAATTAGTCAGAAAGTTCTTATGGTCAATCTGTAATGATTGGCTCTTCTCTCAAAACTTAAGTTTTATTTGAAGTTTCTATATTGTTGGATGTGTGCTTTGTGTTATTTACTCACTTCTTGATGGTTTTGTTATTGTTTGGATCTTTCCAGATGCTCCACTAATTGGTCAGGTACACAGTGTGAGAGACCAGCCCCAAAGAGCAGCAAGTCTGAGCACATCAGCACAAGTAAGTGGTACAGAATAATATTTTTTGTATAGAAACTATAGAAGTCATTTCATCTTCTTTTGTGTAGTCATTGAGTTATGTGAGACTATAAGGGATAAAATTGAGAATCTCATGTAATTAGAGAAAAGTGTAGTCTTGACACCTCCGTGGTACTGTTGGAAATGAAATCTTATTGGTAAGACTATAAAGAAGTAAATTATGAGCCAAATTTTGTAAGAGGTACAATCTCTTTAAAGCTGGATATGTGTATATGTATTATGTACATATATTAGTATGTAGTATTATATATGTATCATCTGTTGTTTATAACACTGAAGTTTCATGGCAGATCTATCTCAAACAACATTGTGTGTTATTCTCTGTTCTGTGACAAGTTGTAAAAATTTTTAAAATAAGTCATAAAAGTGTCCCTTTTCACATATATTACCACTATTTCAACCTTGAATCAGAAGACTGGAAAGTCTCTAATGGGACACAAGAGAGACTATAGATAGAGAAAAAGGAAAATTATATTACTTATTACCATCCTTAAATTTAGTGATTCACTTCAGGATATATGAACATAATCATACTATTTCCATGTATTACAATGGGGCAAAGATAACATGTAGACTGAGATTACATGATTTTGTTGATTAGTAATAGGCTCTGAAGCTTTTTTTCCTACTTATTCCTTACACCTGGTTCCAAATAGTTCCTCTGTTCTCAAATCAAGAGTTTGCAAATTTTTCAACATGTGGAAGTTACTTTGAGTTAATAACTATGGATATTTTGGAAAAGTGGTGTATACTTCTGAAATATTGGTTTTCAACCTTCCTAATGCTACAGCCCTTTAATACAGGTCCTCCTGTTTTGGTGACCCACAACCACAGAATTATTTTTGCTATAACTGCATAAGCGTAATTTCATTAGTGTTATGAGTCATAGTGTAAATATTTTTAGAGACAGAGGTTTGATAAAGGGGTTACAACCCACAGGTTGAGAACCACTGTTCTAAAAGACTGTCCTGGTGACAAATATTCTAATCTGAATAGATATGTTGTGTGTTCTTTGCTCACAGAGGTTTTTGATTTTCTTTTTTGTATTTTTGTTGTGAATATAAGATCATAATGGTAAGAAGGCCTAGAGTGCTAGAATTTGGGAAATAGTTTACAAATGATTATGTATGGCAGAGATATTCAGACTAATTTTATACATTAAAGAGAGACACATAAAATGAATATTTATTCTTTTAACCATGAGTAAAACTCAAAACAGTTTTATTGTAAATTTCTGAAGGTACAATAATATAATAATGTCGTTATGAAGTATTTAAACATATTGCTAACCATTAAGAACACATAAAAATGATAACATGCAGTTGAAATTACAAGCATGCAGCAAACAATGATGTAGAATCAGCGTTTGTACAGTAAGGGGCTTTCATCCTTCCTTTAGGAAAATCTCTGTAGGATCTAGTTCAGAGAAGGTATAGAGTATTTGAGGGAAAAAGTAATTTTAAAGATTAATGAAGTTATCTGAAAGGGAATAATGATCCAGAGTATGACGTCTATCAAATTTTCTAAATTTTTCATAAAGACTATACTCAGAGAAAATTTGGATTATAGAAAATGGCTTAGAGAGGATTTTCCAGGTGTTTTCACTGAGAGCGACCTACATGTTTGCATGGGCTATAGCCTACTTTGGAAAACAGTACACCTAATTACCTAAAACAGACCTGAACCAGTACATCAGGTGTGAGGAGTGCTGACCTGGCTTCGGAGACTTTTCCTTCTTCCCTTCACTGAAAGTCCTAAAATTAATAGAAATACCAGTGGTAATGGAAGGAACCTTAGCTATTCAGACATTACGTTATCACAAAACAACTACCTTCCCTTTATTAGAACATGACTGAACTTGGTTCTGTGTGCCTCATATCAGATACTCAGGGCAGCAGGGTAGGAAGACAGTAAACAGAGGCTGCTTGTCATTCCTGCTGCCCAAGTCCCAACACACAGAAACTTTATTAATTACAACCCTGTTTGTCCATTCACTTAGGTGTATTGCCATCTAGCTCCTATATCTTAAACTAACCCCTTTCCATTATTTTGAATTTTGCCACAAGACTTGTGTTTTACTGGCAAGGTTCTGGTGGGCTCCAGTGGCTGTCTTTCTCCTTAGGTAGCTACATGGAATCTCTCTGACTCTGCCTACAGTCTCTCTATATATCAGATTTCCTGGTTGGCTATATTGTGCCCTGCTATAAGCCCAAAAAAGATTCTTTATTAACCAATGTCAATAAGATATATTCACAAAATACAGAGAGTAATCCCACACCAGAAGATCTCTCAACAACTTTTTATTTTTAATTAGAAATTTACTACACTTATTCTTTCTGGAGGAATAGAAAAACAAACATGCAAAAAAAGAATTGTCTAGTACACAGTCAAAATTCTTACTTCATGGATATAAATACTGAGGTTGCTACAAGACTGCCATGGTTTTAAGCCATGCTCAGACTGAGACAGTGGTTATGTAGGTTATTCAACAATGTTGTCCCAGGCCACAAGCCAAAAACCGGGCTCAAAGAATAACGTTCCCTTTGAAGAAATCAGCATTAAAGGCATATACAGTGTCCTGAACTTGTATTTTCTCATAGAAAGCTATATCAAGTTTAGTTATTTTACCAAGTCAATATACTTATGTTTTATATTATGAAATATACAACAGTGATCTTGTGTTTGCGGTCACTTATTTCTATTGAAATACTATGCACAAGTTTTAACCAAAGAGTGCTTATTGTTAGATATTTCTACATAAAGAACATCAATAGCCAAAAGAACAACAACAACAAAAAAAAGGCAGTCAAAACAAAAAACTTATGTCAGTTTTTCTTCAGAAGAAAACAGCTTTGCTAAAGTATGGGTGTTGCTCTTACCCTCTCAGGGAAAATCCAATGATTTTTAGGGTTTGTTGAGAACTCCTCAAGTATAAGCAGAAGTCATCTGTACACAAAGAAGACTATTATTACACATTATGCTTCTAAATAAAACAGTTAAAAATCACAAAGTATTATCTGCATATGCATTGGTGTGATAAGGCACAATGACGACAGTCACTTAAGGATGAAAGTATTTATTTGAACTATGAATAGAGAGGGTTGAAGTGCCTGATGATAGAGTGGAAGAAGCCAGTGGAGGACATGGTAGCTGGAGCAGGAAGCTAAGGCCTCAGAACTTGAACTAAAAACACAAAACATAGAGGGAAGTTGAAATGATATTTGACTTTGAAACCACAAAGTCATCCTTGTGACACACTTCCTCCAGCCAGGGCACATATACCAAACCTATGCAAGATGCCACCAACTAGAGATCAAGTGTTCAAACATCTGAGCCTCATTCAGGCTGTTCTCATTGAAATCACCGAATTCGGCAGCGTAAAACTTGACCAGGTTAGGAACATGGTGCCTTCCTTTTACAGCTCATGCCTCTCCATGGAGATTTGCTCTCTAATCCATGCATAGCTTTCACATTCATCTCCAAGTAGCACTACAGGAATCTTCCGGGTCTTGATGCTTCAAGTGCCAAGACAACAGCTTGAGTAATTATGCAGAACTTTGATTCTGGTACTTTGTGCTCAGATTCTGCTTGGAAAGCTACCCTGTCTGTTTCAAACTCAGAATAAGAGAAGTCGTTTCATATTCCTATTTTAAATTCACATAAAAATTTAGAGAAAGTGTTGCTCAAATTTTGAGTTGTGCTATTTGTAGTGTGTGGTAAATTAAGATAAAATATACTCAGCATTTTGTGAGGGCGATATTGGAAAGTTGGTGTCTTGACTGTAGCAAGAGGCACATCATTTTTAGCTCTTCTCTGAATCATCCTTATTTATTTCATGCCATCTGTTCTAATTTAGCACACAAAATATCTGATTACAGATACTAAGACTCTGAAATATGCAAATATTACTGATATGATGATGTCGTCCTACCAGTTCCCCCAAAGCCATGATTTACAAAACCAATGTTGAATCTCAATCACTGTAGTGATTGGGGCAGAGTAAGATGGGTGGTTCTGTGTGAATATGAGAAGAATAAGCTCTACTAAGATACACAAGACTTAAAACAATATGTGAGCAAATAAATGTATAAACAATTAAGAGATTTGGTGATTTCTCTGTGGAAATGGAACCAAACTAGAGCCTGACAGAAATTGACTGAGGTCACAGTGTTTTTGATTTAAAAATTTTTTTTTCTTTTTTTTTTTGAAAGTAATTTTATTAAATTATAAAAAGCCGGGCGGTGGTGGCGCACGCCTTTAATCCCAGCACTCGGGAGGCAGAGGCGGGAGGATCTTTGTGAGTTCGAGGCCAGCCTGGTCTACAAGAGCTAGCTCCAGGACAGGCACCAAAGCTACAGAGAAACCCTGTCTCGAAAAACCAAAAAAAAAAAAAAAAAAAAAGTTTCCATTTACGCCCCTCCTCCCAACGCCCTCCCACTCCCCCCCCCTCTCCTCCTCCCTCTTTGTCCCCAAGGGCAGTCAGGGTCTCCTGCCCTGTGGGAAGTCCAAGTTCCTCCCCCCTCTCTCCAGGTCCAGGAAGGTGAGCATCCAAACAGACTGGATCCCAAAAATCCAGTATATGCAGAGGAAACCAGTCCCAGTGTCATTGTCAATGGCTTCTCAGAAAGACTGCAGGCCAGCCACATTCAGAAAATCCGGCCACATTCAGAGAATCTGGTTGGATCACATGCTCGTTCAGTCACGGTCCATCTGGCCTTGGTAAACTCTCATTAGATCCGACCCCTTGTATCAGTGGGTGATAGTATCCCTCGAAGTCCTTCATCATTTTCTTCCTCCTTCTGCTCCTCATTTGGATCTTGGGGGGCTCAGTTCGGTGCTCCAACACGGGCCTCCATCTGTATCGCCATCCAATGCCAGATGAAGGATCTGGGACTCTTGACTATTTCCTACCTCCTGGCGGATAGCTAAATAATCTTCATCAGGTTCATCTTCTTATTTAGCTTCTCTAGGATCACGAATAATAGGCTCAAAGACCTTAAATTATGGTTAGAATCCACTTATGAGTGAATACATACCGTGTTCCTCTTTTTGGGTCTGGCTTACCTCACTCAGTAAAGCGTTTTCTATGTCCATCCATTTGCATGCAAAATTCAAGATGTCATTATTTTTTACCGCTGAGTAAAACTCTAATGTGTATATGTTCCACACCTTTTTTAACCATTCTTCTATTGAGGGACACCTAGGCTGTTTCCAGGTTCTGGCTATTACAAATAGTGCTGCTATGAACATAGTTGAACAAACACTTTTGTAGTATGTTTGGGAATCTCTAGGGTATATACCCAAGAGAGGAATTGCTGGGTCCTGAGGGAGGTTGACTCCCAGTTTCCTGAGAAACCGCCACACTGATTTCCAAAGTGGCTGCACAAGTTTGCATTCCCACCAACAATGGATGAGTGTTCCCCTCATTCCACATCCTCTCCAGCATAGGCTATCAGGAGCAGAGACTCATAAGCATGAGGTACAATAGCGCAGGGAGTAGAAAGATGTCCAAAGGAATGGATGTAGTTGATGGTAGTAGCAACAGGACAAGGGGAGGGAACAGAGTGAAAGTGGTCTGCGATGAATGGCATATTCCTGCAGAAAGTTCATGGTTAGCTTGTCTGAGCTGGAATGTAATATTTAATACTTTCTTTATAGTTTTAACAGCAATTCACAATATCTTTGGAGAGGGCATCCTAATCTTTTTATAAGAAGACATTTTATCTCTACAGCCATGTACTAAAATGTAGACTATCTTTTAACATGCAAAAATGGTCTAATTTATGCTATCATTTTAATTATTTACTTTTAGTATAACTACAGTCAGTGAGAGAAAAATGTTATTTTTTTTAGGCATCATAACGTGTCCCAGTAATGCCAGGAGTCTGGGTGCAGAGTCAGGAGAATTGTTAGAAAATTGAAAATCACCTGGACTATATAGTATGCTTGAGGCCATTCTAAAGTGCAAAGTGAGATAATGTATTGGTTATAAATGGATAAATAAACTCTTCTCCTTACCTTTATGATCCTAACTTTTTCACATTAGGCCCCTCTCTTGAGTCAACTCTAACTTCCTTTTGTGACACTCTGTTTTCATTTTTTCTTGATAACTCTCTAGCTGCTCCTTTTCACTAGGTGTGTTCTCTCCTGCAGTGCCCTTTTCTCTGGATTTAGTATCTTTGACAAGTCCTCTTTTCCTGACTTCAGTTATCAATCCTGTACTAATTTGACACTCCTAGTTTCTTTCTGTCTTCTTCTGAGTCTGAGGCTTACACCTTATCCTCCTCAAGAATCTCAAGTTCAGTATACTTTTCTCCACCCAAACAACTGGCATTTTAGATGGCTGCAAAATTAATTTAAACCCCTGGACAGCACAAGATATACATGAGCCTGGCATTCTTTCTCTTAAGTTGGACCAAACAACGCATTCATAGCATATTTCTTCCTAGATTTTCAGTATTACCTCCTTTTCTGCAGTAGTATAAATTAGTAGCTCATTTATATATTTCACACGTACCTTTCTAACAATCTGTTTTCTTGTATGTCACATGTCCTCCCAACTATCCATTCTTCCCTCCACTCTTGTGGTTACTTACTGCTTAATTTTAATCCCTTGGTTTTTGTACTCTCTTAGGGCTGAAGAGCACCTATTATTCAGTTCTCAATGGCTAATTCTTAGGAGGCTCAGACTGGCTGGAAATTCATTATGTCTCTAGAACAAAGTCTAGTTTCTGTAAGGTGCCATGATTTTGTTGTTGTCGTTGTTATCGTTGTTCTGAGACAGGACCTCTGTGCATCTCTGGCTATTCTGGAACTCAAGCTGGCCTCACAATCGTAGAGGTCTAACTGTCTGTGCCTCATAATGCTGTGCTTGGATTAAAAGCATTCACCACTTTGCCCACAAGATGCCGTGTTTAAAGAACATGTTTGTTTCATTATCTAATATATATCAAGTGCCATGAGAGAAAGTGCATGTATAGCCATAAAGCAAAGATAAAATTCATGTTAAAATGTATTTGTTAAATGAGAATTGAACATTTGGGCATCAGGTAATCTGATATAGAAACTATATTATTTACAGAGAAAGGAGAAGTAAAAGCTTTGCCCTCAAAAAGGGGATGTACAAATCTATTGGAAAATGTGTAAAATATGGGCATACAGAGGATTTGTAAGGCAATCATTTCTTAAGCACACATGCAACATTTTCGACATTATCAGTATATTGCTGACTACACAAATATGAGATGATCAAAGATACCAAGTATTTTATATCTAAATAACCTGAGACATTTTGTCTAAGTCAACCTTGCTGGTATCTTTTGAGAAGTTGCTTGACTCAGTGTCTATGGCTTCAAGTGAGTTTCAAGACTGCCTCTTCCAGGGGAGAATAAGTCTCCATAACCACATTGCAAAGAAAGACTTGTTTTGTTCTTAATGGCATCACTGAGCTAGGTCCCTCTGCTTTCTTACTCTTTCAATCAACTTACAGGACCCAGTTATCATCTGTTACCAAAAAGATCATTTTGATAGGTTAGAATCTTTTATGCTAAAAGTATATTTACTGATTAGCATGCTACCTTGAAACTTAGTTTTTAATTGTAAATAAATCTTTTAATACAATATATTCTGACTGTGGATTCTTCTTCGCAAAATCTTTACAGTTCCTCCACACTTTTGAACACACCCAAATCCATACCACTTCTTTCTCATTAGGATACAAACAGCAAACTTAAAAGTAACAGAAAAAAAAAGCTTAGGTAAAATAAAATCAAACAAATCAGACAAGGACAAAAGAAACAGAAGAAAAAGATTCAAACAAAAAGCTCTTGATTTGCTATATATTTTAGAATTTATTAAAAAATATTAGTTTCTTTTATTAATGTTTTAAAAATAAAAACAAAATGCTATACATATTATTTATCATGAACACTAAACATTATTGTAGTTACCTTGATTGGTTTCATAAACATACCAGATGTCTGGGCTCTTACACAGAGTTCTGTAATGTATAGGAATTGCAGCTACCATCTGTGATGGGAAAATAAAAGAAAAGAGATGCTTAGGTTTCTTACACGCATAATTAATATCTCTAGCTTATGCAATGACTAAAACTAGAGAGAACAGTTAAATATATAAATGTGTAAATAGTTTGCAGTTATACCGAGAAGGAGAAAATGCTGCATACTTTGTATCTAGTATTGGTTTATTTACACATTTACCAATATTCTAAGGCTTAACAGGAAAGGAATGTGAAACAAAGTGAAGATATTTGTCAAGATGAGTTCAGCCATTTAAGACCATATATTAATAGGAAATAAACTTGTTTCTTGGCATTTAAAATTTACAAAAACTGTTAATTAAATCAAAGCTGCCTGATGTTCTGTCTTCTTTTGTTACTGAGATTGACTTATACCCAAAATGTTCACTCCTGAAACAAATGTAAAATAAAACATTGAGCTCACTAAGTCATATACCCAAAACAACACGAAAGAACAAATTAAGTTTTATGATTAAGTGAATAAAAGTGGAAGTCATGTGTGTAGATATACATGCACATGAATCTGTTAATACATATTTCTCCAGGTTACAAGCAGGGATGCTGACATACATTAATATTTTTAATGAACATTTTTTAGATATTTTGATAATTAATCTCCAGGAGTCTATCTTACTTATGTATCATCTACATGTAACTATTGAAGCATCAATCCCTCTGTAAAGTGTCTGTACATTGTGTGTAATGTGATGGTTAACATTATCAGTGTTTTATGTGCACATGCATATGCAGAGGAAATTTTATATTTTTGATGAGTTTTGATATTCTATTCATAAATATCTGGAGATTTAAATTTTGGTTAAGAGTTCAATTATATTATTTCTAGGTCACTTGTTAGGTAAGCTATTTTGTTGGATGTCTATAGAAAACCTGCTTTCACATGTGCCAGCAATTTAGCCTAGGAAAAAACTAGTATTGGTTGCCCAAGAGTGCTACAGAACCCTCCTGCTATAAAACGGACTTTTCATTCAGCTGTTTCCTCCCATTCATGGTATATAATCCTGACATTCCACCCTAGGGTTACATTGCCAGCAAAGTGTATCGATTCTAGAAGTGTCTGTGTCTAATAAAAATCACTGCTGCATCATAGACAATGTTTCTACAAATTTTATTTTTCCTATGATCAGATGTACAAAGATCAAAAATACCATTTTAAGATTTTTTTTTAAATTATAAGCTCTAAGATAATTTCCATGAACATAAAAACAAATAGTAGGGTTTTTTTTTTAACATAAATTGAAGCTTCAAAAATATTTTCCTGAAAGTGTTCTGAAATAAGGATTGGAGAAAGAGAACAACAATTGCTTATTTATTTAATAAACAAGTTAACAGCTATCTGGTTCTTCTTAAAAATTTTAGAATGTATTCAACTTATTTTATATGTATAAATGTTTATCTACACACACACACACACACACACACACACACACATATATGTGTATATACATATATATACACACACTTTGGCTTTGCCTGGACGTTGATTTAAAAAATGGGTGTCAGAACCCTACTTGTTTTTCTTGTTACTCATTTAATGGCAAGAGCATAAGTCAGAGTCCAGGTAACCTTCTCAAGGTCTCTCTCCCTAGAAATTCATGAAACAATGCTTGCATCCATGCTTATTGAAGTCAAACTAGTATGTTGCACTTTTCCATGCCATTTGACTTGTCACAGACAGTATGGGTAATTATAACTGTAGCTTATAGAAAAATAACTTAGCTTGTGGGATTATGATCATGAAATTTAAAGCAAATATATTCAGACATCATTGACGTTCCTTGTGTATTTACATCATAGCATGTTCATAAATTTGATGTAATTCAGAATTATGAAGTTATTTTCTCTAAATGGTTAAATGAACGTAACCAAAAGATATCTGAACAAACATCCCAACAGACTCTTTGGTAGGATGATTTTTGTAAAGGAGTTATGATCTCGGAATACAAACATTTGTTTCATGATTTATCCTTTTTCACATTAGTGGTGAAATTATTTAGTGTGGTAGCTTAGTTATATTAAGCTTTATAACGTTTTCTTTATGTGTTTTCTATGTATCAATTTATTTTCCAGGGAGCGTTGCTATCATTGTGCCTCTTGTCCTCTTGGTGACCTTGATAACCACCCTAGTGATCGGTTTAGTACTTTGTAAGAGAAAAAGAAGGTAAGATGCCATGTTCTGGATTTACCTGCAGTGACTGGGCCATATGAAAGTGACAGGAATGTTATGTTTTATTCTAAAAAACAGAATTAATTATTCCAATTAAAAATATATTTCTCACTTTACTTACCCTTATTTCACTTAAAACTATAATTTACACAAATATTTCTTAATATTATGTAGGTAGAATCACTCTGTGTGCATAGTCTAAAGAAACCAACAAGGGCATATAATTGACTATTTCTGTAGAATTTTCTGTATTTCAAGTGCTCTTTTTTTGAATAAACAATAATATCTAAAGATTATCTTATTACTTTATTTTATACTACTACATACTATGCAGGTGTCATAAATCATATCTTAAATGTGCATTTATTTACTTTATCTTTCTATAAATATAAGTATTTCGGCTTATATAATTATAATTGTGCAGCAGTTTAGAACATAAAAGTTTGTGAATTAAGATTCTAGTCATTAAGACCAGGGTTATAAACAAGATATTGAAAAGTTTCTTTATCATAATTTATTAGGGTTAATTTCACACCAAAGAAAACATTTGAAATTTAATTTACAATTGAATTGTGAATTTTCCATTAATATCATTGTATATTCAGAAGAATTTTACTTCTAATATGCTTTTATGCTATGTTAAATAATATTTACTGAAAATAAATGGTAAAAGTGTAAGTCTTCTTTTATGATTTGAAAAATGTCAACTATTAAAATTTTCTCAATTATATTTCATTCAGAATTTATCAGTGGTACTATGTCAACAGATCAGTAAATGTTTTAGTAGTGTGTAATTTAAATTGTGATGTCTGTAAATTGATATTTAAATTTTTGTTCACATACTATAGAACAAAGACAATTAGAAGACAGCCTATCATCAATGGAGGCATAAATGTAGAAATCGGCAATCCGTCATACAATATGTATGAAGTGGATCATGACCACAGTGATGGGAGTCTTTTAGAACCAAGTTTCATGATAGATCCAGTAAAGGTAATATGACTTGAAATCATGAATAGAGAAATACTAATGTTCTTGAAAAACCACTGCAGAGTTCTGATTTTAATCATGCACTATCTAAAATTATAGCACAGGACTTTAAGACATATTGAGTTATTTAGGCTCTTCCAAAAGAGAATACTTGATGAATAACATTCACTAGAACTTACTAGTTAATACTGTGTGGTATAGAAAGGAATTTGTTCACTTATTTAATAAAGATACAACTTTATTTACTATAGTAACTTAAATTGTGTGGGGTGCTAGCAAATATACAGTATAATATAAAACACTGCATACTTCATTTTCAATATGAAAAGTGTTCATTGGCTCAGTTTCAAAATAATTATTTTTATCACAATAGTGTTTTGTTGAAAAGTTCTAAAAGCTGTGTCCTCTAATTTCTTTTTGAGTCCTTACTTCTCAATTGTTATCCAGCTTTTGAGATTTTAAAGACACTTATCCAAACTGTAACTGTAACTGATCCAAACACAGTGACCAATAATTCACTTAATTTGCTTAACTGGTTTTCTCCTGTTTCTGTATTTCCCTTTCTGAACCTAGAATTGGACCTCTTAAGCCTGAAATTAGTAATCATATTCTCTAATATAAAAATCAGCAATTATGATATAGACTAAATGTATAGATGTTATAATCATTTGCATTAGGACTAATTTTATTCTCTCTTAATTAGCACCTTTACTTTGGAACGTTTCATGATTTAAATACTGTTAACCTTATTATATTGTATTGCACTTTACACTGAAAGATCATATACACTTGGCATACTGGGAAACTTATCTTTAATTAATGCCATCTTAACAAACAGACTGCCGGCATCCTTTCAGCTGTTCTGAGGAAGAACAGTGTCCATCATGTACCATTAACTGATGAAAATGCACTTCTCAGCTTTTTATATAAATTTCTAAAATCCCTTTGTCATTTTGATTTCTAGCAACTGAATTAATATAATGACTTAAACTTGAGAATACAACTCAATGAAATATTTACAAACTTAGTGCTTGAAAATAAAACTATATTTCAGGCCTTTCAGATATAATTTCAGTGTACTCATATAATTTCACTGAGCAAACAATAAACATATTTACCAGTTAACCAACTTAATTACTAAAATTGTATAAAATACAGCTTAACATTTATTTCTACCTGGTTAATAATGTTTTGAATGTAATTTTGTATTTTTGCATCAACCATAGCTACAGAACAACTGATATATTAAGAGCTGTAGAAAGCTGGGCCACAGCATTCAAAATGACCAAACAAATTGTGTCCCAAAAACTTATTCAAATGTGAGGTCGATTAAAAATGAGTGGTTCTTCATTCGAACTCCAAGTCCTACAATTAAACTGCTTTTTAATTTCTGATATGAGAACTCTGTAGAAACGTATTTAAGGGTCAAAGTCATCCATGTTAGATTCTTTTCCAAAGACCCTGCTCTTTGTCACACATCATATTTTGTTCAACAATAACAGTTGATGCTGAAGATTTCTTTTCACTTATACATGTTCTTTGTATTTTTTTTACTTCTCAGATGTTCATGAATAATGAGACTATGAAACATTACATTATGAATATGAGTATAACAACTATGTAATGCTGTTTTTAGATCCACTGAAGTTTAAAGCAATGGCCTGGCATCTTTTAGTCTTAATAATAGCTTTCTAAAACAAATTAATTGATATATCAATTTTTATCCTAAAATTTAAAAGTGATGATGAATTGTTGAAGAGGATAGCTGAGTCTAAGGAAAGAGCACTTTTGATTCCTAAATTTTGAATTTTTATTTATTTATTAAAATTTCCACCTCCTCCCATCTTCCCATTTCCCTCCTACTTCCCCCTTTCTCCCTCCCCCTTCTCCATTCCTAAGGGAAGTCAGGGTGCCCTGCCCTGTGGGAAGTCCAAGGCCTTCCCCACTACAATCAGGCTTAGGAAGGTGTGTATCCAAACAGACTAGGCTCCCAAAAAGCCAGTACCTGCAGTAGAATCAAAGTCCAGTGCCTTTATCATTGGCTTCTCGGTCAGCCCTCCTTGTCAGCCACATTCAGAGAGTCCGGTTTGATTACATGCTCCTTCAGTCCCAGTCCAGCTGGCCTTGGTGAGCTTCCCGTAGATCAGTCCCACCGTCTCAGTGGGTGGACGCACCCCTCGCAGTCCTGACTTCCTTGCTCATGTTCTCCCTCCTTCTGCTCTTCATCTGGACTTAGGGATCTCAGTACAGTGCTCCAATGTGGGTCTCTGTCTCTGTCTCCATCCATCGCCAAATGAGGGTTCTATGGTGATATGCAAAATATTCATTTGTATGGCTACAGGAGAAGGCCAGTTCAGGCACCCTCTCCTCTGCTTTCCAAGGAGCTAGCTGGGGAAATCCCCTTGGACACCTGGGAACCCCTCTAGAGCCAAATCTCTTGCCAACCCTAAAATGGCTCCCTTAATTAAGATATCTTCTTCCCTGCTCCCATATCTACCCTTCCTCCATCTCAACCATCCCATTCCCCCAAGCTCTTCCCAATCCTCCCGTTCTCCCTTCTCTCTCCCCATCCCCCCTTCCCCCCACTAATAGCAATAAACAAAGGACATTGAGCCCATAATTCATGATTCTAGAGAAGCTAAATAAGAAGGTAAACCCAAAGAAAACACATATATGTATTCTCCTGGATATTGGAAGTAGATAAGATCGCCGGGCTAAATTCTGAATTTCAAAAACTTGTAATTTCCAGGGATAAACAGAAGTGGATGTGGTTCACACAGAACACATGTCAGAAAGCTGGACCTTACGGAGGGTCTCAACTTTGAGATAATTATCGCAAGTTCTACATGCTGACACAAGTCTCCTGATTTTGTCTAGGGCTAAAGAATATTATCATTTAGCTGCATTTTGTATCGGTGAAAACAATGTTTCCATAACGTTACATGAGATCAAATTTTCTGTTTATGTACAGTCCAGGTACATAGGGGGAGGGCCCAGTGCTTTCAAGCTCCCACACACAGCACCGCCCATCTACCTAAACTCTGATTTGAAAGGACCACTAACTTCTGGGGTGAGAGAAATAGTCCATCTTTTTCTTCTCATGTCATTGCAAACCCCGCCATTAACAGAGCTGTGTTTGACATGGACAGAACTTTCCCTTAGAGTTTTAATTAACAAGAGTTGGTAAAACAGCTTTAAAATCTCAGACTTTTGCAGTGTGTTCTTTCCATATAAGAATGTTTATAAAACTTGTTACCATATAAATGGATAGTACTTCCTTTATGAAAGTTGGAAGAATTTTAAATTGTATGGCCAGCCAGACTTATGAAGAGAAATTTAAACCGAATAAATTTGTGTTAGCCATAGATATGTAAGTGGATAGATTATAAAAATGAAATTACTAAAATATAGCTAAAATGTGTAATCATATTGACAAATGAGATGCTCTCTAGTTAATTCTATCTTAATTTTTATCATTAATTACCTGGTTTAGAAAAAAAGTTTTCTGTCCACAGTCAAAAAGCTCATCTTAGGCAGAACAATAGATTGTGGATTTCCACATTCCCACTCCTCTTTCTCATTTCCATCAAATCATTTTCATTCTCAGTGTGTGTATTACAGTATCTCCTCTGCATGCTGTAAAGAGTACATGTTTCCTTGCTGTAACTAAGTTTAAGATACTGCATAAGAAAATAAAGACTCAAACTAAACCAAAACACCAATTAAATTAAAAAGGAAATGGCATTTTTGTGTTAAGTTGCAATTTCCTTAATAATGAATATTGTATGTTATTTTGAACTGAAAGAACCTGATTTTGTTAGTCTTAATTTTGCTTTAAAATGCAAAATGTCTCTGAAACCTCAGGGCACAATAAAGTTAAAAGTATTTGGAAGTCTCCAGAGGTATTTCCGATAGCGAGTACATGCAGGTTGGTGGAAACAAAAGTGCTGTCTTTATTTTGGAACTTTAATTTCTCTTCCTTTACTTATGTTTAGCTCACATTGAGAAATTAGAAGAGGAATCCAGTTAGATGGGTTTTTTTTTTTTGCATCTATACTTTCTATGCCACCTGTGGACTTACACCAGCAGTCAGAGGTGGTGACAATGGGGTTTAAGACCAAGTACCCTTGAAACATGACAACTAGCTTTAACATTTTGTGGGAAAGCCATGTTAGTTATAACTTTCACAAGGACACACTGGCTTTTAGTTTTATAGCAAAGCTTCTGTTTGGCTTCCAAGCTACTTTTAAAATATAGTTCTGTTTCTACATTAAAAGTGACTAAAATATATGGAAATTGATTTGCGTATGATCATTAAAAATAGAAACTGTAAGAAATAGTGTGCTCAAAGAGATAGTAAAATTAGACTTCTTTTCTTTCTTCTCCAGCCGACAAATTACTCCAACCCAGTGTATGCAAAATTGTATATGGACGGACAGAACTGTCGAAACTCCTTAGGAAGTGTTGATGAACGGAAAGAACTGCTCCCAAAGAAGATTGAAATTGGCATCAGAGAGACAGTGGCATGATGAAGGACACTTTTCTATGATGTACAAATGTATAAAATATAAGGATTACTTTTGTATGTTCCAACAGTATTATACTTGTTTTCGCATCAGCATTCTCTCTATCTTTTTCCTGGTTAATTGTTTTCTGAGTTTTTTGGGTTTTATTTTTTTTGCTAATGAATATTGATTCACCATTTTTATGGTATTTTTATGAAAAATAACTGCACTACACTACAACTTATAATAATGCTGCTGATATGACACACCTTTGAATTTGTTAAAATTTAAAAAATATATTCCTTTGTAAAGTTAATATGAGCAATCTATTTTATAAGAATTTTTGGTTCTACATAATCAGCAACGTACTCTCCATTTCCTCACTTTATTATCTAAATACTGTATTACAATGCCATTGTATTTTCTCTTGAATTGAAATGACAAACTCTCGTCTTTATGCCTGTGGACATGGATTGAGACTTGGCTGAGAATACATAGCCCTTCCAAATACAGTATCTCCTGCTTTGAAATTAGTCTCAGATGACAAATAAATACTGGAAATTTTGAGGACAAAAACTTTAAAAATACATAGTATTAAAAATTTGCATGAATACAAATGACTTATTTTCCAAAATTTCAGTAGACTCTATGATATACAAAACATATACCCTTGTAACAATAGTAATATTTAGGTTGATAGAACATAGCGAACATATAAACAAAACAGGACTAATAGCACTTGCTATGGGATAGGACCTTTTATTCCTTCTTGGTCCTGGGGCACACAGCCAGTCAAGAGCACAGCTGGACATAAGAATGCTTCTCTTATGTATCTCTTCCCCAGTATGTTCATGTTGTGAATGGAGATCACTCTTTAACCAAGGTGAACACAAGAAAACCACAAACAACCACACAAACCGATGCAAAATTTCAGTTTTAATAATACACTCTTTGCTAGTTCAAAGAGAATTTTCTTTCATAAAAAAATTGGTAAACATTTTCAAGATATAATAAAACTAATTGTTCTCCCAATTCAACGAAGATTCAAGGACCATTTGAGGTATAAGAATAATGTGCTCAGATGTCAGGTGGAGAGTTTTTCTGTGCCATTAGCACTGATAGATTGTTTTGTCTTTGGCTATACAAAACATGAACCCATTCATTCTGTTTGTTTTCAAATTTTGATTGTAACAAATATGGTTTATTTAAGTTGTATAAAAAGATAGCATTTTTATACAAATATCTTTAAAGGCACAAAAGATTTATTCATAAGCTGTGGGGGTTTTTGTCCCTCTGATAGACATGACTGACTTTTAGCTGTCATAATGTATTAATCTAACAGATGAAATATGTTTGTGGTTGCTCTCTATCCCTTTGTACAAGCATTAAAAACTGCTGTTTTATAAGGAAATTTTTGTTGTACTATGTGCATGCATACTACCTATTTCTAAACTTTGCCATACTGGGGCCTTTATAGAATATTGGTTTATGTAATACTCGTGTGATTTGCTTGAACAATGTTATGCATACCATAAACTTTTTCAGGTTCTTGTTTAAGTACATTTTTTAAATTGAACAATATTTTTCATTTTGGTTATAATAGTCATTTTGCCTATGTTTCTACAATGAAGTGTTAAATACTTTATAAAAAATTGTTGACTGACTTATTTAAATGAAATTCTACATATTTAAGTGCTTGTGTTTGGTAGTTTTTAAATATATAAAAGCCCTTTCACTATATGGTTTAAATTTTCCAAGATTATCGTTGAACACATGTTTTCCAGGGAAAGAGAAGTGTCACCAGATAACTTCCCTCAGGATACCTGAAAAAGCATTTTCTACCTCTTCTTTTGAAGTGGAAAGGTTTCCTTGCAATTACTTTACACTGACTTCTTGTTCTTATCATAGACTACAAATTACAGCTGAAAGAGATATGGTATACTTGTAGTAATGTCACTGTTATAAGACACCATATCCCTCCCCTTCTGCTTCTAAAATAATGCATCATGGGAAACTGAGAAACCATAGGATACTGTTTTGATACCTCAGTTTAAGTGGTATGCTCATTACTATTAGCGGATACATCAATATCAGACTGAGATTTCTACTGTTACTATTAATATAAATCAGAGCAAATCATATGTAGGACGTATGACAAACATGACCTACCATTAATGAGTTGTTTCTTTCCGTTAAGTATTTTAGAAGGCCACATTCCAGAGAGGCTTTTGAAAAGAGCCCCGATCACTGATTACATCTCTGTTCAGCAATGTTTCTTGCTACCATGACATGTATATGAGTATGCATCAGAGTCAATATTCTTTATTTGCTGCAGCTTTACAGTCAGTCTAACATAATAACAAATTTTACATATTGACACTTAATCTCCATTAGTTCTGTCACTTGCTCTCTCTTCTTATTATAAAATTTTTATATAATTATATTTTATAATTTTCTATTACAAAAGGCTAAGTAAATGCTCTAAAAAACAAATATGTAAATCTCCATATCGACAACTCTTTATCAGTCAAATTAATGCAGTGCCTTCTGGGTAATTGCTTTAATTTTTGATGTGAGGTTTTTATTTTTAAAAGTTAATGGTTCTTAGAAAACCTGAACACTCTACAAAATTCTAGATCTCTATACTTGTATCTTAAATAATAAAAACTCAAGGTCAGATTTGGGGGTTCAACTTGAAGACCAGAAAAGAAAAACAGTCAACCACTGGTTCTTACCTCTATCTCAGTCCAAAATGCTGATCCTGCCTCCAGGAATCTCAGAATGAGACCATATGTGAAAGCCATCTCCTACCATTTTACACTCCTCTCTAGGGCTGGGATTAAAGGCATGTGTCACTACCACCTGGTTTCTATGACAGGGATTAAAAGGTACGTATCACCACTGCTTGGCCTGTAAGACTGACCAGTGGGGCTGTTTTAGTCTCTGATCATCAGTCAAACTTTATTTATTAAAATGCATATGAATTATTACTACATATACTCTATCCGCTAAGGGTATGATAGCAACACACTACATAATGTTACAACAATGAATGATATCTAGAAATATTGTCAGCTATTTTATAGACAACACAATTACCCATGTTAAGGGATGTTGTTGTAGAACTACATACTGTCTCTCACTATTAAATAACTCCAAGATGGATCACAACAAGAAAAACAAAACTCCATAAGAAAATGAAAGCATGCTAAAATTTAATATTGAAGATGGATTAAGAAAGAAAGCTTAGTAGAAAAAGCCATATGCCACCAGTCCTGACAACTTGTATTCAACCCCTCTGACCTACATGGTATAAGAGTACTAACATCTGCCAAGTTATTTTCTGATGTCTATACACATGTGCTGTGGCATAAGTAATACACACACACAAGCATAAATAAACAATATTTTTATTTTTTGTTTTTCTGAGACAAGGTTTCTCTGTAGCTTTGGAGACTGTCCAGGAAATAGCTCTTGACTAGGCTGGCCTCGAACTCATAAAAATCCACCTGCCTCTGCCTCCCAAGTGCTGGAATTAATGGCATGTGCCATCACTGCCCGGCTACAAATAAATTCATAAGTAAATTAAACAATTCTTTAAAATTTGATGATGAGGAACGTTAGAGATTAAGATTATTTGATACTCCTGTTGAGGATCAGGGTATGAATTCCAGACCAGAAACAGTAACTCACAACTGTATGTAACTTGATCTATAGGGATTCTAATTCCCTGTTTTTGATTTCTGCAGGTAATGTCTGCACTTGATACATTCAAACACGTCCTGACAGAATACTCATTAACACACAGTAAAAGTGACACATTAAAAAATATTGACGATGCCCATAGTAAAATTACAAAATTGTCGACAAACTATGTATTAAACAGAAAATAAAAAATGTTAATTAGACCTTATAGTTTGCAAAAAAACAAGTCATTTTAATTTATGTATATATATTTTATTTGCAAATATTTATATGTATTATCTATATTTATTTAAGTCTTTTTTAATTTTTATTTTATTGTGTTCTTGTTATGATGACTCTGAAGGTGCAGAAATAATCTCATGCTTTTCTTGAACAGCATAAAATTCATTTTTTTAAAAACTGTAGCATGAGTAATAAATAACCAGAGACAGATATTGAGGCTCAAGATAAAGATCAGAAAAGCAAAACAGACAAGCCACTAGAAAAGTCTAACCTCTATAAAGACTGAGCAACTACAGACTGAAACTGAACCTCTGTCAACTCCTTTCTTTTTTTTTAATTTACTTATTTATTTATTTATAAAAATTTCCGCTTCCTCCCCTCCTCCCAATACCCTCCCACTCAGCCCACTCCCTCTCCTCCTTCCTCTCCAGTCAGTCCTAAGAGCAGTCAGGGTTTCCTGCCCTGTGGGAAGTTCAAATTCCTCCCCCCTCCCTCCAGGTCTAGGAAGGTGAGCATCCAAACAAACTAGAATCCCAAAAAGCCAGTCCATGCAGACGAAACAAGACCCAGGGCCATTATCAATGGCTTCTCAGTCAGCCCCCATGTCAGTCACATTCAGATGAATGGAGATAGAGACAACTCCTTTCTTATATTCCTCTTTAGTGCTGGGATTAAAAGTGTATGTCTCCCTAGAACCTGGATTAAAGGTGTGAGTCACCAAAACCAAGATCTGTTCCTGCATTGATCTTGCATAGCTAAGGGTGGCCTTGAGCTCACAGAGGTCCATCTGCCTCTGTTACCTAAATCCCGGGATTAGAGATCTGTGACAATACTTTCTGGCCTCTAGTAGCGTAGTTTTAGTTTTACCCTCTGATATTCAGACAAGATATATATATATATACATATATATTCACCATATTTTTCATTTTGTCTAAAATAGAAAAGAAGACTGTAACTATATAAGAAACACTATATACACTGAGTACAATAACTATATATGTTATGTACAGGCAATAGATACATAAACAATATCTAGTCCACTTGCATTTGACAAATTCAGACAAAATAATACATATCTATCCTACCTTGTGAACCCAAAGTCTTGTACCTAATTTATTTTTTGTCTGAACTGACTTTCTGCATCTGGTAAATAAGGAAAACTGTCTCTGTACTAAAGTCATCTCGTCTTCAACTCTATCAGAGACTCAAGAAGGAAATAGTTTTAGCTGCATAAACAGGAAGTATGAGCAGGCAACTTCTAAAAATTGTGAGAATTGTGAGAAATGATAAAAGCAGATAACTGCATGTACAGTTACCCCAAATTTCTCTGCAATGTTGGGGCATCCATATTCAACATTTGACCTAGAATATCTGACAAGCTTTTCTGAAAAAAAAAAAAACAGAGTTTTTTGAAGGACTGTTCAAATTTATCTGGGCTAGGTTTGGCAGTCACTCCCTTTTGTGTCCTGCTTGTCCCATTAGGACAACATACTGTCAGTAGTTGAGGCAAGGACACTTTCTTGCTCGGTGACTTACTTTTGCCACAAAGAAAGTACACTTCATGGGGAGGACTTTCTTTGATACCCATCACTTTGCTGAAGTCAGTTCTGTATCATCTGGATGAATTCAATGGTTATAATATGCAAAACACCTCTTTCTATATATTTCAAATAGGTAAATATGCTTAGAGGTTGTTTAAAACATTTTAATATCATGAGAATATCACATGATTCCGACTTTTGTACAGAATCATAAGGGCTTTGATTTACTTTGCTTAGATTTTATTACTTTTAATCTTCCTTTCCTGATTTATTTGCATCAGTATAAAATGCAGGAGCTGTAGTTATTGCTGTATCCCATACAATCTGAGGAAGGACCCAGAAAATACTCTTTGTGACTTGATTTGGGGATAGTTGCTGTTAAATTCTCCCTGAAAATTACTACAAACTCTTTGCCAGGGTTAACATTTTTCCCATAATTTGTCAGTTTCATCACTATTAAAAGATACTATAGTATCTGCTAGGTTTATTCCTGCTAATTGACATGTTTTAATTTTATTTCGTTTTAGAATTTATTCAGAGACTTTTTCCATATACATTTTTAGCTTCTTCTTGGTTTATGTGAAAAAAAGATCCATTCTTTACCCTACCTTCCCTATACATTAAAGTGTTGTGATAGGAGCAGCGGGCTGTAGTGAGAGTGGTTGGCCACTTCCCGCTGCCATGCTCCCCGGATAGCTTTAACCAAAATAAATACACAGAAACTGTATTAATTTAAACACTGCCTGGCCCATTGTATCTAGCCTCCTCTTGGCTAACTCTCACATTTTAATTAACCCATTTCCATTAATGTATATTGCCACTTGTCTGTGGCTTACCAGCATTAGTCTGTCCATCACGGAGAGGAGAGCCATGGCATCTGTCTGACTCTGCTTTCTTTCTCCCAGCATTCTGTTTGGTCTACTCTGCCTATCTAAGCTTTTGTCCTATCAAAAGGCCAGGACAGTTTCTTTATTTGACCAATGAAGTAACACATAGACAGCAGGCCCTCCTCCTACTCCATTAAAGTTCCACTAGGAAAATGTTTGGAGAGTAATATGATCAGAATGCATTTAAGATTCAGATTCACACAATCTGGTTATGTCATCACATATCTTGTTTTGTCTATTCATGGTGATTAAAAGTTTTTCTTGTTATAGTAGTCTGAACTGACATATATGGTCTCTTATTCTCTGCATGTCCTTTTCTTATAGAATCTGAATGGTCAGTGATTGTTTTATATAAAAAGTTCCTAAATTTTTTCTCAGAAATATACATTAACTTATGGGTTGTTTCTAAGATTGGAGCAATGATACTATGAGTATTTCACTGCTATAACAAATCACATCCTCACAAATTTATTGCTATAAATTAGCCACATATGGTTTTAATATTTCTCTGTCCTTCAGGTCCTATACATTCAATGCATCTCAATCTTTGCTTTACCTGAGATAAAGTTCCAATTCCAAAAAATGGAACATTTACAACCTAAAGAAGCCAATTTGGCTGCCAAGATTCCTATGAAATTATTGTTACATATGTACCTCTGTCTAGCAGAACTTCAATGACAATGTCACTTATTCACTCATATTTTAAATTTTGGTCTTTGTTCATTTATAGAAGTTTGCCAAAATACTAGTTTTAAGGTTTCTCCTGGACATTTTGTTTTCTCTTTTGTAGTTATTGTATTATCCACAGGTGTATGGTTTCTTACAACAGTCATTAGATATGTTAATTGCTCTGGGAAGAAATTTCCTCTGTAATTGCAGGAAATAAATGAACCAAATTTGTCATGGGACCTGAGAGAGGCTAAAGAAGGATGCTTAAAAAGAAATCCCACACTAGCTTAGTATTGAGTATAATAAAAGATTTTTATTTAGAGGTAGACTCACATGTCATAATCCTCTGCTCAAATGAGGAGCAGCAATCAAATCCAGCCACCTGGAAAGAAGACAGATACATCCCTTATATTAGCATATATATATATATATCCCAACTGGGTAGGTACCTTAAAGGTTCTGGCAGTAGGAATTCTTATAGCACCTCCCCCTTTTGTTTAAATAAGAAAGTTCTAAGCCTAATACAAACTTATATACAATAAGAACAAATATCAGGTATAAAAGTTAGAATTACAACCACCATAAACAATATCAAGCAAGAAACATGCAGTAAGTATTTCAATAATTATTCTATCTTAATTAATTTAAGTCTTATATAATAAATAACTTGGCCAAGTCATGAGAGGAAAGTAATTACAACTATCTAGTCTTCAACCCCAACAAAGACCTAAGAAGGATAACAATATTATTTTTATAAGCAGGAAGTGCAATACAGCAACTTACAAAATGTGCAACAAATGACAGAGACAATTGGCTACCTGGGCAATCACCCAGTCTCATTTGAAATGTTGGAACAACCAACTTTGGCTAAGGCCTAGAGTAACAGACAGACAATTTTTAGAGGTAGGAATTTTTTCAAAACCATCTTACTCTGTCTTGGAAAGATTTGACAGTCTTTTTCTTGTATCTTACTTGTCCTGTCCAGATATAGTGCATTTTGTCAGTAGTTAATGTATGGATAGTTCCTTCTCCAAAGGCCAGTTTTGACAATAAGAAAATAAACTCCAAGTGGAGTGTCTTTGGTGCTCAACATTCACGGGAATATATTGGTGCTGTTAGGAGAAACCGTGTCTCATGTCAACAGAACCCTAAGTTACTTAAATGCCATATTTTACAGCTCTCTGAAGAGGTTGATCGTTGCCTATCTATGCAGAATACAATCTCTATGTATCTAAAGAACCTGATTAGTCTAACTATAAGTATGACAAACATAGATGACTATTGATTTATATTTTTAATACCTATATAACTTAAAGACTGGCTTTATATTAAATTTTATACAATAAACAACTGTGCAACAAATGAGAGCAATGGCCTCAAAATGTAAATAATATGTAAGTATCTTGATCAGAGGTAGAAATGTATGTTGCAATATGATAAATATCTTCTAAAATTGTATCAATATACAAAGTATCTTAAGCAGAGTTAGAAGCAAACAAGTATACAATATGACAAAATAACTTTGCCTAAGTGTACAAATATTGTGTACAAAGATAGGAACATATTCAATATAATTTAAGCTTGTATCAATATACAAGTATCTATAACAATGTAAATTATCTATAAATAATAGCTCACAAGTATTCACTCCATTACTCACTATTACTATTAGTGTGAGTAAGCTCACACTAATCTATTATTCAATCCAATTTCCTCTCTTTTTTTAAAAAAGGGATCCCAGAGCCTACATAATTCCCGCAACCCCTAACTCTATATCAGATAGAACCAACCCCTAAATGATGTTACTAACTCTGAGGACAAACTTTGTTGAGAGAAGGGACATCATCTTCTAGAATTACCTCCAGCTGTCATGGGGACAATGTTCTTTCTATGGAATCCTGTGAAAGTAAAATGATGGTTAAGTTCCAAAATTATTTTCTAGCATAATTTCAAATAGTCTCTGAGTATTTGGTAAAGTTTTTTGAGGTCCCTATTTAGAGTTCTGGCCAGAATGTTATTTAAAAAGTGTACCATTTTAGTTAACCAAGTTAGAACCATCTTGAGCAGGTAGCACCCAAAACAGGTCTTATAGTAGCACTATAAGCATCCTGGCATCATATCAACCAGGTGGAATTATTGTTGTGGGGTCCCATCTTCTTTCTGGAAACATTTAAGTTTACTCCAGGAAAATTTATTGCTTATTCTGGAAAAGTTAAATATTATTTATATACACATATACAGAAATCTATATTCAATGAAACGTATGATAGCGACTAAAATAGGTATGAAGAAAAGAAAAATTAATGGAGTTTCCCAATGGCAAAGGATTGCCATGAATATTCCTCAAAGACTTACATTCATTAGTCCAATGCCTGCCTTTGCCCCAACTTCTTCATAATCCAGAAGAAAGGCATATTCTTAATTGATTATTCTTAGAAGAAAAACAATGTTTATATGAATACCCTGTTTACAATCCCTTTTAAGGTGACCTTATTTGTTTCAATTATAACATCTGACATTTTATTTTTTTCCTCAAACCTCCTGGAAATCACCTCTGGATATTTCACAGACATGAAGAAACCATAAAGGCCAGTCTAGTTTAGGATACCCTGGAAATTTTTCAATAAGTATAGATGGAGAAAAAAGACATTCTGTCATAAAACCAAATTTAAGCAGTATTTATGTACAAATCTAGCTCTACAGAAGATACTTAGGAGGAAATTTTCTACCTAAAGGCATTAACAAGGCTCCAGAATCACAAACAATAAACAATCCTAGACAATCAATTCAAAAGAATGGATGCACATGCACACAATCGCACACACACACATACACACTACCCCCCACACAGCATTGCTATTATTTAGCATCAATCCTCTCATCTTCCTCATAAGACACAAAGAACGTATTGGATGAGAATATATGATCCATCTTTCTGCTTCTACCAAACACATACCTTATAATCAAGGGTAAACATCACCTCTGCATAACAGAATGGAAAAGAATATTCAGCAAGACAACTGGACCTAAAAAGCAAGTTGGTATAGCCATTTTAATATTTGATAAAATGGACTTCAAATTAAAAATAAGAGAATGAAGCTACATACACAGTCATGGAAGAAAATCCACCAACATGATATATCAAATCTTAACATCTTTCTATGTACCAAACATTAGGAAACAAAACGTTTGTAAATGAAGCGCAACTACACCATTAATTATGTATTAATCGTCACACAGCAATATTGTGAGAATCTTCAAAGCACCATTTTCACCAATGGACTGATGATCAAGACTCCGTATAAAACAAATGGACTATCAGATACTTGCCAAACATTTTGCCCCGAACAACAACAACAACAACAAAACCTTAAAGGTTCTTCTAAGCACCTCATATAACTTTATCCAAAACTGACTACACTTAGACACAAAACAAGTCCCAACAGATAAAACAAAATTGAAATAACTTTTGGATCAGATCCAACCACCAAAGATTAAAGCTAAATATCAACCACAGTAGAAACAACAGAAATGTTGCAAACTCATGGAAACTGAACAACTCTCTCTTTAATTAAACATGAGCCAAAATAGAAATGAAGAAATTAAATGCAAGCCAGCCACCAGGCAAGTTTCCTGCAGGTAAGCTGCTTTAACACCCCCATTCCATCCATCTGATCCTGTCAACTACAAGTCCGAAACTCCATCCTCAAAACTACTACTCAGCCATCTTTACTGTAATTTAATGATGATTGAGGTATCAAGCAAGTCATTTATATATGTGTTAATAATTGACAGAGCATGGATTTTTCTATATCAATGTCAATGAACAGAATATTATTTAATATTTCAAAAATCTATAAAAAATTTAGTTTCATATCATCTCCTACAATGGGAAAATTATGACGCCTTATTCAGTTCCTAACTATAAGCCTCCAAAGATGTAAAATAGAGTACTTGAAAGTAAAATTAAATGCCTTAAGAAAAGAAACATATATTTTCAGTATTTTAGTTCTAAATCTTGTGACAATTATTAAAGTTGCAATAGAGAATGAAAATAATCATGAATTTTGAGGTTCAATAGATATTTCATCTGCATTCCATGAGATAACAAAGGACAAAATAGTCTTCATGCTCTCTGTGTGATGCGATTTTATAGAGACCAAGTAATAAATCACGTAATATCAAAATGTATTTAATACATTCAATATTTCATTTATAATTTATTCCTTGGCACATCAATATATGGCTGAGGTACATGTAAATAGAATTTGTAGAAAACTATGATGTATATTCTTCTTTTTTAGGGGTAAAGTTGTTACAAGAAGGGTTAAGTAGAGCATTCCGAAGCTGCTTTGTACTTTGCCCCAAATCATAAAATAAAAGCAATAACTCATCAGTACATGAATTGTAGAGATTAGTGCCCAAAGTAAGTGTTCAAATGATGAAGTGGTATTTCATATCTTAAATAATCTGTCAGTAAATAAATGTACTGTGGCAGATGACATCAGGCTAACATAAATCTAGTGAGTTATAGCCCTAGATGAGGATCTTACAGATGCACACAGGGATGAATGAATCAGTGTGCAATATAGCCTTGAGTTTGTAGATATAGTTCTGGCAAAGCCCCTTTAAAATTTCTGTTATAAAAACAGTGAATAGTTTGTTTTTATGCTTAAATAATAACAATTTATCTTCGTGCTCCATTGCAGATACTTGATCATTACACAATTTTTAAAACCATACAATGATATAAGCTCATAAGCAATAAACAAAACTTGGAAAGCTAGTAGATTTATATGAATTTTAAATTATTTTCAAGGCTGTGATTAACTATGAAAATATCCCAGCTAGTTAGTAGACAGAAGGTTTATTTTGGCTAATAGTTGTGGAACTTCCAAGGTATCCTCAGGTTGCTCTAAGGCCATTGGTGGTGTACCCAATGTCAATGGTGGAAAGTGTATGGCAAGCAAATGATCAGCTAATATCAAGCAAAAAAAAAAGATAAAAAGGAAGATGGCTGGTAAATACAATTTTCTTCAAAGGCATAACATTTGACCTAAAATCCCCCGAGTATAAACCACTGATGTGAGAGGTGATGTTTGCTTTAAATATGTTTTATTACAATTAGTTAATAAAAAAGCTGCTTTCAGCCAATGGCTAAACAGAGTAAAGCCAGCGGGAAGCAGATATATAGAGAGAGTAGGTAGTTGCCTGCAGGAGACAGATCCCTCCACCTGAGCCTTCTTCAGAGACAACCTCATGGTGATGCACAGATTAGTGGAGATGGGTTAGCTTAGGAAAAAAGTGCTAGCTAAAAATATGCTTAAGCTATTTACTAAATAGTATTGCATATAATATAGTTTCTGTGCGATTATTTTGGGAGTCTGGGAGGCCAGGAAACAAAGGAGCAGCTTCTTACATGAATTTGACTTCCAACAACAAATTGGTGCCAACCTGTTCAACTAAATCCACTTAAAATACTGAGAGAGCTTGAAAAGGAATTCTAGACACACACACACACACACAAACACAAAGAAAAAAAAAGAAAAAAAGGAGAGTTTAATGCAGCTTTTTGTTTTGTATACTGGCAGAAAGCAGAGACATGGCTCCTTTGGGAGGTTGTCTGACTCAGCTTTAGTGACAAGAACTACACAGTTTCTTTGAGCAAAGGCTTCCTGGTTAATGCTGGTTAGAGGAAGAGACAGCTCTGGCTCTTTTTAGGGGTTTATGCCCACTAACCACTTTGGGTCCAGATGCTTAAAAAGTAGCTGAGATTATGCCTGTGGCTCAGCACTCCCAGAGGTGGCAGCAGCAGGATCAGTTCCACTACAAATGCACAGGCAGGAGAATATGGCAAATTCCCACCACCATACACAGAGATATTTTTAGGCCATGCAGTATGTTGCATGGCAGATTTAGATTTTCCTCAGATAAAAAAGGTTTTCTATGCTGATGGTCTTTTCTAGAGTTGAGGTGGTGAGGATGGATCTCACCAGGCAGTCTCAGAGGCAGTGAACATGCCTCTGCCATGTTGAATTGGGCAGAGCCAAAAGGTAAAGCAGCCTTATTCCTAGTAACATGTCTTAGCAGTTTAAGAAGTGGTCCTGGTCAGAAAAGGATAACATATACACAATAAAGCCAAATTAAGATAATAGATACCTCTAAATGGGTCACAGTGTATTTTTAAAAATGTACTTAGACTTGGGAAAGAAAAGAAAAAGAGTATAGAGAGTTATAAAAAGAAGTAAATGATTTTTAAAAAAATAAAACAAAGTCTTTAAAGAGACAGAGTACAGACAGTCATAGATTAGAGAAAAAAATAAGTTATAGAAAGGTGGAAAATACACAGAAAGTCTGGATTATATATATTATTGTGTTTTCTTTAAACTTTTTGATTGTGAAGGAGCTAAGAACAGAGAGACGTTTCACTGTATGGGCCGCTAAGCTAAACCAACATGTATATTTTGAAGGTATCTGTCGACAACCAGTGCGTCGGGGGTCCCTGGGAAAGAGTGCCAAACAAACCAGGACACAGGGAATGCAGTGCGGAAAACATTTGCAAACCGCACGCTGTGTGTTTATTAAGTAATCCTTTTATACGCCTTGGAAACAATTGCTTCAGTCAATAGTTTAAAGAGGAACTATAGATCATGAGTTAACCAAGGAAGTATTTTGATTACACACACAAAGCAGCTTAACGTAGCAAGGGTGGTCTGGGGGCTTGAAAGACATCCTAGCCTATTTTAAACAAGGGTCTCCAGAGACATTATCTCACTGTCCCAATCTATTCTAAGACTTCCTTCAGTGTGCAGAACAGCTGCTTCAAGCTGAGACTGTGGCCTCAGGGCAGCCACTTCCACAAACCACAGGGTATGTGACACTTGCTCTCAGAATTAAATGTCAGAGGACTTGTCACTCTGAAATGTCCCATAGCATTCCATGGAACTTCTCTTAAATTCCAAGGCAGTACTCAACACCTCCCCTGGCGTGGGTGGCATGATCCCTGCATTTTATAACACAGTCTCCAAATCTTCACAGGTATCTTGATGTCAAAAATTATATCTAGGGATAATATAATGCTTTGAAAAAGATATATATTTGTTTCCCAGAGAATGAGAACTTGTGGATTTCTTTCAGACTAATATGGTTTGATGGATCAAGATCCCCTAAAAGATCACTGTGAAAACCCCCAAAATTACTTTGTCCAACAAAAAACAAAAAGTAGTTTGGAAAGAACTACGTTCAAATTCCCTAAATGATTGTTTATAAATATTTGCTACATTTAAAGGGGGATGAGCATAGAAATTTTTATTAGTATGGACCTTGGTCTATTGAGATAAATTTTAGGTCAATTTTGCTATATGCATCTTTCTGCTCTTGATTAAGGTACTGAGTTTATCCAGCTCATTTAAAAATGTAATGGATAATTAAGAAATGCAAGTTGATGAATATTCATCTATAATAGTTAAGCTAGTAGTCAACCTTTAGTTAGGTTTTCTAGATGTACAGAAACATATTTCAGATGGATAGCTATTTTTCAATCCTCTCAAGGAATAACAGAATAGGGCATTTAAAATGTTTTAACAACTTAGGAATTTTCATGACAATGAGACACATCTGCTCCTGACATCACCAATTAATTCAAGAGGAAGATGGGCATTGAAGAGGCTTCTTATGGAGTTTGTTAGCCATTTGGGCAAGACACTGCACTTACACAAAGTGCCTGACTGGACATACAAGACCCACAGGAAAAAAAAAAAAAAGGATTGCTGAATTTGTCTAAAGAAGATGAGATATTCATTTGAGGTCCTGCTTCATGAAAGTGTCTGCCAGACATTCTACAGGACACAGGAAAAAAAAAAAAACAACTGATAAACTTTGCCAATAGAAGGCATAAGAGATATTCAAATTTCTTGCTTTATGGAAAAGCATGTCAGATACAATGGGCCTGTAGGCTTAAGATAGGTGCTGTAATGTTACAGAAGAACTTTTGGTGACTGTCCAGGCAATGAGATGTCTCTGTCAATTCTAGAGTTTTAGAAGTTACTTCCTGTTAACTTAGATAATATTATATCCTTCTGTTGTCTTTGATGGAGTTGAAGAGTAGATAGTTATAATTATAATTTTCCTTAGTTATGATAAAAGATAAAGTATATAAAAATGTTGTATCTCTAATTCTTCCTTGATGCCTGTTTGGCTATATATAACCTTGCTATGGTAAAGTTAAAACCTTCCTTTATATTTAGAAAGAAATTAGGAGGTAATGTAAGCTGTGGATATATTTTATTGGCATTGGTTAATAAAGAAACTGCTTTCAGTCAATGGCTTAAACCCAGGCTGAAACAGATATATGGGGTAAGCAGAGTCAAGGAAAAGCCATGTAGCTGTGGGCAGGAGACATTCACCTTTGCCTGAGCCAGTTGCAGAGACTTTTCCTGTAGGCCACAACCTCGTGGAGATGCACAGATGTATATGGGATAGCTTAGAATTTAAGAGCTAGTTAGAAATATACCTAAGTTATTGGCCAAACAGTATTGCAAATAATAAATTTTCTTTAATGATTATTTCAGGTCTAAGCTGCTGGGAATAAACGAACATGCTCTGCCAACAGTCACCCTACTGTGGTGATATTTTATTTGTATTCTAAAAAATAAAGTTTGCCTGGTGATCACAATACAGAGCTGGTCTCTAGTTAGCAATTGAAGCCAGGCAGTGGTGGCACACAACTTTAGTCCCAGGATTTAGGAGGACGAATGAGAAATTGTTATGGCTACGTAGAGAAAGGAAGTGATAAGGCAGGGCAGTTGCAGGATCTTGGCCCTTTTTGACTGAAAAGTTGGTGAGGTAAAAGATGACTGTGGCTTGCTCCTTTGTCTCTATGATCTCTCAGCATTTATTCTGATATCTGACTTTGGGTTTTTATTACTAAGACCGATTATATATCATACAACCTCTTAAAATACCTTCAGTATTGACACAGCATACTAAATCAAGTTGCAGTAGGATGAAGAACTTCCCTTCATACTAAGGCTGGGCAAAACAACCCAGTAAGAATAATGGGTTTCCAAAGGCCAGTAAAAGAATTAGCGACAGCTCCTGCTCCTATTGTTAGGGTTTCCACAAGTAGACACAAAATGTACAATTGACACACATTTCTAGAGGGCCTGAGTTAGTTCTATGCTGGCTCTGTGGTTGGCAGTTCAGACTGTGAGCTTCTGTGATCTCAGGTGAGTTGTTTCACTGGGTTTTCTTATGGTGTCTTTAAATTCTCTGGCTTACACAGCCCTTCTTCCTTCTTTTTAGCTAGAATCCCCCAGGTCAGTCTCATGTTTGACTATGGATTCCTGTGTCTGTTTCCATCCCCTCTTGATTCTACCTTCAGTCTCTGGGCCATCTAGCCTCTAGGACCTGGCACTCCAGAAATAGTGTCTGAGGTAGCCTTACACTTGTGGCATGTGTCTCAGACTGGACTTGTCAATGACTAGCCTCTCCTTCAACCTCTGCGCTGCCATTACCCCAGCACATTCCAGAGGCAGGACAGACTACAAATCAATGGTTGTGTGCCTGGTTTGCCATCCCAACCCCTCAGGAGATGTACATTTCAAGATATATTCCCAATAATTCTTAGAGTCTTAGCTGAGGTCTTGCTTGTAGATTCCTTGGAGTTTCCTTGTGCCAGGTTTCTACCTGACCCCAAAATGTTCCCCTAATGCCAGCCATCACTTTCAGTACTCTTCCCCTACATCTACATCATAATCCAATCCCTCATGAGACCATCCCCACATGCCACCTGTCGATCCAAAAGATCTCTTCTATTCCTCTTCCTATGAATATCTATGCATGCACACTTGAGCACTCCTTGTTAACTAGCCACTATGGGTCTGGGGATTGTGGCATGGTTATCCTTTACTTTGCAGCTAATCTTCATTTACAAGTGAGTATATACCCTGTTTCTTTTTTCTGAGTCTTGATTACCTCACTTGGGATAATCATTCTAGTTCCTTACATTTGCCTTCAAATTACCTGGTGTCATTGTTTTAACAGCTGAGTAGTACTCTATTGTGTAAATGTACCACATTTTCTTTACCCATTCTTCAGTTGAGGGGAATCTAGGTTGTTTGTTTGCAGGTTCTGACTATTAAAAATAAAACTGTTGTGAACATATTTGAACAAGTGTCTTTGTGGTATAATTGAGCATCTTTTGGATTTATTTCCAAAGATGGTATAGCTGGGTCTTGAAGTAGATCAATTACCTTGTTTTGTCTGAGAAACTATCAAATTGATTTCCAAAGTGGTTGCACAAGTTTTCACACCCAATATCAATGAAAAAGTATTTCCCTTACTTTACTTTCTATCCAATATAGCTGTCAATTTTGGTTTTGATCTTAGCCATTGTAGCAAGTAGAAGATAAAAATATCATAATAATTTTGATTTGGATTTTCCTAATGACAAAGAATATTGGACATTTCTTTAAATGCTTCTCAGCCATTTGAGATCTTTCCTTAGAAAATTTCCTTTTTAGAATGGTATCCAATTCTTTTATTAGATTATTAGGGTTTTTTGATGTCACGATTATTGGGTTCTTTAAGTAATTTGGAAATTTGTTCTCTGTAGGATGCAGGGCTGCTGAATATATTTTCCTTTTCTGTAGGCTTCTCTTTTATTCTTTTGATAGTCTCCTTTGCCTTACAGAAGCTTTTTCATCTCATAATGTTCCATTTATTAATTATCATTTTTAATGTCTGTGCGACATTTGTGCTATTCAGGAAGTTGCCTTCTGGTACCAATGCATTCAAGGCAAATTCATACTTTCTCTTTATCAGGTTCAGGGTAACTGGATTTATGTTGAGATATTTTATGTACTTGGATTTGACTTTTGTGCAGAGTGATAGAATTGGATTTTTCTGAATAGATGTTTTCTGTTCTCCATTATATGATTTTGGCTTCTTTGTCAAAATAAAAGCTGACCACAGGTGTGAGAATTTACATTTGGGTCTTTGGTTTGATTCCATTGATACACCTAATTGTTTTCATGGCAATACCATACTTTTATTACTAAAACTTTGTAGTAGAATTTAAAATCAGGGAAGGTTATATCTACAAAACTTCTTTTATTGTACAGGATTGTTTATGCCTATTCTCCTTTTTTTCGTATGAAGTTGAGTATAGTCCTTTCAAGTTCTGATAAAAACTTGTGTTTGAATTTTGATGAGGATTATATTGATTCTGTAGATTGCTTTTTGTAAGATGGCTATTTTTATGACATTGATTCTACCAATCTATAGATGATCATTTCATGTGCTGAGATTTCCAAATTTTTCTTCAAAGACGTAAGCTTCTTGTCATATGAGTTTTTTGCTTTCTTGTGTCAAGTTACCCAAAGAAATTTTATATTAATTGTCGTTATTGTGAAATACGTTGATTCCCTAATTTCTTTCTGAGCCCTTTTAAGAGGACTACTTTTTTTTCTTTTTTTTTTTAGCTAATCTTGTACCCAGATACTTTACTGAAGTTGTTTATTAGACCTAAGAGTTTCTTTGTAGAATTCTTGTGGTAACTTATGTGTACTATTTTGTCATCTTGCAAATAGATGTTTTCCTTTCCAATATGTATCCCCTTGATCTCCTTTTGTTGTCTTATTGCTCTAGCTAGAACTTTAAACACAATATTGAAGAGATATGGTTAGAGTAGATAACATTGTCTTCCTAATACTAGTGCAATTGCTTTGAGTTTCTCTACATTTAATTTGATGTTGGCTGTCACCTTCCTCTATATTGAATTTATTACTTTTGGGTATATTCATTTTATCCATGCATCGCTCCAAGAGTTTTATAATAAAGTAATGTTGAATCCTTTTAGAACATTTTCCATCATCTAATGAGATGATCAGATCATTTTTATCTTTCAGTTTGTTTAAATGGTAAATTATATTGACAGATTTTCATATGTTGAGCCTTTCCTGTATCTCTGGAACAAAGCCTATATGATCATGGTTTATGATACTCTTGATGTGTTCTTGGGTATGGTTTATGAGTATCTTATTGAGTATTTTTCATTAATGTTCATGAAGGAAATTGGTTTGTAATTTTATTTCTTGATTCTTTGTGTGGTTTGAGTAACAGGGTGACTATAGCTGGGAATTTTTCTCCATTTATTTTTATGCTGACTGTTGACTTGCTGTGTATTGCCTTTATTATGTTTCGGGATGTTCCTTGTATCCACGCTCTCTCCAAGACTTTTATTATGAAGGGATGATGTATTTTGTCAAAAGCTTTTTTGGCATCTAATGAGATGATCATGTGGTTTTTATTTTGTAGTTTGTTTATATGGTGAATTACATTGACAGATTTTGTATGTTAAACCACCCCTGCATCTCTGGGATGTAGTCGAATTGATCATGGTGGATGATGGTTCTGATGTGTTCTTGGATTCAATTTGACAGTATTTTATTTAGTATTTTTTACATCAATGTTCATGAGTGAGATTGGTCTACAATTCTCTTTCTTAGTAATGTCTTTCTCTGGTTTGGGTATCAGGGTAATTGTAGCCTCACAGAAAGAGTTTGGCAATGTTCCTTCTGTTTGTATTGTGTGGAATAATTTGAGGAAGTATTGCAATTAGATCTTCTTTGAAAGTTTTATAGAATTCTGAGCTGAAATTATCTGATCCTGAGCTTTTTTTGGTTGGGAGACTTTTGATGACTGTTTCTATTTCTTTAGCAGTTATAGGTCTGTTTAATTTGCTTACCTGGTCTTGATTTAATTTTGGTAAGTGATATTTATGTAGAAAGTTGTCCATTTCTTTTAAGTTTTCCATTTTTGTGGAGTACAGGTTTTTGAAATATGATCTGATGATTCTCTGTATTTCCTCTGTGTCTGTGGTTATGTCCCCTTTTCATTTCTGATTTTGTTAATTTGAATATTCTCTCTCTGTTGTTTGCTTAGTTTGGATAAAGGTTTGTCTATTTTGTTGATTTTCTTGAAGAACCACCTCTTTGTCTCATTGATTCTTTGTTTTGTTTTCTTTGTTTCTACTTTGTTGATTTCAGCTCTCAATTTGATTATTTCCTGCTATCTAGTTATCTTAGATGAGTTTGCTTCTTTTTGTTCTAAAGTTTTCAAATGTTTTGTTAATTCACTAGTATGAGATTTTTTCCAGTTTCTTTATGTAGGCATTTAGTGCTATGAACTTTCCTCTTAACACTGCTCCCATTGTGCCCCATAAATTCGGGTACATTGTATGGTCATTTTTATTGAATTTTAGGTAGTCTTTAACTTCTCCGTCTATTTCTTCCTAGACCCATTGATGATTCAGGTGAGCATTGCTTAATTTCCATGTGTTTGTGGGTTTTCTGAAGTCAGTATTGCTGTTGACTTATAGTTTTAAACCATTGTGATCTGATAAGGTACATTGGGTTATTTCATTTTTTTTTTGTTTGTTGAAGGTTTGTTTTATTACTGAATATGTGGTCAGTTTTTGAGAAGGTTCCATGAAGTAATGAGAAGAAAGTATATTCTTTTATGTTTGGATGAAATATTCTATAGATGTCAGTTAAGTCCATTTGAGTCATAACATCTGCTAGTTCTTTTATTTCTCTGTTCATTTTTTGTCTGACTGACCTGTCCAGTGGTGAGAGAGGGGTGTTGAAGTCTCCCACTATTAGTGTATGGGGTTTAATGTATGATTTAAGCTTTAGAGTTGTTTCTTTTACAGATGAGCGTGCCCTTCTATTTGGGCATAAATGCTCAGTACTGAGATTTCCTCTTGATGGATTTTTCCTGTTACTTATATGAAATGACCTTTTTTTGTTTCTTTTGAATGATTTTAGCTCGAAGTCTATTTTATTAGATATTAGGATAGCTACATCCACTTGTTTATTAGATCCAGTTGTTTGGTATATTTTTTCCCAGGCATTTACTCTAAGAAAATGTCTGTTTTGGGAGTTGAGATGTGTTTCTTTTATGCAGCAGAAAGATGGATTCTGTTTTTGTATCCAGTCTGTTAGCCTGCACCTTTTTATAGGTGAATTGAGTCAATTTACATTAAGAGATATTAATGACCAGTGATTGTGATTGCTATCTCCTATTAATTTAGTTTTCATCATTGGTAATGGTAATTTGTGCATTTTTTTCTTCTTTGGAATTTGCTTTTATGAGACCATCATTTGTCTGTGTTTTTGTTGGTGTAGCCAACTTCTTTGGGTTGGAGTTTTCCTTCTAGTATTTTGTGTAGGTCTGGGTTTGTGGCTAGGTATTTGTGAAATCTTGTTTTGTCATGGAATATCTTATTTTGTCCTTGTATGGTAATTGAAAGTTTTGCTGGGTATAGTAGTTTTGGCTGGCATCCGTGGTCTCTTAATGTCTGCATAACACTTGACCATGATCTTCTGGCTTTCATTGTCTCCAATGAGAAGTCAATGAGTGCGACACGCACTTCTTGTCCAGCAAGAAGGAACGATCACAAAATCAAGAATCCTCCTCAATCACAATTTATTGGAGCACTCGGTTGAAAAGGGGAATGGGGAAAAGGGATGACGAGAGAGAGCGAAAAACTCAAAGGCAGCTGCTTTTCTAGGGTGAGAGGCTCGAATGCTGATTGGTTGATGCCATTCTGCTAGGGCCCAAGGCCACAGGACAGGTCAGGGAACCAAGTCTCTGAAATGCAAAACAAGGCCCCAAGCACACTGGCTTGCACGGCAGCATCAAAGGATTTGTATACCTCCAGGCTGTAGGACCGCTGGCACTATCTCGCCAAGGTGACATCCTGGCGGCTCCTTACAGTTCCTTCTTTTTTTTGTTTTTAAGAGCAATAAGGCAAAACTATTTCCCAATCTGGTCCCCACCTCAAGATGTGCCGACCGATTAAAGAAAAGAAAAGCAAGACACACCCTTCCCGTGCAATGGGACAACTACTTCCCTGGGAGTGCTAGGGCTGTGTCTGCAAACCCTCCACCTATGCATACCTTCCTCTGTGCTGTGGGACTATCTGGTCCCTAGAGGGTGCAAAGGCTATGCATGGCTAATTGCCTATGAGCTCTTTAAGGCTGAGAGCCAAACTTGGGGTGAGGATACACATTCCAAGGCTGCCAAGGCCTGTGTCACAAAGACCTTGTCCCTCCTCACTTGGGCTAGCAGGTGCCTACACAATCAGAGACATACAGCACTTCCACCTAGACACAGCATGCCAGGAATATCTCTGTTCCCACCCATTCCCAAGGAGGGAGAAAGGCAGAATAGAGTCAGTCAAAAAATTGTTTAAAGGTAAGAGGCTGCACAGGGTGCTGCTCAAGGTAATATTGTGAAACAGCTGCTCTTGACACCACCCAGGGGGTCATCTCTGCTGCCTCTGCACAATTATTCCACAGCAGGACACTCAGCATCCACTGGGTCATCTTTCTTCTTTATTTCTTTTGTCAGTCTCGCTGGCACCCAGATTGGATCTTCACGATTCTGAGGGAAAACGCAAATTGCACCCCTGGATCTGGTAATTACCGGATCCGGTCCACACCATTTGTTAATCAATACATCTTTCCACATGACCAAATCTCGCTCCGTAGAGCTATCAAACAGGGCATGCCTGTCTGCTGCTGTTTTTCCAGCAATATTTTGAATTAAAAAATTAAATGTAAAGAGTGCAAGAGAAATCCTTTCTCTGGGGGAAGCTGCTACAGCTATCCCCCCTCTCTGTTTTTGTAAAATTTCCTTTAAATTTCTATTTGCTCTTTCTACGATACCCTGGCTTTGAGGGTTGTATGGTAGGCCAGTGGTATGTTCAACTTGTAATTGCTTGCAAAAGGCTTTAAAGCCCTGTGAGGCATATGCCGGGCCATTGTCAGTTTTTAAACGACTTGGCTTTCTCCAAGCTGCCCAGGCCTCTAAGCAATGCATTTTTACATGAGTTACCTTTTCCCCTGCCAGTGGGGTGGCATGAATTATTCCAGAGCATGTGTCCACCGACACATGAACATACTTTTGTCTGCCAAATTCCGAGATGTGAGTCACATCCATTTGCCAGAGTGAGTTTGGCTTTAACCCCTTGGGATTTACCCCAATATGTGGGGGGTGTAACATGGTCACGCAGGAGGGACAGGCTTTTACTATCCTCCTGGCATTCTCCCTAGAGATCTTAAACTTTAAGCGAAGTGTATTCGCTGAAACATGATAGAGCTGATGGAAATCTCTAGCTAGCTGGAGTGAATCTGTAGCCACAAGGGCGAGTGCTCGAGTAGCACCATCAGCTTGAGCATTGGCCTCTGCCATAGGTCCTGGGAAAAGAGAATGGGCTCGAATATGAGCAACATAAAAGGGATTTTTTCTTTTTAGAATATGTTTTTGTATTTGTAAAAGAACATTAGACACTGTACTTGAGCTGCGAATTGAGGCTGCAACCTCAAGAGAGGCCACAGCATTGACCACATATTGTGAATCTGAAATTAAATTAAATGGTTCAAGAAATCTCTGAAACACCTCCAAAACCACCAAGCACTCAGTGACTTGGGGGGGGGGGGATCAGGCCAAAATTGAAAGACCACAGGTTTAGCATTTCCTGCCACCAAAGTCCCTTTTCCAGTCTTTGAGCCATCTGTATAGATAGTTAAGGCTCCTTCTAATGGGTGGGGCAAGGTAATCCTGGGAAAATACACCAAATTTTTCTCCACAAAATTTATTAAGGGGTGCCTTGGCACATGATTGTCAATAACATTAGGGAATGCACAAAGCAGGATAGCCCAGCCATCTACCGTGGCTGTCAAAACTTCTACCTGTTCCCTCGTATAGGGAATTATCAACTTGTCAGGTATTCTTGCAAAGTGGGCTAAGCAAAGCTTTATTCCCATTAATGCTTGGCCAGCCACCAATTCTGGATAATATTGAACAGATCTTGCTCCTATGGAATTTCCATGCATCCACCAGAGGGGCCCATCTTGCCATAACACTCCAGTGGGATAATTCTTTGTTTTGAGAATGCATAGTAAGATTGGTAAGGATGGATTCACCCGCTGTAATTGAGCTGTAGTAATAGCAGATTCTACCCTCTTAAGGGCCTGTATTGCAGCCGGGGTCATGACTCTAGGTGAACAGATATCAGGATTGCCCTCTAAGATGGAAAATAAAGGCAAGAGCTCAGATCGAGGTATATTTAAATATCCTCTAATCCAATTTATATCTCCCAGCAACTGCTGGAAATCATTAAGAGTTTTAAGGTGATGGGTGCAAATAAGCACTTTCTGAGGATAATTATTCTGATATTCAGCAAATGCCCCCTGTCCAAGAAGCATATCAGCCGTCCACTCTGGGTGGCCGCCTTGTATGTTAATGCACTCTTGGGTCTGAGCTTTGTCCTGGGCTATAGATTTAAAGTCCAGGAACTGCCCTGCTGGAAGAGCTGCCCTTGCAATCTCCTGCCAGTCTGTAGGAGTCAGCGCTACTGTAGCAATCCTCCTCAATAATGCGGTTGTATAATTGGCATTTGCTCCATAATTTTTCGTAGCTTCAACCAGATCCTTAAGCTGTCTGTATGAGACTGGTTCATATCACCTATTATGATTCTGTGGCTCTTCAAAAACAGGAAAGGCAGCAGCCAATTGCGACCATGTTTGCCTTCCTATGAAGCTGTGGCCTTCTGTAGCTACCTGCTGGTACATGGGTGGAGGGGCGGATGGGGGAGGGGCAGAAGCTACTGGCGCCTCCTCTCTTCTGCCCTTCGTAGTAAACACATCATCATCGCCCCGCCTCTGGCTACCTCGCTGCTCTTTCTCAGATTTAGCAGCCGCTTCCTCTAGTTGTTCTTCCTCCTCTGATAAATCTAGATCTACAAATTCTTTCACTACTAAAGTTATGGGGCTTCTCTTCCCCTTTTCTCCTTTTTCTATTTCCGGATCCTTATCTTTTAATTTTTCCTTTTTCTTTCTAGGCTTACACTCTTGTTCCTCCTTCTAATCTGATTCTGAAAAGCTGTCCTGATTTTTCTGTAATGCCTTGCGACCCTGTTTTAATATCTCTATATTACGTTCTTCCTTCAAGCAGTCCCGCACCATCCTCCAAAAAGGAAGTGTGCCCCTTCCAATTTTTCCTTCTGCTTGTTCCAAATCCCTGCCTAGCCTATTCCAAGATGGCAAAGTTAGATCACCTGAAGCTGCAAACCAAGGTGAGACATTCACAATGTCTTTTACGATGGTAGCGACAGTGCTGGAAGAGATCTTTAAATCACGCTGTCGCAAAAGTGCCTGGATTGAGCGATAAATCTCCCTGGGGTTTGAGGTGGCTCCATAAGAATTGCCCCCTGGGCTAAAGAAAAAACCTCCTTTTTACTTACAAGGAAGTCTCTTTAGAAAAATGCCGCTTGATCTACTGCGGACTTAGTTTTACTTTTGACTAGAACTGCAGTCGCAGCAGCAAAGGCACTCACCACCTGGTTAATTGCAGCGCAACCCAAAGCAGCAGAGAGGAACAAATGCAAACATTACCACTCTGGACCAGCCTTAGCAATCAGTATACATCTGGAGGATTTCCTGACGTCAGTCACCGCTCCTTTGTGTTGAATTCTGAATTCTGCTCCCTCCTTGGCTTGTTCAAATCCGGCTTCTCGGGTTTTCAGCACCAAAATGCGACACACACTTCTTGTCCAGCAAGAAAGAACGATCACAAAATCAAGAATCCTCCTCAATCACAATTTATTGGAGCACTCGGTTGAAAAGGGGAATGGGGAAAAGGGATGACGAGAGAGAGCGAAAAACCCAAAGGCAGCTGCTTTTCTAGGGTGAGAGGCTCGAATGCTGATTGGTTGATGCCATTCTGCTAGGGCCCAAGGCCACAGGACAGGTCAGGGAACCAAGTCTCTGAAATGCAAAACAAGGCCCCAAGCACACTGGCCAGCACGGCAGCATCAAAGGATTTGTATACCTCCAGGCTGTAGGACCGCTGGCACTATCTCGCCAAGGTGACATCCTGGCGGCGCCTTACAAATGAGAAGTGAGAATTCTGATAGGTCTACCTTCATATGTTACTTGGCCTTTTTCATTTGCAGCTCTTAATATTCTTTCTTTACTCTGTATGTTTAGTGTTTTGATTATTATGTGGCGAGAGGACTTTTTTTTCTTGGATGAAGCCTATTTAGTGTTCTGTAAGCTTCTTGTATCTTCATAGGCACACCATTCTTTAGGTTGGGAAAGTTTTCTTCTATGATTTTGTTAAATATATTTTCTGTGCTTTTGAGTTGAACTTTTTTTATACCTTCTTTTTTTACCTTCTTTTATACCTTTTTTACTTTTTATACCTTTTTTACCTTCTTCTTTTATACCTTCTTTTTATTCTTTGATTTGGCCTTTTCGTTGTGTCCCATATTTCCTGGATATTTTGAGTTAAGAATTTTTTTAGATTTAATTGTATCTTCAGTGCTTGAGATTATCTCTTCCATCTCTTGTAATCTGCTGTTCATGCTTGCATTTGTGGTTCCTGAACATTTTCTCATGAATTCTATTTTTATAATTCCCTCAGCTTGTGTTTTCTTTATTGTCTTTATTTCAGTTTTCAAGTATTGGACAGTTTCTTTCATATGTTTGATTTCTTTTTCTTGTTTTTTTTTAATGGATTTGCTGATGTCTTCCAATTTTTTGTTTGTCTTTTTCTCCATTTCTTTAAGGGAATTTTTCATTTCCTTTTTAAGAGTTTCAAACATTCTCTTGAAGTTATTTTTGGTCATTTTCTTTTACTTCATCTATATCTGGTTGTTCAGGTCTTCCTGTTGTAGGGTCTTTAGGTGTTGTATTGGTCTTTGTGGTGGTGCATGTGTTCTTACCTTTTCTCCTCATCCTTTTCTCTAATAGATGTGGTTGGGGCTGTTTGAGATTCTGTTGAATAATCTTTTAAGTGTCAGTAAATCTAAAGCTCAGATGGTTGTTCCTCGTGGTATACTCGGTACCACACTTCTAGCTACCCTATTGGTTACTCTGTTCCTGATGATAGCTGAGGGCTCCTGTGCTTTACTCTGGAGCTTGCTGTTTCAAGCCTACTTTGGCCTAGGTTATAGGCTTTGACTTATTTCTGAAAATCCTGGTCTGGATCACTTTTTGCAGAAGTTACTGGCTAGGAGTTAGTCCTTCAAAGGTTTCTGGCTCCTGTCTACTGCCTCAAAGTTTCCAGGCTTGGGTGCACCCAGAACCACAGAGGACCTGGCTAAGGCTTACTCTCTCAGAGATCCCAGACTCACACTCAGATCCACAGAGGATCCAGGTTCCTGCCTATTCCCTTTGATGTTACAGACCAAGCCCAGACGCACAGAGGTCCTGTCTCAGGCCTATTCCCTCTGAGGTCCCAGACGCATGCCTGGCCCTGCAGAGAACTCTGGTTCCTGCCTACTTCCTCAGAGGTCCCAGATTCACACCCAAACTGACATATGTCTTGGCTCAGGCCTAGTTCCTGGGAAGTCCTAGACTAACACCCAGACCCACAGGGGTCCTGACTTAGTTCTACACCCTTGAAGGTTGGAGATTCATGTCCAGACCCTCAGCAGTCTCTGACTCTGGCTCAATCACTCAGTAGTTACTCCCCTGTATCTGTTCTGGTGGAGTCTGCTGACTTTTGATCAGGTCCCTAGTTCAATCCTGATTCATCAGTGTCCCAGAAATAGATTGGCTCCTGGGACTGGTTTGGCTCCTGGCTTCTGCTCCCATGGATCTTGTTTCCTCAAGCCCACTCTGTCCTAGGTAGCTGGTTCAGTACCACTTCTGTTGAATTTGTTGCCCAAGGTGGAGTCCCTTTCCTCAGGCCTACTTTGGCCTAGGTTACTGGTTTTGACCTGTTTCTGAATCCCCTCCTGCAGAAGTCTCTAGTTTGGAGTTGGTCCTGCAAAGGTTTTTGCTTTGGTCTACTTTTTTGAATTTCCTAGGCTCAGGTGACCCAGAACTGCAGAGGATCTGGCTCAGGCTTATTCCCTCAGGGGTATCAGACTCACACTTGAACCTGCAGAGGTTCCAGTTTTCTGCCCATTCCCTTTGATGTCCCAGACCAATACCCAGACACACAGAAGTTCTGGCTCAGGCCTACTCTCTCTGAGGTCCCAGACTTACACCTGGCCCTAAAGAGATCTCTGGTTCCTGCCTACTCCTTCAACGGTCCCAGATTCACAGTCAGACTGACAGAGGTCCTGGCTCAGGCCTAGTTCTTGGGAGGTCCTAGATTCATGCTGAGAACCACAGAGGTCTTGGCTAACGTCTACTCCCTTGAAAGTCCCATATTCATGTCTGCACCTTCAGTGGTCTCTGGTTCTGGCTCACAGTTACTCCCCTGTACCTGTTCCAGTGGATATTGATGACTCTGGGTCAGAAAAATAAATTTATAACCACACAAAATAATTTTTTATTATTGAATTGGTTAAATGTGCTTGAAATTCCTATCCTCTCTACTATATGTGGGGATGTGATAAATAAGTACACCAACTTCTTCTCAAAGTTCATTTCTCCATTAACACATTGAAATATTATCTTTGACATTTATCATAATTTCAAAAAAAATACTTGAAAAATTATCTATTCTCAAAGAAATCATCATTAGACAGTACAAAAAGGTGCTATTGTATATTATGAGGATGTCTATGATGAAATATACAATACACTATACAACTTTCAAAATGTACAGTAAATGACAGAGACAACTGGATATCTGGGCAATCACCTTGGAATCACATGTGCAGAATGAGGACAAGAGGCTAGATGCCTCAATGAAATCACCAGACAAATATGCAGACCTATAGATTCAGGCCTTACAAAAGACAACAGTAAAAAGATTTGAAACAATTGAGAAAATTATTGGAGCTGATGAGCAGGGAAAGAAGGTACAAGGACAGGATTTAACATTGCCAGTAACTGTCAGAGATGACTTGCCCAGGGTTTAACTTCCTACCCTGTAATCTACTATGGCAAACCATCAAGTTCTAACAGCCTGAAGGGATCCAAAGAAGGTAGATGGATACCTATAGGAATGAACAATCTAAAAGAAAGTAGGCAAGAAATTGAAACTTGGGGCTTACTTCTGCATTTGTTAGGGAGATGGAAAAGACATGGGCTTCTAGCATTAAATCCATGCCCCATAAACAGCTTTAGTTAGTTCAGCATTCCTGGATGACAGGTATCATCTGATGTTTAAATGCTATTTCAGAGAAGAGGTTGAAATTTTAGATCAACAGGGAAAAGTAAAAGGACTTGAGACTTCCCAAGATCAAATTCTTGGTGAGGGCTCTTGCTGACCCACAGGCTCAAGCTGTTGATGATGAAAAAATCTTGTCCCTATGACACAAGGCAGCCTTAAATAGTTGGGATAACATTCAAGAACTAGGAAAATGAATTGAATCATATTTCAGGGTTAAACAGGGCCAGAAAGAACACTTTGGTGACATTTTACCAAGACTAACTAAGGCTGTACAAATAGGAGTAACAGACACAGATACTAGACAAGTACTTATTGAATCTCTGGATTTTGAAAATGCCAACTTAGAATGCAAAATGATACTTAGGCCTTTAAATATCAGCACCAATGGGTGAAGGGATCCTACATACAATTAACATTGAGACATTTGACTATAAATCTGAATCTTGGGTAGGAGAAGCAATATCCAGAGAAATGAGGAAACATTAAAATTTCAAATGTCTTAATTATGATAGTATAAAACATCTGAGAAGGGATTGTAGATGAGGACTTCCTAGGAATAATATCTCCTGTGGGAATGGTAAGAATAGGAGGACTCAGCCATCTACTATATGTAGTAGATATGACAAAGACCAACATTGGACCAATGAATACAGATCAACAAAAGATAGATAAATCAACCCAATAGCATTGGGAAACTCCTTGGGGACCTCTTTCAGGCCCCCAAGTCAAATATGGTCATCATTCCCAGTCACTGTGGAGAATATATCTTATCAAGAAAATTTAAAAAAAAGAGCCTTCTGTAAAAACCATACTGTTCTAGATGATGGAATATACATGGAGGATAAATTAAAAATCTCAATAGGAAATGTATATTCTGGAAGACATCTTGAAATGATTAAAGACCAAAATTAAGAGTGCATATAAATGGTGTTGTAATTTTGGGTTTGATAGACACAGGTCCAGATCTGAGTACCATTACTCCAGAATCTTGGCCTGTTCAAGAGTCAGATGTTATATTACTAGGAATTTGAAACCTATCTCAAGTGAAACAAAGCATGAGATGTGTTGAATGCATAGGGTCAGAAAAAAGAGAGGAAAGCTAAGGCCATATGTGACTAACATGACAATGAATTTATGGGTTCGTGACCTGCTGCAACAATGGAATACCCACATTAACATTCCTGCAGTCCCAGAAACTCAAAATTCTGGGAAGAATATTATAAAGTACTATGCATAAAGGTCATTAGCCATTCAGGCTGTACAAGAACACAAAGAAACTAGCAAATCTTTAGAAGTACCAACAGCCCTACCTCTAAAATGGTTAACTGAGAAACCAATTTGGGTTAAACAGTGGCCATTAACAGAAGACAAACTGCAAGATTTAAAACAGTTTGTATAGGAGCAACAAGATGCCCACCATATCGAAGAATCAACCAGCCCTTGGAATTCTCCTGTATTTGTTGTTAAACAGAAATCTGGTAAATGGAGAATGTTGACAGACCTAAGAGCTGTCAACAAGGTAATTCAAGCTATGGGCCCTCTACAATCTGGAATTCTTCTGCCTTCTCTATTACCAAAAGGATGGCCTCTTATAGTGATTGGTTTAAAAGATTGTTTCTTTACTATGCCTTTACAATAAAAGGACAGGGAAAAATTTGCCTTCCCAGTGCCTACTTATAATAATTCTCAGCCTACTAGGAGATACCAGCTGACTGTCCTTCAAAAAGGAAATGCTCAATAGTCACACCATATGTCAATACTTTGTAAGTCAGACATTGGAAATAATATGTGAAAAATTTCCTAAATCTAAATTTACCATTACATGGATGATGTTTTGCTATCTGATTCAAACACAGATACTTTAGAAAGAATGTTTGAATAAAGAAAGTTTTGCTAAAATGGGGATTACAAATTGCTTTTGAAAAATTACAGAGAGGAGATTCTGTCAATTACCTAGGTTATAGAATCAGTTTGCAGAAAATTACAATATAAAAGACACAAATTATGAGAGACTAGTTGCTGGCTCTTAATGACTTTCAAAGATTGTTAGGAGACATTTCTAGTCTATGTCCTGCTGTTGAGATAACACCTATTAATAATTCATTAAAGCAAAACCTGATATTTGGATAAAGACTTGAATAGTCCCAGAGAATTAACTGCTGGAGCAGAAAAAGAATTGACAATTGTTGATGAGAAATTACAGGAGGCACATGTGAATAGGGTGAATCCAAATCTTAATTGTATCCTAGTCATATTGCTGTACAAAATTTCTCCTACAGTAATTTTAATGCTGCAGAGGGATGATATTATGTTAGAATAAAACTTTTTACTCAATAAAACAAGTAAAAAATTAAAAACTTATGTGGAATACTTCTCTAAATTAATTGTAGAAGGTAAATCGAGACTTTTTCATGAAACATCATGTCAATAGCAAAGGCTTAAAGAAAGAATTTTCTATTACATGGCAATAACTAAAGAGATTATTAAGATGTCCTATGTGCTCTTTCTATAACCAAACACCATTACTTACAAGAAGTACCCCAAAGGGTACTCTAAGGAATAAAATCTGGAAGATGGCTGTGTTCCACTTTGCAGAATTTTGAAAATTAAAAATATGTACACTACAACATTGACACTTAGTCAGGGTTTTTTGGGGGGTGGTTGTTCAATTTTATTTTTATTTATTTATTAAAAATTTCTACCTTCTCCCATCCTCCCATTTCTCTCCCACTCCCCCCTCACCCCCTCCCTCTCTAGTCCTAAGAGAAGTCAGGGTGCCCTGCCCTGTGGGAAGTCCAAGCCCTCCCCCCCCCAATCTGGGTCTAGGAAGGGGTGCATCCAAACAGACCAGGCTCCCAAAAAGCCAGTACATGCAGTAAAATCAAAACCAGTGTCATTATCATTGGCTTCTCAGTCCTCCCTCATTGTCAGCCTCTTTCAGAGAGTCCGGTTTGATCACATGCTTGTTCAGTTCCAGTCCAAATGGCCTTGGTGAGCTCCCATTAGATCAGTCACACCATCTCCGTGGGTGGACGCATCCTTCATGGTCTTGACTTCCTTGTTCATGTTCTCCCTCCTTCTGCTCTTCATCTGGACCTTGGGAGGTCATTCCAGTTCTACAATATGGGCCTCTGTCTTTATCTCTATCCATTGTTGCATTAAGGCTTTATAGTGGTATGCAAGATATGCATCAGAGTGGCTATGGGAGAAGGACAGTTCTGGCACCCTCTCCTCTGTTGCCTAAGGACCTAGCAGGGAAAATCCCCTTGGACACCTGGGAACCCCTCTAGAGCCAAGTCTCTCGCCTTAACCCTTAGTTGAGATTACTTCTTCCCTGTTCCCATATCCACCCTTCCTCCATCTCAACCTTCTCATTCCCCCAAGCTCTCCCCAATCATTTCCTTCTCCCTTCTCTCTCCTCATCTCTCTTTTCCCCAACCTCTCCCAACCCCCATACTCCTAACTTTTGCCTGGCAATCTTATCTACTTCCAATATCCAGGAAGATAAATACATGTTTTTCTTTGGGTTCACCTTCTTATTTAGCTTCTCTAGGATCACGAATTATAGGCTCAATGTCTTTGTTTATGACTAGAATTCACTTATGAGTGAGTACATACCATATTCATTTTTTTGGTTCTGAGATATCCCAATAAAGTATTTTCTATTTCCATCCATTTGTATGCAAAATTCAAGATGTCATTTTTTTAACCACTGAGTAGTACTCTAAAGTGAATATGTGCCACATCTTCCTTATCCATTCTTCTTTTGAGGGGCACCTAGGTTGTTTCCGGGTTCTGGCTATTACAAATAATAATATGCTATAAACATAGTTGAACAAAAGCTTTTGTAGTATGAATGGGCATCTCTTGGGTATATTCCAAAGAGTGGAACTGCTGGATCCTGAGGTAGGTTGACTCCAAGTTTCCTGAGAAATCATCACATTGTTTTCCAAAGTGGCTGCACAAGTTTGCATTCCCACCAACAATGAATGAGTGTTCCCCTCACTCCACATCCTCTCCAGCATAGGCTATCATTCGTGTTTTTGATTTTAACCATTCTGAGAGTTGTAAAACGGCATCTCAAAGTTGTTTTGATTTGCATTTTCCTGATCACTAAGGAGGTTGAGCATGACCTTAAGTGTCTTTTGGCCATTTGAACTTCTTCTATTGAGAATTCTCTGTTCAGTTAAGTACTCCATTTTTAAGTGGGTTAATTAGAGCTTTAATATCTAGTTTCTTGAGTTCTTTATATATTTTGAAGATTAGACCTTTGTCTGATGCAGGGTTGGTAAAGATCTTTTCCCATTCAGTAGGTTGCCTTTTTGTCTTAATGACAGTGTCCTTTGAATTACAGAAGCATCTCAGTTTCAGGAAGTCCCATTTATTCATTGATTCTCTTATTGTCTGTGCTACTTGGGTTTTACGAAGGAAATGGTCTTCTGTGCCCATGTGTTGCAGACTACTTCCCAATTTCTCTTCTGTCAGGTTCAGTGTGGTCAGATTTATATTGAGGTCTTTAATCCATGTGGACTTGAGTTTTGTGCATGGTGATAGATATGGATCTATTTCCATTCTTCCACAGGTTGACGTCCAGTTATGTCAGCACCATTTGTTGAAGATGCTTTCCTTCTTCAGTTGTATAATTTTAGCTTCTTTTTGAAAATCAGGTGTTAATAGGTTTGTGGATTTATATCCGGGATCCTCGATTCAATTCCATTGGTCAACATCTCTGTTTTTGTACCAAAACAAAGCTATTTTCATTACTGTAAATCTGTAATAGAGTTTGAAGTCAGGGATGATAATGCTCCTGGAAGTATTTTTATTGCATAGGATTGTTTTGGCTATCATGTTTTTTTTTTTGTTTGTTTGTTTTTCCATGTAGAGTTGATTATTGTTCTCTCAAGGTCTGGGAAGAATTTAGTTGGAATTTTGATGCGGATTGCATTGAATCTATAGATTGCTTTTGGTAGAATTGCCATTTTTACTATGTTTATCCTCCCAATCCACAAGCATGGGAGATCCTTCTATTTTCGGTTATCCTCTTCAATTTCTTTTTCAAAGCCTTAAAGTTCTTGTTAAATAGATATTTGACTTCTTTGGTTAGAGTTACCCCAAGATACTTTAGGCTATTTGTGAATATTGTGAAAGGTGATGTTTCTCTAATTTTCCTCTCAGCTTCATTGTTCTTTGTGTACAGGAGGGCAACTGTTTTGCTTTTTTTTTTGAGTTGATCTTGCATCGTGCCAAAAAACTAAAGGTGTTTATCAGCTGTAGGAGTTCTTTGGTAGAGTTCTTGGGGTCACTTATGTGCACTATCATATCATCTGCAAATAACTAAAGTTTGACTTTTTCATTTCCAATTCGAATCCCCTTCATATCCTTATATTATCTTATTGCTATTGCTAGAACTTGAAGCACTATATTGAAGAGGTATGGAGAGAGTGAACAGCCTTGTCTTGTTATTGGTTTTAGTTTCTCTCCATTTAATTTGATGTTAGCTGTCAGCTTGCTATATATTGCTTTTATTATATTTAGGTATGAACCTTGTATCCTTAATCTCTCCAAGAACTGTATCATAAATGAGTGTTGAATTTTGTCAAATGCTTTTTCAGCATCGACTGAAATGATCATATGGGTTTTTTTTCTTTCAGTTTATTTATATGATGGATTACATTGGTAGATTTTTGTATGTTGAACCAGCCCTGCATCTCTGGGGTGAAGCCTACTTGATTGTAAGGGATTATTTTTTTTTTTGATGCGTTCTTGGATTCAGTTTTCCAGAATTTTATGGAGAACTTTTGTGTGAATGTTCTTGAGTGAGATTGGTCTGTAATTCTCTTTCTTGGTTGAGTCTTTGTGTGGTTTTGGCATCAGGGTAACTGTAGCTTCACAAAAGGAATTTGACAATGACTCTTTTGTTTCTATTTTGTGAAGCACATTAAGGACTATAGGTATTAGCTCTTCTTGGAAGTTCTGGGGAATTCTTCATTGAAGCCATCTAGTGCTGGGCTTTTTTGGTAGGGAGGTTTTTGATGACAGTTTCTAATTCCTCCTGACGTATAGGTCTATTTAAATTGTTCATCTGGTCTTGACTTAATTTTGGTATAGTGTACTTATCTTAAAAATGTCTGTCAGATAAGGTTTGGGTATGTTATGTATTTATTTTTGTTGAACTCAAAGAAGACTTTAATTTCTTTCTTTATTTCTTTCATGACCCAGGGGTGGTTCAGTAGTTGAAGGTTTAGTTTCCATGAGTTTTAGGCTTTCTGGGGTGTAGAATAGTTATTGAATTCTAACTTTAATTCATGGTGATCCGATAGTTCACAGATGGTTACTACAATTTCTTTGTATCTATGGATGTTTGCTTTGTTACTGATTATGTGATCAATTTCTGAGTAGGTTTCATGAGATGCTGAGAAGAAGGTATATTTTTTTTCTGTTTGGGTGGAATGTTCTATAGATGTCTGTTAAGTCCATTTGGTTCATTACATCTGTTAGTTCTCTTATTTTTCTGTTAAGTTTCTGTCTGGTTGATCTGTCCATTGGTGAGAGAGGAGTGTTGAAATCTCCTACTATTAAAATGTGGGGTTTGATGTATGCTTTGGGTTCTAGTAATATTTCTTTTACATATGTGGGTGCTTTTATATTAGCGGCATAGATATTCAGGATTGAGACTTCCTCCTGATGATTTGTTCCTGTTATGAGTATAAAGTGTCCATCTACATCTCTTCTGATTGATTTTAGTTTGAAATCAATTTTGTTAGATAGTAGTATAGGTACACCCACTTGTTTCTTCGGTCTATTTCATTGGAAAGCTTTTTCCCAATCCTTTAATCTGAGGTAGTTTTTGTCTTTGAGGTTGAAGTGTGTTTCTTGTAAAGAGCAGAATATTGGATCCTGTTTTTGTATCCATTCTCTTAACCTGTGCCTTTCTATAGGTTAATTGAGTCCAGTGATATTAATTACCAGTGGTTGTTATTTTTTTCTGGTGGTAGTGTTTGTGTGTTTCCCTTCTTTGAGTTATACTTGTGGTGGATTGGCAAATGCTTATGTTATTATGTGTGATTTGGCTTTCTTGGTTTGTGGTTTTCCTTTTATTTTCTGTAAGGCTGGGTTTGTGGCTACATATTGTTTAAATCTGTTTTTGTCCTGGAATATCTTGTTTTCTCCATCAATGGTGAATGCACACTTTTCTGGATATAGTAGTCTGAGCTTGTATCCATGGTCTCTTAGTGTCTGCAGCACATCTATCCAAGACCTTCTGGCTTTCATGGTTTACATTGAGAAGTCAGGTGTGATTCTGATAGGTTTTCCTTTATATGTTACTCGACCTTTTTCCCTTGCAACTCTTAATATTTGTTCTATATTCTGTATGTTTTGTGTTTTGTTTATTATATGGCGAGGGGATGCTTCTTTTTTTTTTTTTTTGATGCAGTCTATTTGGTGTTCTGTATGCCTTTTGTACCTTCATAGGAATATCCTTCTTTAGGTTGGGAAAGTTTTCTTCTATAATTTTGTTGAATATATTTTCAGGGCCTTTGAGCTGTAATTTTTCTCCTTCTTCTCCCCTTATTCTTCTTAAATTTGGTCTTTTCATGGTGTCCAGATTTCCTGGATGTTTTCAGTCAAGAATTTGTTGGATTTGTTATTTTCTTCAATCAATGAGTATATTTCCTCTAATGTATCTTCAGTGTCCGAGACTCTTTCTTCTATCTCTTTTTTTTAAATTATTGTTTTTGTCATGTTTTCACAATGTATTATTATTACTAGATAGAAACACTTTGCATCATTTATGCCCCCAAAGCATAATAAGAAAGGTAGGAATAACTGAATCATTACAAAAATAATCATACAGTGTAGAAATTAGGTTTGACCACACACAACACAAATTTAAAATGGGAAAGAAACACAGCATCAGAATCATGTCTTCATATATGTATAGCCATGCAAATAAAAACATGGTTATAGTACAGAAATGTCATAAAATATTTTTTTTTCTTTTTTTGGGTTTTTTTGTTTGTTTGTTTATTCAAGTATCCAAAAACACTCTTTCCACTTCCTCCCCTCCTCCCAGTACCCTCCCGTTCCCCCCACTCCCTCTCCTCCTCCCTCACCATTCCCAAGAGCAGTCAGGGTTTCCTGTCCTGTGGGAAATCCAAGTTCCTCCCCCCTCCCTCCAGGTCCAAGAAGGTGAGCATCCAAACAGGCCAGGATTCCAAAAAGCCAGTACATGCAGATGAAACAAGATCCAGTGCCATTGTCAATGGCTTCTCAGTCTTCATTTGGATCTCAGGGGCTCAGTCAGCCCCCATGTCAGCCACGTTCAGAGAATCCGGTTCGATCAAATGCTCATTCAGTCCCAGTCCAGCTGGCCTTGGTGAGCTCTCATTCTATCTCTTGTATTCTGTTGGTTATTCTTGTCTCTGTAATTCCTGTTCTTTTACCCAGATTTTTCCATATCCAGTCTTCCCCCGGTTTGTGTTTTCTTCATTACCTCCATTTCATTTTTCAAGTCTTGAACTGTTTCCATTACCTGTTTGATTGCTTTTTCTTGGTTTTCTTGGATATCTTTGAGAGATTTCTTCATTTCTTCTACCTTTTTGTTTGTCTTCTCTGTTTCTTTAAAGCAGTTTTTTCACATGCTGTTTAAGGTGGTCCTCTATTATTTTCATAATGTTATGTTTAAAGTCGATTTCTTCTACTTCTGAAATAGCATGTTCAAGTCTTCTTTTTGTGTGATCTCTGGTTTCTGGTGTTATCATGTTGCCTTTCAGGTTGTTGGAGGAATTCTTGCATTGACGGCTGCCCATCTCTTCCTTCAAATGCAGTCAGAAGAGTCTTAGTATCTTGGTCCAATCTATGTTGTGACAAACTCTCTGGGTGAATCTCCTCAGTGTAGGAGCAGGAACTGTTCCTGGGCCAAGGACCTTGCAGACAATAGGACAGGCTTGGGGGAGGCATGGTCATATGGAACAAAGAAGTGCCTGCAGCAGAAGCTGAAGAGGCCCTGTGCTCCCTTCCTGGACTGTCTGCCCAGGGGTGGCACACACTCACCATCTGGATGGATCTCCTCAGCACAGGAACAGGGACTCCTGGTAGTTCAAGGACCCCACAGACAAAAGGGAAAACATGGGGGGAGTGTATGGTCATATGGAACAAAGAAACCCCTGCAACAGGAGCAGTAGGTGCCCTGCACTTCCTTCTGGAGATCTCACCCCTCTGGGTGGAAAGCCTCAGTGCAGGAGTAGGAACTGTTCTTGGGCCAAGGACTTCCCTGACAATTGGACAGGTTTGGGAGAGGCAGGATCCTGTGGAACAAAGAAGCCCCTGCAGCAGGAGCTGATGGGGCCCTGTTCTGTTCTGGGACTGTTTGTCCTGGGATGGCACACACTCACCAGCCTGGATGAACCTCCTCAACACAAGAACAGGGAGTCCTGGAAGTCCATGTACCCCAAAGACAAAAGGGCAAACTTTGGGAGAGGGCAAGGGCGTGTGGAACAAAGAAGCTCCTGCAGCAGGAGCTGGAGGTGCCCTGTACTCCCTTCCAGGGTCCTTCCAGCCGGCAGGCAGCCACTCACTCATCTGGGTGGAAAGCCTCAGTGCAGGAGCAGGAACTGTTCCAGAGCCAAAGATCTAGCAGACAGTCCACTTAGTCAGGTTTTCAACTTTAACTTTATAAAAGGCTAATTCAGTAATCACACATTTATTAGAAGTTATGGCCATCATTGTCACACCTGCATGAATAAAGACAATGGTCCAGCATATGTCTCTAGGGAATTTTTTTTTTTGCTTAATATAATATAAAGCATATTACAGGTATACCAAACAATACTACAGGTCAGGCAATTATGGAAAGATCAAATCTAACTACAAAGGATAATTTAAACAAACAGAAAAGGATGGAAAATGCCCCCACAAATAGATTGCATAATGCTTTAGTAACCTTGAATTTTCTTAACGCTAATTAGAAAGGGACAATAGCAGCTCAGAGACACTGGACGATAGACAAATCTTCTGAATTAAATCAGCCTGTGTAGTTCAAGGATGTGTTGACCTCCCAATGGAAGCCAGGAGATGTGCTATGTTGGGTAAGAGGTTTTTTTCTTGTTTCCACAGGAGACGAGAAACTATGGATGCCATTGAAATTAATAAAAAATTCAGTCGGAAAAAGAAAAGCTTCTTTTTCTTTTATTATTATATATCATCTTTATTATGGAGTGATGTATTCTTTTTATCCCAACACTTTTTTTTTAGTTTATTAAAATATAAAAGTTTCCATTTTTGCCCCTCCTCCCAACACCCTCCCACTCCCCCCCACTCCCTCTCCTCTTCCCTCTCCATCCCTAAGAGCAGTCAGGGTTTTCTGCCCTGTGGGTAGTTCAAGTTCCTCCCCACTCCCTCCAGGACCAGGAAGGTGAGTATCCAATCAGACTGGATCCCCAAAAATCCAGAATATGCAGAGGAAACAAGTCCCAGAGTCATTGTCAATGGCTTTTTAGAAAGACTTCGGGCCAGCCACATTCAGAGAATCCAGCCTCCTCCAGAGAATCTGGTTGGATCAAGCGCTCCTTCAGTCCCAGTCAACTGGCCTTGGTGAACTCTCATTAGATCAGTCGCCTTGTATCAGTGGGTGATCACTCCCCTTGCGGTTCTGATTTCCTTTTTCATGTTCTTCCTCCTCTGCACCTCCTTTGGACCTTGGGGGGCTCAGTCCGGTGCTCCAATGTGGGTCTCTGTCTGCATCGCCATCTATCGCCGGATGAAGGTTCCCTCTGATCTTGCCCTCCCTGCTCACGTTCTCCTTCCTTCTGCTTCTCGTTTGGACCTAGGAAGTTAAGTCCAGTGTTCCAACGTGGGTCCCCGTCTCTATCTCCATCTATTGCCAGATGAAGGATCTATGGTGATAAGCAAAATATTCATCAGTATGGTTATGGGCCAAGGCCAATTCAGGCACCCTCTCCTCTGTCCAGAGAACAATCTGGGGATCTCTCCTTGGACCTGGGATCCCATTTACAGTCAAGTCTCTAGTAAACCCTAAACTGACTTCCATAGTTGAGATATATTCTTTCCTGAACCCATATCTATCCTTCCTCCCTCCTCCCCTCCCAGTCCCCCGAGCATTTCCCATTCCTCCCCTGCTCCCTTCTCTCCAACCTCCTCCCCTTCCAACTATCCTCCCAACCCCCATGCACCCTTGGTTACCTGGAACTCTTGTCTATTTCCAATCTCCAGGAGGAAAACTACCTGAATTTTCTTCAGGTTCACCTTCTTATTTAGCTTCTCTAGGATCACGAATAATAGGCTCAAAGACCTTTAATTATGGCTAGAATCCACTTATGAGTGAATACATACCTTATTCCTCTTGTTAGGTCTGGCTTACCTGCCTCAGTAAAGCGTTTTCTTTTTATTTATTTATTTTATTTAATTTTTACTGGGAACCCCTCAAGAATCAAGTCTCTTGCAAACCCTAGAATGGCTCTCTTAGTTGCGATATAAACTTCCCTGCTCCCATAACCATCCTTCCTCCCTCCCCCCCTCCCATTCCCCCAAGCCATCCCCAATTCTTGCCCTCTCCCCTCTCCCTAACCATCTTCCCTTACTTCCACGCCCCCACCCCCCATGCACCCGACTTTACTTGGCAATCTTGCCTAATTCTATTATCGCGGAGGATAACTATATAAATTTTCTTCAGGTTCACCTTCTTATCTAGCTTCTCTAGGATCACAAATTATAGACTCAAAGACCTTTAACTATGGCTAGAATCCACTTATGAGTGAGTACATACCATATTCCTCTTTTTGGGTCTGGATTACCTCACTCAGTAAAGCGTTTTCTATTTCCATCCATTTGCATGCAAAATTCAAGATGTCATTGTTCTTTACCGCTGAGGAAAACTCTAATGTATATATGTTCCACACCTTCTTTAATCATTCTTCTATTGAGGGGCACCTAGGTTGTTTCCAGGTTCTGGCTATTACAAATAGTGCAGCTATGAACATAGTTGAACAAATACTTTTGTAGTATGATAGGGCATCTCTTGGGTATATTCCCAAGAGTGGAATTGCTGGGTCCTGAGGGAGGTTGACTCCCAGTTTCCTGAGAAACCACCACACTGATTTCCACAGTGGCTGCACAAGTTTGCATTCCCACCAACAATGGATGAGTGTTCCCCTCATTCCACATCCTCTCCAGCATAGGCTATCATTGGTGTTTTTGACTTTAGCTATTCTGACAGGTGTAAGATGGTATCTCAAAGTGGTTTTGATTTGCATTTCCCTGATCGCTAAGGAGGTTGAGCATGACCTTAAGTGTCTTCTGGCCATTCGAAGTTCTTCTGCTGTGAATTCTCTGTTCAGTTCAGTACCCCATTTTTTAATTGGGTTAATTAGAGTTTTAGTGTCTAGTTTCTTGAGTTCTATGTATATTCTGGAGATCAGACCTTTGTCTGAGGAGGGGTTGGTGAAGATCTTCTCCCAGTCAGAAGGCAGCCTTTTTGTCTTACTGACAGTGTCCTTTGCTTTACAGAAGCTTCTCAGTTTCAGCAGGTCCCATTTATTCATTGTTTCTCTTATTGTCTGTGCTACTGGGGTCCTACTTAGGAAGTGGACTCCTGTGCCTATATCTTGTAGAATACTTCCCACTTTCTCTTCTATCTGGTTCAAAGTGGACAGATTGATGTTGATGTCTTTAATCCATTTGGACTTGAGTTTTGTGCATGGTGATAGATATGGATCTATTTTCATTCTTCTACAGGTTGACATCCAGTTATGCCAGCACCATTTGTTAAAGACGCTTTCCTTCTTCCATTGTATACCTTTAGTTCCCTTGTCAAAAATTAGGTGTTCATAGGTTTGAGGATTAGTATCCGGGTCTTCTATTCAATTCCATAGGTCGACTTCTCTGTTGTTATGCCAATACCAAGCTGTTTTCAATACTGTAGCTCTGTAATAGAGTTTGAAGTCAGGGATGGTAATGCCTCCAGAAGTTCCTTCATTGTATAAGATTGTTTTGGCTATCCTGGGTTTTTTTGTTTTGCCACATAAACTTGATTATTGTTCTCTCAAGGTCTGTGAAGAAGTTTCATGGGATTTTGATGGGGATTGCATTGAATCTATAGATTGCTTTTGGTAGAATTGCCATTTTTACTATGTTAATTCTCCCAATCCAAGAGCAGGGGAGGTCTTTCCATTTTCTGGTATCCTCCTCAATTTCTCTTTTCAAAGACTTAAAGTTCTTGTCAAATAGGTCTTTCACTTCCTTGGTTAGAGTTACCCCAAGATATTTTATTCTATTTGTGGCTATCGTGAAAGGTGATGTTTCTCTGATTTCCCTCTCTGCTTCTTTATCCTTTGTGTATAGGAGGGCCACTGATTTTTTTGAAGTTGATCTTGTATCCTGCCACATTACTAAAGGTGTTTATCAGCTGTAGGAGTTCTTTGGTAGAGTTTTTGGGGTCTCTTATGTACACTATCATATCGTCAGCAAATAACGAAAGTTTAACTTCATCCTTTCCAATTCGAATCCCCTTGATCTTCTTATGTTGTCTTATTGCTATTGCTAGAACTTCAAGCACTATATTGAAGAGGTATGGAGAGAGTGGACAGCCTTGTCGTGTTCCTGATTTTAGTGGAAAGGCTTTGAGTTTCTCTCCATTCAATTTGATGTCAGCTGTCGGCTTGCTGTATATTGCTTTTATTATATTTAGGTATGATCCTTGTATCCCCAGTCTCTCCAACACCTTTATCATAAATGGGTGTTGAATTTTGTCAAATGCTTTTTCAGCATCCAATGAAATGATCATATGGTTTTTTTCTTTCAGTTTATTTTTATGATGGATTACATTGATAGATTTGCGTATGTTGAACCATCCCTGCATCTCTGAGATGAAGCCAACTTGATCATAATGGATAATTTTTTTAATGTGTTCTTGGATTCGGTTTGCCAGTATTTTATTGAGAATTTTCGCATGGATGTTCATGAGTGAGATTGGCCTGTAATTCTCTTTCTTTTTTTTTTTTTTGTTTGTGTCTTTGTGTGGTTTTGGTATTAGGGTGACTGTAGCTTCATAAAAGGAGTTTGGCAATGATTCTTCTGTTTCTATATTGTAGAATACATTAAGGAGTATAGGTATTAGCTCTTCCTGGAAGTTCTGGTAGAATTCTGCATTGAAACCATCTAGTCCTGGGCTTTTTTTTTGGTAGGGAGATTTTTGATAACAGCTTCTAATTCTTCATGACTAACAGGTCTATTTAGATTGTTCACCTGGTCTTGGTTTAACTTTGGTATATGGTATTTATCTAAAAAAATGTCCATTTCCTTTACATTTTCCAACTTTGTGGCATATAAACTTTCGTAGTAAGATCTAATGATTCTCTGAATTTTCTCTGTGTCTGTGGTTATGTCCCCTTTTTCATTTCTGATCCTATTAATTTTCAAGTTCTCTCTCTGCCGTTTGATTAGTTTGGATAGGGGTTTGTCAATCTTGTTGATTTTCTCCAAGAACCAGCTTTTTGCTTCATTGATTCTTTGGATTGTTTTCTGTGTTTCTATTTTGTTGATTTCAGCCCTCAGTTTGGTTATTTCCAGTCTTCTACTCCTCCTGGGTAAATCAGCTTCTTTTTTTTTCTAGAGCTTTCAAGTGTGTTGTTAAGTCTCCAATGTGTGTTTTCTCGGTTTTCTTTAAGTGGGCACTTAGTGCTACGAACTTTCCTCTTAGCACTGCTTTCATAGTGTCCCATAGGTTTGAATACGTTGTGTCTTTATTTTCATTAAATTCAAGGAAGAGTTTAATTTCTTTCTTTATTTCTTCCTTGACCCAGGGGTGATTTAGTAGTTGACTGTTCAACTTCCATGAGTTTGTTGGCTTCCTGGGGGTACCATTGTTGTTGAATTCTAATTTTAATCCATGGTGATCTGACAAGACACAGGTGGTTACTAATATTTTTTTGTATCTGTGGAAGTTTGCTTTGTTACCAAGTATGTGGTCAATTTTCGAGAAGGTTCCATGAGCTGCAGAGAAGAAGGTATATTCTTTCCTATTTGGGTGGAGTGTTCTATAGATGTCTGTTAAGTCCATTTGATTCATTACCTCCAATAAATATCTTATTTCTCTGTTAGGTTTCTGTCTGATTGACCTGTCCATTGGTGAGAGAGGAGTGTTGAAGTCTCCTACTATTAGTGTGTGTGGTTTGATGACTGCCTTGAGTTCTAGAAGAGTTTTTTTTTACATATGTGGGTGCCTTTATATTAGGGGCATAGATATTCAAGATTGAGACTTCTTCCTGATGAATTGTTCCTGTTATGAGTATGAAATGTCCATCTCCATCTCTTCTGATTGATTTTAGTTTGAAGTCGATTTTGTTAGATATTAGAATGGCCACACCCGCTTGTTTCTTAGGTCTATTTGCTTGGAAAACCTTTTCCCAACCCTTTACTCTGAGTAGGTGTCTGTCTTTGTGGGTGAGGTGTGTTTCTTGTAAACAGCAGAATGTTGGATCCTGTTTTCGTATCCTATCTCTAAGTCTGTGCCTCTTTATAGGTGAGTTGAGTCCATTGATATTAAGTGATATTAATGACCAGTAATCGATGACTCCGGTCATTTTTTTGGGTAGTAGAGTGTATGTGTTTTCCTTCTTTGAGTTGTGCTTGCGAAGGGTTGCTAGATGTCTTAATTAATGTAGGCAGTGTTGAGAATGTTGGATTCCTTGGGTTGTTATTTTCCTTCTAATATTCTCTGTAAGGCTGGATTAGTAGCTACGTATTGTTTAAATTTGTTTTTATCCTGGAATATTTTGTTTTCTCCGTTGATAGTGAACAATAACTTGGCTGGGTAAAGTAGTCTGGGCTTGCATCCATGGTCTCTTAGTTTCTGCAGTACCTCTATCCAGGACCTTCTGGCTTTCATGGTTTCCATAGAGAAGTCTGGTGTAAGTCTGATAGGTTTACCTTTATAAGTTACTTGACCTTTTTCCTTTGCAGCTCTCAATATCCTTTCTTTAGTCTGATTGCTTTGTGTTTTGATTATTATATGGCGAGGGGATGTTTTTTTTTCTGATCCAGTCTATTCAGTGTTCTGTATGCTTCTTGAACCTTCATAGGAATATCGTTCTTTAGGATGGGAAAGTTTTCTTCTATAATTTGTTGAGTATATTTTCTGGACCTTTGAAATGCAATTCTTCTCCTTCTTCTACTCCTATTATTCTTAGATTTGGTTTTTCTATTGTGTCCCACAGTTCCTGAATGTTTTGTGATGAGAATTTGTTAGATTTGCTGTTTTCTTTGGTCAGAGTGTTTAATTTCTCTATGGTGTCCTCAGAGTCTGAGATTCTTTCTTCTATCTCTTGTATTCTGTTGGTTATGCTTGTTTCTGAAGTCTCTGTTCGTTTTCCTAGATTTTCCACAGCCAGCCGGCCCTCGGTTTGTGATTTCTTCATTGACTCCATTTCAGTTTTCAAATCTTGAACTGTTTCTATTACCTGTTTGATTGTTTTTTCTTGGTTTCCCAGAATTTCATTTACGGATTTACTCATTTCTTCAAACTTTTTGGTATATTTCTCTTCCATTTCTTTACTCATTTCCTCAATCTTTTTGTTATACTTATCTTCCATTTCTTTACAGCAGATTTTCACCTCCTGTTTAAGTTCCTCTATTATTTTCATAAAGATCCGCTTAGAGTCGATTTCTTCTATTTCTTCTGGAGTAGGGTGTTCAATTCTTCTAGTTTCGAGCCCCCTGGATTCTGGAGATGTCATGTTGCCTTTCAGGTTGTTGGAGGAATTCTTGCATTGGTGCCTGCCCATCACCTCCACTCTGGATGAAACTCCTCAGCACTTTCTGGATAGAATTCCTCAACACTCTCTGGGTAGGACTTCTCAGCACTCTCTGGATAGAGCTCCTCAGCACTCTCTAGGAAGAGCTCCTCAGCAGTGCAACAGGACTAGCTGATCTTCCCAGGACCCAGGAGACAAAGGGCCTGCAGCAGTGGGGGGAGGGAGGGGTCCCGTGGAACTCCGAAGACCCTGCCGCAGAAGCTGAGGGGGGAGGGGCTGTGCTCTCTTCCCGGACAGGCAGGCTGCCCAGGCGAGCACCCACTCACCTCTCTGGGAAGAGCTCCTCAGCAGTGCAACAGGTCTAGCTGGTCTTCCCAGGACCCGGGAGACAAAAAAGAAAAACTTCTTGAGAAATTGAAATGACAGTTCATCCACATAGGTGATAACCATACATGTGGTAAGAAAACCCTATAAGGGATGGGACTGGGTTCTGCTCTTGTCTTTGCGGGGAAATACTCATCTTCAAAAAGTTGAGAGACCCCGAATATCTACGTGTGTAAATAAGAAAAGATAGCTATTGAGAAAGTATCACCAGGCAAAAAGAAAGCTGACTTATAATGTTGTATCATCTGCATGGTAAAATTTGATTATAAGAACATGCATATATCTCCACTTAAAAATTAAAGCTGGTTTTGGAGTTGGACATGACTACTCTTCTATAAATCCAAGCATGTTGTTAAAAGAAAAATTCAGAGTTCCTGTCTTATGTCAGGAATCATCTGATATTTGACAGAAAGAAGAAAGATTTTAGAAAATATTTTACATTTCTTCATACCAGTTTTGTGCTCTTATGTTGATAGTATAGTAATTTTTCCATTTTTTTATGTAGACACATAATGATATAAAATTTCCTCTTAGCACTATTTTCATTTCTGTCCCATAAGTTTGCATTTATTTTCATTGAATTCTAGGATGTCTCTAATTTCTTTATTTCTGCCTTTACCAGTCATAATTCCATAGGGAGTTGTTCAGTTTCCATGAGTTTATAGCCTTTGTTTTTTCTTTTGTTGAAATTCAGATTTAATCCACAGAGGTCTGATATGATATAGGGAGTTATTTCAAGTTTCTTATATCTGTTGAGCCTTGTTTTGTTCAAGAGTATGTGGTCAATTTTGTGTTTGCGCAAAATGTTCTGATGATATGCTGACTCCATTTAATTCCTAATGACTGTTTGATCCATTATTCATCTGTTTAGCTTTTATATGAATGAGTTGTGTATTGTCAGATGTAGGCATTGATATCTTCTAATTTTAATATGTGAAATATATAGTATATGATTTAAATTTTACTAATGTTTCTTTTACAAAATGTGGGTGCCTTCGTATTGTGGTCATAGGTGTTAAGAATTGGTAGATTTTCCTTTAGTGGGTATGAATTGTGTCTCTCCATCTCTTTTGATTAATTTTGGATGGATGGTGTTTTAATATGACTTTTTCGTGAAATATTGTATTTTCTCTATCTATGGTGATTGAATATTTTGCTTCATAAAATAATGTGGACTGGCATATGTTGTCTCTTAGAGTCTGAAAGGCCCTTTTCCAAGCACTTCTGACTTTTGGAGTCTCCTTTGAGATGTTGGGTGCTATCTATAGATCTGCTGAGTTGGGGCCAGGGATATAACATTGGGTAGATAGCAATGTGAGAAATGGGGGCTTTTGTTCACTGTCTGCCTTACATTGACAGAAAGGTTGGAACATAAAAGAGAATGTATAGACAGTAAAGATCTAGAAGTTGGAACTGTCTTACGTGGTCTGATGTTAGATAAACAGAATTGACTGGACTGGTGTGCAAAATGTGTATCTTTGCCTATTCCTGGAGTGGTGGAGTATCTCTGGTTGTGTGCAGAGTTTGGTTGTGATGTTGATAGGGCCTATGAGTATTAGCATGAAGGGCCAGAAAGAAGTCTAGAGATTTATTGGGGTGCAGGCCATGCAAACCCAACTGACTCTAAGATACCATTGTACACCTATCAGAATGGCTAAGATTAAAAAAAAACTGATGACAGCATATGCTAAGAAGGATATGGAGTAAGAAGAACACTTCTTCCTTCGCTGCCAGTGTGAGTGGAAAGTTGTACAGCAACTTTGGAAAACAGGATGGTGATTTTTCAGAATATTGGGAATCAGTCTACCTCAAAATTCGGCAATACTACTTGTGGGCATGTAACCAAAGGCTGCACAATTGTACCACAGGGACATTTACCAAACTATGTTTATAGAAGCATTGTTTGTAATAGCCAGAACTTAGAAACCACAAAGATTCCCCTTGATCAAAGAATGAATAGAGAAAAATGGTAGATTTATACCATAAATAAAGTATTACTTAGTGGTGACAAACAATGACATCTTGAAATTTCAGGCAAATGGAAGAAATTAGAGAAAACCATCCTGTGTGAGGTAACCCAGAATCAAAAAGAAAAGCACAGTATGTACTCACTCATAAGTAGATATTGAATGTAAAGCAAAGGGTACCCCAGTTTCAATCCACAAACACAGAGAAGCTAGGTAAAATGGGAGACCCTAAGAGGGACACACATGAAAGTCCCCAGGAAGGAAAATAGTTAAGATCTCCTGAGTACACTGAGAAGGGGGATGGACGTGAGGGGATGCTGTATAGGAACATGAAGGATCAAAATGATCTAGTGTGGGGAGGAAAGGGGAGAGAGCAATGAAAGAGATATATTGATAGAGGGAGCCATTATGGGGTTAGGAAGAAATGTGATGTTAGAGAAATTCTCAGGATTTCAAAAGGGAGACTTCAGAAATTGTGGAGAAGGTAGCTGAAAGAGCCTTCCCCTTTTGATCAGATTAGGGAATACTCTGTCATCACAGAACCTACATCTGTAAATAATTGAAACAGATGCAATAACCCACAGCCAACCACTGGCCTGAACTCCAGGACTTCAATTCAAGAGGGGGAGGAGAGATCATATGAACAAGGAAGGGGGGGTGTCAAGATCTTGTTTGGGAAAACCACAGAGACAGCTGACCAAATCTTGTGGGAGCTCACAGACTGTGGGTTGACAGCTGGGGTACCTGCAAGACACTGAAGTAAACCATCTGAATGTGAGAGGCAGTTATGTAGCTTGAGATGTTGATGGAGACCTGTCAGTGGGACCATGACCTATTTCAGGTGCATGAACTGGCTTTTTGGACTTCATTCCCTGTGGAGAGACACCTTTTTCTGCCTTGATATCTGGTTGGGGGAGGGCTATGATCTGCTTCAAGTTGGTAACCCAGGCCTTTTTGACTCCCCAAAAAAGGCATTAACCCCTCTGAAGAGTGGATGGGGATTGACATGTGGGAGGGATTGGGATCTGTAGAGGAGGGGAACTGGGGTTGGTATGTAAAATTAAAATTAAATTTTTAAATAAGAAAAACATATATAGATCCTCCTGGAAATTGGAAGCAGCCATGATAGCCAGGCAAAAGTTGGAAGCATGAGAGTGGGGTGAGGGAAGGAGAGAGGGAGAGAGTGAGGGGAGAAGGGAAGGGTTGGGGAGAACATGGGGGAGTAGGATGGTAGAGATGGAGAAAGGACGCATATGGGAGAAGGGAAGGAGATATCTTAATTGAAGGAACATTTTAGGGTTGGCAAGAGACTTGGCTCTGGAGGGGTTCCCAGTTAGGGACCCTGGGCAGTGGAGGAGAGGGTACCTGAACTGGCCTTGTCCCATAGCTACACTGATGAATATCTTGAATATCACCATGGAGATAGAGACAGAGACCCACATTGGAGCACTGAACTGAGCTTCCAAGGTCCAGCTGAAGAGCAGAAAGAGGGAGAAGATGAGAAAGGAAGTTAGGACCATGAGGGTTTGGTCCACCTACTGGGACAGTGTGCCTAAGCTAACAGGAGCTCACCAAATTCAGCTGGACTGGGACTGAACAAGCATGGGATCAATCTGGACTTTCTGAATATGGCTGACAATTGGGGCAGACTGAGAAGCCAATGATAATGGCACTGGGATTTACTGCATGTTCTGGCTTTTTGGGATCCTATTCTCTTTGGATGCATACCTTCATAAGCCTGGATGTAGCAGGGGAGGGTATTGGTCTTCCCACAGAGCAGGATACCTTGCCCTCTCTCAGGACTGGAGTGGGAGAAAGGGAGGATGTGTGGGGGAATGGGAGGGAAGTGGGAGGAGGGAAGGAAGTAGACATTTTGATTGGTATTATTCATAACATAATAAAAAAATAAAATAATATGAAGAAGTGCCACTAGGGAGTGGACTTTGTTTGAGGTTGTCAAACACCATTTCAGCCTTTCTCTGTCTCTGTCTTTCTTTCTCTCTGCCATTGACTTTTGGATCATATGTAAGCTCTCAGCTCCTTCTCTATCACTATGCCTACCTGCCTTTTGCCATGGTCCCCACCATGATGATCATGGATTTCCCTTCTAAGACTGTGAAACATTTCCTACTTTTATGCTTTCTTTTCTAATTCACCTTGGTCATGTTGTCTCTTCATAATAATCCAAGGTAACTAAAACACACCAAATCTTCAGCAAGATCATAGAACAAAAATTTCTCTGAGAAAAAAAGAGAAAAACACAGAATAACAAACATAAAAATCCTGAACTAGAACTCCACAGCATCATATCATACTTAAGACACCCAATATACAAAAGAATAAAGAGTATTGATACCTGCAGGATAAAAACTATAAATGGCATATAATAGAAAATTTAGTAGCATAATAGCTGTTCTCTCAACAGAAAATTTGAAAGTCAGAAGATACTATAATACTGTGCTACAAAGCGTAAGGCACCATGTTTTGAATCCTAGATTGCTGTACTCAGCCCAAATATCTGCCATGGTCCACATGGTATAATAACTCAGACCACAACTAAACAATATTTGGGAAGCAGTACTATGATTGATGAGATGAATTAAGCATAGTCAAAGCACTGTAGAAAGAAAAAAAAAGCCTCCAGTTACTGAAAAACAAAGCACAGTTCAAACCACAAATAGAAAAGTAAAATAAAAAATATAGTTAACCAGGAAAACATTACAATCCCTAAAATATCTGTATCAAATTTTTGTGCATCCAATTTTATAGCTAATATACTTCTGGAATTAAAAGCATTTATTAACTACAACCTATTAATATTAGGTGATTTCTACATCCCATTTTTCTCCAATGGACAAATCATCTGGAATAGAATAAACATGAAAAACATCAAAACTAAAAGACAATATGCATCAAATGGACTCAACAAATATCTGTCTACTGAATATTCCACCTAACACGAAAAACTACACATTCATTAGCCCATTTAACTTTCTCTAAAATAGACCAGAACTTGGAACACAAAATATACCTTAATCTGGAACACAAAATATCTTCACACATGGAAAATTTGAAATAATTTTAAATATCCCTTGTGACCATAATGTCAAAAAACTAAAAGTGATAACTAGCAAATCTCTAGTAAGTACACAATCTTACTGGTATTAAAATAGTCATTGCCGTAAGATAACTATTTCAAAGAATAAATCAAAAAATGAAAGAACAGAGATCATTAAAACAGACACCAATTATATTATTATATTATATTATGTTTTATTATATTATATTATAATATATTATGTTATATCATTTGATCCACAGAAGATACCATATCCAAAATAATCCAAATTATAAGGGAAAATGCTGGAAAAATTTGTCATTAAAGTCCTCAAGATAATTATAGGAACATAATAATAGAAACAGTTTCCTTTTTTTTGCATAGAAACAGACATGTAGACTGATACAACAAATACAAGCCCCAAATCTGAATGTGTATATCTACAGCTACTTGATACTCCACAAAGATGTTAGAAGCATATGCTTTAGAAAAGATAAACAAATTTGTAAAATGGTGCTGGGAAAGCTGAGTGTTCACAAGTAGTACAATGGAATTAGACCAGTGTGTATCACTTTTCACAAAACCTAGTTTCAAATGGATCAAACACCTAAATGTAAAACCTGAAACAATGAAAGTGCAAGAAGAAAATATTGCCAGTACACTGGAAGACAAAGGTGTAGAAAAGGACATTCTGAATTGGACTTGTTTGCACAAAACTAAAGCCAGTTATTGGCAAGGCTGCAAGAAGTGTGTGCTCAGGAAGAGGGAACAGCTTCTTGGTTTTCAAACACCTTCACCTAATACAGACATTGATAGATAACTGCAGCCATTATTTTTAACAGTCAGTATCTGAACTCCTTCTTGTACAGAAACAAAACTTCAGGGACAATCAGTGTTTTTGTCTCTGGTGAGAAGACTACAGAAATTGGGACAGTTGGATATTGTCACTTGTAACTGTACTGGGCAAGTGATTCACAGAAGCAAAGAACACTTTAGAATTCATGTCTGTTGGTGGAAGTAAAGGCACTTGAATTTTGTATAAACAATCTTCAGACCAGAGTCTGCCACACTAAGTGACAAGGGTATTTCTTGCCTTTCAGTTTTATGTGTGATGTATTTCACCCTATGGTTAATTTTATGAGTATATTAATTCAAAATAAACTTATTTTAATATGTTCATTTGTACTAACATCTATTTTTATAACTACTTATAATAAGTGTGTGATATATTCCAACTTAAAGATTCTGTATTTGAGAAAAAGCCTTAATGATCATATACTCTGGAGTTGTAATGAAAGTGCTATTTAGTACATGGGATGCATGGGTTAAAGATTTGGTATCCTAAAGTCAAAGTAAAAGCACAGGTCCAGGCATGGTGGACCTCACTTTTAATGCTAGCACAAGAGAGATTGAATCTTGTGGATTTCTGTGAGTTTGAGGTCAGGATGGTCTTCATAGGGAGTTCTGTGGTAGCTAGAGTACATGTTAAGACTGTGTCTCAAATGGGAGAGAATACAAGCACAACTCTCACGAAGAGGAGAGTGCCCACTGTAGGACTTTCAGTATCCTTTAGCTACTGATGTAGTTGTAAAGTACATCAGCAAAGAACATTATTTGTAGGAGTGCTTTGATGCAATTGGTGTACATTTTTCTAATTCCATTCACCAACAACATTTGGGGAGGAGGAACAGGTTTATTTGATTTATACATCCATATGTCGGTTCATCACATAAAGAAGTCAGGAGACAGGACAAGGACTGCTCAGCAGCAAGAATAACAAGAGGGGCTCAAGGAGCTCTACTCTCTTGAATATCATCAATAAAGTTCACTGCACCCATCAAAAAGAAAAAAAAAAAAGACCAGAAAAGGAAGTCAGGAGAGGAACTCTGACAGGGCAAGATCCTGGATGTAGGAGCTTATGTAAAAGCCATGGAGGGGAGTTGCTTACCGGCTTCTACTCATGGCTTGCTCAACCAAGAAATTTTCTAATAGATTGTTGAAAACGATTGTAGGGTATTTAAAATGGACAGTAGATCATTAGAATGGAAAGGCCAAGCCCCTCAAGAATAAGGGTTTTAGAGAGTTTCTCTTCTTTTGTTCAAGGACTTAATACCATCAAACTCCTCAAAGATATGTACTACCTGATGTGGATGGATGTACTTCTGTATAAGTGTTGATTTTATTGACTAATGAATAAAGCTGTCATGGGCAATGGCTTAGTAGAATAAAGCTTGGTTTAAAATCTGAGCACAGATACAAAGAAAAAGAAGGTGTAGTCAGGTCAGATGCCAACTAGCCACTGAGGAAATAAGACATAAAGAAAATGAGGTAATGCCACAATCACGTGGCAATACGTAGACTAATAGAAATGGATTAATTTAAGATGAAAGAGCTAACTAGAAATGTTCCTGAGCCATTAGTAAAACTGTTGTAATTAATATAGTTTCTGTGTAATTATTTAAGTCCCAGCAGCCAGGAAATAAAAATGCTTGACAGCTACCTGCTAATGTATGTTACAATTATTTATGTAATAAGGCATTTACTCTCTGTCTTTCTTCACTAGATGCATGAGCTATACATAAAAGTGATATTTGCTATATTTGTATGTTGCTACTTAATAAGGATTTAATAAATATTCTAGAAGCCAAGCATTCACACTCACCTGAGTTATCTGAGAATCATTTCTGTCACCTTCAGTAGGAATTCTACCCTCTAGAACTGGGTACCATAATTTGGAACTTTTGTGTACAGACTGGTGAGTTGAACCATTTTGAGTTGTCTCTTTCTATTCCTATGCTATTAGCAGTTGATCTCATAAAGTCAGCTGCAGTCCTTACCTGCTATTTAATCTATAACTCAGAGAATATTCCTATCAAGAAACGCAGTAACCAGTAACATGGGGCTACGCATTTACATGGCTCCAACAGAGATCTGCTCTATTCATTTTATATGAAAACAATGAACCACTAAGGGCATTGAGAGCCTTTAGTGTGTGTGTTTGTGTGTGTGTGTGTGTGTGTGTGTGTGTACTCCATCCCTGTGTGTGAACATTTTCCTTGCATCTGTGAGGACAAAAAGGAGGAAATGTATTTCTCTCATGTCTGATCTGATATGCCAGTGAATGAGAATGCCATCTTAAACAATGTGGCTACAGAATACCTCTGTGGGAAAATGACTTTTGAAAAGAAGTCTGAACTTCTGATTCATGCCACAGCTGATATATGTTGATTTAATAAGGTGAGTGAATGATCAGTTAAAATAGTGACAGGAAGTACAAGAGTATGTGGAATGTTATGCTCATCTGTCTGTGAACTTTCGGGTACCAATGTGACTGAGGAGTAGTGAGCACTATAAACAATGTAAGAACTGAGATGGTAGGTGGACCTTGAGTAGGTCAGGCAAGCCTTGTAAACCCTATAAAAGTCTCAGTTGCATTGAAAGTATAACAAGTAATGACATATAAATATAAATAAAATTACGATTATATAAATAGTAGCTTGAAAAATTCCCAAGTGAAACTGCAATGGTTTCAATTAGACATTGAAATTGTCCTTTTAGACTTAGAGACAGTGCTAAGTAATGTGATTTTGTATATTTATCTGAAATATGTATGTGGATAGCAAAAATATTCTCCTGTACTTTCTCCCTGGATGAATTTAAAGCAGGAAAAACGGCACCACACTGAGTAATAAATAGAAATGAATAAACACAAAGAAAACCACTAAATTGAGGCATTTCTTAAGGTCACACTCAATATTATTTCTGACTATGAAATGCCCTTTAGAAATTGTCGTTTTAATCCAAAGAAAACAAAAGTAAATATTTGTGTTTGTATTTTTAGTGAGAATTAACCTTCAAGGGGCAGAACTAGGACAGGCAGCAGAGAGGTAGTTCAGATGAAATTAAACTCGTTTAGACCAGTAGATACTAGATTGTTTTACATTCTTCTCTTCTCTAGAAGGCAAGTCATTATACTTTTAAAATAATATAGCAGAAAATCTTAGTGAACGTAGTGAGAATCATAAATGAGTGTGAACTTGCTTCTAAAATATATGCTACCTCCCAAAGTTGGATTAGTGAAAATACATCAGACTCTGGAACTACTAAAAACTGCATAAATCCCCTAAAATCAATATACACTTGGCCTTGCCTAGTATCATCTAAAGTGATGCCAAGCTTAGATCTTTGAGAGAAATGCCCTCTCTAATTAAATGTCTCGCAGAAAAATGACTGTATCAGATATATGGTGTCTTTTCCAAGTTTGGGATGTGCCACATTTCAACCCTATATAATGCAGCATTTTTTTAAATATTTTAACCTGTAGTTTACATGGACAGAAATAGACATTCTCAGGAATGTCTATTTTTCCAAATGTTAGAAATGTCTTAATAGTGGGAGGAGCCAATGTGACTGTCACTTAGCAACTGCCACACTGTCCCCCTCCGCAGATCCCAAGATGTTAGGCAGTGGAGTCACCTCAGAGGCCATCTCATTTTAAAGCTCCTTGTGTACAGGAATTGGAGGACATCAGCAGGTACAGCACGGTGCTATTCCACCCAGAAATAAAGTTTTAGAGTGTTTAAAATAAAAAAGGAGCAGCCAGAGTGGACACTCACTTTCACTCAGGGACTAAGAGGTCCTACCCACCCTTCAGCAATGCTATATAGCAATATCTAAATATGTCTTAAGAAGTTGTTATTGAGAACTGGCCCTGTTTTATAGGTGAAAAACACTTGTATTTTCTCTCTATAGATGCAGGTAGGCTAACGTTATCCTAGGTCCTTCAGTAAGAAGGATGTTCTTGGATGAAAAAGAAAATAAGTTCTAAGAAGATGATAAAAAAGGAATTCTTTAGGAAGTGAGTCAGTCTTTTTTTCCTTTTATTAACTGATTTTATTGAGCTCTACATTTTTCTCTGCTTCCTCCCTTCCTCTCTCCTCCCCTTCAGTCCTCTTCCATGGTCTCTATGCTCCCAATTTACTCAGGAAACTTTGTCTTTTTCTACTTCCCATATAGATAAGATTCATGTATGTCTCTCTTAGGATCTTCACTGTTGTCTAGGTTCTCTGGGATTGTTAATTGTAGGCTGGATTTCTTTGCTTTTATGTCTAAAAGTCACTTACAAGTGAGTACATATGATATTTGTCTTTTTCAGTCTGAGTTACCTGACTCAATATGATGTTTTCTAGATCTATCCATTTGACAGCAAATTTTAAAAATGTCATTATTTTTTTTTCTTCTGTGTATGTTATGGATCAGCTCAGGGGAGCCACTCAGACCGTGAGGGAATCGGGGCGAAGGACAGAAGATTTCAGGATACGGCGGAGGAATTGACAGACAGACCACTTTCAATGTATTTTTGAAAATGCTGCTGTGTTTTACTTATTCAGTGTGAGGTTTTTATAATATTACAAACAAAGAACTTGGCAAAGGCATACATCATCAGATCATAAAAAAAAGCATAGAACAGTTTACAAAAAGAATCTTTGAAAATGCTTTGACTTGGGCACAAGGACTTTTTCTTAGTCTGTACCAGGCGGCTGGCTGGCCTAAGTGACCTTGTGCTCAGAATATCTTGGGGTATGAGAGGAGAAGGCCACTATCTTCCTGGGAAAACTTTCTGCTAGGAAATTTTAGACATGATCTCAAACTTGTCTGAATCTGGTTTCATACCATAAATCTCAACTTTCTTCCCTCCCCGACTCTCAGGGTCAGATGCTGTAATTAGCCTAGGTTATTCTGGCCATAAGGAAGGCTGCATAGGTCTCCTGCAGGTAATTCTCAGGCAAACATCTAGTGTTGCTGCAGGTGTTTTCCTACAGAAGGCTTCTAAGGTTTCTCCTGATAAGAGCAACTCCTTTTGCTCCACATCATTAAGGAATTATTTTAACGATGACTTCCCTATTTCCAGAACTGGCTACTTCTTTAAAGGCTTTAATGAATAGGTGCGCAAAACTCAAAAATGTCCTCAGCAGTCTTGTTTGTATCCACAACTGCCTGGAATGGTCTGATCTGTTAGCAATATGCAAGGATAACAAAGAACACACAGACAAGGGAAAAGACAGACATATAGCACCAAGTACAGTCAGGTCGAGTCAGTACAAATGGCAACTCAGGTAGCATTACACCACAACTGATTGCCAAGGGACAGCCCAGGACACAACTCCAAGAAGCGTCGATCCTGATCCTTCCGGCAATATTTGCCCATCCAGTCAGCATTTCTGCTACACTGGCGAGACAGCCGTGGATGTAGCATGTGCAGTACTCCATTTTATAAATGTACCACATTTTCCTTATCCATTCTTCAGTTGAGGGACATTTAGGTTGATTCCAGGTTCTGGCTATGACAAACAATACTGCTATAAACATATCTGAGCACACATCCTTTTGATACAATTGAACATCCTTTGGGTGTATACCTAAAAGTGGCATTTCTGGGTCTTGAGGAATGTTGTTCTCCCCACCTCTTGGGTCAGTCTTTTATATGGAAAGACAATCAGTTGTTTGAGAACAGAACGTATTAGTTTAGCAGGAGAAACTGAACAAATTATTTAAAAATTCTTCTATTAAATTTGTGTGACCAAAGATACTTTAAATTGTCTAATTCTGTGAGAATTTTCCCTTGAGTTTTCAACATAATCATTTCTATAGTTATATATATTCATTGTGTTTGTATGCGAGACTGTACATATGTGTGAACTTGAATTCAAGGGCTTGTGTGTCGAATTCAGAAGACAACTTGTGGGAGTTGATTCTCTCCTTCCACCATGTTTTTCCTGGGTATTGAATTCAGATAATTATATGTGGCCATAAGCACCTTTGCTCACTGAGTCATCTTGCTGGACCAACACATTTCCTCAATGGTAACTGTCTGAGAAAAGTTACTTCACTTATATTATGTAGAAATGTCAATGTATATGCTGCAAAATAACAACTTTCTAGTATTTTTCTAAATTAGAGACTTCACAGTTCTCCAAGCAAGTGAGACCTGAATACTGCCTTTTCCTGCTTAAATACTATTGTCTCTGAGAAAGTCCACATGCAAACACATTCTTATTTTTATGCTTAACTGATTCTGATTGTGTTTTCAAGAAATGATCGTTAAATTGGCAGTCATGTGGAGGCAGAGATACATTTAAATTCAACCACATAGAAATGTGATTTTGCAAATTTTTCAAATCAGAAGTGCAATTTTCAACTGCATAAAAATGTTAAATATTGCTTCAAATTATAGCTTTATTTTATTATCACACAGCCTGAATGCAGTTCAGCACATAAAAGAAAGACTGCAATTATTATAATTGCTTGTCATTGTCAGATGCTTTATAATCATTAGTTGCTATGTGAATTACAAACTTGTTGACGGACAGAACTCGCCATTAATACGGTGGTCAATGGTAAGTTTCTCAGAGCAAACGTTTTAAGAGAAGGAATTTATGAATTCTTTTAGGAACACACTTTTTTATTGGCCTCTTAAATGTCTTATAAATTATATTATTAGAGGCTAATGATAGCATTAGGTTAAAATAGGCTGTCTAGCTCTGTACACCTGAATCAGTAACCTGAGTAGTGTGCTTAATGACAGCTTGGAAAATGGTCTCTGCAGAGAAGATTTTCTGTGATTATGCTGTTTTTCTTCAGTTCAGCCATTCAGAAAAGAAGAAAATCAGTCTGGTGTGACATGAGCAGAATTTTTAATAACCCTTCACACAGAGACCTTCTGATACCTCGAGTATTCTGATACACACAAAGCAACTGTGAATTGCCACAGAAATGCTTATGAGGAACTCTGTGTTACTGTAACATTAATGTTCTGGATGGAAACTGTCACACTATGTTCCTGCTAGGAGCAAGGACCCACTGCTAGGGATGTGAACTTACTCATTTCTAGCTTGTAGAAAGAGTAGGAAATCAAATACAACAGACTAAAGGGAAGCATTGCAATCAGAAGCCAGATGTTTGACTGGAACTCTGGGCTGCTGCCTTCCTCACAGTTTAATGATTTGTTGACAGCACTCATTCAAACACATCTCTTATTAACCATTTTATTTTTTCTTAAACCATTAAAAAATATAATTTACATGTGTGCATCATAATTTATTAAATTTTGTATTTCTTGAGGGAAAGGAGTCCCACATTGCTTCCTGCAACACCTTGCAATGACCCCTAAGCATTCAGTAAATATATATAAACCATGTAAATCCTCTGAATTGGACTTGAATTGCTACTCTTGCTTATTAAGCCATAAGACCTGTTATACAAACATTGATTTTTCACTCTTCCATCACAATCACCAATAACACATTCTCATCTTTAGACAACATATTTAAATGGATTATACTATCAGTGAAGAAAACGAATTCTTCTCCAGACCATCTGGAATAAAGATTTATAAAATCATCTAAATTCCTCCCATAACTGTCTGCAAATGGACAAAATGGCTAATGAAGTAAGATTTTATCCATTTCTTCACACGAACCATTTTAATTTTGTTTTTTTTTGTTTTTGTTTTTAACTCTTTCCTCACCCTCCTCTACTCCCAGTCCATTTCCCCAATTCATTCCTCATTCTCTGTTTCTCTTCAGAAAATGTCTGCCCCCCAGCTCAGTTATCAGCCAGCCATGGCATATTAAATTTCAGTGAGATGAGGCCCCTTTTCTCCTGTTAAAGCTGGATGAGGCAATCCAGCAGAAGAAAAGAGTCCCTAAAGCAGGCAGTAGGTTCAGAGACATCCCCTGATGCCACTGCTACAAGTCACACAAGAGCACCGAGCTGCATAACTGGACCCTCATGTGCAGAGGATCTAGGTCAGTCCCATGCAGTCTGCATTGCTGCCAGTTGTTTCTGTGAGCACCTACGAGCTTGGATTTAGATTTGTTAATTCTCTGGGTTTTGTTGTGGTGTCATTGACCCCACTGACTCCTGCAATGCTTCCCTGCCCTCTTTCACAGGATTCTCCAATGTCGGCCTAAGGTTTGGCTGCGGGCATTTGCATCTGTTTGCACCAGTTACTGAGTGAGGTTACTCTGACAACCATTGGGCTAGGCACCAATGTATGAGTATATCAGAATATCATTAGGAATAATTCCATTGACTTTTTTTTCTTTTGCCAATCACTCTTGATTCTAAACTAGGTCTCTGAGCTTACCTGCCTCTGGGTCCAGTTCCTTGAGGTGAGCTCCTTCTCATGGTACGGGTATCATAATAATGTGTGACAATTATTGACTGCTCACTCCCCAAATATCTGTACCACCTGTACCCCAGCATATCTTTTAGACAATATAAATTGTAGGTGGGAGGTTTTATAGTTGTTTTGTGTACCAAACCCTGCACCGCACATTTTGCCTGGTTACAGGAGATTGACGGTTCAGGTTTAATATCCCTTATAGCTTGGAGCTAGGGTCACCTTCATGCTGCTTGGAGTTTCCATTTCATTAAGTTTCTACCTTACAGATGACAAATTTTTGTTGTCTCTCCCTCCATCCTTCCTGTACTTGATCCTGACTGTTTCTAGCCATATCACTCTATCCTTATACCTCCACCCACTTAATGGCAATGCCTATTCTATCTCCCATTCACTGAGAGATTTATGCTTTCCTCCTCTTGAGCACTCCTTTTTACGTAGCTTTGTTGAGTTTGTGAAATATAGCATGGTTATCCTTTGTTTTATGTCTAGTAACCACTTACAAATGAATGTATACTCTATCCTTCTGGTTCTGAATTACTTCATTCAGGATGATCATTTCTAGTTCTATTCATTATTCAGGAAATTTCATAATGACATTGTTTTTAGCAGTTGAGTAATACTCCATTGTGCAAATGCATCACATTCCCCTTTTCCATTCTTAAGTTTAGGGACATCTTGGTTGTTTTCAGGTTCTGTCTATTACAATTAAGTATTCTATAAACATAGTTTAGCAAGTGTCCTTGATGTATAGTTGAGTATCCTTTGGGTATAAGCTCAAGAACAGTATAGCTGGGTCTTGAGGTAGATTGAGTCATTGGTTTCCAAAGTGATTGTACAAGTTTGCACTCCAAACAGCAATGGAGGAATATTCTCCTTGTTCCACATATTCTCCAGAATAAGTTGCAATTTATGCTTTTTTCATTTCTCTGTTTAGTTTCTGTCTTGAAAATGTGTCCATTGGTGAAAGTGAAGTGCTGAAGTCTCCAGGTATTAATGTGAGATTTTTGATGTGTGATTTAAGCTTCAGTAAGCTGTCTTTTATATATGTGGTTTCTCTTGCATTTGGGAATAGATGTTCATAATTGAGACAGTATCCTGGTGAATTTTTTCTTTAATGCATATAAAATGTCCTTCCTTTTACCCTTTGGTGAATTCTGATCTGAAGTCTATTTTGTTAGATATTAGAATAGCAATACCAGCTTGCTTCTATCTGTTTGAATATAAAAACATTTTCTAGTCCTTTACCCAGAGCTAATATGTATCTTTGCTGTAGAGGCATGTTTCTTTATTTCAACAGAAATATGGAGCCTGATTTCAATTCATTCTTCTCCTTCTTCTACTGTAATTTTTCTTAGATTTGGTCTTTTCATGGTGTCACAGATTTTCTAGACTCTTTTAAAAGTTGAAACATTTTACATTTTTTTGTTCTATAAATCTATCTCTTCTGTTGTTTTTTACCTCTTGCATTCTGTTGGTAATGCTTGCATTGTTAGTTCCTATTTGCTTCCCTAGATATTTTATTTTCTGATAGCCCTCAGTCTGTGTTTTCTTTATTGCTTCTATTTTGATTTTCTGGTCTTAATAGTTACCTTCTTCTTTTGTTTGTTTGTTTTGTCATTTTTATTGGCTTTCTTGGCATTCTTTAAGTGATTTACTGATTTTCTCCAATATTTTGGTTTCTTTTCCTCAATTTTAAAATGAGAGTTCTTCATTTACTTTTTAAGGATCTCTGTCATCTTTACAAAGTTGTTTAAGATCACTCTCTTGTTTTTCAGCTGTGTTGGAATATTCAGATATTGTTGTCAGAAAATATCTGGATTATTGTAGTGACATATGGCTCTAGATACTGTTCATGTATTCTTACACTAGTGTTTAGGCAATCTGGGTTTGAGATGATCAGGTCTGTGAACTGATTTCTGATTTTGTCGTTGTTGGATGAGTGTTGTGTTTTGTGGTTCTGTTTCATCTTTTGGTTTCTGTTTTTTGTGGCCTGGAATTCTGGTAGCCAACATGATTTCTTATCTAGTATGGAATCTCTGTCCAAGTTTGGTGTTGGCCCTTTGTTGGATAGCTTGGCCTTTGGTACCGCAGAAGGTCTCTGTTCTGTGGGTTGTGGTCTACACTTGTTTTTGTGCCTGATGTGGTATGTACCCAAGCAGCTAAAGTTTGCAGTACTGGAAAAAGGGCTATTATTCTGATTGGTGTGACTTTCACCTGAGAAGTGCAAGTTCTTTGGAGTTGGTGACAGAGACTGACAGCAGGGGAAGCTATCAGGCAGGATGGCATGTCTCATGGACTGGATCTCTGGGAACTCATCTGAGTCATTTTAAGAGAGGTAATCATAGTAATGAAAATGGAATATCACTGTCTTTGCATTTATCATGAAAACATTCCTAGTTAATGTGGAGAAAACATCCTTACAATCTTTTTCTCTCATGTTTTAATACATGTTGTGAAACTGACATCTTATACTACTAGCATGAAAGTATATATGAAACTCTTTGATATTCATCATCTATATATTTACATATTTATAAAATTTCATAAACTTGTTCAACTAGCTGAAATTTAGTAAATTCATTTCTGATAACTTTTTTATTTTAAAAAAAATTTATTCTCTGTTTTTCATAATAATATTTCTCATTCCTTTTTCTTTCCAAATGACAAATTTTCTCTCTTGTGACATTCATGAAGTACTTAATGTTGCAGAAGTAAGGGAAGTCAGGGGCCAATTTCAAAATCACACTCCCTGGATTAAAAAAACATGTCAGATACAAAAAGAAGAGATGAAATAGTAAGAAGGAACATTTATTAATGGATATACTTTTGTTCAAAAGAATAAGCAATCATTCTTTATTTCATATAGTCTCAACATGGCTATAAGTACTATCACTTCTCTTTTATCTAATATATACCTATTATATATTATGAGTCAACTAGTTTCTTGGATCATGAATGCTTTCCATACAGGACAGACATTTTGAATATGGCAAATTTTCCTCATGAAGAAATTGGTTAAGCTTAATCTAGCTGCAGGCACACACATTTCTCTATGTGTATGGGTTTTCCAGTATATCCATACCTGTATTCCTGGGGAGTTGCCCTACTGAGAGGAGCCAGAATCTCACAAACAAAAGGGGATATAAATTTCCTACATATGGTTTAGCTATTTCTGATTTCTGTAACATTACTTTTGTTAAACTCACTATAATGTTGTTAGGTATAGTTTTGTGAGATACTTTAAAAATAAAATTTCAAATACTAAAGACTCACTTATTTATACCCAAAGCACAGTTTTCCTACACATCTGCTTTTCCCCTAAAATGTGTTTTCTCCTTTTGTCTTTAACTTTCCTCAATAACTGCTATAAGTAATTTTTTAAAAGAGATATTATTGGATCCCAGGTTTCTCCCATGCTCCTTGTGGCCAAAGCACAGGATGCAAGAACTGTTTATGCTAAACCAGCTAGCTTCCTGTTAACTTCTCTGCTAGATTCTACCATCCTGGAGGATTAGCATAGAGCCTTGTTTCGTCTTTAGTATGGTGATTTCACCTACAAAAGAGGGTTCCCATGGCACCTAAATCTTCTCTTAACTGTCTCTCACAGCTCCCAACCCAGTACCCCCTGCCTGGGTAGAACCTGCCACCCGGTGCCAGGTTCTCAATACTGTGATCTCACTCCTGACTGGGAGGGGGTCCTTCTCTTCTGGGGAAAGAGGTATATTAACCTGGCGGAAGCAAAATAAAACTTGGCATTCACCTCTTGGAGAATGACCTGGACTCTCTATGTGTGTATGTCTTGTGTTTAACCCCTTGGCCTTTGCCCAAGCTCGTGATAGTATGGAGCTGTGGTCCATACCGGGAGGGTGGTGATGCAGACTCGGGTGTTTCCCACAGAAAAGAGAAGAAAAAAAGTAAAGAGAAATGGGACACCAATCAAACTACATTGTAACTAATCAAGTTTATACCTGTATACTGATGCGGATGTCAGTTTTTCTCAGAAAAGTTCACATAATGGTGCATAGTCATAACTGCAGAGACTTATAACTGATCCTTGTTACCAGAAAAAGGAGGAGAGGGGATCAATAATAGTGGACAGAGGAAAAAAAATTGGAAATAGGAAAATAAGAATTTTACATAATGTACTTATTTGATAATGTCATAATGAAACCCACTCTTATTACAACTAATATACATGGACAAAGAATAAATGTGAGTTCATAAATAGCTCATCAGAATGATTTTCTTCCATGACTCTAAATGACTCTGATATTCAAGAATAAAAAACAACAAAATCATCATATTGAGTTGTGAACAAAGAAAAGGAAGGATGCATTGTACTACATAGGCAGGGAGGATATATGCATACATACAAACACACATACACACACATTTCTTTCTTTTAATCTTATCAACATGTTCAAGTTGCATGGAAAGATTTCCCATTTTATATGAAAATCTTACAATATATATTATTTTAAAAACATTGCAGTCCCAATCTGAAGTCCAAATTGAATGCATCCTAAATCTTACATAATTTTCCAATTGTTCTTTATCTTGAAACCCTAAAATAAAATGTGTAGGTATGGATAATCAGGAACTGTAGAAGATGTATATCTAGGAAGCAGCTCTCACTCAGGAACTTAGAAATTCAAAGAGACAGCACATGTGTTCAACAACTGGGACCATGAGGCAGATTATTGTAGTAGGGGAGGCATGGAGAAATAGGCATTCTTAGATGGCAAGGAATCAGGCAAGCATTTTGTTTGACACAGGTACTCCTTTGAGGTTTATTAGAAAAAAATGTGTTTTAACTCTCAGAGTGTGTTATTACTTCTTTGCTGACTGAGATCTTTTATGTCTTTTGCTTTTAGATTCCAAAATTGTTGCAAGTACAAGATTACATGATATTGTTATTATAAATATTTTAAATGTTGCTTATTGTTTCAAAATTATTCAACATACTAAACCAGTATCTTAAATGTTTTAATCATACAGAAAATTTTGCAACTATATTAGAATCTCTCATACTTATCATGCTGGCGTTTAGATTCTAAACATTTTGTTACATAACTTTTAGATGCAATCACTAAAAATAATTATAGTACCCTCTGTGGACATGTCAAGCCCTGGTACCTTTTTTTCCTGTGGTAACTGCTTTTCCCAAATAAATGTTAGCAATCATACAGTTTTTTATAGTTTCACTCAACTATGCATGACTATAAAAACAGACAATATATTGTCTTTATTTGGCATTCACAAGCTCATATCTTGATCCATGTAGGATATCCATTTGTGTAAATAATACATGCACACACATACATACACACACAACAGTAGTAATAAATAAAAATATTATAAAGTGTGAAATTACAATATTATGTTTCACAACTCAAAATGGAATTCACATTCATGTAGCATTCTCTCCCTCTGTACCTTTCTCTGACATATGACCTATGATATAACTGAAATCAAAGATATGTAACTTGGGACCACTTATGTCTGATTTCTTTCACTTACTTGTTTGGAAGCCAAACCATCTTAGTAAATAACAATGTTTCATGAAATTTATGTCTCCATAGTTTTCCACTATTAGTAAATACTATAACTGGTTTATACTCTCATTTGCTGAAACAGTTTTATATAAAAGCAGTAACGAAAGGAAAACACATCTGTCAAAACATAAATATGTATCCACTTCATAACAAGGGTTTGTCCACAAAATTTTCTTCATTCTTCAACTTCTCTGAGCCACATGACCTTAGCTTTTTCAGAAACTCTTCTCAGTATTATCATTGGCAAAAATATGATCACTTTGCCATCTTCACAGTAGAGTGCTAATCTATGTAAAACATTGAAATTGTTCCTCTTACATTTCCATTTACTATTTTCACACTTTCATTATTTTTATGTTGAAGAGAGGGTTGATATTAAGAGATCAAAGGATAAAATATTAGTAATAACTAAAATTATTTTTATGGTTCACACTTTTAACCTCTTAAATATTTACTTTCCCTTTCCTCTTGTGACTTTGAATTTTTAGTCTTGGAGCATGATAAGTAGAGAGGTATTGATTTTTTTTTAAACTTTATTCGTCTGCAGGGCATTTCATGCTTAATTCATGTCCCAATGCTGGAAATGATTCAGGAATTATTACTTGCAAAAAAATTCAAATTTGTCTGTACTGCAAAATCGAGGTGAATCAAGGGTAAATGACACTGGTGTTGCATGTTGCAAATATGCTTTTCATTGCTGCCCCTTCAGCAGACACAGAATTCTACTTGTTTTTTTTTTTTTAATAAGTTTAAAGATTATCTACCTTTTGTCATCTACCTTGATCTTTGCTATTCTGATTGGGGTAAAATAAAACCTTCAAGCTGTTTTAATTTGCATTTTTCTAATTGCTAGGAACTGTGAGTTTATTGAGATTGTTTCTTTTTTGACAGCCTTTAGTCTTTAATAGATAGCTCCTTCTATTAATTGTAATAAAATTACTGCTACTTTTTGAAGCCATGATCTTAACAAAATCTGTTGGCACCAACCCAAGCATATACAGATAAACACACATCTTCTCATAGTTTTCCTTACAGACATTTACTTCAATCTTGTGACACTAGCCTGAGTTTACATCTCTATCTGTTCTTTTCACTGGGAATCTATGGAAAGAGGACTAGAAAATGAAACCTACTCATTGAACTTATGCTGTGTCATGGCAGGTTCTACACACAAAACAATTACTCCTTTGCTCAAACACATCTTGGTCATCTGCCTCTTGTCAATCCCTTTAATAGGCACTGGAAAGTAACGATTTTAATATGTTGGATGTTGCTTTTACTTAGCCCAGTGAATATTTAATACAGAAACATGTGTGAAATACTCTGTGGAATATAAAATTTACATGGGGGTTTGTGTGTTAAAAAGTTTCCTTCATAGAGGCCAAACATGAGAACATATTTAGGGGTATCCTGTGGTATAGAAAGAGGAAGGATTGTGGAGTCAGAAGGGTCAAGAAATCACAAGAAAACCAACAGAATCAACTAACCTAAACTCATAGGATACCAAAGAGATTGAAGGAAACTATGTGGAACAGTAGCATATACATGGCAGTTGTGTAACTTGGTCTTTCTGTGGAACTTTTTTTAAAATTTATTTTACTAAAAAAAGAACTTTATTTTATGTTTTACATACCAATCACAGTTCCCACTCTCTTCCCTTCTCCTGTTTCCTCCACTTTCTTCCCCACCCCACCCCCATCCATCCTTAGAGAAATTAAGGCACATTGCTCTGAGGAAGGACCAAGGCCCTCCCTACTATATCTAGGCTGGGCAAGGTATCCCTCCAAAGAGAATGGGTTTAAAAAAGTCACTACAAGCAGTAGGGATAAATTCTGGTCCCACTGCCAGTGACCGCAGTCTGCCCAGACTTACAACAGTCACACAACTTGTGAGGGCTTAGTTTGGTCCTATGCTGGTTCTTTCCCTGTCCAGTTAGAGTGGCGAGCTCCCATTAGCTCAGGTAAACTATATATTGGTTAAATGTCTAGGTTGGCATATGCTGTCTTTAATAACTCAGAGAACATCACTTCAAGCCCTTCTTGCTTTTAATATCTTAATTGGAAGGTCAGATGTTTTCTTATGGGACTAGTATTTTAAGACTAAAAGAACCATTAGATGTTACCAATTCCTGGTACTAGAAGTTTCATTTGGTGACAAGAAATGTCCTGATTAGGTTTAGTTTCCCCCAATGTTTGGTGACTCATTTAGATCACCTTCATGAATGTCTGTATTTTAGAAAGTTTCTACTGGATTAGGTTTCTAGAATACTACACAAATGGTCCTTAATTTTAGCTTTATTTCCCCATCTTTCCTCTATCATCCCATGCTTCCTCCCCTCCACCTCTCCACTTAATTTTTCCATTCCTACATAATATATTTCCCTTTCCTGGGAGATGGATCTATCCTCTCACCACAATCCTAGTCCCTTATTCTATACCTTAACTCCGAGGGTCTACATATGATACCTTGGTGATTATTGACTTAGTAGTTAATTTCCACATACAAGAGAATACATACTATACTTATGTTTCTTGTTCTGGGTTACCTCACCCAGGATGATATTTTTCTATTTCTAATCATATACCTATAAATTTAGTGATTTTTAAAATGGGTGAATAATATCTATTGTGTAACTGTTCCATATATTATTTATCCACTCATCTGTTCAGAGATATCTAGATTCTTTCCAGTTTCTGGATATTATGAATACAGCTGGGCGAACATTGTCATTGGGGCATTATAGAGTAGGAACACACATGTTTAAGGTTTCCAACCTGTGTGGTATTGAATTCTGGTTAATGGTGATTCATGGGAGATTTATGTGTTCAGTTTACATAATGAACTAAGGTAGTTGCTACTTAAAATTTGTTAATAAATAACAGCTTTTGATTAAATATACACTGTTATGTGAAGAAAACAAAAAGTCTTAACTTGTGAAAAATGATTCAAATAAAATATTGATGTTGAACAAAATCAGTATCATGGAATTTTCTTTTACAAAGATGTTTACTTCTTGTGAAAAAAAAAGAATCAAAATTCCAAAGTTGGTAAGGAATTATGGGAGTCTATAAAATCCTTTTCTATTGAATTTCTTATATTTATATAGAAAAGTAGTAGGTTATGAGCTTAATTCGGTGTTTTGCTTTTTATAAATTGTAGAATTTGAATGGTGAAATGTAACATAATTGCAGCATCTAAAGTTGGTGTAGGTAGGTTTTTGCCTGTCTTGCCAAAGAGAACTGGGTACTGTGGTCAGAAAACATGGCAGGTATCATTTCAGTCCAGTTTTAAACGATTACTTACAAATTCTGGGTTCTGAGGATTTGATAATATAAAGAAACAACTGCTGATATTTTATATTCTATTGCACTCACTGACACTCTTTCTCCTTTCCTGAAAGACCAACTTCCTAGAACCTGACCAGGACCTAAGGCAGGAGACAGGGAGACTAAGAGAAGACAGCACTCACAGGTGTTTACTCTAGACTCTCCTCTTCACAGAGAGTCAGCTGTGAGCCCTGTGCAGAAATATTGCCTAGATCTGCGGACTTGCTGAGAGATAATGAATCTTGAGATATCTAATTTGTCTTGGTGAAACTAAAACAATTCTTTTAACTTGTGTTTCTTAAACGGCATGCCTAAAAACTTAGACACAATAAGCTTCACAGATTAGTGTCATGTTTCATTATAGGAATGATTGATAATGGATCTGCCTCGCTCCAAGAAGTTTCTCTAGGTAAGGAAAAATAACATATGTGTGATGTCTCAAATTTTAACTGATGACATGCCTTTATAACTGGAGCAAGAAATATAGCTAACTTTGGCAGTTGCTATGACAAGCCCCTGCATCATCTTCTTAATTCTCTTTTGCATTTGTTTATTGTGTGTATGTGTAGGATGCACATGTGCCAGGACACAAGTTTTGAGGTTACAGGCCAACTTGCAGGAGTCTATTTTTCCTTCCGCCATTTGCATTCTCCTGATTAAACTTGGGTTGTGAGGCTTGAAAGTAGGCATTGTAGCTCACTGAGCATTTTCACTGGCCTCTTCGCCTGAGTACTTCCAAGCTTCTGCCATATAGGGATGGATACCTTTACTCACAACTTAATGTATTAGCAGCAGAAAAGTGCTGGCAGAACTTCCTCGTCCACAGTTTTTGATGTGCATAACCTTTTCTTCTCATGGGTGTTGAACAGCAGAAACAGCAAGCATTTCACTTGCATCTGTAAGAGTCAACTGTAATTCTATACTATTTCATCATGCATTTACATTATTGAACCAGTGGTTACATTAAACATATTTTCACAATAGAATTTCTTATTTTGATATATGCATGATAAAATAGTATACAGCCACAATTATTCCACAACGAGATTAAGAAAATATTAACTGTTTTTGGCTTAAGTCGAAGATAAGAAATAACATTATAAAACTCAACTGCTCAGGAATAAGGATATGCTCTCTCTCTTCAAATGCCACAGAAAAAAGAAAACACCTATTAAATTTACATGATACTTCAAATTCTGCATTATTTAGGGATAGCTCCATGTCTGAACACAGTTTTTCACTGAGCACTTAAAACCTCTCAACACGAATACACTTATACCCAACATTCAATCACTGAAGTGCATAAAGAATAGACTCTGTATGGTGTCTATTGTGGACTCTGTAAAACACTGTGACAGTGTCAGACTTGTTGACAAGTCTACAATTACTTCTGTGTCTCTTCTATCAATGAATCAGGTAATATCCAGTGAGAGCTATGTGCTATTCTACCAAATAAGGCAGGAGGCATATCAATTCCTGTGACACCGTCTTGAAGTCCTGGCACCTGTGAAAATCCTTTCAACAGACTTAAGCCCCCATACTCCCCATTTGCCAGAGTCTTCTACTTTTGTTTAGGGGGTAGTTGTAGCACTTACCTTTTAATTAAGAAGTAACATTCTGCCTTGTTTCTCTATCCCATGTACAGGGCTCACAAGACCCTTAACTGTGTACAGTCTCTAGAAAATCTTTTGTGAATAAATTCACAAAATTTATGTTGTGGATCATGTTTTTAATCCAGCACTTGCAAGGCAGTGGTAGCAGATCTCTATGAGTACACGGTCCAGTCTGGTCTACAGAGTGAGTTGCAGCACAGCTAGGGCTACACAGAGAATCCATGTTTTGAAAAACAAATGAATAGATTCAATGGGTCACAGAGGAGCTGGTTGAAGAAAATGTCCAGTATTCTAAATGCTCAATATTCTAAAGGAACAGCAACAAAACCAGGTAACTATCATGCACTCCACCGATGGGCATTGTTTAAAGGTAAGATAATTAGGAGTATTTTTCTAATGATTGTTTTAGTAATTTTCTCCACTTATGAATACACCCTCCCAATTAAAAGTTAAAAAACTTTTACATGTGTGTGTTTCAGTTAGTAAAATTAAAGGGTTTACTCACTGGGGGTCATCTTCACAAAGCAGAGACCAAGTCAGAAAACATTTGGTTGTGATGAAGTAGGCATTTCAGTGGAATTTGGGATAGGTTCTCGCACATCAGTTTCTAAGCAACTAAAGAAATAGAAACACCCTATTCTGCATATAAGAGTCATAAGAAATTTCAGTGAGCAGTGCAGCTTAATAGATGGTCGGTGTCTGTGGCATTGTTTCAAACAGGTGAAGCAGACACATCTCTGAAAATAGACTTTGTTGGAGTTTTACCCTATTATAGCTACAACTTACTCTCAACCTAGCACTAAGAGAGAGAAGCAGAGGAAAGGAAAGAAGGGAAGGAGGAAGGTAGGGAAAAGAGATTACTTTAGCACTGTTGCTGCTGTTTTTCTTCCTTTTTCTTAATGGTTACAGTGAACCAAGTATCTGTGGTCCTCAAAACACTTTTTATGAGACAGTATGGCAAGAATCTGGCCAAGGAATCAAAATGTCATAAAATTCAAATTGTGGTTTGGGTTAATTACACTGCATATAAGCATAAAATACCCAATATCAATCACTAGTACCTATATAAGACCTAAAGGTGTTGATAAAAACCTAAGTCCAGCAGTGCTATGACAAACACAGACAGATCTCCAGGAATTCCCTACCAGCCCATTTAACTGAAATGATTTGTGATAGACCTTGTTTCAAAATTTAAAGCAAAGAAAGATAGAGGAAGACTCTGGAATTTGGACCTTTGGCCTCTACTTGCAGTGGTAAGGCAAGAGAGAGAGAGAGAGGAAGAGAGGGAGAAAAAATCAATCGTACTCATTTCACATTGTGTATACAGGATTTTTGTCTGTGAATGTTTGAGGATGATAGGCAACATCTTGCCAACAGTATTACTGACATATTAGAAACCAGTATTGGCCCCTTCCTTAGTAACAGTTTTGGTGATGTGAAGAGACACTGTGACCAAGGGAATTCTTTTAAAAGAAATAATTTAATTGGGGACTTCCTTATAGCTTTAGAGGTGTAGTTCATCATCATCATGGCAAGAAACATGATAGAAGGCATAACCTTGGAGTAGTAGCTAAGAACTACATCCTGATCCGCAGGCTGAGAGAGAGAAAACTGCGTTTGTCAAAGGCTTTGGAAACCTCAAAGTCTACCCCCAGTGACACACTTCCTCCAACAAAGACACACCTTTTAGTCCTTCTAATCTTTCCTTATAGTGGTATTTCCTGGTGACTAAGCATTAAAATATATGTCTATGGGGGGTATTTTTATGCATATTGCCACAGTTCATGAAAAAAAAAGATTTCTCTGGTCTACTTTGGTTCACTCAAAGCTCAACACCACATCATATAGATTCATTGAGAGAAATCATCAATAATAAATAAATAAATAAGAACAAGAAAAGATTTTACTTTATTGTCTTAGTCAGATTTTCATTTTATAGAATCTTACAAATAGAGCTCTGAACTGTTTGTCCATAACCAGAGAAATGAATTCAGGCACAGATAGAATGTCTTTTTCTGTACTTTCTAAACTATAAAATTATTTCTGGCATCCTTTCCTCAGCTACTCAAGGAACAAACTGGAGAAATCTTCTTGGATACCTGGTAACCCCTCTAGAGTCAAGTCTCTTGCCAACCCTAAAATGGTTCCCTTAATTAAGATATATACTTCTCTGTTCTCACATCCACCCCTCCTTCACCCCATCCCAACCATCCCATTTCCTCAAGCTCTCCCCATCCTCCCCTTCTCCCTTTTCTCCCCCCAACTCCTTTTATCCCCACCCCCATCCTCCCAACCCCTGCCCGGCAATTTTGTCAACTTCCAAAATCCAGGAGGATAACTATGTTTTTCTTTAGGTTCATCTTCTTATTTAGCTTCTCTAGGATCACAAATTATAGGCTCAATGTCCTTTATTTATGACTAGAACACACTTATGAGTGAGTACATACCATATTCCTCTTTTTGGGTCTGGGTTACCTCACTCACTAAAGTGTTTTCTATTTCCATACATTTGCATCCAAAATTCAAGGCGTCATGGTTTTTTACCCCTGAGAAGAACTCTAAAGTGTATATGTGCCACACCTTCTTTAACCACTCTTCTATTGAGGGGCACCTAGGTTGTTTTCTGGTTCTGGTTATTACAAATAGTGCTGCTATGAACATAGTTGAACAAATGCTTTTGTAGTGTGGTTGGGCATCTCTTGGGTATATTCCCAAGAGTGGAATTGCTGGGTCCTGAGGTAGGTTGAATCCCTCCTATAGCCACACTGATGAATAACTTGCATATTACCATACAACCTTTATCTGGTGATGGATGGAGATAGAGACAGAGACCCACACTGGAGCACTGGATTTAGCTCCCAAGGTCCTAATGAGCAGCAGAAGGAGGGAGAACATGAGCAAAGAAGTCAGGACCATGAGGGGTGTGTTCTCCCACTGAGAGGGTGGGACAGATATAATGGGAGATCACCAAGGCCAGTTGGAATGGGACTGATGGAGCATATGATCGAGCCAAACTCTCTGAATGTGGCTGACGGTGGAGGCTGACTGAGAAGACAAGGACAGTGGCGCTGGGTTTTGATTCTACTACATGGACAGGCTTTGTAGGAGCCTTGTCTGTTTGGATGCTTACCTTCCTGGACCTGGGGGGAATGGGGAGGACCTTGGACTTCCCATAGGGTAGGGAACCCTGACTACTCTTTGGCCTGGAGAATTAGTGGGAGGAGGAGTGGGGGAAGGGGGGGAGAGGGAAGTGGAAGGAGGGGAGGTGGTGGAAATTTTTAATAAAAAAATAAAAACACATACACACAAAGATTATTTCTGCAAAATGAGTGTTGAGTTTGAATATTTTTCTTGGTACTGTTAACCAGAAGTTTGATTTCCATGAGAGCTTTTCTAGCAACTGTTTGTTACACACTGGTCAGTATTATTCAGTAGTGCCTAGTAAATGTTCACATGTGTGTTGGGTGCATAACATATTTCACAAAAAGTGAACTCTGAATGAATTTTGGGTTATGTCACTAGTACTAAGCACCCTTGTTGTAGATTCTCCATTCATCCACTTGTGTTGTCTTTCGTGTATATCTAAATCCATTGTGTAGGTAGTCAAATATGTACTAACAGTCAAAAATAATGCAGAAGTCACTCTCTTTGGTGATATTTGTGTTGAAAAGCATTCCATGCAAGTCCTCTTCAGTCATAATGTTACAGACCTATCTACTACATCTATTCTGAAAGTTGATTTTGCTGAACACATAAAATGATTTGACTCCCTGGGCCAGTAAATTCAGTTACAGTATATTCATAACCTTTGAAAGTTTTCTCAGTGGATTTTATAAGTTGTTTTACTCCACTGAGCATCCATAATTTTAAAAGACTCAAGATCACAATGCTCAAGTTTGAATAATCACTGGTGGTTTCCTGATAAGCCATAATGTCAACATAAGGCCAAACAGCATACACTTTTGACCCAGATGCCAGGTATTATTAATAGACAGACTTAAAACATAAAAGCCATAGGGAGGTCTTCAGCATTTTGAGACCCATATATTTCATGCAATAAAACCCCTTTCAGAGCAAGGTCCTTGCTCCAAATGAAGTAAAAAAAAGTCCAATATCCATCATGGGTAGAAATGCATCAGCACCTACTCAGAACATTGCCACGTGCCTTAATGTTGGTTCGGCATCTTTTCTGCTCTGAATTGCTTGTGAACCAAGTTGTGAAAGCTCTCTTTTTTTCTCAGCTTTGCACTTAACTTTCTTACAAATTCCCTTGATAAGGATTCATCAACAATGTCTTCATCTTTATTATCTCCAGAGTTTAAGAAAATAAAACACAAACAACTTAGAGAGGAGCATTTTGTTCCCAGTACTGGTGTCAGGAAGCTCACAGTGCCTGTAGTTCTAACTCTGGGATGCTAGCTAAGAGACAAAGAGAACTGTTTATTATTATTGAATCTTGTTTTTCGTTTTTTCTGAGCCAAGAAACAATTTTTTATTTTCAATTTCTGTAAATTTTTATATTTATATTGTATATATAAATTTGTGCAATTTATGCATAATTTATAGAAATAAATTGGAGTCATCACTCTTGTGCCAGAACTAACTCAATTTACAGGAATGACACTGCACTGATACAAGTTCCTCTCAGACTTCTACAGTATTTTCAATGTTAGAAATTAGCCAGGCTTGCTTTCTGTGCACCATAAAGAAAATAAAACAATAATAAGTCACCTTCCAATGATGTTAGGAAGATAATTTTGCATGTAAATGTGGAATCACTGGTGGTATATCCTGCTGACCTTACTTCTGGTGCAATGCCCCAGACTCAGAAAGAATCTGAAGAAGACTCTCCTAATAACCTAAGCAGGGAGACATTTTCACTGGCTATGTGAGTTCTTTTTCAGGTGTTCAGCACTCACAAACCAGATACCTTCCTCTTTCTCTGTTGTCTTAATGACACTTTCTTACCATCACAATCTTTGCTTTAATTCATGTTAGATTGCATTATTATATCATTTTACAGTCACACAAAGACATTTACCTCTCAGAAAACGGTAGTGTCTTGATTTCTTTTATATCATTGTTGAACAGCTTCAGTAGAAAATCTGATGTTGTGTACCGGAAAAGTGCACAAACTGATAAGCATGGTATTCTGTTTCACAGACCTTGTGTATAGCTCCTTTGAAGAACTGTGTCAGAGTCAATGCAATTGCTTCCTGCCTCGTGATGAATTTTTGGTGTTGCATTAAAAATGGGGCCCAATTCTTTCTGATTACACATTCCCTGAGACAGACGCAATTTCTGTAGGAGCAATTTGCACTTGTACTAAGCAAATTAATATTTAAATATTTTTAGCAGCTGCTTTGTAACTTCTTTGTAAAGATTTATTTTATTTATTTTTAATTGTGAATACGTGTGTCTTTTGTGTGTGAATAGGTGCATATGAGTGCAAATGATCTAGGAAGAGAGACAGTTAGTTTCCTGCAGCTAGAATTGCAGGCAGTTTTGAGGCACAGAACATGGAACTCAAACTCAAGGCCTCTGTAAGAGCAGTCCATACACATAAGTGCTGTGCTATTATTCCAGTCTCAGAAATTTCTTTAAAATATCAGTTTTGCCTATTTAAATAACCAAGTCTAATATATCTTTCTTTTCAAATAATGTAGAATGATTAAAATCATTTTACTCTAAGTAAATAGTGATAACTACAATAAGTAATTTCAGTTCTATTTGCTGGATTTTGTTTCACTTCATCAAAAACAATAGTTTGAAAACAATGATTTACTTTCTATTTCATTATTCTTTTCCCACTTGGATCAGATCCACTTCAAGTTCTTTCTGCTTCCTTAATGCCTACAACTGGCATGACGGAGAGAGGGAATTAACAAACCATGAATTAATGGCTTACTTTTCACACCAGGATCTCAATTTTATTTAAATGAAAATGGTGGTGTGACTGAGGTTATGACTACAGGATAGTCTCTTCTGTGGTTTAGAATGAATGAGATCATGTATAGAAACAAAGAAATCTTTGAGAAGTAGCAAAAGTAATACTTTGGATTATGAAGCATAGGATTTGGGTGAAACTATACTATGTCCAACATCCCCCTTCTCCTAGCTACACTATTGTATTAATTCAGACTTTCTGATTGTCCAGTTCTACTGGTAACTGCCATGTATAAGTTGTATAGCTTTGCAGGACTCCAGGAACATGTTTCAATTTGTAGGAAAGTACTCCACACCATTTTTGCTCAGGTCTTCTCCCTGACCTCAGCCCCCACTTACATTTGGTAGCTCCCTCCATTCCTGCCACATTGGCTCTCTGGGTGTGCAGGTGTCAGGAAGTATATGATGTATTTTAGTAAACCCATTTTCAACATTACTATAGTGAGTCATGACTTACCATGATTTTGGGAACTGGTTACTTTCACTTTTCTTCTGCAGTGTGTACCCACTTAAGGATCACCATTCTCCTGAACACTTGCTTCCCAATTGGTACATTTTATGAATTCATCATCTCACTCTTTTTACTTTTATTTATTGATGTACTTCCTGTAGCTAGAATATTGTCTACTAATCAGACTTAATAAATACTTATCTTAATGAATATGAATGAAGGAGATGCATGTGGTATATTTGTTGGGCATGACAATAACACCATAAATGGTGAAGTGGCTATTACAATGATGGTAATTTTTTTTCTACAAAAGTCAGATTGTAAATAAAACCCAGGGATTCTTTCAAATATAAAGACTAAACTCTATATTGCAGAATCAAAATTGCATGTGAATTACTCTAATAGAACTTGAACAAGTTATTTTATTTCATTGAACATTAGTTCTATAAAGTAGAACTGTCAACAGCATGTAAGTGATTTTTTTCCTCAAGAACTGAATGAAATGACAAGTTAGAAATGTCTATTATAGTGTTTGGTCTGAATCAATACAAATTTATTTTATTCCTATTTCCTACCCCTCATCTCTTAGTGTCTCTTGAGAAATATTTTTGGATGCCTTCCATATGTCTATCAACATGATTCCCCTTAAATATCAAATATAAGGCTTAGTTATTTCCATTCTTGAACAGGCACTAATTCTCTGGGGAGAATTACCACACACACATTAGTGAAAGAAAAGTCTAGAAAGTAATTCTACAGAAGGGAAAATAATTGAACCACAAAGAAAATAATGGGGGAATTTATATAAAATGTCAAGACACTTCTTAAATTAGATGATGAAGGACTGACATTTAAAGATCTCAGATATTAAGTAATATTTTTCTGGTAAAAGGGATACCAAAAGCAAACTACAGAAGCCTGAAATGGAAGGACAAATATGGAAACTTTTGAGAAACAATGCATCTAGTATGCAAGGTATATCTAGGCATTGCAAGAGATAAGCAAGGAACATTTGGAAACCATAAGTAAATGATGACTATGTCATACCTTGAATTTCAAATTATTCCCATAGACAGTGGTGGTGTGACCAAAGTGAAGAGTGCAGCAGAGCCTCATCTGTGATTTAGAATAAATGCCAGCATGTGGTAAATGAAGAAGTCAGTGACAGGTAGGAATAAATAAAATAAAAACATACTTTGAATTATTGAAGTTAGGATTTGGGTGATGTATACTGTTTCCAACAATCCCATTCTCTTAGCTCCACTATTGCATTAATACAGACTTGCTGATTGTTCATTTCTATTGGAAACTCCCACTTACAAAATGCATGGCCCTGGAGTACTCATTTCTACCTCTCAGCTTTCTTATCATCTGTAAGAATGTAATTAAAACATGTCTTTATTTTCACGAAAATAAAGTTCTATTAAAATAATTAAATTGTATATTTAAGCATATGCAATTTGTTTCATACATTTTCTGTAATAATAAATAAAAGAGATTGACTTTACAATCATCTTTTATTCTTTTTTTATTTTTTAAACAATATTATTTAATTTTACATACCAATCTCAGTTTCCTCTCACTTCCCTCCTCCCACTCCTCCTACCTTCTTCCCACCCCACCCCGTCAACTCCTCAGAGAGGGGAAGAGCTCCCGTAGGTTATATCAGCAAACTCTGTTCTATCTTATTAAGGCAGGACAAGGCCCTCCTTCCTGTACCTAGACTCAACGAGGTAGCCCTCTAAAAGGAATGGTATCGAAAAAGCCAGTACATACTCTATGGATAAATTACAATCCCACTGTCAGTGGCCACACAAATTGCGCAAGCCACACAACTGTCACTCATATTCAGAGAGCCTAGTTTGTTCCTATGCAGGTTCCCCAGTTGTCTTTTTGGAGTCAGTGAGCTTCCACTAGTTTGGGTCAGCTGCTTCTGTGGGTTTTTCTATCATGATCTTGACCTCTTTGCTTGTATTATTGCTTTTCCTTCTCTTTGACAGGACTTGAGGAGCTCTGTCCAGTGCTTAGTGGTGCACCACACCTGTTTGTACTCTATGTGCCACTACACAGTTTGCGATCTGGCCAAGGGGATGGAGATTGAAACACACAAAGAGACAGACAGACAGAGACACTAGTCATCCTTGATGCCAGAATGCCCCAGAAATGCCCCCTTTATTGTGTCCAGTGGCAGCTTATATAGGGATAGCCAAGCCCAAGCCAAATGCACAAGAAACCATTCCCCTGCCATCAGAGCATCTGTAGTCACTCAGATCAGGGAAAAACAAGTAGGTTACAAGAAATTGAGGATCTTGGGGCTCATTGCTCCCAACAGTGGATCTCTGCATCTGTTTCCATAAATTAGTGAATAAAGGTTCTATGATGACAACTAAGGTAATCATTAATCTGATTACAGGGAAAGGCCAGTTCAGGCAACCTCTCTACTATTGCTAGGAGTCTTAACTGGGGTCTTTCGTGTGGATTCCTAGGTAATGGCAAATCAATCCCACACCAGTTAAGTTTTAAAGGGGTATTTATCTTGGGGGGTAAAACTTACATACACACAAACCGTCAGGAAAGGAGCCTAGTCACTGGAGCAGGAGCCGGAACCAAGCGCCGGAACCAAGAGGACGAGCGGAGACTTGCCGTTCTTTTTAAAAGAGAAATATACCATGCCCCAGTGGGCTGTTATTTCAGTGGCTATTGGTTGAAGGAGCAGAAGGCACTCCCGCAGCACCTCCCCCTTTTGTTTAAGTAAGAGAGTTCTAAGCCTACTACGAAATTATATACAGTAAGTACAAACCTACACAATTATATACAATAAGTACAAATATCCTACTCTAAGTAGCTAAAGTCTTGTATAATAAATAACTTGGCCAAGTCACGAGAGGAAAGTAGCTACATTTATCTAGTCTTCAACCCCATAGAAGATCTGAGAAGGGAAATAATGTTACCTGAGTAATTAGGAAGTGTGATCAAAGAACTTCCAAAACATGCAACAAATCACAGAGACAACTGGCTACGTGGGCAATCACCAAAGTCCTGTTTGCAGTGTTGAAGCAACCAACTTTGATTAAGGCCTAGAAAAACTGACAGATTATTTTTAACAGGCAAGAGATTTTTCAAAACCATCTTACCCTGTCTTGGCAAGATTTAACAGTTCTGTTTATCCATTTCCGGATACCGTGTATTTGTCAGTAGTTGAGGTATGGGCAGTTCCTTGCCCAGAGGCCAGTTTTGTCAAGAAGACAAGCTCCAAGTAGAGTGTCTTTGGGGCTCAACAATCTCTCGGGAATTGGTTGGTGTTGCCAGGAGTGATTGTGTCTCACTACACAGAACTCTAAGATTAAATTAAATGCCATTTTCTACAGCTCTTCGAAGAGATTGAAGACTATTTATACAGAGCTTCATACTCAGAGAACCTATTCAGTTTTCTTGATAGTCCTTATTGGGTAGCTATATTTCTATCTGTCAGTATTCAAACATTCAGAGTCCCTTGAATTTTTCAAAGATGAGTGTTTTCCTGTGGAGATAAGAACAGAATCCTACCCCCATGTTGTTTTTCTTACCTCCTGTATGGTCATCATCATTGTATATGCTGTCATTTCTCCTTTCCAAGAGTTTTCTTCTTTTCAAATCTAACCTTTATTAATTTTGATGGTATCCACAATTTTTCTTCTCCTGTGGAAACAAGAGCAAAACCCCTTCCCAAACGTAGCACATCTTCTGGCTTCCATTGAGAGGTCAGCACATCCTTGATATAAACCGGTTGATTTAGTTCTGCAGACTTTTCTATTATCCAATGTCTTTCTGCTGCTGTTGTTCCCTTCTCACTAGCGTTAAGAAAATTCAAAGTTAATAAGGCATTATGTAATCTATTTCTGGGGGCATTTTCCACCCCTTTCTGTTTATGTAACATATCCTTTATAGTTCGATTTGATATTTCTATGACTGCTTGACCTGTAGGATTGTATGGTATACCTGTAACATGCTTAGTATTATAAGAAGCAAAAAACCATTTCATTTTCCTAGAGACATAAGCTGGACCATTAGCTGTTTTTATTTGTGCAGGTATACCCATAATGGCCATAACTACTAATAAATGTGTGATTACTGATTTAGCTTTTTCTGAGCTTAAAGCAGTTGCCCACTGAAAGCCTGAATAAATGTCAATGGTGTGATGTACATATTTTAATTTTCCAAAATCAGCAAAGTGGAACACATCCATCTGCCAGATTTCATTCCTTTGAGTACCCTTCACGTTAGTCCCTGCAGGTAGTGGTGTTTGGTTATATAAAGAGCAAGTAGGACATCTCTTTACAATCTCCTTAGCTTGTTGCTATGTAATAGAAAACTCTTTCTTTAAACCTTTGCTATTGATGTGATGTTTTTTATGAAATTCTGAGGCCTGCAACATGCTTCCAATCAATAATTGATCAATTTCTGCATTACCTTGTGCTAGAGGACCTGGCAGACCCATATGGGACCGAATGTGTGTTATGTACATCAGGCAAAGCCTATTCCTGATTAGGTCTTGTACCTGGATAAACAATGAAGTCAACTCTGTATCATCTGCTATAAATTCAGCAGTTTCAATATGCAAGATAACTCTGCATATTGTGAATCTGTAACAATATTAAGAGGTTCTTTAAAATCCCTTAGCACCATAAAAATGGTATATAATTCTGCCTTCTGGACAGAAGTATAAGGGCTTTGTTCCATCTTACTCAATTCATCTGGTTTGTAAACAGCCGTCCCTGATTTATTAGCATCAATATAAAATGTATGGGCTCCAGTTTTTGGGGCATCACGTACAATTCGAGGAAGAATCCAAGAAGTTGTCTTTATAGGGTTAAGTCTACTGCTTTTTGGATAATTGCTATTAATTTCTCCCAAAAAATTAGAACAAGCCCTTTGCTATGGTTCATTGTCTTCCCATAACTTTTTTATTTCATCAGTAGTGAAAGGCACTATAATTTCTGCTGGGTCTATACCTGCTGGTTGACAAAATCTCAGTTTACATTTTATAATTAATTCAGAGACCTTTTCTACGTAAGTTTTCAATTTTTTACTTGGTTTGTGTGGTAAAAAGATCCATTCTAAAATAGTATCTTCCCTCTGCTGGGAGTTATTATAAGTTGGCACTGTGAAGGCAAATTTTTCTCTATCCTTTTCTTGTAATGGTATGGTAAAGAAGTAATCCTTCAAGTCAATAACTATAAGAGGCCATCCTTTGGGTAACAGAGAAAGCAGAGGAAGTCCAGACTTTAGAGGGCCCATAGGTTAAATTACCTTGTTGACAGCCCTTAGATCTGTCACCATTCTCCATTTGCCAGATTTCTTTTTTACAAGAAACACAGAATTTCAAGGGCTAGTGGACTACTCAATATGTTGAGCATTTAATTGCTCCTTTACCAATTGTTCTAAAGCCTGCAATTTATCTTCAGCTAAAGGCCACTGTTTAATCCATATTGGCTTTTCAGTTAGCCATTTTAAAGGTAGGCCTGTAGGTACCTATAAAGGTTTGTTAGTTGTTTTATGTTCTTGTACAGCCTGAATGTCTGATGACCTTTGTGCATAGTACTTTATTACATCCTTCCCAGAATCATGACTTCCTGAGACTGCAGGAATGTTAATCTGGGTATTCCGTTGTTGTAGCAGGTCACAGCCCCATAAATTTATTGCAATATCAGCTACATATGGCCTTAACTTTCCTCTTTGACCCTCTGGCCCAATACAGTGAATTCATCTCATGCTTTGTTTAACTCGAGATATGGTTCCAATTCCTAGTAATTTAACATCTGCCTCTTGAAGAGGCCAATTTGGATGCCAAGATTCTGGAGTGATGATATTCACATCTGCTCCTGTGTCTATCAAGCCAACAATCCTAATTCCATTTATACGTACTCTCAGCTTTGGTCTCTGATCATTTATAGAAGTTTGCCAAAATATATGTTTCTTATTTCCTAATTGAATTTCTGACTTATCCTCCAAATTTGCATCATTTAGAACCTTATGATCTTGTACAGAAGCTTCTAGAGTTTTTAATTTTCCTGGTGTGACATGTCCTCCACGGTTACTGGGAATGACTGGGCCACTTCTGGCTTGGGGGCCTGCGAGAGGCCCCTCAGGGAGTTTCCCGATGGTATTGGGTTACCTTGTCTGTCTGTTGTTGATCTGCATTCATTCGTCCAATGTCTTCCTTTACCACACTTCCTACATATACCTGAAGGCTGAGGTTTCCTATTCCTTCCATTCCCAGATGAAGTGCTATTCCTAGAAATACCTTGCCTACAATCCTGTTTTAGATGTCCAAATTTACCACAATTAAAACATTTGGCAGGTTGATATCCCCTCATGGCTTTGGAAATCGCTTCTCCTACCCAAGATTCATCATCGTAATTAAAGGTCTGAAAATTCATGGTATGCTGGATCCATTCATCCATAGGTGCTGATCTAGACCATAAAGGCCCAATTATCTTTTTGCAGTCTAAGTTTGCATTTTCAAAAGCCAGTGATTCAAGAATTAGTCATCTAGCTTCTGGGTCTGTTATTCCTGTGTTCAGAGCCTTAATTAATCTTTGCAAAAAGTCAGTATAGGGTTCTCCCTGTTCCTGCCTAACCCTACTATATGACTTTTCCTTTCTTCCTGGCTCTGGTAATCTACTCCAGGCATTTAAAGCTGCCTTGTGGCATAGAGACAGTACTTTATCATCATAAAGAGCTTGGACCTGTTGATCAACGTAAGCTCCTACGCCAAGAATTTGATCCTGTGAAACCTCCATACCTTCTGCTCTTCCTTGCTGTTCCATATGTTTGGATTCTTCCTTGAAATAAACTCCAAACATCAAGGAAGGTCCATCTTCAAGGACCGCTGAAGCTAACTGTGAGAAATCGTAGGAAATAGCCCTGACATTAGACACCCAAGTCCTTATAGTTTCCTTAATAAATTACAGGCTATGTTGCTAAAACCCTGTGTAAGCCAGTTCTAATAGGTGGTGGTGGCATTGTATCCTGCCCTTGTGTCTTCTCACCGGATCATCAGTTCCAACAATTTTTTCAATCATTTCAAATCTTTATATCATCGTCTCTCTTAAATCCTTAATCTCCTGACCTGAATGTGTTTCTAGTGATTTCACTAAGGTATCAATTTTTTGGTCCCCATTCTGCACTTGTGATTCAAAGGTCTTAATGGTTTTTTTTAACGATAATATCTCCTCCTTGAACTGCCCCTGGATATCATGTAAATTGCCATGCTGGAGGTATATTCTGTCTGTTACCTTATCAAAACTCTGTGATAACTTTTCAAAGTCAAATTCAACAGCTTGGATCCTTTCAGGTAATTTCCTAGTACCCTTAGATAAGGAGTCAATTTTGCCTATCATGGTATTAATCCTATCAATTAATGCCACATATTTCCACAATGATATAACATTAAGAAGGAAACTAAAACCTAATAACCAATAAATTGAGGTACCTCCATAGGCATATAGGCCACTTGTGATTTCTACCAAAGTGGCAGCAAAAGCTGCAGCTAGAGTTCCATTAAAAAAGAAACCTGCCATTTTACCTGTCAGTCACCAGATGGGGATGTCTCCAAGTCGGGACTGGAACTACTGTAGGCCTCTCGACAAACCCTGTTTTAAAATCTGCTCTGTTATTTGTTTAAAAACTGGGGAAAATGAGTCAATTGAGAGGTCAGATGTACACAGAGAGAAAATCCAGAGGCCAGGCACAGAGCACAAAAGGTCAGAGAGCTTCTAGTGGCCAATAAACAAGGCAGCCTGGCCTACTCCAGCCGGGCTCTCCTGCCCTGCCGCTCTATTCAACCCAATGTAGAGAGTCATGACACAGCCACTGTGCTTTTGCTAAAGAGGCCTAGTGCTTTGGGCCCTGTGTCCCTGTGCTGGGATTAAGGGTCAAGCTGCTTGCAGCGCTCCCAAGCAGTTATGGCTGATGGCGGGGATTTCAAACAGCATTGTTGGAGCCTCAAAGGGAGCTCGTGCTGTGAGCTCTTTGACTCATGTTGCAAGGAAAAATTTAAAATTCCATGCAGAACAGATCAAAGTAGGCCAGCAGAGACTGTCCGAATCTGTGTATCCTGGGAGGCCTGGAGGTTATGGCTGAGGGAGGGCTAGTGCCAAGCCAAGCTGGCCAAGCCAAGCTGGCGGCAAGCAGCCAAGTCAGAGGCCGGCAGCTGAGCTGGGGAATGGGGGGTGTGGGGTGGTTCTTAAACCAAACACTGGGCGCCAGATAATGGTGAATCAATCCCACACCAGTTAGGTTTTAAAGGGGTATTTATTTTGGAGGGTAAAACTTACATACACACAAACCGTCAGGAAAGGAGCCTAGTCGCTGGAGCAGGAGCCGGAACCAAGCACCTGAACCAAGAGGCTGAGCCGAGGCTTGCCGTTCTTTTTTAAAGAGAAATATACCATGCCCTAGTGGGCTGGAATTTCAGCGGCTATTGGCTGAAGGAGCGGAAAGCGCTCCCGCAACACTGTGGGCTCGTGCTTCAGCGACTATTGACTGAAGCAGCGGAAGGTACTCCCGCAGCACCTAGGAATTTCCTCAGTTCAAGGTTTCTTGGAACCCCTCTATCAAGATATCTCTGTCCTTATTCTCTTTCTCTGTTCTTCCCTATCACCTTCCCTCACCCTCCCTTTATCCCCCTCTCTTATCCCCCATCTCCAAGTTTACTCATGGAACTTGTCTATTTCCTCTTTCCAGGTGATTCATGTATGTCTCTCTTAGAATACTTCTTATTACCTAATTTCTCTGGGGTTGAAGACTGTAGGCTGGCTATCCTTTGTTTTATGTCTAATATCCACTTATGAGTGAATACATACCATGTTTGCCTTTCTGTGTCTGGTTTACCTCACTCAAAATGTTTTTTTTTTCTAGTTTCATCTATTTGACTCAAAATTTCAAGAACTCGTTTTGGTTTGTTTGTTTGTTTTTGCCACTGAATATTACTTTATTGTATAAATGTATGTAACATGAATGAGTCTGCTTGTTGGGATTTATATCCTGTCCAGTTCTTTACAGACTACAAGCCCCAAAGAAAATCACACAGAGATCTCCATAAGTTATAAAACTGATTGGCCCATTAGCTCTGGCTACTTATTAGCTCTTGTAGATATATTAACCCATTATTCTTATCTATGTTAGCCACATGGCTCGGTACCTTTCTCAACTGAGCAGCTCACGTCTTACTTCTTTGGTGATCTTGGCAGAACTGCAGAGGGAGCTTCCTGCTTCCCAGAATACTCCTGTTCTCATCACCCTACCTCTACTTCCTGTCTGGTTTACCCACCTATACTTCCTGCCTGGCCAATCAGCATTTATTTAAAACATGATTGACAGAATACAAACAATTCTCCTGCATGAAATGTACAACATTATTCTTATTTATTCTTCAGTTGAGGGCCATCTAAGTTATTTTCAGTTTCTGGCTCTTATAAATCAAAAACCTCCTTAGGCATCATGGAAACACAAATGAAAACAACTCTGAGATAACCATTTTATACCTGTGAGAATGGCTAAAATCAAAAACATTGATGACATTTTATGCTGGAGAGGAAGTGAAGTAAGGGGACCACTTGCATTGATGATGAGAGTACAAACTTTTACAGCTCTACTTGGAAATCAGTATAGTGGTTTCTCAGAAAATTGGAAATCAATCTACCTCAAGACCCAACAATACCATCCTTTGGGCATATACCCAAAGGATGCACACTGATACCACAAGGACATTTCCTCAACTATGTTCATTTTTTATTCTCTTAAGTGTAATAAATACAAGGATTTAGCAAGATGTCCCTACATCATCAGTGTCACTGGTAGCACTGATGGATGGATACAAGGTCAGAAAGAGTCAGAAGCTATATTGACATTGAGTTAGAGGGGTAACTATTGAAAGAGATAAGAGAGAGAGAGAGAGAGAGAGAGACAGAGAGACAGAGAGACAGAGAGACAGATAGAGAGAGAGAATTTTGCTGTACTGTAAACATTGCCTGAGGCATATATTTTTTAAGAAGTAGCCAGACAGGAAGTATAGGTGGGACAATCAGACAAAAAAAAGGTAGAAGCAGGGCAATAAGAACAAGAGAATTCTAGGAAGGAGGAAGTCCATTTCTCTGCAGTCCTTCCCAGATCATGGAAGAAGCAAGATGTGACCTGCCCTGCTGATAAAAGTACTGAGCCATGTGGCTAACATAGATAAGAATAATGGGTTAATATAAGTTATAAGAGCTAAAACAAAGCCTGAGCTAATGTGCCAATCAGTTTATCATTAATATAGATTCTCTGTGTGATTTTCTTTGGGTCCAAACAATTTTGGGAACTGGGCAGGTCAGAAAACCCAATAAAGCAGGCCCTCATGTTACAAAATGGCACCCAAAGTGGACAATTGCTCCACATAAAACCTGAGAGAGCTTGGGAAGTAATTCTAGACAGAAAAAAATAAAGCATGGCTTCTTGGTAGTAGCAATTTCTTGGGTCTATTCTGCTTGCTAGAGGCAAGCAAGCACTGTCATCTAAGAGAGGCTTCCTGCCTCAGCTTTAGCTGTAAAGCCTTGCAGCTCTTTTAAGAGGTCCTGCCAAGAAACACTTAAATAGTGTTGATAAAAAGCTGACTGCATGCTTTTCAGTTTTCAGATATAGCAGGAAAATAAGCTGGGCCATTTTAAAATGCTGGTGTTCTGGGCCGTCGTGCCAGTGCAAACTCTGACTCTTTGAAGCAGGAGGTCCAGCTACAGAAGAAAGCATTTGAGTGTTGTTTATGGACACACTGTTGCAGCTTGCTTGCTGGCAAGGACCTTGAAATGCCTTAGAGTTGTGGTAATAAATTTGGCTCTGGCTGGTACCTCTGCCCTGAGACTGAAATCACAGAAAGCTAATAAATGGGCTGGATTCAGTTGTCAAAGTCACAGCTTTAATCCTACCTGTATTGCTTAGTAATTAAAGACTCATATGGTCATAAAGAAAGAGATACACAGTAAAGATAAATTCAAACATTAAGTAGACCTCTAAATGGTTTATTGTGTGTTTAAAAATATATGCATGCTTGGGAGAGAAAAGAAAAAGGTTAAAGTTCTTAAGATAAAAAAAGAGAGTAGTTGGTTGTGGTGGCACATGCCTTTAATTCCAATGCTTGGGAGGCAGAGGCAGACAGATCTCTGTGAGTTCAAGGTGTGGTAGCAGACACCTTTAGTCCCAGCATTTGGGAGGCAGAAAAGATGGATCTCTGTGAGTTCAAGGACAGCCTGGTCTACAGAATGAGTTCCAGGACAAAGATAAACAGAAACCCTGTCTCAAAAAGACAAAAATTAAAAATAAAAGAAATAGAGTTTAAAATAAAGCCACATAAAGATGGAAAACACACAAAGAATCTGGATACTGTATGTTATTATGCTCTCTTTGAATTATTTGAATGCTGAGGAAGGAGCAACAGCTGATAAAAGATAATTGTTTATAAATGCTGCTGAATTAATCCCAAATAGGTATTTTGAAAATATCTTGACTTCAAAATTGAAGTCAAAATGTATATTATTTTGGAGAAGAGATTTTACTTTTATTTCCACAGAAAATGAGAGGCTGTGGATTCATTCTGAGTTAAGAAAAATCAGGTTTGATCAAGGAAGACCACCTGAGAAATCTCCAGCAGGAACAGATGGCCCAAATGTCAGAGTTCTACATCCAGAACAGATTCAAGACTGCTGCCCGAGATGACCAAGCCTCACAGTCAAGACTTGATCAAAACTCTAAATTTTCTTTAGGTCCTCATAAGATTATCAGTGCCCCCAACCAGCTGGAAGTTGTCTGGAATACTATACCCACATTCCCAAAAAATGGACTATGGGTATTTTCCTTTGTTTGCTTGTTTGTTTGTTTTAAAGTGGGGGAAGTGGTGCAGTAGAACAGTTCTAGATCTGTCAATTATGTTTTAAATAAATGCTGATTGGTCACTGCCAGGCAGGAAGTATAGGCAGGACAAGCAGAGAGAAAGTAGAGGTGGCTCAATAAGAATAGGAGAATTCTAGGAAGGAGGAAGCCCATTTCTCTGCAGTCCTGCCTAGACCATGCAAGATGCAAGATGTGACCTGCCCCACTGATAAAGGACTGAGCCATGTGGCTAACATAGATAAGAATAATGGGTTAATACAAGTTATAAGAGCTAATATAAAGCCTGAACTAATGGACCAATCGGTTGATGATTAATATAAACTCTCTATGTGATTTTCTTTGGGACCAAATGGCTGTGGGAACTGGGCAGGACAGAAACCCCATCAAAGAAGGTCCATCATGTTACAGAAAAAATTTATATTAAGTTGTAAACTGAAAGCACCCAATATTAACCACTTTAGTCTTCATCTTGGTCTTTGATGTGAAGCTAGATACCAGAACTGTAAGTGTCTAAAAATTTACTATGGAATAGGACTCCTAGAAATACTATGCCACTCTAATTAAGTCCCTTGTAGAAAAACCAAAATGACATCTCTGTCTAAGACTCTTCTTATTATTACTGGTACTTCTATTACCTTGGACAAGTGTTTTCTCCCCAAAAAAACCTTATCCTTTTTTGATTCTAGATTCATGTCTACTTCATATATAAACTAAAAGGTAGATTCAATTTTTTATCACTCACCACACAAACCTGTTCCATAGCATCCATCATGCTTTATCAAAGGAGAGAGAGAGTATGTGTGTGTGTTAATAACTACAATGTTATTACAAGGAAAGTGTAATGTTTATTTTTTTGTAACCAAGGTGCATTACGTAATGAATGGCATGTTTCAAGTACTCAACAGTGGCTCAAGCAAATAAAATCACTTAAGGTCCATTCCCTTCCACGGACTTTGATCAAAAATGGCTTTTAGTAGCCACTAATTTACACCCTTTCCATTGATTATTATTACCCATATTGCTTCTCTTTCTGCAGGGCTAGATTTTCTCTGTGTTGCTCTAGCTCTTCACAAGAAGTGAAGTCATCTTTCAACCATCATGATGTTAATTTATGTTCAAAATGTATAAACCTTGGGATCAAATGAGTTCTGTGACTTGCTCGTGTCAAAACTGAAATGGTCTCCTATAGACAAAAAACCAGAAACTGTTTTCAATGACTCCTTTTCAGTCTACACTGCTTCTTGATAGGTTAACCCAAATGTTAATGACTTAAAACACCACTCATCATCTCACATTTCCATTGGTTCAGGAATTGGGGTAAAATTGTCCTAGTTTCTTGACCGCAGAGTGCTTGCAGGCAGTCTTTATGGTACTGTCTTCAATTGTAATCACTCAAGTCTCGTTTGTGGGAGCTAACACTTCCCAAATCAGCCACATGTTAGCTATTCAGCACTGTGTTGTTGGCCTAAAAATGCCTCAGCTCCACATTGGCTGAGTCAAAAACCACCCACAGTTCAGAAGAAAATTGAGGTAGGAAGAAAGTGTCAGAGAGAGAGAAAGTAAGGGCACAATGAAAGTTCTGATCCTTCCTACCTCATGTCAGACTTGTTAACCTTTGTTCTATATTCTATTCAATTCTTGGTCAAGGGGAGTGGGTAACACAGGATGTAGATGCTAGCACCTGGAGCTCACCTAAGCTCTACCACATTCAACAAACTGAAAAGTTCTAGTATTCCGATATTAAGCCTCTCTGCCAACACAGCCAAACAAAACAAACAAAATTCAGAAGTCCAGGTTTAATACAAGCCAAGCATTCCCAGGCAGTCCTAAGGAAAAAAGATAAAGCACTTGGTAAATTGGGGCAGTGCCTTAAATATCCTGTAAGATCTCAGAGTGAGGAACTGACAATGGTAGGCTTTCTCAGCGGGGTTGGATGGAACTTCTCAACACAAACAACCTGATTTTGCTTTTTCAATATTTTCATGGCAATATATTTTTTTATTAAACCATAATATTTTTTTCAATATTAGACTTTGTGCAGATACACATTAAGTCTGCAACACATTATTTCCTTTTATATTATAATCAGAATATATTTACACTATTATACATCTCACCTACATTCTCTTCTACATGCATACTACCCTAGAATGCTGCTAATAACTCCTTTACCAATCTAATGTATATTAGATTTAAGTACCTACCATGTACCTAAAACTGTGCTGGTGTTTCCAATTTATAAAATGAATAAAGTCCCAAAGGCAAATTTTAATCTCTAGCAATTTCAGTATAAATTCAATTATGTTCATTTTATAGTAGAAGCAATATTTTAAAACTTAATCCTATAATAATATTCTTACAAAAATTAATCTTTAGTATAACATATATTTTAAGAATCATGGTATTCATTAGGCATATGTTGGAAATTTTAGAACATGTCAGAATAAAATAGCTTTCTTGAAATGCATTATTGCTCCTAATTTCATTGATCCTATTAATTTTTTGTTTATATCATAAAACTGGCTGAAATGATTCAGATCCCTGTTTATAATAATGGGTGAAGCCAGACATTTATTGTAGCCACATTAAACTCAACTAGATTAGTATATAACCACAACAAATGCATCTCCTCTCTTTTAATATTTCTGACAGATTGTATTAAATACAAATGTGTATAACTATAGTTCATATTAAATATAATGGTAAATTCCCTTTGAAAATTGCTTTTTTGTCTTTATTGTCAAATACATTACAAATTAATTTTAAGACCGCTAAGCACAGAGCAATAGATGAAAAACAGCTGCTTTAGCACAAACCAGTGGTTCATGAGGCTCCAACACATCTTTCAACTTGAGCTCTACTTCTCAGCCTAGGAAACATGGTACAGTGACTCCTACTTAGTGGAACAAGCAGAGAGTTTACCATCCAAGGTTCAAATTTATATTATTTTTATGTTAGAGGGTAAAATTTAAATCTGGATTTCAGTTTTTATACTAAAAATAATTTAACATGGACTAATTTAGACAGAATGTATCTCTTTTTCTGTAGAGTGGGCAAAATTGCTACTTTATTTTAGACTGGGTCAGAGAGTGGCATAATACATTTGATTATGTCTGAGGACATAACTGACTCCTGAGGCTAGAAAGGTAATACTGTCGTCTAGACTTAATGATTTGTTACATTAGGAGATGGCGATGAGTCTATGGGCTTTGAGCAAAACTGGTAAAATTTGAGTATCAAATGTTACCCACCAGCTCATGTATTTGAACACTTGATCCCAGATTGTGGTACTATTTGAAAATGTTGTAAAATCTTCAAGAAACAACTCAGTAGGAGAAGTAAGTCGCTAGGGACTCATCGCTTATGGCTTTGCCCATAGTTCAGAACAGAGTTTTCACAAACATTTAACAGTCCACACCTTGTGCTCCCTGCCATGCCAGTGTCACTTATTGACATGTGTCAAGTGCACAGGAAAATAAACCCATTGCCCCCTAAGTTTCTTCTTAAGTGCTTGTTCCAGAGATGGGAAACATGGTTAGTATGTGAGTAAAAAAGAGGAATTCTGCGAAATCTTCTTCACTGAACGTGCATAGAACAGGCCAAACAAGCAGAAGAGTCAAGAAGAGTCAAGAGTGCCAGTGTGAAAACAGTGAAGAAAAGGAGAGAAATAGAAAGGAGAGAAAACAGCAGTTACATGCCGATACCCTTTCCCTGGGAAAGTTATGACACTATCCAGGCATGAATAAATCATCCTGGAACAATAAGGCCAAATCCAATAAGACCTGTGGGCTAATATTCGTTTGTAGTTCAGAAGAGGATTTGCAGACATAAGGAGTTCTTAATTTCCTATAGTACTAAGGATTGCACAATGTAGTGGCATTTTAATTAAAGTTTAATAAATAAAGGCTGCCTGAAGATTTGAGAGTAAAACAGCAGCCTTACAGACTAGATTATGGTAAAACAAACCTTTTTTTTTTTTAAGTGGCACATACCTTCAATCCCAGCACTCAGGAGAAAAAGTCATGTTTATCTCTATGAGTTTGAATTCAGCCTGGTCTACATAGTGAGTTCCAGGCCAGCTAGGGTTACATAGTGAGACACTTTCTTTAACAAATGATAACCAATATGTAAGTTGTATAAGCATAATCATCTGGGCATATGTGTAGACACACACCTACAACACACACATCTATAACACACACCTTCCTTTTTCAATGAAAAATAAGAACATGCACGAAATATTTTCCCCCTCCCTCCCTCTCTCCTTCCCTTCCTAATGCTATTAAAAGCACTGCAGACCTGAGATAGCTCCTCACTGTGTAATAGAATATGGTTTCAGTATGTTCTCCCTATAAGACAGGAAATAACACCCAGAACCCTATCTTACCTTTGTGGAAATTTCCAGCTATTCTTTTTCTTGAGCTCTCCCCGCTGCCATATTGAAAAACACAGTTTTTCATCAAGCCTTGACGTCGCTGAGTACATTCTACAACCTCCAGCAGCATAGCGAATAGACAGACTTGGGCTCCACATCCCCGCTCTAGGCCACTTACAAAGTGCCGAGATCCTTCTTAATAACAGCCCTCAGAGCCATCTTCCCAGCCCAGCTGTCTAAAGACTCACTGGGGTTTGACTTTTTCACCCTCCCTCTAGAGGCTCCATCATGTTAGAGGAGCCATGGCCAGGAGGTCAGACATGTTTTCTCTCATTGGCCTGTCCAGCTCATCAGCAACCAGTCAGCCAAAGCAAATGTCTTTCCAATCCTTTTGTAAGATGGAAGGAGTTCTCGGGGCTGGCAAATTAGTTCTTAAGTATAATGGGAAATAGTGGGCCTTTGAATCAAAAAAGAATACTTAGAACCTGGCAGTTTAGCAGTTTTTCCTTTTTTTTTCTTTTTTTTTTTTGTTTTTGATTTTTTTTTCATTAATTTATAAAAATTTCCACTTCCACCCGTTTTTCCAATACCCTCCCATTCCCCCCACTCCCTCTCTTCCTCCCTCTCCAGTCCCAAGAGAAGTCAGGGCTTCCTGCCCTGTGGGAAGTGCAAGTTCCTCCCCCCTCCCTCCAGGTCCAGGAATGTGAGCATCCAATCAGACCAGGATCCCAGAAAGCCAGTACATGCTGACTAAACAAGACCCAGGCCATTGTCAATGGCCTCCCAGTCAGCCCCCACATCAGCCACATTCAGAGAATCCGGCCCTATCACATGCTCGTTCAGTCCCAGTCCAGCTGACCTTGATGAGCTCTCATTAGATCAGTCCCCTTCTATCAGTGGGAGAACGCACCCCTCGCGGTCCTGACTTCCTTGTTCATGTTCTCCCTCCTTCTGCTTCTCATTTGGACCTAGGGAGTTAAGTCCAGTGTTCCAATGTGGGTCTCTGTCTCTATCTCCATCCATCGCCAGATGAAGGTTCTATGGTGATAGGCAAAATATTCATCAGTATGGTTATGGACCAAGGCCGGTTCAGGCACCCTCTCCTCTGCTGCCCAGGGAACAATCTGGGGACCTCTCCTTGGACCTGGGAACCCCTCTAGAATCAAGTCTCTTGCAAACCCTAAAATGGCTCCCTTAGTTGAGATAGATACTTCCCTGCTCCCATATCCATCCTTCCTCCCTCCCCCCATCCCATTCCCCCAAGCTATCCCCAATCCTCCCCTTCTCCCTTCTCTCTAACCATCTCCCCTTACTTTCACCCTCCCCACCCCCCGTGCCCCCAAGTTTGCCTGGTAATCTTGTCTATTCCCAATATCCAGGAAGATAACTGTATGATTTTCTTCGGGTTCACCTTCTTATATAGCTTCTCTAGGATCACGAATTACAGGCTCAAAGACCTTTAATTATGGCTAGAATCCACTTATGAGTGACTACATACCATGTTCCTCTGTTTGGGTCTGGCTTACCTCACTCAGTAAAGCGTTTTCTATGTCCATCCATTTGCATGCAAAATTCAAGATGTCATTGTTTTTTACCGCTGAGTAAAACTCTAATGTGCATATGTTCCACAACTTCTTTAACCATTCTTCTATTGAGGGGCACCTAGGTTGTTTCCAGGTTCTAGCTATTACATACTGTTGCTATGAACATAGTTGAAGAAATGCTTTTGTACTTTGATAGGGCATCTCTTGGGTATATTCCCAAGAGTGGAATTGCTGGGTCCTGAGGAAGGTTGACTCCCAGTTTCCTGAGAAACTGCCACACTGATTTCCACAGTGGCTGCACAAGTTTGCATTCCCACCAACAATGGATGAATGTTCCCCTCACTCCACATCCTCTCCAGCATAGGCTATCATTGGTGTTTTTGTGTTTAGCTATTCTGACAGGTATAAGATGGTATCTCAAAGTTGTTTTGATTTGCATTTCCCTGATCCCTAAGGAGGTTGAGCATGACCTTAAGTGTCTTTTGGCCATTCGAAGTTCTTCTGTTGTGAATTCTCTGTTCAGTTCAGTACCCCATTTTTTTAATTTTGTTAATTAGAGTTTTAGTGTCTAGTTTCTTGAGTTCTTTGTATATTTTGGAGATCAGACCTTTGTCTGATGAGGGGTTGGTGAAGATTTTCTCCTAGTCAGAAGGTAACCTTTGGTCTTACTGACAGTGTCCTTTGCTTTACAGAAGCTTCTCAGTTTCAGGAGGTCCCATTTATTCATTGATTCTCTTATTCTCTGTGCTACTGGGTTTCTACTTAGGAAGTGGTCTCCTGTGCCTATGTCTTGTAGACTACTTCCCACTTTCTCTTCTATCAGGTTCAAAGTGGTCAAATTAATGCTGAGGTCTTTAATCCATTTGGACTTGAGTTTTGTGCATGTTGATAGATATGGATCTACTTTCATTCTTCTAAGGTTGACATCCAGTTATGTCAGCATCATTTATTAAAGATGCTTTTCTTCTTCCACTGTATACCTTTAGCTCCCTTGTCGAAAATCAGGTGTTCATAGGTTTGTGGGTTAATATCCGGGTCTTCTATTCGATTCCAAAGGTTGATTTCTCTGTTTTTATGCCAATACGAAGCTGTTTTCAATACTTTAGCTCTGTAATAGAGTTTGAAGTCAGGGATGGTAATGCCTCCGGAAGTTCCTTTATTATATAAGATTTTTTTGACTATCCTGGTTTTTTTATTGTTTTTCCATATAAAGTTGGTTATTGTTCTCTCAAGGTCTGTGAAGAATTTTGATGGGATTTTGATGGGGATTGCATTGAATCTATAGATTGCTTTTGGTAGAATTGCCATTTTTACTATGTTGATCCTCCCAATCCAAGAGCAAGGGAGGTCTTTCCATTTTCTGGTATCCTCCTCAATTTCTTTCTTCAAAGACTAAAGTTCTTGTCAAAGAGGTAGTTTACTTCCTTGGTTAGAGTTAGAAGAGCTAATATCTATACTCCTTAATGTATTTCACAATATAGAAACAAAAGAGTAATTGTCAAATTCTTTTTATGAAGCTTTAGTTACCCTGATACCAAAACCACACAAAGACACAACCAAGAAAGAGAATTACAAATCAATCTCACTAATGAACCTCAATGCAAAAATTCTCAACAAAATACTGCCAAACTGAATCCAAGAACACATTAGAAAAATTATCCATTATAATCACGTAGGCTTCATCCCAGAGATGCAGGGCTGGTTCAACATACACAAATCTATCAATGTAATCCATCATATAAATAAATTGAAAGAAAAAAAAAACATATGATCATTTCATTGGATGCTGAAAAAGCATTTGACAAAATTCAACACCCCTTTATGATAAAGGTGTTGGAGCGATTGAGGATACAAGGATCATACCTAAATATAATAAAAGCTATTTACAGCAAGCTAGCAGCTAACATCAAATTGAATGGAGAGAAACTCAAAGCCATTCCACTAAAATCAGGAACACGACAAGGTTGTCCACTCTCTCCATACCTCTTCAATATAGTGTTGAAATTGTAGCAATAGCAATAAGACAATATAAGGGGATTCGAATTGGAAAGGAGGAAGCTAAACTCTCGTTATTTGCAGATGATATGATAGTGTACATAAGCGACCCTATAAACTCTACCAACGAACTCCTACAGCTGATAAACACCTTTAGTAATATGGCAGGATACAAGATCAACTCCAAAAAGTCAGTTGCCCTCCTATACACAACGGATAAAGAAGCAGAGAAGGAAATCAGAGAAACATCACCTTTCACGATAGCCACAAATACCACAAAGACCTTTAATCCTAGAAGCCATGTTGACACACACCTTTAATCCCAGTATCCATACCAGTTGCCATAGAAACTGGGCGGTGCATGCCTTTAATGACAATGATGCACACATTTAATTCCAACCCTAGAGAGGATGATAAAACGGAAAGAAACAGCTCTCAACACAGTCTCCTTCTAAAGTTTCAGGAAGCAGGATCACCATTTTAGACTGAGGGTGAGGTAAGAGTCAGTGACTGGCTGTTTTGCATTTCTGATCTTCAGGTTGAACCCCAATTTCTCCCTTTGAGTTTTTATTAATCATGCTTCAGCATAAAGAAATAAATGCTTGCGGGTTATTGAAGGAATTGTGGAAGGTAAAATGGAACATGAGTTGAAAAGCAACCTACTAATCATTGACAAGAAAAGGAGTTCTAACCTCTCAGAGGAATGCACAAATTCTCTACAAATTCTGTAGAGCGCTTAGAAGAGAAAAACATGCATCAGTTTGGTGCTCAGGACCATCCAAAGACACAGTAAACCAAAAGAGATTTAGGATGATTAAATTATCAGTATTCCAGCCTCATAGACAAGATTACCACCATTATAAAATGTCTTTGACATAAAAGGATCACTTTATTGCCATCTCAACTCTTTTAGCAAATGAAGATAATTTGACCCTCCATAGATCCAACAACAGGTGAAATTTTGCAGAGACTTCCATTAGTTATCTCTTCTGACTGTACTCCAATGTTCTAATCCCTCCAACAATGAAGGAGAGTTCCCCATTCCCCACAACCTCTTCAGTATTTGTTGTCATGTTTTTTGTTTGTTGGTTGGTTGGTTGATTAATTTGCTATTCTGGTTTGGATAAGATGAAACATCAAAGTTGTTTTAATTTTCATTTCTCTAACTGTAAAGAATAATACGCATTTAGAAGTATTTTACTTATCCATTTGTACTCCTTCTGTACTAATTGTTCAGATCCATATTTATTTTTAAAAATTTTCTCATTTTTACTGTTATATTGCTCTTTGATGTTTGAGTTTGAGGCATATTCTGGATATTTATTTTCTGTCAGGTGTATAGCTGGTACTATCTCACATTCTGTGGACTTCATTTCACTAGATTGTTTACTTAACTTGCAGAAAAAAAATTATTTTAGTGAAGGCCAACTTGCCAGTTCTTGGGCAAGTGGAGTCCTACTCAGAAAATTCTTTCCTGTATCAATATCGTGTAAGGTTGTGCTTAAGGTTTCTTCTATGCTTAATCCTTTAGAATTAATTTATGCTCAAGGTAATAGAACCCAGTCCTACATCCTTCTCTGTGTTTAGACATCCAATTTTTCCAAAACTGTTTGCTGATGTTGAATTCACTTTTCCAGCACTTTTTTTTTAAATCATCTGAACAGCTATAGGTATATGTACTAATGTCTGTATATTCAGCTTGACTGCATTGGTCTACATGCCTTATTTCTCTGCCAGTGTCATATGGTTTCTCTTATCAAGAGTGTCTTATACACCTGGAAATCTGAAATCAAAATTCCTCCAGCCTTATTCTTTTTTAAGGAGTTTGGGCTCTCATGGATCATTTGTGAATGCTTATGAATTTTAGGAGATTTTTATTTCTTTATTTTTCTGCTTCTCTAGAGAATTTTCTGGGTATTTTAGTAGGGATTGCTTTGACTTTGTTACTGGATTTTGTTAAATTTTATAAGGCTAATTCTGCATATCAGTGAATATGGGATTTCTTTCTAAACTTTAGTGTCTTTATTTCTTTTTCTCAAGGGTTTCATTGTATTTTTTCAAAGTATTTATTATATAGAGATTTCATCCCCTCAGTAATGTATTTTTTCCTAGAACTTTTATCTCCTTACGGAGATTTATTCCTATATATTTTATTTTTGCTTGAGGCTTTTGTGAATGGAAGGTGCTTTTATAATGTCTTTTTGTGTATTTTTGTTGGTTGTTATAGAAAAACACTTTATTGTTTCATGCTAATTTGATAGCCTGCTGTATTGCTGAAATCATCATTTCTAGAAATTTTCTGGTAGAATATTTGGATTCTATATTGTATAATGTCATTCCAGCTGCAATTGCAGGGAGCTATTTCTTCTTTTATTAATTGTATTACTTTCCTTCATTTCTCTTATCTTATAGGACCAGATAGTGCTTTGTGCATAATATTACACAGAAGTGTGTACAATGAACAGCCTTGTCACACTCCTGATTTCTATGTGATTACTGTATTTTTTTTCCTCCAGTTAGGATGGTACTGACTGTGGGTTTCTCATATATAACTTTTATTATGCTTAGTGTATACCCTCTAGTCTTTCATTCTCTAAGATTTTTATCCTTAAAATATATTGAATTTGGTCAAAGGCTTCTTCTACGTTTGTTGAAATGATCATTAGATATTCTTCCTTACATTCACTTATTTCTGAATCTCTGGGACAAAGCCCACCTGATCATGGTGGACAATATTTTTGCTGTATGTCTGTATTTGCTTTATGTGTTTCAAGGAATTTTCCCCCTCTCTCTTTGTGCTTCTGGATCAGAATGTAGCACTCTCATCAACAGTTCCAGCTTCATGATGCCAGCATGCTCATATCACATGCCAACCGTAATGATCATGAACTTATCCTCTGAAACCAGAAGCTATCCTCCAATTAAGTGCTTAGTTTTAAAGAGTTGCTTTGATTGTAGTCTCTCTTCACAGCAATAGTACAATGACTAAGACAACATTTGGCAGACGGGGAGGCTGGGCAGACCTATGTGCCCCACTGGTCTGACACATAGGGCTGCCCAGCCCACCCACCCCCAGGTCTTAACCAGGAAGTTACAAGAAATCCTGCAGGGCTTTCAGACTGCACAGCAATGCTGAGTGTGAGAACTAGTCTCTGTGAGAATTGAGGTGACGTCAAGAGTTTTATGAACAAGAAACCAGTAAGCACCAAGATAGTCCAGAGGATAACCTGGCTGGACCTGGTGAATAACTATGGTTTGGTTTGTTGGGATAAGGTCCAGCAGAGGGAGGATCTAGACAGTTCGTTCTTGCCTACATATAGGTATCTTGATTTTTTTATCAAACTATGAGACACAGGATCTTCTTGTAATTGATCATTACTTTTGTTCCCCTTTATTTTCTCATTTCTAAAGGTTGTATGTTTTATGATGTAAAGGCAAACTGACAATGATTTATATGTCTAACATTATCCTCACTCTCTGTTTCATCAATTCTTAGCCTTTTTTCATGTAGAATCAAATCTCTCATCACCTAGAAATTGATGACTGTTCTAGAGTAAGATAAAACCACTGAAATACATTCCCACAACATTCAAGATAATACAATTCTTGTTCAAATTATTCATACTTTTCGAGAACATGGTTGATGTGGGATTTCCCTCTGAATGCTATGAATATGTTTTATTACCATTGACTAATAAAGAAGCTGCTTCAGCGTATGGCAGGGTAGAATAGTGCTATGGGAAAACTAAACTAAATGCAAGGAGAAAGAAGTTGGAGTAAGGGAAAAACCACATAGCTGCTGAAGAAGAAAGATGCCGGAAACTTAATGGTAAGCCACAGCTTCATGGAGATATACAGAATAGTATAAATGGGTTAATTTAAGATATAAAAACTAGTTAAGAGTATATCTGAGCCATTGGCCAAGCAGTGTTGGAACAGTTTCTATGTGATTATTTGATCTGGGCACCACGGAAGCTAAAACACAGTCTCCACTAACACATGATCATTTTTTTATGGATTACTGCCACTTGTTCAGTTCTTAATACAATACTTGATATGTTACAGGTTTTGACAGATAAGGATTTCTTTAACTATTGGTTTAATCCTATTAAAATCTGCAATGATATTCAAGCTATTGCAGTTACTTACAGTCTTTTGTGAATCTTTTCAATTTTCAATATTTTAAAACCTTTATTTGGGTTACACATTCTGTATCATTTATAGTTTTTAAGTCACATGGAAACAATTGGCTTTCCATTTGTGGGAGAATATAAGGTAGAAATAAGGTAATATAAGACCATAAGATGGTTGATGTTGAATATCAATTTTATTGCAAAGAGAGATCAGATAAATAGTGAACTTATATACTTCTGAATGAATTTCAGTTATTTTCCAAAAGAACTGATATATGGTCTAGCAACCGAGAGGCAAATAATTACCATGAACATCAATAAAATTCATTAGAAATAAAAGTTACTATTTTCCTTTTTCCTAGAGTATTCAAATCAAACTCTAGATTTAATTTGATTCAGTCTATAAATGCAGTCTCAAGTGTTACTTATGAAAACTGAGTAAAAATAAAAGCTATCAATCTGAAATATTTGATCCTAAACTTAGAATAATGTACTCAGGTATCAGTAGTAACCTAGTCGTGTATGGATTTTAAGATACACCAGTATAATGACTGTGTTTCCTTTCAAGTAGCCCTAAAGGCACCCACTGAGATATCTTGTCTCCTTTTGTCAATTGAGAACTTATTGATTTTAACAAAAATAGAGCCAATTAATGATAGAAAAATCACTTCTGAGACTAGAGTGAATCAGAGAGGTGGGAAAGTATCTAAACTCAAATCAATCTTAGGACATGATCCTTCAGAGATAGCTTCATAGTCCATTTCTTTCACCATATTCCAAGATCAGAGAGGATTCCAGTCCACAGAATGGTGCCATTATTACTGTAGTCTTCTAACCGCAGTCTGAAAATTCATACGCAGCCGGAGAAATTGTCTCCCACATGATTTCAGATGCTATCAAGTTGCCAATCAATGCCTACTTTCACATCATTAGTCTTGTCTATAACTTCAGATTCTCTCCTTTCCCCACAAAAGGGCACATTTTTTTCTTTTCAACTTTTAATTCTAATTGGAAAGAGATTATCTTTCCATATAATACATCCTGACCACAGTTTACCATCTCTTAACTTCTCCCAGCTCCACCAACTCTATTCTCCTCTAGCTCCATTCTCAGTTTTTGAATATGCACAAAAATATTTTATAGAATTTATGTCACGTGGTAAAGCATTTTATAAGGAACATTGAAACCTAAGAAAAGTTTTTCAATCAAAATTTAAAACTAGTATTCTATTCAGTCAATTTTATTTTATATTCTCCTTTTGTCTTCCATTATTCTTCCTTAAATTAAAGTGGGCAAGAATTGGAATATAAGAAAGATAATATTATGCAACAATGCTAATAAGGGAATTAAGACAGTGTATGGCTTTTTCAGAAGACACAGTTCAGATCACAGCATTTATATTGAGTTCACAAGCACCTATAACTTTACTTCCAGTTCCAGGAGATCTATTGTCCCATTATCACCAGTTCTTATACATGTACAAACTCACACACTCACACACACACACACACCTGCATGTATTTCTTTTAAAGAATTCATTATCAATGTATTACTTCTGCACTAATTGACTAAATGCTTTATTGTCTGAATTTTTTCAATTCATGATAGAAAAATGTACAAAAGCTTAAATAAATGGAGTGGGTTTTTTTGCTTCTTAATTTCAAAATATTTAAAACCTTACAAGACATTATTAAATGAGCAAATAGATTACTTCCTATATAATTAGAAATTATAATGTTCTTCTGTTTATGGCACAAAACCTTAGTAAAATTCAATTTAAAAATTTATTTCTATTGAAACTTAGCAAATTTTTAATTATTAAAATATTGTGGTGAATAGGTTAGTTATTTTGGGGAAAGAGACTATAATGATCTATCTATCTATCTATCTATCTATCTATCTATCTAGTTAGATAGATATAGATAGATATACACATATCGATATTTGCTATTTTATTTTCTAACAAATCCTTTCACGGAATTATGGATCTTAGAATGCGTGTTTAAAGCCTGTTGATTTTGAAATTAGCCATGAAGCAAGCTCATTGGTCTGATTAGTGCATTCCATCAAATGCTGGTGTTGTTGACTTAACGTACATTTTAATATCTATGTTATTGTTGGCATTTGTTTAGATGATTATATTGTTTTTCAAGTTTATTAAGATTGGACATCAAAGGGTTGAAGGTAAAATATGTGTGAGCACATAATATATGGAAATCCTGTCAATCAGGCTCCCAGCTGAAGATGGTTCCTGATGTTTCCAGTGCACTGCACAGAAAAGCTGCGGCACCGTTGTAATTTGCCAGGAGTATTGGAACTGTTAGTTCTTTTAAATGAGTGAGCCTAAAAAACAAATTAAGTGAAATTATTATCTTCCTCCCTAGCTGTCAAGAACTCCAAAGTGTTCATTTCCAATGACATTTAGTGTAATCTCACTCCACCCTCTTTGAAATAAAGTCCAAATCCTATTGAAATGCTAATGAAGCTAATGAGGGTGTATCTTTTTAAAACTTCCTTTGTCTTTGACTTTAAATTCTTTCTATTTGAGGTGCAGATTTCATTTTATTTACTTATGTTCAGCTTTATATATCCTTTGTTCTGAGGGATGAAAGCAATTATGAGGAAGAAGGAGGGGAAAAAAGACACAGAGAAATTATTTTCGTGTCTATCATTTAAAAAGTAATAAATCTTTTTCAGCTGTTCATTCCACATGGATGGCATAATTTTGTGTGCAACAGAATGTGGAGAACCAAATAACAAAAGAAGTAAAAGAGGATTATTGATTCAAAGCTAGACAAGTAGACTTCAATTCGTGCAGATTCTGGGAAAACACTGAAGACTTGGCTATGGTTAGGCAGGAAAATTTGCAAGAAACCAGAAAGGAGCTTTGGATGGTGGCTAAATTTCTTGTTGTCAGTTATCTTTTTTTTTTCTTCAGTGCTCAGTTATTTGTTTTAATATATTTTTAAAGCAGAAATGAAATCTCCAAAAAAAATGAGAAATGTTAATGAAAATATCTTGGTAAATACATGTTGAGAGGATACTCAATATCTTCAGGATTCAAGAATCTTACAAAACTCAGACCTGAAAGAAATTCAAAATGAGGCCTCAGCCAAAAGCCTGAGAAGTAATTTTTGGAGGCAGAAGTCGAAGTCAAGGACTGGAACTGAAGTTAGCTAGGAAATGTCATAACCTGACATATATTTCTTAAATCACAAAACTCTTTATATCTCCCTCAGGAAAAGCACTGAGAGTTCAAACAAGGAGGAACTGGAAGCAACCATTTAAAAATTGAAGTTCTGAAAACCTAGCATTACTCATCAATGACATTTTTAAACCAAAATTAAAAATCCTATGGAATACATTCATTCCGTCAAAAGACAACTGACTTAGGAAGAGAGACATATTGAACATTATGCATGCCTGAAAAGCTAAATCCCTATCCCCAAACAAATCAACAATCAGTAGGTTCTCTTTTCTATTATAACTAGATAAACTGTAGCCCCATCTTTCAGTTCTAAGTCTGGTTAATAATGCAATTTAAAGACAGATTTGGGAAGCCCAAGGACAATTTTATAAAACTTAAGAAAAAGAAAACCTCAGGATAGGCAAGTTCTAAGGATAGTTAACTGCCAAAAGGATAGAGAGAGAAGAGGAGAATGCCTTGGCTCTTGAATTTGGTGTTATGTTAGCAATAAAAGTCAGATAAGCAGCCACAGATAAAGAGGACAAGTAAAAAAAGCCAGATCATGAAGGAAATGAAATACATGATTGGAAAGTATCCAGAGATGCTTTACTGCGGGGGTGGGAGGGGTGTGGAGAGACTAAGAAAAGATTGCAGAACACAGAGCAGAGGCTCCATAGGTGAGTCACATAAAAGGCATGAGGTCCAGAGGAAAATTTCTATTATAACATTTAAGGGATATTTATTCTTCCCTTCTCTTTTGCTTGACTTTTGGTGAATCAGTCTTCTTGGAGTATGATTTCTTGGCCTGGTGATTGACAAGCCTAACTATATCAATTAGTGTTTTGCAAAACTTTTAACATTTGTTCTTCACCCAGAGTTGGAGAGAGAATTTACCTTGAAGGGACTCAACACAGTCCAGATAAGCTATAATTATTCATACTATAATGTAAAGCCCAAAGAGTGGCTAATTTTTAAATTTCAAATGCTGCTTGAGAAACAAGTATTGTGGGCCAAAGTGGAAATCGCCTTAGGCTACAGCAACATTGTCCTATAAATTCCATCATTAGTGTCCATCAGGGGGGTAGGAAGATCTGAGTTCCATTTTATCACCGGGTTTCCTTGTTGATGGAACACAATAAAACTTACTTACACCCTTTTCACAAAATTAGGCTATAATTTTTGTCTCCTAGAATGATTGCAGGGCAGTAAGAATTTTCTCAGTACTGTGGTATGTTAGTTAATTTTTTTATTCTTGTTACAGTTACATAATATTATTTAGGAAGAACAACCTAAGGGAATTAGAAATTATTCTCACTCAGTATTTATGGAATGAAGTCTATCATGATAAGAAGGAATAGTATTTGGGAACATAAGACAGATGGTCACATTATGGTCATGGCCTGAGAGCAAGGGGGCTTTCTCCTTTCTATATTAGGTGTTGACTTCATCACATGGGAATATTCCATTAACAATCAAGTTGTATCTTTCTACTCAATTGAAGATTTCCAGAAATGACCTCTAACAGAAACACCTGAGTCTCAAATATGGTTTCAATATATTTATAGAAAAAAACAAAGTTTAAATGCTGTGGGACCCTGTCCTCCATGATCCTTGAGACCAAAATACTGGATGCAAATAATGTTTACGCTAACCAGCTAAGCTTCCTGCTAATTCCGTCCTTGGTTCTGCTACAGCCTGGTACATTAGCCTGAGGGATCTATTTTACTTTAAAATGATAATTTCTCAACCTGCCTCAAAGAAGCTCAGGCACCAAGGCCCATCTAACCTGTCTGACATTGCCTTGTACCCTCGACCACCTGCCTGGGGAAAAACTCCCACAGAGGCCAGTTTCCCCAGCCCCATCTGGGTGGGAGGAGTTTTCCTTTACTGGGGCCTTTATTCTCCTTCCTGCTTTTGTTGGGAGGAGGCCTTGCCCTTTTTGATCCTGGTTGCCCACTGGTATAAATACCCGACTTGAGTTTAATAAAGTGGCCATTTAATCTGGTAAATGAGCGAAGGTCTCTTTTGTGTGTGTCTGTTTTTAACCCTCAGGATAGTCGTCCATTCTCGTGGGCCCGAGTTCGGGAAAGCGTGCGCCTGGGTCGGGTGTGGATGCCCACCGGAAAGTGCAGACTCTAACAAAATGCTACATATGACTCTTTGAATACCTATTTCTAAGCCTTTGATGTACTTGGATAGTTATCAGTTAAATAGTTACAATTCAAAAATTATACCCATTTTTACTTTAGACTTTAGTTTATTTGTAGCAACCAAATACATGAGAACATTCTTAACTCCTGGATATTCAATCATCAGACATATATCTGAACATAAAGCTATATATGACATCAGATTCCCCTCTATATGCTGTAAATATGTTTTATTACCATTGGTTAATAAGGAAGCTGCTTTGGATTATGGTAGAGGAGAATAGAGCTAGGTGGGAAAACTAAACTGAATGCAGGGAGAAAGAAGGCAGAGTCAGGCAGATGCCATGAAGATTCCAAAGGAGAAAGATGCCAAACACTTACTGGTAGGCAATAGCCTCATGATTACACATAAATTAATAGAAATGGGTTAATTTAAGATGTAAGAGCTACCTAGATTTGTTCTTGAGCCATTGACCAAACAGTGTTATAATTAATATAGTTTTGTGTGATTATTCAAGTCTGGGTGGCCAGGAAATGAACATACAGTCTCCATTTACAAGTGATGCCAACAGTCTGGGGCATGGATTTACATAAGTTCTTAAAGAACTTAAGAGAAAAAAAGGCTTCTAGACCCACACAATTGGGAGTCAACTGGAACTTCTTGGTACCTGAATTTTTGCAGAAAAGCTCTGTTTTCTGGCCATAAGGAGAAGTGTGACTTCTTTAAAAGAATGCTTCCTGGTTCATGCAGACAGCACCAATAACTCTGACTCTTTCGAGAGGTACTGCTATGGAGCTTTCAAGGGATCTATGAGCAGTATGTTACATATTGTTCAATGGCAACATAGATCCACTGCATCCCTGGAGCTGGGGTGGTGAGCATGGCATGCGAGCAAACCTACGCCATGTTGGATTGTGTAGAGTCAACAGGTAAAGCCTCAGCATTCATCTTAACCATACCTGTTTAGTATTTCAAAAGAAAGAAAAAACTCTTCTGTTCAGTAAATAATTACAGATATACAATAAGACAGATTCAGATGAAAAAGATCCCTGAATGTCTGACAGTGTTAGATAAATGTACATGGGTTTAAGAGAGAAAAAACAAGAAATACAGACAATCATCGATTAAAGGAGTAAATAAAATAAAATGAATTTTAAAAGTAATAGACTAAAAAAGTCATGTAACAATGGAAAATACACAAAGAGTGTGGATTCTGTATATTATTGTGCGTTTTTTTTTTTTTGACGAACTTTAAGTGACTCTCCAGGCAGCAAAAATCTCTGTCAATTCTAGAGTTTTGGAAGTTGCTTTCAATGCACTTCCTGTTTACTTAGGTACTATTATATCCTCCTAGTGTCTTCGGTGAGGTTGAAGACAGATACTTAAAGCTATAATTTTCCTTAGTTATGATAAAAATAAATTAGATATGAAGCATTAGACTCATAAAAATATGTAATTGTAATTCTTATTTGATACCGTTTTGTTGCACATAATTTTGCTATGTTAAGGACAAAATCTTCCTTTTTATTTATACAGAAATGGAGAAATGATATAGCATTTCCCTTTGTATGTTGTTCATATGTTTTATTACCATTGGTTAATAACAAAGCTGTTTTGGGATATGACAGGGCAGAATGAGCTAGGCAGGAAACTAAACTGAATTCAGGGAGAAAGAAGGTCGAGTCAGGCAGATACCATGTACCTGACAAAGGAGAAAGACATTGGAACCTTACCAGTAGTACACAACATCATGGCGATGCACAGATTAATAGAAATGGGTTAATTTAAGCTATAAGTGCTATCTAGGAATATGCCTGAGACATTTTTCAAACAGTGTTGTAATTAATATAGTTTTGTGTGATTATTTGAGTATGGGTGGGCAAGAAATAAATGTGTTGTCCCCAATTACATATATACACATAGATGAATATTTAATGATATACATATAATTACTAATAATAAATAGATCACTAAATTTAAGACCTTATCTAGAGTTTACTAAATATAAAATCTACATAAATAAACAAAACATAGTTTTAAAGAAATTACAACAAACTGAAGGTAAATTAGGGGGGTTCAGAATGAAAATTCATGATCATCAATATTGTAAAATTCTATGTTGGTACAATATATATATTTTTTATAGGCATGACATTATCAACATCATTATAAAATAGAACAATTTAGATTACCCATTTTTAAGCCTCATAAAATCAAGCTAATTAATATTCCCCATTAAAGGTAAGCAGACTTATCAGGTTAATATGATATTCTCGTTGGACCTTTTCTATCACTAATATTCTTATTACCCCTATATATGAGGTAAAGAAAAAATTGAATAGAGTGGGAATTATTGAAAGTTTAGTGCTTATGTGACCCAGCACCTATCTACTCAGGAAAGTAGGGATCTAATTACTCATGCTTTTGTAATTAGCAATAGGAAACTTATTGATTCACAAAACTTGATGTAAATGGAACAATTTCTTTGGTTTCTTGCTGCTCTCTTCATCTGTACTCAGAGAAACTGATTTTACCTCTCCCACCAGGTATCAAGTGCAGAAACCTCCTTGGTAAGACATGGAACTTTGTGCCCACTTTTGATTCTCCATGAAGGAATTTTGTCTGGCTTGAATATTGCAAATCTTGTGCATGATGCCCCAATCTCAGTGAGTTCATATGAGTATCAGTCCTATTTTTCTTGGAAAACACTGTCTTGTTGATGTTATGCATGGCATTTGGCTTTTATAATCTTTCTGTCATCTCTTCAACATATATACCTGAGCCTTGAAAGAAGGGATTTGATGAAGACAATCTATTTAAGATTGAGTGTTTCAAAATCTCCAACACTCTGTCTATTTCCCGTTTGTTCATCTTGGTGTTTTCTATCATCTATGGCAAGAAGAAGTTTTTTCTGTAAGGACTGAGCTAAGCACTGACCTATTGGTATAGCGATATGCTATTAAGAATAGAAAAAAAGAAGAGATATAATATGTGTTCCCCTAAGTTCCATGGTTTCTCTAATCTCAGATTCATGATCATGTTAAGAGTTTCAGGTCTTGGCTCCAGTGAACAAGTTCCAGCAGTGGACAAATGTTTCTCTTTTCCTATCTTCATTTCACCATTTGTCATCATTTGCTTTTTGGATCATAGCCATTTTGACTGGGGTAAGTTGAAATCACAAAGTAATTTACTTTCCATTTCCCTGATATCTAAGGATGTTAAACAGCTCTCACAAATGAAAGTGTAATAAACTTCACTTTAAAACTCATGCTCTGTGATCCGTGAACTGTAGTCTTCCAATTCTCAGGGAGAACCATAAACCCAGGCTCAGGGCAGCTTGGTTTTCTGCATAAATTTTCAAACCAATCTCATCAAAAGCTAAGAAAGTTTCTATCATTTCCAGAGACGCGCTAATATCCTCATGTCATTTCAATAAGGAGGGACAAAGATGGATTTTTAATTTTCTCTTTTCATTTTTTTAATTTAAATATTTAAAATTTTTTCATCATGTCGTTATGATATTTTTATAAAGAGAAGAAGAGAATAAATAACAACTATTTCTCACGACAAAATATCTACCTTAGAAAGAAAGTTTTTGAATGTTATCTTTGCTCTTAAGATCTAGTGAAATATATACCTTAAGCAATGCATCATTTAATGATAATAAATCCAGGTCAGAAAATACACAAATGTTTATCACTCATATATAGCCAAAATATACTTTGAACTCTTCTTCCTCTCTGATTGCTCAAGATAAAGATATATAATTTCCCATGTTTGAGTCCCATTACACCAATTAAATAGCAAATATTATAAGTAGAGAATCATTATTTGTATTGCCTAAAAATTATTTTTATTTTATTTAAATAGTTCACGGTTATATTACATTGCTCAATGGCAAAATCAATGCTTATGCTAATATTATTGTTTGTTGCCAGGTTTTATTTTGATGGCTTGAACTTTCAGACTTCTTTGGATTCTTGGAGTTGTATACTTGAGTTTAAGTAGGAAATACCTAACTCAGTTCATGTATATTTAAACTTGGTCCTCAGTTGATGGCACTGATTGGTGCAGTTTTGGAGGTGAGAGTCTTGCTGAATGAATTCTGTAAATGGGAGCAGGGCTTGAGATATCAGGACTTCCCTCTTCTTGGACTTTGTTATCTCTGGTTTATGCTAGCTTTTGAAATGTAAGTTCTCAGCTGTCAGATGCTTGGTTTTATTGGGTTTTTTTTTTGCCTGCTGTCTTTGTTCTGATGTTATAAAGTTGACCCTATAGAACTGTAAGCCTAAACAAATGCTATCTATGAATTGCCTTGGACATACTATTCTGCCACAGTGACAGAAAAGAAGTAACAAAGACAATACTCAAATCTAATAATTCAGAATTAGAGTTCAGAAATAAAACGATAAGCATCAATTGTCTTTCTGGGTCAGGGATCCTTCAGTATATTTTTTTTTTCACTTTCATACATTTACCTAAAAAATTCATGCACACACACACACACACATACACACACACCATTTTTACAGCTATACAGAATTATATTGTGTGTGTGTATGTGTTACATTCATCAGTTAAAATACATTAGGTTGTGTATATACACTTTTTATAGCTATTGTGAATAGGTACAAAGAATGTGGCAAAAAAAAATCTCTCCACTGAGTATCTAATAATTTGTGTAACTCCCAAGGAAAGTTGTAGCTCGGTCTTTTGTGCTGAAGTTTCTATGGCCTTTTCTGTATATAAATTTATATTATTGGAAAACAAAGATAATTTGAGTTCTTCCTTTTGTGTTTATATTCTCTTAGTCTCCTTCAGATGTATGAACTAAAAAAAAAATTGACCATTTCCTTTAGATTTTCTACTTTGGTGGAATACAAATTTTGAAAATATGTCTTTGATGCTTTGGATATTTTCAGTGTCATTTCTGTTTGTTAATTGGATATTCTCTTGACACATTTTAATTTAGATAAATGTTTGTCAGTCTTATTGATTTAGTAAATTCTCTGTTTCATTGATTCTTTGTCATTTTTATTGATTTCAGGCATAATTTGATTATTTCCAATTGTGTCCTCATTTTGGGTGTGATTTCTTTTTGTTCTAGAGCTTTCAGGGATGGTATTAAGTTGTAAGAAGAATTTTTCCCTTTTTCAAAATCAATTTTATTGTTATATTTTTATTTTAATTTTTAAAAAGAATACCAACTATCTTTTTTTTATTTTATATATCAAACCCAGTTCCCACTCGCTCCCCTCTTCCCATACTCTCTACATTCTCCCCATCTCATCCCCTTTTCTCTCCTCAGAAAGGGTAAGGTATGTTGATTTGTGGAAGAACTGTTGTAAAAGGTGCAGCAGGCTGCGTCCCGCCACCTGGCTCCTGGCTAGCTTTACCCAAAATAATTACACAGAAACTCTATTCATTTAAACACGGCCTCTAATAAGTTCTTGCCTCTTATTGATTAACTCCCACATCTTGACTAACCCATATCTAATTATCTATATGCCACCACGAGGTCGTGGCTTACTGGCCTGAGTCTAGCCAGCGTCCCTCTCAGGAAGGGGAATCATGGTGTCTTCCTGACTCTGCTTCTTTCTCCCAGCATTCTGTTCTGTCTACTCCACCTTTCTAAGCTGCTGTCCTATCAAAGGCCAAGGCAGTCTCTTTATTAACCAATGAAAGTAACACATAGACAGATGACCCTCCAACTTCAAAGAACCAAAGCCCCCTGTACTATACCTAGTCTGAGTAAGGTATCCATCCAAAGAAAATGGGTTTCAAAAACCCAGTACAAGAAGTAGGAACAATTTCTGGTGCTCCTGCAAGTGGCTCTGCAGTCTGCCCCAGCCATGCAACTATCAATCACATTCATAGGGACTAGTTTGGTCCTATGCTGGTTCCTGCCCTGTCCAGCCAGAGTTGGTGAGCTCCCATTTGCTCAGGGAAACTGTTTCAGTGGGTGTCCCCATCATGATCTTCACCTCTTTGCTCATATTCTCACTTCCCCTACTCTTCAACTAGACTTTGGGAGCTCAGGCCTGTGCAGTTCTCTGCCTCTTTTTCCATCAGTTGCTGGATGAAGGTTCTATTATGACATTTAATATGGTTGTCAATCTGACCACAGAGTTAGTACAGTTAGAGCATCTTCTCCACTACCACTTTGGGGGATTGAAAGCTTTGCTGGGTATAGTTGTCTGGGCTTGTATATATGGTCTCTTAGTGTCTTCAGCACATTTGTCCAGGACTTTCTGGCCTTCAAGGTTTCCATTGAGAAGTTGGGAGTAGTTCTGATAGGTCTGCTATTATATGTTACTTGATCTTTTTCTTTTGCAGCTCTTAATATTCTTTTCTTACTCTGTATGTTTTGCATTTTGATTATTATATGGTGAGGGGACTTTTTTGTCCAGTCTATTAGGTGTTCTGTAAGCTTCTTGTACCTTCAAAGGGATGTCCTACTTTAGATTGAGAATATTTTCTTCTCTGATTTTGTTGAATATATTTTCTGTGCATTTGAGCTGGAGCTTCTTGCATATTGAGCTTCTATCCCTATTATTCTTAGATTTGGTCTTTTCATGATGTCTCAGATTTCCTGCATGTTTTATATTAAGAATTTGTTGAATTTAATGTTTCCTTTGACCAATGAATCTATTTCTTCTGTAGTATCTTCAAAACCTGGGATTACCTCCTCCATCTCTTATATTCTGTTAATTATATTGCCTCTGTAATTCTCATTGTTTACCCAGATTTCTCATTTATAGAATTTTCTTGGTTTCTGCTCTCTTTATTGTCTCAATTTCATTCTTAAAGTCTTGAACTATTTGAATTGTTTGTTCCACTTGTTTGATTTTGTTTTTTGTGTGTGTTTCTTGTATACAACAAAAAGATGGATACTGCTTTCTTAAAAATTTTCTTAGCCTATGTCTTTTTATAAGTGAATTGAGTCCATTGATATTAAGAGATATTAACAGCCAGTGATTGTTAATTCCTGTTATTTTTCTATGGTAGTGTTTGTGTGTTTCCTTTCTTTGAATTTTGCTAGTGTGAGTTTGTTTTTTCCCTGTGTTATGGAGGGTTTCCTTGGGTTGAAGTTTTCCTTCTAATGTAATGCTGGAGTTGTAGATATGTATGTTTTAAATCTGTCATTGTCGTGGAATATCTTTTTTTTTTTGATCAATGGTGATTGAAAGCTTTGCTGAGTATAGTACTCTGGGCTTGCATCTGTGGTCTCTTATGGTCTGCAGCACATTTGTCTAGGACCTTTTGATTTTCATGGTTTCCATTGAGAAGTTGAGTGTAGTTCTGATAGATCTGCATTTATGTATTTCTTGATCTTTTTCCTTTGCATCTCTTAGTATTCTTTCTTTATTCTTTATGTTTTCTGTTTTGATTAAGGCAAGCGGACTTTAGTTTTTGTTCTAGTCTATTTGGTGTTCTGTAAGCAGCCTGTATTTTGATAGAAGTGTCCTTCTTTAGGTTGAGAAAGTTTTCTATGATTTTGTTGGGTAATTTTTTTGTGCCTTTGAGCTGGAGTTCTTCGTCTTCTATTCCTGTTATTCTAAGGTTTGAACTTTTCATGGTATCCCAAATTTCCTGTATATTTTATGTTAAGAATTTTTTGGATTTAGTATTTTATTTGACCCCTGAATCTATTTTCTTTGTAGTATTTTCAATACCTAAGATTCTCTCCTCCATGTCTTGTATTCTGTTGGTTATACTTCCCTCTATAGTTCCCATTGTTTATCCAGATTTTCCATTCCCATAATTCCCTTGGTTTGTGTTTTCTTCATTTTCTCTATTTCAGTCTTCAAGACTTGAACGGTCTGATTCACCAGTTTGATTGCTTTTTCTTATTTTTTTGAATTTTTTAAATAAATTTATTCTTTTTTTTTACTTTTTGTTTGTCTTTTTCTTCATTTCTTTAAAGGAATTTTTCTTTTCCTCTTTAAAGGGTTACATCATCCTCATAAAGTTTCTTTTAAAATTATTTAATTCTGCTTCTTCTGGGTTAGGATGATCAAGTGTTCTTTTTGTATGACTACTAGGTTCTGGTGTTTTCATGTTCTTTTTCACATAGTTAAATGAATTCTTGCATTGGCACCTACCCATCTCTTCCTCCAATTGGTGCTGACAATATCTTTGCTTCTTGGTCCAATATTTGCAGCTGCAGTCTGTGACTTTGAAAATTTGGAATTGTTCTTGGTCTGCTTTGTACTGTTGCTCCTGTGTCTCATGGAGCCTCTGAGGTCTCTCTTCACCCACTCTCTTTGTTCACTCTCTTCGACTATTCTTTGTAGTCACAGTCTGCGTTTCAGAGTTCCTCTCTTGGTACTCTCTGTGTAATCACAGTCTATGCCTCAGAGTTCCCTGAAGTTACAGGGAATAGGAAGGTTTGGGTGCTGAGTAGGACTTGCAGTTTGCACAGTCTGATCCATGGGGTTGGGTTATTGGAGCAACTCACCTTTTGGACCTATCTGTGTAGTTGTAGCCTGTGTTTCAGAGTTCCTCTGAACTTGAGGGAGTAATAAGAGGGTATGGGTACAGAGTGGGGCTTGTACCTTGTAGATGTGTATCAATGGTGTGGGGGCCTTGGAATAGCCTACCTGCAGGAGGCTTTTCTGCTGGCAGGCTAGAGCAGTTGAGGCAGGTGGGTAAGGGCCCGGGATTTTGCCCCTGTAGTGGGGGTGGTTAGAGAGTGTGGTGCCCTGTTGGGTGGGTGATCCTTCATCTCTTGGTCCTTTCTGTATAGCTGCGACCTGTGTTTAAGTATTCCTCTGAGGTTGTTGTTTAACTGTTCCTCTGAGGTTGTGTGGTGGGGTTATAAGAGTATTTGGGTGCAGAGTGGGACTTTCAGCTTGCAAGATCCAATAGATGAGGTGGGGGTGTTCGAACAGCCTACTTGCCAGAAGCTTGTCTGCTGGTTGGCTAGAGAATCTAAATCAGATAATGGGGCTGGTTTCCCCCACACACACACTCCTCAGTATGGAGGACCTAGACAGTTGGTTTCCACTGGGGAAACGGTCGCTCACCCATTGTCCTCTCTGTGTAGTTGCAATTTGTGTTTCAGATTTTCTGAGGTTGTGGGTGACAGCATGGTTTGGATGCAGAGTGTGACTTGTATTTTACAGGGTCCAATCAATGTAATGGGCTTCTGCATTTTTTTTTAATCTAGGCTCTTAGTGCTACTTTCTTGCTTCTTAAAACTGCCTTTTAGGGGCTTCATTAGTTTGTGTATGTTATGTATTAATTTTCATTCAGTTGTGTGGGTTTAGTCCTCAGCAATGGGACCTTGTTGTCGGTTGGTGGAGAGGGACCTATTGTCTTGACAATAGCCTGGCTTATCTGGGGATTTCCATGGTACCACTTTGGACAACAACTCAATTGGATTAATTCATTCCCATACTGGAAGTATGGTTTGGTGACAAGAGATGGTCAGTTGGAGATTTCTATCCTTCATTATTTTAAGAGTTCATTTAATTGTCCTCATATATTTTAGGAAGTTTTCAGTATACTACATTTACCTACAGTCCTTCACATGCCCCTTAATTCTAGCTGTCTTGTCTATATCCCTCTCCCTCACCTCTTGATCCTTAAGTTCCCTTTCCATCCTCCCTTGACCTCAGTTCACTTATAAAAATATATTCCATTTTTGTCTTTCAAAAAGATCTGTCTCTCCATTTAGTCTCTTTTTTTTATACCTAACCACTCTGGGTCTAGAGATTATTGCTTAGGTATCATTCATTTAATGGCTGTCGTTTATGTAATGGCTAATACCCACATGTAATATTATTCATATAAATATCATATTTATCATTGCGGGTCTTGGTTACTCCACTCAGATGACTTTTTTTTAGTTCCATTCATTTGCCTGCAAATTTCGTAATGTCATTATTTGAAATAGTTCAGAAACACGTCATTGTATAAAGTACCAAATTTTCTGTAGCCATTATTCTGTTGAGGGACATATAGGTTGTTTCCAGTTTATGGTTGTCAAGAATAGAACCACAGTAAATATGATTGAAAAGGAGTCCCCATGGTAGGATGAAATGTCCCTTGTTTACATGCTTAAGATTAGTGTATCTCAATATTTAATTAGATCAATTCCTTATTTTCTGATCCTACTGATGGCAATACTGGGTGCCCAAATTTGCATGACAATCGTAATGGATGAATGTTCCCCTTATTCTAAATCCTAATCAGCATGAGTTGAAGCTTGTGTTATTGATCTTAGCCAATATAATATCAAAGCAGTTTTGGTTTACATTTCAATGATGGTTAAGGAAGTTGAGTTTTTCTTTAAGTATCAAAGAAAATACTAGCTCCTGGAAGGCAACAGTCTTGGAAGCTTGTATGGTCAGTTCTTCCTTACTTTTCCATCTGTAGAAGGATTATGAAGTTCAAATTTTGCCAGCTTTACCAAATCACTTAAATATTTTTACTTTTCCAATAGCTCTTGATAAAAACAGCAATCTGCCACAACACCTCACCTTCAAGCATCTGCTAATCTGCTTTCCTGACTGACAATAATTTATATTGTTGTTCTCCATTATAAATAAAAGAACAAAAATGCCTTAAAAAATCCAGAAAAACTAATTAGAAAGTCAGTTTTCCAAAAACGATAAATAATGACTGAGAAATATTTTTAACATGTTCAACATCTTCAGCTATCAGGGAAATGAAAATATAACGTACTTTCATACTTTGTCTTATCCCAAGCACATTCGGTGAGAAAAAAGATACTCACCGAAAAGATATGGGGACATAGGAATACTTACACACCGATGGGAGTTCAAACTGATATAGCCCCTATCAGTATGGAGGTTCCTGAAATGGATCTAGCATGTAAGCAAGCTAACTCCTCTGAGACATATGCCCCAAAGACTATATACTACTGTAGAGATGCCTATATCTATCCATGTTCATTGTTGCTGTGTTCATAATAGTCAGATATAACCGCAATAGGTAAGATAAATTTTGTATATTTCCAAATGGAATTTTAATAAACTAGTAAGATTTATTTTTATTAAATTGCCAGATAAATGGGCAGAGATAAAATGAATGCCTGGAAGGTGTGATTCTGAGTGAGGTAAACAAATCTAGACAAGTAAAAGTCACATATTTTCTCTCATCTGTGCTTGTTACCTTTGAATCTCCCTACATATGTGTTCTTTGTGGAATACCTGTAGATGTCAGGAAATTAGTAAGAGGACATGTCTATTGTTCATATTGTTGTAGGATGCTTTGCATATTAGCAGAAGAAAAGTGGTTATCTTCCCTAAATGTGACATCTATGAGCTACAAAAATGTCCTGGAAATACATGCCTACTATGCAATAATGGCAGAAATGAATGAGAGAAAGTAGCCACTTTCTGATAGTATCTAAGGACTTATGCCAGACACAATACTAGAGACAAGAATGAATGTACAGATAGAACCTAGACCCTGGGAGAAATCTACTATTTTTTTCTTCTGATAATTGTACATGGTGTTAAAACTTACTCTTAATGACTCCTTATCCTCATATAACACTAAATTTCAGTCTTCATCAGAGAAGCTTCTTTATTCAATAGGGAGTGATTAACAGAGAGATCCACAATTGCTCAAAGTCTGCAAAATAAGACAAATCAAAGTTTTCGGCCATAGCTGAGATAATTGTCTCATATTCCCTTCTTTCAAGGCTCATCATTATGGAATGGGGTCAGAAATACTAAAGGAGAAAAAAGTGATGTATAAGTAAAAACAAATTGTTTTCTGAACACAATAGGACAGTTTCACATACAAACTTGCAGTGCTTGTGACAGCATGCATAATATCTTATAATATCCTGCCAGGCAGAATACTAGCTAACATTGAGAGGGGGATAGATACAGAGTCCCACCCCTGACTTAGAAGCCACTGAGAGATACTGGAATAATTAGGGTCACAGCTTTGAATATGGCTCCTGGTAAGTCAACCACAGTCTATTGAAAAACCACACGCCACAGAGGATATGGGCAGCACAGATTCGAATTGTTATTCTTTTGTTGCTGTTTTTTTGTTTTTTTGGTTTCCCTGGAACTAGGCCAGGCTTGCCTCAAACTCACAGCGATCTACCTGCTTCTGCCTCCCGAGTGCTGGGAATAAAGGTGTGGATCACCAACAAATGGTTGAAATTGATACTCTTTAAAAATAAATAAATAGATAATAAACAAATTAAAAGAAGCAAAGTTGAGTTTGTAAAGAACTTGAGTGAATCTGGGAAGCTTTGTGGTGGAGTAGTGAATATAATCAAATTACATTATAGTAAATTCTCAAAGTGCTAATTTTGAAAATGAAAAAATACCATTTTAAGTATCTGATGATCTATGAAGAAGTTTGAAACATCCACGTGAGGCTTTCAGACATTACTTGGTAAGAAGCATAAAATCTGTTTTCCTAATACAAGTGAAGCTCACTGAAAAGAGAAAATATCAAAAGTTCCCTGGGAATACAATTCTGCTGTGTGTTCTATTATGTGCTTACTGGGTTTTCCACCCATCAATATTCCTGAAACACACAGACCTGGCGAAGTTTTCAGCTTGTCAAATGATACCAGTCTCTCGTAGAGGATTGCAAATTAAACAAAAGATCTGCTTAACTGATTCTCTGGCTTAGTTCCAGAATGTGCAGTGATGCAGTTCTAAAGTGTAAAGTACTTCATCATTAGACTTGCTCTAGAGAGAAACATTTCACAGGTTTCACCGTATCAGCATGACATCTAATTAACCCTTGGAAGGCAGGTTTCTCAGGCCGGATGCAAGCTTTCACTATATTCTCCTTACTGGAAATCATCAAGCAGAGTGTACAAAAAAAAGAACCAAGAAATTTTAACAAAGAAATTATAATATTAAGGTGGTCTTAACCATTCTTTCACAGAGAATAAAAAAAGAATAAGTAAGTAATAGGTAGAATATGTTTCTTTGCCAAAACCTGACTGAGGAAAAATCAGGCAAGTAGTGCATAATACTGACAGGAGTCTGAACCAGTTATTTCTAGATTCTTGGCTGCTTACTGAAGAATGAAATATAAGTCCACATAAATTACAAAGTAAAGAGGCAATTTTGCTTAAAGCAAAGCAATAGAAAAGATCAGAAAAAGCCAGGAGTGGTGGTGCACGCCTTTAATCCTAGCACTCAAAAGACAGAGGCAATTGGATTTCTGTGAGTGTGAAGCCAGCCTGGTCTACAAAGCTAGTTCCAGAACAGCCAGGGCTGTGACATAGAAAAATTCTTTTTTTATAAAACAAGGCAAAACAAAGCAAAAAAATAAAAAAGAAAAAAATGAATGAGTTGATTAATCTATTATTAATACATGAAAGCTATTTTATATTTATATTTTCCAATTCTATCATACCCATATTATTTTTTATAATTTTCCTTTATTTTTCTCCTTTAAAGTTGTTTATCCATAAAGATATTTTATGATTTTTGATTTTTTAAATGTGTTTTTAAATTTTTTTGTACAATTTATTTTTATCTAATTTTCCCTCCTCCAATTCCTCTAAAATCCTACCCAGTCATATTCATTCTTTTTCTTTCCCTTCCTCTTCCTCTTTTTAAATATATTTTTACTAATTAATTATTTCTCAGATGATCACAGCTTCCCTTCCCTCCCTTTTTATCACCCATTACCTCCCTCCACCTGCCCTTCACCCCCCCCATCATCAACTCATTCTCCTTTCCTTTCAGAAAAGTGCTGGCCTCCCCTATATATCCACCAGCCATGGCACATCAAGTTGCAATAGCGAGAGGCACTTCCTCTCCTAGTAAGGCTGGATGAGGCAACCCAGTAGGAGGAAAGAGTTGCAAAAACAGGTAACAGAGTCAGAGATATCTACAGTTTCTGATATTACGAGTCCCACAAGAACACCAAGCTACATAATTGTAACATATCTGCAGAGAACCCAAGTCAGTTCCATGCAAACTCTCTGGTTGTTGGTTCAGTCTCTGTGAGCCCCGTTGAGCCCAGGTTATTTGATTATGTGTTTTTTTCTTGTGGTGCTCTTGGCTCCTCTGACAGCCATAATCTTTTCTCTGCCTCTTCAACAGAATATCCTGTGGTACACCTAATGGCTATGGGTTTCTGCATCTCTTTCCATCAGTTGCTGGGTAAGGCCTCTCTGATAGTAACTGATCTAGCCAAAATCTATGAGAGACCCACATTGGAACACTGAACTGAGCTCCCAAGGACCAGATGAAGAGCAGAAGGAAGGAGAAGATGAACAAAGAAGTCAGAATGCGAGGGGTGTGTCCACCCACTGAGACGGTGTGACTGATCTAATGGGAACTCACCAAGGTCAGCTGGACTGGGACTGAACTAGCATGTGATGAAACCGGACTCTCTGAATGTGGCTGACAATGGGGGCTGACTGAGAAGCCAATAATAATAGCACTGGGATTTGATTCTACTGCATGTACTGACACCTGCCTAGACCTGGATGGAGCAGGGAGGGCCTTGGACTTCCCACAGTGCAGGGAACCCTGACTTCTCTTAGGACTGGAGAGGGATGGGGGAGAAGGAGTAGAGGGGAGTGGAAGGGAAATGGGACGAGGGGAGGAGGTGGAAATTTTTAGTAAGTAAATAAATTAAAAAAAAGAAAAAAAGAGAACAGTAGAATATGTTTAGAAATCATTTCATTGACATTTATTTTTATATTTTTTTTAAAAAATAATTGCCAGACATGCTTGCTTCTATGCTATGTCTCGAAACTCTCCAGTCTCTGGATCCTGACCTCCCCAGGCAGTGTCAGGGTTGGGCTCCCTCTCACAGTGTAGGTCTCAGGCTGGGCTAGTCATTGGTTGGCAATTTCCATACTTTCAGTGGCATTTTTGTTCAAACACATCTTGTAGGCAGGGGAAACTGTAGATCAAAAGTTATGCTCTCAACCCCTCCGTAGGAAGTTTCTCTGGGTTACAAATTTGGTTTTAAGGTCATTTTCTCGTGCTTCAGCTGAATTGAAAGGTTTGGATCTTGTGTCATAGGGTTCCTGGGCTCTCTTGGTACCATATTGTCCTTTATGTTGCTGTTGTTTCTGTGCATAAACTGGTGTTAGGACATCTGGGTTTGAGATGATGATAGGTCTAGGTGTTGATTTGTCTTTGTTGAATGTGTGTTTTCTTTCTTGTTTTCTGTATCCTTTAATCTTCTGGCCACTAGCAAGTTCAATAAGGTACCTCTGCTGGGAATTTTTGTCCTGCAAGACCTCTGGGGATTTGGGTGCCTATGTTGCTTCTGTGGTTCTGAGTACTCTATGTGCCCTCTGGACTTCTGTGTTGCTCTGGGATTCCTAGTTCAGTGTTACCTCCAGTACAACCAAAGATTTATGCTGTGTCTGTAGGCAGAGATATGGGACTCAAAGGAAGAGATGCTGTTGTGGGGTGCTGGACAAACTTTAATGTCTGTTATCTAGCTGTGGACAATGTCTTATCTTGGGTTTCTCCATCTGTCCTGGCCTCATGTAAAGCAAAATCATTGGCCTAAAATTTGGGCAAGAATATGGAGCCCAGCAGAGAGGGTACAGTCTGGGGTGGTTGAGAGGGGGGACTTTCAGGAGTCTTCGTTAATTGGTGGTTTGTGATGTCTTACTTAGGGTTCCTAGGACCAGCCTGGCCTCTGTTAAAGCACACACAATTGTGGGCTTGGATATGAAGTCTATCTCTCTTTTTCAATCTCTCAAATAAAATAACACAGGAATTCAAAGTCAAAACAAAGAGCAACAAAAATATTAAAGACAAATTAAAAAATGCTAACCTGAAAATCAACAGAAAAGTGTGTGCACACATACACACACACACACACACACACACACACACACACACAAACACAATGAAAAACTAAAACCCAGAAAATAAAACCCACTTCATTGGAGTAAATTGATTTTTCTTTCCCCAGAAAGTATAATTGCAAAAAGTTTCTTAGTTAGGTACGGAATTTATATAGAGTTGCTCTTTTAAGTGATATGATTTTTTTTCCTATTGACTTGTTAGGTCTTGTTCATGCTGTCTCAGTAAAATCAAATGAGCATTGGTCACCTTATATCTGAAAGATACAATTTCCTAATAATTATTGACATCCACTTGCCCTTTCAATAGAAGAACTGATAAAGAAGGTGTGGCAATATACACTTCACCACTTCTACTCAGTGGTGAAGAAAAATGACATCTTTAATTTTGCATACAAATGGATGGAAATAGAAAACACTTTACTGAGTGAGATATCCCAGACCCAAAAAGATGAATATGGTATGTACTCACTCATAAGTGGATTCTAGCCAGAAACAAAGGACATTGAGTCTATAGTTCATGATTCTAGAGAAGCTAAATAAGAAGGTGAACCCAAAGAAAAATATATATTTATCCTCCTGTATATTCGAAGTAGACAGGATCGCTGGGCAAACACTGGGAGCACGGGGGTGGGGGTGGGTTGGGGGGAAGGGGGGATAGGCAAAATAACTTTTTAGAAGCTTCTTTCTGATTTTCCTTTTATACCATCTTTAGTCCCGTGTGATATATGCTCACCTGCAGAACAGCTTTCTACCTCAGACCCCACACCCCAAGAGTTGGCTAGAACTGAGAGCAGCAATGTAATAGGACCTTAAAGCCTCCACACTTGGATAAGACAATAGCATTTATCGAAGGGTAACCCTACCAACAATTTACACCATGAAACACCCCTGACATCATAATTTCAAACACATACATCCTGGGTGCAAAAACACAAGAATGAATAATGGAGACAATGCTCTTCCTCCAGAAGCAAGCAACCTTATAAATTTAGGTTCTGAGAACAGACACACTAAGCACAAGATAAAACTTCAAAATAGCAATCATGAATACTTTCAAAGACCATAAAGAGTGTATATAGAGAAACCACAATAAAGTCCATGAGAACACAAAGAGTTGAAAGAATTAATAAAACCCACTAAGAACCTGAAGTAAGAGTTTAACAAAGAAATGGAATTACTAATGCAAATGCAAACTGGAAACAATGTTGGAAAGGAAAACCTAAGATTACCAAACAAAATATTCAAAGCAAATCTCATCAACAGATTAAATAACATGTAAGAAAGCATTCCATATATGAAGACAAGGTTAAAAAATGGATACATCTGTCCAATAAAATGCTAAATATAAAACAAATTTTAGGAACAAAACAATCAGGATACCTGTAACAATATAAAAATAACAAACTAATTAATAATAGCTATAGAGAAAGTATTAAACCTAGACATATTTTCTTACCAAATTTTAAAACATTTTTGTTACTTAAAAAGTTTTAGATTTTACTATATTTTGGTCATAAAAGAAAATTTCACCAATCTAAATAAAGAGTAACATCTATATTTTAGGAAACAGCTCTTTGTAAGATGTGGGGTCGATGAAGTTCTTTATCCATTCTGCAGTCATTTGTCCTATTGACAGTATCCTTTGCCTTACAGGAGCTTTTGGTTTCATGAGGTCCCTTTTATTCTTTGTCTATCTTACTATCTCTATTTTTGGTATTCTACTCAGAACCCCAATTTTGTCTCCTATGTAATTTCATTCAAGGCTCTTTACCACTTTCTCTTCTATCATGCTTATGTGAAGTCTTTAATCCCCTTGGACTTGAGTTTTGTACAGGCTGAAAGATTTGGAAAAATTTGCATTCTTCTACGTGCAGGAATTCACTTATACCAGCACCGAGCATTGAAGATTCATTCTTTTTTGATTACATAATTATGGATTATTTGTTGAAAAATCTGGTGTACATATGTGTGTGAATTTATTTCTGGGTCCTTACTTCCAGTCTATTAATCCACCTGTATGTTTTTATGCCAATATCATGATGGTTTTGTTTGTTTGTTTGTTTGTTTTGTCTGATTTTTCGAGACAGGATTTCCTTTCAGTTTTGGAGGCTGCTCTGTAACTAGTTCATATAGACCAGACTAGCCTCAAATAAATCTCACAGAAATCTGCCTTCCTCTGCCTCCTGAGTGCTGGGATTAAAGGTGTGTGCCACCACTGCCTGGTTTCATTTAGTAGAGCTCAGGATCAGAGATTTTGATACCTCTCACAAGTCATTTATTGTATAGCATTGTTTTAGTTATCCTCGGTTTTTTCATATATAAAGTTGTGTAGTATACATTCAATATTTGTAAAGTACTGGATTGAAATTTTACTGGGGATTAGGTTGAATCTGTAGATTGCTTTTGGTAAAATAGCCGTGTATACTATGTGAAGCTGACAGATTCAAGAACATGAAAGTTCTTTTCATTTTCTTTTATCTTCTCCAGTTCTTGCTATACAAGTATTTCACTTGCTTGGTTACAGTTATTCACAGATATTTTATAGCTTGTGGGTACAGTTAAAGGTATAATTTCCCTGGTTCTTCAAAAGCCCATTTATCTTTTGAATACAGTAGGGATCTGATTAATTTTATATCTTGTCACCTGACCAAAGGTATTTAAGAGCTTTAGAAGTTTCCTAGTAGCATTTTTTGGGTCTCTTATATATACAATCAAGTAATCTGCAAACAACTAATCTTTGACATCTTACTTTCCAATTTATATCCCCTTGATCTCTTTATGTGGTGGTATTACTCTAGCAAGAACTTCAAGTACTATAATGAATAGATATGCAGAGAATACACAGCTTAGTCTTGTTAGTGATTTTAGTGGAATTACTTCTTTTCATTTATTTTGATGTTAGCTGTCAGGTTTTTATATATAGCTTTTATTACACTGAGATATGTCTTTTATATCCTGATATCTTCAAGACTTTTTTCAAGAAGGGCTATTGAATTTTGTCAAAGACTCAGTATCTAATAAGATGTTCATGAATTTTTTTTTCTTTCAGGTTGTTTATTTGGTGGATTATATTAACATATTTTCATCTCTTGGGAACCATTCTGCTTCTCTTGGAGAAAGTCTACTTGATCATGATGGATCATCTTTATGATGTGTTATTGGATTTGTTTTGCCAGCATTTTATTGAGTATTTCTGCAACAGTGTTCATGAGGGAAGTTGGTCTCTAATTTTCTTTTTATGGTTTGGGTATCAAGGTAACTGGGGACTTATAATTTGGCAATATTCCTTCTGTTTATACTTCTGTGAAATAATTTGAGGAGTACTAGAATTATCTTTTCTTTGAAAGTCTTGTACAATTTTGTGCTGAAACTCCCTGGCCCTGAGCATTTTTGTAGGAGTGTGCACAAGACTTCCATGATACAAAGAACAAGCTAGCATAGTTATCTCTTCACATCTCAAAACACCTAGTAATCATATCCTAAGTCAAACATCTTGATGTCTGGACTTTGAGAAGCAAAACATCCTGTAGTCAAATCTTTTATCAAGCATCCTGTTGTTCATACTTGAGAAGCAAGAATAGGTTTGAACTTACTGATTTCTAGTCAGGATTGTATTGATCAAAAACTGTTGCACAAACTGTTGTAATCCCCATTTAGGTAACACTATTTTTACTTCTTCAAACAGCCTTTCTGAGGTATCTTTGTTTTGATCAGAGATCAGGTTATCATCCATATAGTGGAATATTATGGACTTAGGAAATTGTTTGCGTATAATTTTTAATGGTTGGCTTACAAAATATTAGCACAGGGTGGGAGAGTTTAACATTCCCTGTGGGAGGAGAGTCCACTGGTACCTCCTTGCAGGCTGAGAGTTATTATAAGTAGGCACTGTGAAGGCAACTTTTCTCTGTCTTTTTCTTGTAAAGGTATAGTGAAGAAACAATCTTTCAGATCAATAATTATAAGAGGCCATCCCTTTGGTAACAGGGAGGGCAGAGGAATTCCAGATTGTAGAGGGCCCATTAGTTGAATAAGCTTGTTGATAGCTCTAAGATCTGTCACCATTCTCCATTTACCAGATTTTTTCTTAACAACAAATATAGGAGAATTCCAAGGGCTTTTAGATTCTTCTATATGTCAAGTATCTAATTGCTCTTGTACCTTCTGTTCTAAAGCCTGTAACTTTTCCACAGTTAAAGGCCATTGTTTAGACCATATTGGTTTCTCAGTCAACCATTTTAGAGGCATGGCTGTTGGTACCTCTGAAGGGCCATCAATTGTGTTGTGTTCTTGTATAGCTCTAATGGCCAGTTTCTGCCATCTGTAATATCTTGTAATATTTTCCTCAGAAATATAGGCTCTAGAAGCAGCAGGAATGTTAATTTGGGTATTCCATTGCTGCAATAGGTCACGGCCCCATAAATTCACTGCAATATTGGCTACATATGGCCTTAGTTTTCCTATTTGTCTGTCTGGACCTATACAATTGACCCGTCTCATGCTTTGTCTTACTCGAGATAGAGTTCCAATTCCTAGGTACTGAATATCTACCTCCTGAAGAGGCCAATGAGGATGCTAAGATTCTGGAGTAATGATACTTACATCCTCACCTATGTCCAGTAAACCAGTAATAAATTTGCCATTTACACACACTCTTAGCTTTGGTCTTTGTTCATTTATAGAAGTCTGCCAGAATATCCGTTTACTTTGTCCTCTTAGATTTCTTGATTCATTCACCACATTTAACTCATCCTTCAGGCCGTTATTGTTTTTAACAGCAGGCATGGGGCATTCTAATTTCCCTGAAGAGGCATGTTCTCTGCAGTGATCGGAAATGACTGGACCACATTCGCCATGGGAGCCTGTGTGAGGCCCCTCATTGTGTTTCCTGATGGCAATGGGTTGCCCTGTTTATCTCTTGTTGACCTATACTCATTCGTCCAATACCTGCCCTTTCCACAACTCCTACATAGACCTGAAGGCTGAGTCCTCCTATTCCTGTTATTCTTAGAAGAGGCATTATTCCTGGAATTCCATTGTCTGCAGTCCCTTTTCATGTGTCCCATTTTGCCACAATGAAAGCATTTTGTAATCTGATGTCTCCTTTTACCTTTGGAAATTGCTTCTTGTACCCATGTTTCATTGCCATAATCAAATGTATCAACATTCATTGTATGTAAAACCCATTTATCCAAAGGTGCTGATCTGATCTTTAAAGGCCCCAGGATCCTTTTGCATTCTACGTTGGCATTCCCATAAGCCAAAGACTCAATTACTATATTTCTTGCTTCTGGATCAGGTATCCCTATTTGTACAGCCTTAGTTAGTCTTTGTAAAAAGTCACTAAAGGGTTTTCTCTGATCCTGTTTTACCCTGATACATGATTCTACTCTCTGACCTGAGTCTTGAACCCTGCCCCAGGCCCTTAGAGCTGCTGTGGCACATATGGATAAAATGTTTTCATCATAAAGAGCTTGTTCTTGAGGATCAGAGTAAAGTCCATCACCTAGAATTTAATCTAGAGAAACCTCAATTCCATTCCTTTCGCTGATTCTTGTTGTAAAAGTCTGGCCTCTTGCTTGAATATGCATTTGAAATGCCATAAAGGTTCATTCTTCAGGACAGCTGACGTGAGCTGGTTCCAATCTTGAGGATTGGCCCTGCTGTTGAGAGCCCAGGATTTTAACATCTCTCTAACAAAGGATGAATGTAGTCCATAATTCACAATTGCTTGTTTAAATTCTTTCAGATCATTCATACGTATAGGCTCCCATGTATGTTCTTTAACAACCTTATGGTTTTTGGAGCCAATTATCTTTTCTGATGTTATTACTGGAAAGGCAGGTATAACTCTGTGTAGACTCAGTTTTTGGAGGTAAATGTTGCCTTTCTACCTTTTGCTCCTGTTCATCAGAGTCTATGATTCCCTCAAACTTATTAAATCTGCTCACCATTGCCTTCTGTAAGTCCTGAATCTCCTGTTCAGTATTATGCTCCAAACCCTTCATTAACGATTCTAAGGCATGGAGCTTGTCCGACAGAGACACCATTTCCTCCCTGGACACTATCGCCTTCATTGATAATTCTAAGGTGTGGAGCTTGTCCATTAGAGATACCATATCCACCTTGAACATAATCCTCATGGCATGTACTGTGCCTTCTTGTATAGAAATCCTGTCAATTAATCTATCATACCCTTTTGTAAAGTCCAATTTTCACATTCAATGGTTTTAATCCTCTCAGTTAATGTTTCAGCACTTACAGTCATGGACTGGAGGTTACAAGTCATTTTGGTTGTCCCCTCCTTGAGAACTCCAAACTCTGATCTAGTCTCCTCCTTGAAAACTCCAAACTCTTTCTTGAGGAGGTTGGTGTCAGTGTGAATTGTCCTTAAGGTTTTAATCTCTGCCCTCATCATTGTGGATTCAATCTGTAATGACTGCATTATGCTTATTAAATATCCAAACACCAGAAAAGCGACAAACCCCAGAAATAACCAAGCAAGAGGAATATCAGAGACATTCTTCAGAATATCCTCCATAGCGCAATTAAAAAAGCCATTGAACTTTTGGATAGAAATATTTTCTGACATTTTCAATCAAAAGAAATCGTACTGGTATGTATGTATGTATGTATGTATTTTCAACCGAAAAGAAAAATCTTTCCTGTAATGACCATTGCCTGTCAGTAGGTGGCGGGGGCGCACCTGAATCCACGAGGCAATGGCGTCCACCCAGTAAGTAAACTCTAAAATATATACTCTCAAATCCAGAGGTTATATTCACAGATCGAGTGCTGGGGGAAGACAGTGCCCAATGGGGGTAGCAAAAGCCAAGGAAGTTAGTTACACAGCCCCACGAATGCGGCTAGGAGCTGGCTAGTCATGCTCAGGCTGCTAGGCCCGCACCAAGAGGGGAAAAAGGCCCCATGCTGTGTGCCAGATGAAGCTGCAGGGCGATTGGTAATGAAAAGTCCCCAGACTATCTTAATACAAAATATACAGTTTAAATAAACAGAAGTAAGACTTACAACAGCTTACACCAGAATCCAAATGATCCATCCGGACGCAGGAGCCAGGCGAAAGAGAGCTAGCGGAGCACGCTTGCTAGGTTTATAGGCAAGCTTTAGCCTAAGGGTGGCATGCCCCCAAAACAGAATGTGATTGGCTGAACTCCCCTATCAGAGAACTCAGTGACCTAGAACATTGAAAAACGATATGTCCTTGATGAGCCTTGCTTCTTTTCTCACTACTATGCTGCTGGTAGTGTTAGAAAAATTCATAAAGAAGATCTTGGAAACTTAGAAAAGTAAGTTCTTGTGCATTATGTATAAACTGGAAATTACTGACTAAAAAAGATGCATTGAAGTAATATGGATTTGTTATAACCACGAGTATCATACTACACTGGTCTGTGTCCTGTGATTTGATAGTGGTGAGGCATTTTGTGATAATTTTATCTATATAAAAGTCTATATACCTATTTATCAGATCTAGGGAACCAACTATTGATAAAAAAAACTCTATTCAATAGGAGGAGTTTATTTGGGTTACTCACAGGATTATAGGTGAGAGGTTATTTAGTGGATGATGGACAACTCAAAGAAAATAGCATTATTGACAAGCTTACTCCAGTATGGATGACAATTGCAAAAGCTGCAACCCTGGAGCTCTCTACACAATGTGAAAGCAGTTAAGCAGGTGATAGTCTCTATTCTTGGAAGTTCTGCTTGTCAGGTTATTCTTTAAGGTTACCTGGAAAGTTAGCATACCTTCCTTAAACAGTTGTTTACTGTTTCTATAACTTTGGGGTAGAATCTAGAGAGTTTTAAAACTTTCCAGTGATTTGTGAGTTGTTTGTTTCCTGAGTCTCATGAGCTTCCCTTCTTTTTCCTGGAAGGAATACTTAAACATGGTTAAAAAAAAAAAAAGTTATATAACACAAATAAGAAAAGAATGAAAAGAATGATGCAGTCTGATTGCACAACTATTGCACACATAGACATATTCTTGTGGAAGTAAAATGATAAATTTTGACAGCTAGATGATTGTAAACTATCTACACAAAGTTCTGAAATGTTGGGTATTATTAGAAACTACTATGTTTGTAGAATATACAAATGTATCTAAGTGATGAAAAAATGAGTAGATGATACATTCATTTTTCTTATTTTTACCTTTTATACTTTCTTTTGTACTTGCATTAAGTTTAGGATGCTAGAGTAGATACTTCTTTTATTTATTTATTTATTTATTTATTTAAAGAATTTCCACTTCCTCCCCTCCTCACAATACCCTCCCGCTCTCCCCACTCCCTCTCCTCCTCCCTTACCATTCCCAAGAGCAGTCAGGGTTTCCTGCTCTGTGGGAAATCCAAGTTCCTCCCCCCTCCCTCCAGGTACAGGAAGGTGAGCATCCCAACAGGCCAGGATCCCAAAAAGCCAGAGAAATGGCTCAGCCATTAAAGGCTAGGCTCACAACCAAAAATAGAGTAGATTCTTCTAAAACCACAGGGACTAAGGCCAAATCACTTATAAAAAGTCACTGTGGTACAGGAGAAAAACTCAGTAATTTATTATTTTAATAGCTGCTCACTATTTACAAATATTTTTCATAAATGCACAATTGCAATTATTCTACCCCATGATCATCATAATCATCAAAAATTTCAATAACCTTATAGTTTTCTCACTTTCTTATGTTATAGTCTGCTTCATCTTCTAACTTCTCCAAATCAGCTTTCTATGCTGAAAAACATTTGGAAAAAGAGGAAAGGACCTAATATCAGAGTAGAAAGCCTTTGTAGTGATTGTTGTATGCAAGTTTTATGTTTAATACTATCTTTTAGCTTCCCAAATCCTCATATTGCAAGGATTTCATGTGTTATTTCTGAAATTCAGTAGTTCTCATTTAAATTATTCATTAAAATTAATCTCTATCATAAGAAACTTGATGTGACAAACTATGTACTAAAGTTTTATTTCATAAAAATCATTGTTTTCTGCCACCACTTATAGTCTTATGAAACTTTTAAGTGTCCTACCTTTTAAATTTCTTTGCTTGAAAAGTCACAGGAAATACCTATATGTCAGGTATCAAATGAAAAATTTTTTTAATCACATGCTTGTTCCTATTTTAAAGTTTTGTGTTGCTTTCTAGATTTTAAGATTTATATTTTAATAGTAACTATATTTTCAAAAACTCAATTTAAGAAAAATAATAGTACTCATAATTAAATTCTTTAGAGTGAGTTAGCTTAAATCTCTCAAGTAAAAGGAAAACATTTTATATGGCAAACAATATATTTAATATAGTAATATTAGGGGATATATTTTATTTTTGAATATGGATATATTTTATTTTCCCCAGTTTTTATCTTTCATTACATATTTTATTACAATAGCAAATAAATACATGTAATAACATATATTCAAATATATATTTAAGTCTATCTACATGTGAAATTTATTTATATGTACTCTATTTTCCCTAAGCCTTTTATAACCAAATATTTCCTACTGGAGAGCATAAAGCAAGGAAATATGATTCTCTCATCATTCTAAAGTCTTAAAGTATAAAAGTAGTAGACTCATCGAAAGAGACTCTTTCTAAAATCTCTCTACGAAAAGGTTATTTTTTTCTTAATCATATTTTGTGATGGGTTGTAGAGAGATTGTTTTTTTCTAACTTAAAAGAGTTAACATTTTTATCTTTGTATCTATGTAATCTGACATTATATTGCATCATATTTCTTCTGAGCTTGGTAAGTGGTCATTGAATTTTGTATTGCCCTAATCCTAGTCTCAGTTTAAATTCATTATATCTTTCTAAATAAATTCTGGATAAATTCTAGTGTGAGGTTTCAGGTGCAATGATATAGATAATAACCTACCTTCATAACTATATTTGAGATTTAATTTTTATAATCAATTTGCTTTGATTTAGAATCATCTCAGAATTAGAGACTGTTAGGTTCACTTCTGCATGAGTCTGTGAGAACATTTACAGAAGACATTAACAGTGTGTGAAAGATACACCTCGAACGTGAGTGGCACTATCCTTTGAAACGGTGAGATAGAAGGGAAAAAAGAATGTTAATAGAGCAAAAGAATTCCTTTGTCTTTGCTCCCTCTTTTATCATGATGTGAACTGCTTTGAATAGCTATATCCTTTCCAATGTAAAGGACTCTTTTACATTTTACTCTCTTTAAAATGTAACCTCTCCAAATTTGTATAAAAATAAATCTTCCTTTAATTTGTGTCTTTCAGGTACTTTGGTAGAAATGGCACAAAAATAACTAATTAAAAATAAATATGATATTCATGTATCTATCATAATTGTTGTATAATAAAAACTGTATATTGTTTAGAATATATGTGTGTGCACACATAAATGTATGATTATTTTGTGCTGTATACATTTTATTTGGATAATCAAAAGTTGAAATTATTTAAAATTCTTACTGAGAACTAAATCAAAACTAAATGCCTATGTCATATGCCTATGTTGTGTAACAGTTTCCTCAGATATTGAAACATTCCTCTCTGCGGGGAGGCTTTTTAGGAAGAAAGTAAACAAATCAAAATAGCTTCAGGAAGTATCTAAAACTGACCAGATTCACTAGGTTACTCCCTGCTACAATGAACAACAGAAGATGCCAGGCCCTCTCAGACAAGGAAGGGAAGGTGAAAGAAGACTCTTAAACCAAACCAGCTGCCTGAAAGAAGTAAAAACCAGGCTAGGTACTTGGAAGAGGGTTAGTTCAACTGAGGAAGCTGGAAGTGTGGTTCAAGTTTCCCAAATTTTTGAGCTCTCACCCATGTTTATGTTTAGGAGGCTTGTAACTAACAGGTTTCCAACCAAGACTTTAACTAGATGTCTTAGGATATTCAGCTTCTAAGTAGTTTAAATCTATAAATTTAATGGACCCTTCAAATATTCACAAGTGTTCTTGCACTCCCAAATGGTGTTAAACTTCAAGAAAGCCCTGAAATGAGCACTGCTAAGATAATTACAATGCTAACTCAAGTCTGACTGTATTTGCAACCTCACAATTTCTCCACTTTTAACCATTTACTTGCAAATTACATTAATGTAAACCATAGAAGCAATTACTTTGAGAATGTATTAACCATGTATATTTCAATATTATTTAAAAACATTGCTCAAATGAGTTATTTTTATTTTCATTGTATTGTAGTTTTATTCTTTTAAAAAAAACATCAAATCGTTTTTTAGTGTTCTACTGTTTCATAAATAAATTTGGAAAGTAAGCATGAAACTTACTATTTATTTTTGTCATATAATTTATTCTATTAGCTGTAAGTCCAAAAAGGTGTAATAACTCAACTATAGAATTATGATGCCTGAAGGTTACTATTTTTCTCCAGAATCTTTTATCAAAACTAATAGTTTTGAAAAAAATGTTTGGGGTATGTTGTTCTTTCCATGTTTCAATTGGAATGATCTGACATTTGAGCATATGCCTTACCGAAAGTAAGAGCAAAGTTCACATCTAATAAAAAAATAAATCCTGAATGACATTTTCCGAGAAAAAAATAATTTTGAAGAATTTTGCTCATATGACAACCATTTTAACTTCATTTCTTGAAAAATGGTTCATCTGATGTGTTTCCTTATAGGTGAAAATGTCAGAAAAATGTCATTTTAGGCAACTGCCTATGCAATAAAGATGTCTTCTTACTTTGAACTCTGCATTTGAAAGAACTTCTTTTCTTTGCCAATTATCAAAAGTTATATAAGCACTGAGAGAAAATTTCAACATGACATTTCTTGGTTTTAGTGAAGGCATTGAACCTGTCTTTCCTACCAGTGATTTCAAACAATTATACCAGACTTTTTTAACTGCACCCCTGATCAGCACCTAGTTTATGTGTTGTAAAAGAAGTATGTAAGCCCAACTGTTGTAGCTTTGTAAGAATTCCAGCACCTTCTCTCCCTGCAGCTATTCTGTGAGCTTAACTAGAGATTGCTACAGATATTAATTGAATTTTATCTTTATCATGATTCTGATAATAAATGACTTTTTATAAAAGTGAAAATTTATGCTTTTATTTCATCATGAGGAATAAAAACAGATTCTAATAAGTATGGAGATGACTGAATTCTTTATGATGTCCATAAGGAACATGAGATACTTGAAAATCTTGATCTGGTTTATTTTGTTCAATATAAACTTTTCTGGTTCTATCTACTTATAGACAGATATGATTATTTTTTCTTTAGAACTGAATATTGTCTCAAAGTTGATTTTCATTACTCATTCATAAATTCAAGATTACTTTCGTTTCCTCTCTACTGTAAATAAATATCGAACATGGCTGGGTAACAATCTATACAGTAAGATATTCAGACTTTTGGGTATAGCTAGGTCATGTAGTAGATTGACTTTGAGCTTTTTGAAAATTTTTCACACTATTTTCCAGAGTGTCTGGACCAGTTTGCAATCATATCAACAGTGAATGAGGGTTTTCCATTTCCTTGCATGTCCTCGAGTATTCATTTTTAGTTGTTTCTTCTTTTCACTCTGAATGGAGTAAGATGAACTCTCAAAGTTGTTTTGATTTGCATGATTTGCATTTCCCCAACTGCTGAGAAAATAATTTGAGATTTTTTTTTGCCATTCTTTCTTCTTCTTTAGAGAACGCTCTTATCAGGTCTCAGGTCCATTTTTCTTTTCCTTTGAGTAAATTTTTGGGTAGTTTGTATACTCTGGATATTCATCATTTGTCAGATACAGACCAGACAAAGACTCACCAGGCTTCTCTTCACTACACTGTTTCTTATGCTGTGCATAGATTTAAGTTTTACAAAATTCCACTTGTTAATTCCTGGCCTCAGTTCTCAGGAAAATGGAATTCTATTCAGGAAATCCTTTCTACAGCTATATTTAGCTGTAGAAAGTCAGATATTGTGGTAAAAGCGGAAGGCTCAGAGAAGCAAAGGAGCAGCCATAGTCATCTCTTACTGCTCTGAATCCTCAAACTGAAGGGGCCGAGATTCTGTCTATGCCCTGCCTTATCACTTCTCTCCACCTAGCCATATCACTTTCTGTTTCCTGTTTGTACAGACCTCCAGAGACCTGTGGTTAACTCATGGCTAGCTCTTCATTATACCTTTAGGGAAGCTTTATTTGTCAGAACACAAATAACATATGACAACACCTATATCATGCAGAATGTTTTACATTTTTTTGTTCTAACTCTCTTAGTGCTCCCGACTTCAATTTTGGGCCTTTGACCTACTTAGAGTTAGTTTTTATGTGATATGATACATACATGTCTAGTTTCATTCTTCTGTGTGTGGATATACACTATTTCCAGCACCATTTATTGAAGATAGCTATTGACCTAGGTTGCCCATCAGAGGTAAAATTTAATTAAACCCACATTATTGCAGACAACATTCAGTTCAGAAACAGGGTCCAAGGATTTCTAAAACGTAACTGACTTGAAAGTCACCTCACTTAATATTGGTTTTCAGGGTAACAGAAGGATACATTCAAAAGATAGAAGAAACCAAAATCCCACAAACATGACTGCTTGAAGGTGAACTGAACAAGTACAATAAATATGGACAGGGTAAAAGTCCAGGAGGCTCCAACTCAATATGATTTCCTAGGCTTTTTCAAACATCTTAGCATTATTTATCTTACCTCACTCCTTCTGTGTTGATATTCCACCATCCCTAATTAGATCCCTTCATTTTTCCTATTTTTACCTTAGTATCATCTTTTCCTGTGCTGTTCCATGCTGTAGCCGCTGACTCCTTCCCCCCTTTCTATGTCTCTTTTGAAGTTCCTGCTTTCTGGTCACTCTGAGTTATTTTCTCACATTAGCATGTTTGGACCTTGAATTTTAAAATGAAAAATAATGATGAATTTGTCTTTCAGGATCTGTGTTACCTCATTCAATATTTTCTAGTTCCATTCTATTTCCCTGAAAACTTCATGTTTTGTGTTCCTTTATAGCTGAATAGTATTCCATTGTGAACATGCACCATATTTTAATTATTTTTTCATCAGTTCAATGATGCTTGAGACGTTTCCATTTCCTAGTGATTTTGAATAGAGGACAAAGTGAACATAAGAGAGTATCTTTGGAGTGTGATGTCACCTTCTTTGGCAAGATCTGTAGTCTTGCTCAAGTTGTAGATTTTCTTGATGACCATATATTCAAGGAAAGTATTTTTGTGTGGGGATTTAAATGGAGATAGAATTTGAAGGGAATTCGCTGACAGTCAAAGCTTAGTACTTCATTTTATTATTCTTTCTGCTGCTTGTTCTAGTCTAGTCTTCTGTTTCCCTTATATCTTAATATCTTCTTTTAGCCTTCTTTCTACATATTTCCTGGTGTTTTCCTTCTCTCCTACCTTTATTTTTTCCCTTAGAATATATATGTATATATATATATACATATATATATATATATATATACTAGCAAAATCATTTCAAGCAGCATAAAAAATGTAATGTGGTTACATTTTCTTTTTAAGTGAATTATTGCAATGAATACAAGTAAAAAAGAGCATGTTTTCTATATTCTTCACATAATTAAACATATTACATGTTACATATGAAAAACAAACTGTCCCAAGGACCCACATACATTCGTATTCAAGCAACTTGTTACAGATTAACAGAGTGAAAACAAGCAAGGCATTTTCATTAGCCAGTTCTTTTGCTGGCAGGCTGTATTTCATGATTACAAAGAAAAAAACTTTATTATTGATCTCAAAGGTAATCTCATAAGAAATCTTAGAATAATCACAAATTTAAACTTCTATATATGAAAAATAGTCAGCTCTATTCTAAACCTTCAGTATACATACCCACTCATCGGTTGTTGTTGTTCTTTAATACCAGGAAGCTAAGGCAAAAATGGGTACAATGAATTAATCATCACCCTTGATTACCAACCCATCATAGCAAGATAGGTACATCAGCCAGCAATAGACAGGATGTCATTGTACTTATTTTTTGACCTCAACAAGTCCCCCAACTCAGCTATTAAAAGTATGCATTAAAATCATTTTCCAAGGTTTATTATCTGAAAATCATTAACAAAAACCATTTTAACCTAACCTCAAGTCATATTTAAGGCTTTGTTTTAGCTATGATGCACACTGAAAACTGTGAATACATCTCTCAATGTTATTAAAAGAACTTGAGCTAGCTGGGCTTCTGGGACTCAATTATCTCTCCTAATCATTAACCTTAGCCACAGTCTGTATAGCTCCTCAGGAGAAAGTATCTGTGTGACATTTCCTTGTTCTTGTTTTCTATTCTCTGCAGCCTCTGCTTAATCAGAGGCAGGGACAACACCATATTTTGTTTTTAGTTATGCTAATTTTCCCACTAAATTGACATTTACCATAATCCTACTATATTTATTAAATGCTCCAATCATCAATAATCCTACTTAAATCACCACTATTATTGTATAAAATAATTGCTTCAGCTAAACAGTACCACTTAGCAGGAAATCATCTTCATTATAATCCACAGGTAAAAATACCCAGGAGAACAGAATATCCCATGAAACAATCATACTACATTAAAGTCAACGGGGATTTCCCCACACTCCTTCACACCATGCCAAACACGAGAGAAAAATGGCAGCAGCAAACATGCAAGAACAACAGTAGCAAGAGACATTCTGGGATCAAGGCTCTAAGGGCCTTGCTTACTTGAATATCCTACAGCGATGCCTTGCATGCTGCTGGGCCAATCCCTGAGTCAACTCTTATCTGATGCTCCTCAAATGTGACCACAGGCAGGGGTAGGGCTGGGAGGAGTGAAAGACCAGGAAGTCATGGTCAGGATATGCAGTATGAAAGATATTGCTGTCTAGGGACCAACATCCAGCAGCACAGGGCTCAAAGGGAATTGCCCTGGAAACAGTCGCCACATTTTCTGGCGCCAGCTGCCAGACCTCCTCAGTCTTATTTCCCAGGGAAAGGTGAGTGAGTGTGCTATATGCCCGTTCTGCAGCAGGGCGATGCAGGACAATACAGATCTGCAGCCTCCCTCTGGCAGGAGGGGCATCTGTCTAGATTTTAGTGTCTCATTCTTCCTTGGTAGCTTTGAGACTATCCTTCAAACTTGAGCCAGGCTTTTCTCTGTCCTACAGGTCTCAAGGTATGGGTCCTGAGATAATTTTGGCCTAACAAGGCAACACCAACTAACTTCAAACTATTGACCTTAATGTTATTTATGTCTGAGTTGATGCCATTTTCTCTTTCCTCGACCCAATTTACTTCTTCTTTCTTCCTGATTGCTCTAATTTTGTTTAATCATGAACTTTATTTGGGGGTAATTTTTAATTAGAGTAGCCTCCAAACTCCTCTCTAATTACTGGGCTAACTTATAGACTGAGAAGGCAGTGTTGATCTTCTAGGACTCTTACTTTTATTTTTAAAGCTTTTAATCTGTACCATTACTACAAAGAATATTACCTTGCAAACTTAGAATTCAGGTAGTCTGTCTTTGCTCAGGATTCTAGCTAAATGTCTAGACTTGCCTATTTGTTTTTTGCTTCTTCTCTCATATATCAGATCCTGACTATATTTTCCCCTCCCTGCATTTGCCCCTGTACCACCAACACCCCTTTCCTCTCCCAGATGCTCTCCTTCTTGGTTTCCCTTCAGGAATGGGAAAGCCTGCCAGAATTGTCATCTAAACCATGATGGATCAAGTTGCAATAAGACTAGACATATCCCTCATATTAAGCCTGGATGACAAAACACAGCAGGAGGAAAGGAGCCCCAAAAGCAGGCCAAAGAGTCAGAGACAGCCTATGTTCTCACTGTTCAGAGTCTCCCAAGAGCACCAAGCTCCACAACCATAACATATATGCAGAGAACCTTTGGCAGACTCATGCAAGCTTCTGATTGAGAGTTCAGTCTTTATGAACCTCTATGAACCCTGGTATGTTGATTCTGTGGGATATTTTCTTATGGTGTGTTTGATTCCACTTGCTCTGAAAATCCTTCCTTTCCCTCTTCCCCGGGATTACCCATGCTCTGCCTAATGTTTGACTGTGGGTCTAAACTTTCTTTGAAACTATGTACTGAATAAATTTTTTTAGTTTTCTAGGAAATTGACATTTTGACAAATAAAGCTGCTATGCAAATAGTTGAGCAAATGTCCTTGTGGTATGATTGAGAAATCTTTTATATATGTTCAACGAGAACCTGGAAGCAACCTAAGTGTCCCTGAACCAAAAAATGAAAAAGAAAATATGGTCTCTTTACACAATAGAAAATATGGTCTCTTTACACCCAGCAGTTAAAAACAAGGGCATCAGGATGTTTGAAGGCAAATCGATAAAACTAGAAAAGATTCATCCTGAGTGAGTTAACTGACTGGGAAAGACAAACGTGGCATATGCTTACTCATAAGTGGATATTAGCTGTAAAAGGAATGATAACTGTGCTACAATCCACAGACCCAGAGAGACAAGGTAACAAGGAGGTTTTGGGGGGAAACCTGGAACTCTTTGGGAAGGCATAATAGAAAAGATATAGTGAGCAGACTGAGGGCATGTGGGGAAGAGCAATTAGGTTGGGGGTATAGTAGAGAGTACTAAAAGAGACTGCTGGAAAGGGCGGGCATTTCAGGGTCAGGTAAAAACTTGGCACAAGGAAATCTCCCTGTAATGTACAGAGATGAGTACAGCTAAGATTACTAGCAATAGCAGATACATAGCCCAAACTGACCTTTCCTGCATCAAGATTGGTGCCTAGCCTAATTGCCATCAAAGAAGCTTCCTCTGGCCACTGATGGATACAAATGTAGACCCACAGCCAAACATTAGGTGGAGTTTAAGAAATCATACAGAAGTGGGGATGAAAGAATTGTAGGAGCCAGAAGGGTCAAAGACATCACTAGAAACCTCACAGAATGAACTAACCTAAGATCATATGGGCTCACAGAGACAGAACTGACAACCAGCGAGCATGGATGGGACTGACATATATACTCTGAATATATGTTACAGTTTTGTAGCTTGATCCTCTTATCACTGGGAACAGATGTTCTCTCCAACTTTTGCTGGCCTTTGGGGCTCTATTCCTCATACTGTGTTGCTGTGCCTAGACTTAAAACATGGGGAGGTACTTAATCTCAATGAAAATTGATATGCCATGCTTTGTTGATATTCATGGGAGACTTTCCCCTTCCTGAATAGAAACAAAGGGGAACACAAGGAGTGAAAGTGGAGAGGAATTGAGATTAGAGGAGGGAGAGAAAACTGTGGCTGAAATGTAAATTAAATGAATATATAAATTAATTATTTTTTAAAAAATTAAGGATAAAATTTATTAATATACATTAGTACAGGTTATTTTCCCAAGTATACTTAGCTTCAACTTCAAACCCTTTCATTTTTAGAAAAGCCATAAATGAGAATAAAGCAAGAGGACCTCTTCATTATTCTGCAAATCATGTTTTCTGTGCCATGATCCCCAGATGCTCAATCAGTAATAAGAAACAACACCTTTTACTTAATTTCTTTAAATATCTAATAGGCACTTTGGTGCTATACAAAGAAAACTTTAAGTAGCATTTGTTGAATGAATCAAAAAGTTCTTTCTTTTTTTTTCTAAGGGAAGGATGTAGAAAGCATTTGTCCTCCAAACCCGCTCCCAAACAACCACATGGAGACTTAGTATTAATTTGAAAAAGTCAGCTGAAAGCATGGGATTGTTTCTAACTATCTCTTATGACTTAAATTAACCAATTTTTATTCCTCTACATATTTGTGGCTTTTATCTCTCCTCCTGCATGTCTATCCTTTTTGTATTGCCTCTCCTGGCATCTCCGCTCTCTTCTACCCAGCATTCTCTCTACCCTGAAGATCCTGCCTAGATATTGTACAACCATTTAACTTTTTATTTAACCAATTGAATGATATATCTTCACAATGTATAAAAAGATAATTCTACAACAGTAGGGAACAATGAAAAAATTACTTCATAAAAAGGAAATGTTATATTCAACATTTCCTAATAATTAAAATTATCAGATATCAAATATCTATGAGATCTCCTGGGTAAACTGAGGGCAGGTAGAGGGGAAAGAAGGGGGTATGGGGACATGAAGGAATATGATGGTTGAGTTGGGGTAGGGATGGGTAGGGAGAGCAATAAAAGAATTACCTTGATAGAGAGGGCCATTGTGGGATTAGCAAGAAATCTGGTGCCAGAGAAATTCCCAAGAATCTACAAGGATGATTCTAACTAAGATTCCTAGCAATAGTGAGGTGGTGCCTGAAATGGCCTTCTTCTGTAATTAGAATGGACACTACCCTAATTGTCATCATAGAATCTTCATCCAGAAACTGATGGAAGCAAATGCAAAGATCTACAGGAAAGTATGGGGTAAAGTACCTGGAGACCAGTTGAAGAAAGGAAAGAGGGGTTCTGTGAGACAGAAAGGGGAGGAGTTTGGTTCTGTCTCAACTTGATAGTTAAGTTTTGTTGACTCCTAATGGGAGACTTTACCCTTTCTGAGGAATGGATAAGAGTATAAAAAGGGAGGTATGAGGACGAGGGAAGGGAGAGGAAATTGTAGTTGATACATAAAATAAATAAAGAGATTTTTTAAATTTCTTGTAATAAGATTAATATAATTTTGCATACTAAAGAGAAAATTTTAAATATTTGTATTTTAAGATTTATTTATTTTTATTTGTGCATGTTCCTGTGTGTGTTATTTTTGTGTTTGTGCAGATGTATACATTAAATGTATTGAGTGAAGGTATACATAAAGGCCAGAGGAGTTCATGAGTATAGACTTACTGGTAGATACATGATGCTTGAATTGGATTCTAGAAGCACAACTCAGCTCCCTTGGAAAAGTAGTAGAGATTAAATAACTGCGATGGGGCTCCAGGCCCCAGAAGAAAGTTTTAAATTGGTTTTCAGAAACTAATTTGCAGAAAAAGATACTTAAGGGAAGAAAAATATTAGTTTCTTGTAAAGATATTGACTATGAACAATTGAAGAGAGGTGAGTCTTCATTTTGAAAGCAGTGTTTAAGTGAATCATACAAACCTAGGAGAAGACCACCGAGAAGCCTATTGTTAACCACACACATAAGGTCCTTTTAGAAATGATTCTATTCAAACACAAATTTGAGATGTGGATATTTTCATTCTATTTCGGTCTTTGTGCAATGTATTTTCATCATTATATTTTCAACCTAAATATTGTTAACTTTCTCATCAGTAATTTAGCAATGTATTTAATCTAATATATCTTCTAGACTGAGATGTTTAATAAGAAAGAAAATGCCAAAAGATCTTATTGTCTATCAAGATTACATTTGTCATTTTCTTTCTTCTGAAGTAATTGCATGATGAAAGTTTGTGTTAAAAGAGAAGTTTTGACTATTTAAATAAATTTTGAGGAAAAGTTCTGTTTAGCACAAATCCATTTTCAATACATTATTGCCCTACATTTAGACTATTCTAATTTCATGTCCTTCCTCATTCTAGTAGAGTAGTATGGGTTCTCACACTTTCCATGTAATTTTTAATGTGCCTTTCATTTTTACTTGTTTTCTTCACTGATTTTATGGAGAAATTATGCTGATATGATTGTAGTTGTTTGAGGATCATTCACTGTTATAGTAGAGATGGTTATCCCAAAATATCCATGTATTATAGACTTAATCATCATTCCTGAGAACTATTGAGAGTTCTCTGAAATTTTCAGAGTTGGATTCTAATAGAAGGTATTTCGGTATTAGCAATATATACTTGAGGTTTTTGTAGAATACTGTACTCCTTAGTTGCCTTTTGTTTCCCTAGACATGATGGAAGTAGGTTATCCCTGCTACATATCCTCATAAGAAAGGCTGTTTTGCAATGGATCCAAAAATATGGACTAAGTTATCCTTGACTAAAATATTCCAAGCTACAATCTAAAAATAAACATTTTATAGGTTGATTACCTCAAGTAACTTGTAATAGTAATATGAAGCTGAAATAGTGTTTTTATTTTTTCTTAAACTATTTATCAAACAATATAGATTATTCATGTAATTCTTGGTTGCCCCTAACAGATTGGGGGTGGCCCCTATTGCTCAAACCACCACACATATAGGACACAGGAGTAAAATAAGTAAATTATATTTTATAATTGCTTAATATTGATGAGCTGGGGCTTCCCTTACCCATGTTTTATAAGTCTCATGTAATTTCCATCATACCATATCAGAGAGAATTTCCATAAAAATCTGTGCAATTGCTTGAAATATTTACTGCCACAGCCCCAGATGTGTAGTTTTGAAGATTACAAAGGCTGACACAAGGAAAGAAGGAAACACCCATCAGGATGGAATACTCAAGGACAACCTGAATGCTAGATGCTTTATAATGGAGTTGATTTAACTGTCCTTCATCAATTCATATCAGCTTTTACTGGATCTTTAGGTTAATTAGTGCTTTAGTTAGGAGTTCTATTGCTGAAAAAAAACGTAATAGTGACAATAAAAATAATATGAGAAACATCAAATTTGGGAGGGCAAATGTTTATTTGAATTACGCACTTCAATATCACTGTACACCACCAAAAGATGTCAAGCAAAGCAGTAACCTGGAGGCAGGAGTTAATGCAGAGACTGTTGCAAAGTGATGCTTACTAGTTTGCTTTACCTGACTTTCTGTGTATGCTTTCTTATAGAATACAGACTAGCATCAGTCCAAGGATGACATTACCTACAACGAGCTGGACACTCCCTTATTCATCAGTAATTAAGAAAATGCATTTGAGCTGGAGATTATAGAGGCAATTGTTCAGTTGGGACACCTTCTCTCTAGTAACACTAGCTCATATCAAGTTGATAAAAATCCAGCCAGTAAAAGTAGCGCCAACAGTTATTAAAACAAAAACAGATTTTAAATATTAAATTGATGTTCTTATCTTGTAGGTACACTCATAGTAGTTATGTTACTGTATTACTGATATCCATTTCTTAACTTTTCCTGATTATATCAATATTACAAATGTTAGATTTTTTCCCTCAAGTACTTTTTCTGATATGTCCCTTAAATAACAAGTGTTATTATTTCATTAAGGATTCAGTTTTGACTCACACAAAAAGATTTTTATTTTTCCTATGTCTCTCCCTCCCCCTTTTTCTGTTTTAAGTTTGGCTCTGTATAACTGAAGCACACCAGACATCTGATTCTCTTTAATTTGATGACCATAGGCCATAGTTACCTACCTAAGTTTTATCTGTGCTCCAAGATAAATACCATAAGTATGCATAGCTATCTGGTTTACTTATATAATTTTAGCTAATAGGATATATATAGGTCAGCAGGTAAAAATTTGTAATTTTTTTATATATTTTTTATTCAGTATTCACAATAAAGTTACAGAGTAGATGTTTTTCTGTATTTTTTTATGGGGGAGATGCCCAACAACATTTTGGTACAGAGAAGCCATTTCATTGTCACAGGTGTATGTGCTATTCTTCAGAAAGTAAGACGAAAAGGTTTGACATTGGACAAATGGATTCAAATCATCAATTTTCAGATTAAAACATGGTGCTGAAAAAAGATAAAGGCCAAATAATGCCAAGATGAAAGAGGATCACTGAGTGAGAACATTCTGTTTAACAAACTCATTATGATGGATCGATTTCCATATCTCAATATGTTGATCTCAAATCACAAATGCTCACTGGAGTCAGGAGAGAAACATGAATCTACCTGTGTGTCTTGCTTCTGTTATTTAATGTCAACATATGAGAAATGTGTTCCTGTTGCAATGGAACCCACAACAATCTATATCAATTAACACTAGCAAATTAGGACAGAAAATAGATGAGTTTGTAACATAGGATTTTGAACATACCGTGTAATGATGTAGATCCCTTAGGAATGGAAAAATTAGCAATCTATGCATTGTGGCTGTGAGAAAGTACATTAATCTTAAATATGTATACGTCTGTTTTGTAAAAGCTGAGATCTCTACAGTTCTCAACATTACTAGAACAGCAAGTACATGAGGTAAAGACTACAGATATTTTGGACATGAGATGGATATTCAGTAATGCAAATACATTTCTCTGATGTAATGAAGATTTTCATGCAAACTTCTTTCTATAGCTTTACTATGAATTTTTAAGTGTGTCATTTCAAAGCTACAAAATATTAAATGTTAAGTAATACAGTGAATAAAAGATGAGCTATAGAAGATACCTTATCATAGACATGACTTGTGTGTGACCCCTGCAGTAGGTGCTAGAAATGTAAGCCTCGATAAACCTGTGCTGGGATATCAAACCTAACATCTTTCATATTAGAAATGGGTGCACACACATTGCAAAAGGTCATAAAGCTTTAAGTGTCATCACCTGCTATTTTTCTACATATTGCTGTTCTCTAACATTGGTATTTTGACTACCATAGTAGTTAAATAATTTAGTGTTTATAAATCTCTCAGAAGTGACTGAGCCAGCAATCTAGTCCAGAGACAGTGACTACATCAGAACAGGTACAGGGGAGAAAATTCTGAGTGATTGAGCCAGAGCCAGAGACTGTTGAGGGTACGGAAGTGAATCTGGGACCTACAAGGGAGTAGACCTAAGCCAGAAGTCCTGTGGCTCTGGACATTATTCTAGGACCTCCCAAGAACTAGGACTGAGTCAGGAGCTCTGCCAGTCTAGGCATAAATCTGGGACTTCCAAGGAAGTAGCCAGGAAACAGAGAACCCTGTGGGGCCAGGTGTGAGTCTGGGATTTCAGAGGGAGTAGACCTGAGCCAGGTCCTCTTTGAATCTGGTCATTGATCTGGAACATCAAAGGGAATAGGCAGAAACCTGTAATCTCTGTGGTTCCAAGTGTGAGTCTAGGATCTCTGGGGGAATAAGCCTGAGCCAAGTCCTCTGGAGTTCTGGGTGCACCCGAGGCTGGGAAATCTGAGGCAGTAGACTGGAGCAAGAAACATTTGCAGGGCCAACTCCAAGCCAGGGATTTCTACAGGAGGGGCACTAAGACCTGGATTTACAGAAACAGGTCAAAGCCAGTAACCTAGGTCAAAGTAGGCCTGAGACAACAAACTCCAAGGGAGCAGAGCAAAACACAGGATCTCAGAGCTATCTCCAGGAACATGGAGAAACTAACATGTAACTAGAACTGTGGAACTGACTGTAGCACGAGGAACAACCATCTGATCTTTGGATTCACTGGCACCTAGATTAATCAACAGAATCTCAGACAACCCCAACCATACTTATTGGAGGAAAGGATGAGTAGAAAAGGTTAGAACACATGCAATACCACAAAGACCATCACAACACCTAAAGATTCTACAATAGCAAGACCTGGACAACCAAATAAAGATGAAGCAGAAGAAAATGACCTAAAAATAATTTCAAGAGAATGTTTGAATTTCTTAAAGAGGAAATGAGAAAATCCCTTAAAGAAATTGAGGAAAAGACAAACAAAAAATTGAAAGACATCAGCAAATCTCTTAAAGAAAACCAAGAAAAAGAAATCAAACATATGAAAGAAACTATTTAAGACTTGAAAACTGAAATACAGACAATAAAGAATACACAAGCTGAGGGAATTGTCAAAACAGATATCATGAGAAAATGATCAAGAACCACAAACACAAGCATGAGCATCAGAATAAAAGAGATAAAAGAGAGAATCTCAAGCACTGAAGATACAATAGAGGAAATAGACTCATTTAAAGAAAACATTAAATCTAACAAAAACTTAAGCCAAAATATCCAGTAAATAGGGGATACCATGTAAAGGCCAAATCTAAGAAAAATAGGTATAGAAGAAGGAGAAGAAGTTCAACTCAAAAGCACAGAAATATATTTAACAAAATCAAGAAGAAAACTTTCCCAACCTAAATATATGCCTATGAAGATGCAAGAAGCTTACAGAATACCAAATAGACAGGATCAAAAAAATTCTCTTGTCACATAAAAATCAAAACACTAAACATACAGAGTAAATAGAATATTAAGAGCTGCAAAGAAAAAAGGCCAAGTAACATATAAAGGTATACCTATCAGAATTACATCTGACTTCTCATTGGAAACAATGAAAGCCAGAAGGTCATGGCCAAGTGTTATGCAGATATTAAGAGAACATGGGTGCTAGCCAAGACAACTATACCCAGTAAAAATTTCATTCACTGTACAAGGACATAACAATATATTCCATGACAAAACTAGATTTCACCAATACCTAGCCACAAACCCAGCTCTATAGAAAATACTAGAAGGAAAATCCAACCCAAGGAAGTTGGCTGCACCAAAAAAAAAACACAGACAATTCATGGTCTCATAGCAGCAAATCCCAAAGAATGAGAAAACGCACAAATTAATATCACCAACAATGAAAACTAAATTAACAGGAGCTAGCAATCACTGGTCATTAATATTCCTTAATGTAAATGATCTCAACTCACAAAAAAGGCACAGGATCATAAACTGTATATGAAAACAGAATCCATCCTTCTTCTGCATATAAGAAACACATCTCAACCTCAAAGACAGACATTGTCTCAGAGTAAAGGGTTGAGAAAACTATTCCAATCAAATGAACCTAAGAAACAAGCAGGTGTAGATATCCTAATATCTAGCAAACTAGACTTCAAGCTAAAATCAAACAAAAGAGACAAAGAAGATCATTTCATATTAGTCACATAAAAAAATCCATCAAGAGGAAATCTCAATACTGAATATCTATGCCTCAAATGCAAGGACACCCTCATATGTAAAGAAAACATATCTAAAGCTTAAATCAGACATTAAACACTACACATTAATAGTGGGAGACCTCAACACTCCACTCTCACTACTGGACAGGTCAGCAAGACAAAAAATGAAAAGAGAAATAAGAGAACTAACAAATGTTATGACTCAAATGGACTTAACAGACATCTATAGAATATTCCATCCAAACAAAAAAAAATATACCTTCTTCTCAGTACCTCATGGAACCTAATCAGTAATAAAACAAACCTCAACACATAGAAAAAGGAATAACACAATGTAACTTATCAGAGTACAACGGTTTAACATTAGAAGTCAACAGCAACACTACTTCCAGAAAGCCCACAAACAAATGAAAATTAAACAATGCTCACCTGAATCATCAATGCATCAAGCAAGAAATAAAGGGAGAAATTAAAGACTTCCTAAAATTCAATGAAAATGACCATATAACATATTCAAATATATGGGACACAATGAAAGAACTGTAAAGAGAAAAGTTCATAGCACTAAATGCCTACATAAAGAAGCTGCAAAAATACCACACTAATAAATTAACAGAACATTTGAAAACTTTAGAACAAAAAGAAGCAAACTCACACAAGAGAACTAAATGGCAGGAAAGAATCAGATTGGAAACTCTAATCAACAAAATACAAACAAAAAAACAATACAAAGAATCAATGAGACATAGATTTGATTCTTCGAGAAAATCAACAAAATAGACAAACCTTTATCCAAACTAACCAAAAGGCAGAAAAAGAATATCCAAGCTGATAAAAACAGGAAAGAAAAGGGGGACATAACAACAGACACAGAGAAAATCCAGAAAATCATCAGGTTATATTTCAAAAACCTATACTCCACAAAATTGGAAAAACTTAAAGGAAATGTACAACCTTCTGCATAAATATCACTTCCCCAAATTAAATCAAGATGAGATAAGCAAATTAAACAGACCTATAACTGCTGAAGAAATCAAAAGTCTTTCAACCAAAAAAAGCCCAGACCAGATGGTTTCAGCTCAGAATTCTACAAGACTTTCAAAGAATAACTAATACCAATATTCTTCAAATTATTTCACACTATAGGAGCAGAAAGAACATTGACAAACTCTTTCTATGAGGCTACAATTACCCTGATACCCAAACCACAGAAGAAATTACTAAGAAAGAGAATTACAGAACAATCTCATTCATGAACATTGATGCAAAAATCCTAAATAAAATACTGGCAAATCAAATTCAAGAACACATCAGAACCATCATCCACCATGATCAAGTCGACGTGATCCCAGAGACGAAGGAAATGTTCAACATATGAAACTCTATCAATGTAATCCACCATATAAACAAACTAAAAAATAAAAACCATATGATCATCTCATTAGATCATGCAAAAGCTTTTGACAAAATACAGCACTCCTTCATGATAAAAGTCTTAGAGAGAGTATGGATACAAGGAACATACCTAAACATAATAAAGGCAATACATAGCAAGCCAACAGCTAACATCAAACTAATTGGAGAAAAACTCTCAGAGATTCCACTAAAATTAGGAACGAGACAAGTTTGTCCACTCTTTCCATATCTATTCAATAAAGTTCTTGAGGTCCTAGCTAGAGCAATAAGACACCAAAGGAAGATCAAGTGGATATATCTGAGAAGAAGTCCAACTCTCACTGTTTGTTGATGATATGATCAGTTTCATAAGAAATCCCAAACATTCTACCAAGGAACTTCTACAACTCATAAACACTTTCAGTAATGTAACAGGATACAAGATTAACTCAAAAATTTAGTAGCCCTCCCTTACACAGATGATCAAAGAGCTGGGAAAGAAATCAGAGAAACATCACCCTTCACAATAGCTACAAATAGCATAAAATATCTCAGAGTAACTATAACAAAACAAGTGGAAGACTTGTATGACAAGAACTTTAAATCTTTAAAGAAAGAAGTTGAAGAAGACACCAGAAATTGGAAAGATCTCCCATGCTCTTCGATAGGTATAATTAACATAGTAAAAATGACAATCTTACAAAGATTAATCTACAGATTCAATGCAATGCCCATCAAAATCCATGCAAAATTCTTCACAGACCCTGAACAAACAGTACTCAACTTCATATGGATAAGCAAAACACTCAGGATAGCCAAAACAATCCTGTACAATAAAAGAACTTCTGGAGGCATCACAATCCCTGACTTCAAACTCAACTACAAAGCTACAGTATTTAAAACAACATGGTATTGGCAGAAGAACAGAGAGGGGGACCAATGAAATTGAATAGAAGACCCGGATATTAAGCAACACACCTTCAAACACCAGATTTTTGACAAAGCAAAAAGTATCAAATGTAAGAAAGAGCCTGTGTTTTAAAAGCTTGCCTGAGGACAGGTGGGCCCTGTGTCAGCTCAGCCACATTCCTGACCAGCAAGGGGCATTGACTTCTAGCAGACAGCCAACGGAGGGGTGAGTTTGCTTCTGGCCCGAGGCAGGAGCTGGGCAAGGAAGAGTTCAGGCTTTCCCCGACCCCGTAGACTCTCAGGGTACCCTGCAGTGGTGGCTCCACCCTGCTAAGCTCTCCCGCCTGCCATCCCACCTCTCATCCAGGCATACCGTCCTATATTTCTCCCTTCCCCCTGGGGCCATAAAATTTCCCCAGCTCAGCTGCCTTGCGTGCTGGGCCTGAGCTATAGGCGCATCCCGGCAGGAGGCAGTTCCTATGTTTTAAAAGTCGGCCTGAGGACAGGTGGGCCCTGAATCAGCTCAGCGACATTCCTGACAAGCAAGGGGCACCAACTTCTAGCAGACAGCCATCGGAGGGGTGATTTTGCTGCTGGCCCATGGTAGGAGCCCAGCGAGGAAGAGTTCAGACTTTCCCCTACCCCCTAGACTCCCAAGTCACCCAGCAGTGGAGGCTCCACCCTGCTAAGCTCTCCTGCCTGCCATCCCAGCTTCCATCCAGGTACAACTTCCTATATTTCTCCCTCCCCCCTGGGGCCATAAAATTTCCCCAGCACAGCTGCCCTGTGGGCTGGGCCTGGGCTGTAGGTGCAACCTGGGAGGAGGGAGTGCCTATGTTTCAATAGCCTGCCTAAGGAAAGGTAGGCCTTCTGTCAGTGAAGTCCCTGCCCAACAAGAGAACCTGACCCAGTACCAGAACATCCAATAGAGAGCATTTGAAGGAAGAGATGGACAGACGACAAGGCAAGACCTCCTCCAACAATCTGAAAAACAACATGAAAACACCAGATCCCAATGACCCTACAGTAGAAGGACTTGAACACCTTAATCCAGAAGAAGTGGAAAAAAGTGCCATTATGAAAGCATTAGAGTCCCTTAAACAGGATATGAATAACTCCCTTAGAGAACTGGATGAGAAGTATAACAAAAAGTTTGAAGAAATGAGTAAATCCGTGAATGATACCCCGGGAAACCAAGAAAAAACAATTAAACAGGTAAAGGAAACAGTTCAAGAATTGAAAACTGAAATGGAGGCAATGAAGAAAACACAAACTGAGAATCGGCTGGATATGGAAAAACCTAGGTAAACAAACGGAGACTACAGAATCAAGCATAACCAATAGAATACAAGAGATAGAAGAACGAATCTCAGATTCTGAAGATACCATAGAGAAAATACATGCTCTGATCAAAGAAAACTGCAAATCCAACAAATTCTCTTCACAAAACATTCAAGAAATCAGGAACACAATAGAAAAGTCAAATCTCAGTATAATAGGGATTGAAGAAGGAGAATTGCAAATCAAAGCCCAGAAAATATATTCAACAAAATTATAGAAGAAAACTTTCCCAACCTAAAGAATGATATTCTTATGAAGGTTCAAGAAGCATACAGAACATCGAATAGACAGGATCAAAAAAAAAAAAACATTCCCTTGCCACATAATAATCAAAACATAAAACATACAAATAAAAGAAAGAATATTAAGAGCTGCAAAGAAAAAAGGTCAAGTAACTTATAAAGGTAAACCTATCAGGCTCACACCGGACTTCTCTATGGAAACCATGAAAGCCAGAAGGTCCTGGATAGAGGTACTGCAGAAACTAAGAGACCATGGATGCAAACCCAGACTACTATACCCAGCCAAGCTATTGTTCACTATCAACAGAGAAAACAAAATATTCCAGGATAAAAATAAATTTAAACAATTTGTAGCCACAAATCCAGCCTTAGAGAAAGTAATAGAAGGAAAATCACAACCCAAGGAATCCAACATTGCCAACACTGCCTACAATAACCCAGATATCTAGTGTCCCTTCACAACCACAAAACAAAGAAGAGAAACACACAAACTCTACTACACACAGAAACACACACACACACACACAAAAAAAATAATAACCGGAATCAACAACAACTGGTCATTAATATCACTTAATATTAATGGACTCAACTCACCAATAAAAAGGCACAGACTAAGAGATTGGATACAAAAACAGGATCCAACATTCTGCTGTTTACAAGAAACACACCTCAACCACAAAGATAGACATCTACTCAGAGTAAAGAGTTGGGAAAAGGTTTTCCAAGCAAACTGACCTAAGAAACAAGTGGGTGTGGCCATTCTAATATCTAACAAAATTGACTTCAAACTAAAATCAATCAGAAGAGATGGAGATGGACATTTCATACTCATAACAGGAACAATTCATCAGGAGGAAATCTCAATCCTGAATATCTATGCCCCTAATATAAAAGCACCCACTTATGTAAAAGAAAAACTCTTAGAACTCAAGGCAGTCATCAAACCACACAGACTAATAGTAGGAGACTTCAACACACCTCTCTCACCAATGGACAGATCAATCAGACAGAAACTCAACAGAGAAATAAGAGAATTACTAGAGGTAATGAATCAAATAGACTTAACAGATATCTATAGAATATTCCACCCAAAAAGGAAAGAATATACCTTCCTCTCTGCAGCTCATGGAACCTTCTCGAAAATTAACCTCTTACTCGGTAACAAAGCAAACTTCCACAGATACAAAGAAATATTAGTAGCCACCTGTGTTTTGTTGGATCACCATGGATTAAAGTTAGAATTCAATAACAATTCGAACACCAGAAAGCTTACAAAAGCGTGGAAGTTGAACAGTCAGCAACTGATTCATCCCTGGGTGAAAGAAGAAATAAAGAAAGAAATTAAAGTCTTCCATGAATTTAATGAAAATGAAGACACAACATACTCAAACCTATGGGACACAATGAAAGCAGTGCTAAGAGGAAAGTTCATAGCACTAAGTGCCCAATTAAAGAAAACGGAGAAAGCACACATTGGAGACTTAACAGCACACCTGAAAGCTCTGTAAAAAAAGAAGCAGACTCACCCAGGAGGAGTAGAAGACTGGAAATAATCAAACTGAGGGTTGAAATCAACAAAATAGAAACACAGAAAACAATCCAAAGAATCAATGAAACAAACAGTTGGTTCGTCGAGAAAATCAACAAGATTGACAAACCCCTAGCCAAACTAATCAAATGGCAGAGAGAGAACACTCAAATTAACAAGATCAGAAATGAAAAGGGGGACATAACAACAGACACAAAGGAAATTCAGAGAATCATTAGATCTTACTACGAAAGTTTATATGCCACAAAGTTGGAAAATGTACAAGAAATGGATTGGTTTTTACATAAAAACCATTTACCAAAGTTAAATTAAGACCAGGTGAACAATCTAAATAGACCTGTTAGTCGCAAAGAATTAGAAGCTGTTATCAAAAACCTCCCGACCAAAAAAAAGCCCAGGGCCAGATTGTTCCAATGCAGAATTCTACCAGAACTTCCAAGAAGAGCTGATACCTATACTCCTTAAGGTATTTCACAATATAGAAACAGAAGAGTCATTGCCAAACTCTTTTTATGAAGCTACAGTTACCCTGATACCAAAACCACACAAAGACACAACCAAGAAAGAGAATTACAGGCCAATCTCACTCATGAACATCGACGAAAAAATTCTCAACAAAATCCTGGCAAACCGAATCCAAGAACACATTAGAAAAATTATCCATTATGATCAAATAGGCTTCATCCCAGAAATGAAGGGATGGTTCAATATACGCAAATCTATCAATGTAATCCATCATATAAATAAACTGAAAGAAAAAAACCATATAATTATTTCATTAGATGCTGAAAAAGCATTTGACAAAATTCAACATCCCTTTATGATAAAGGTGTTGAAGAGATTGGGGATACAAGGATTATACCTAAATATAAGAAAAGCTATTTACAACAAGCCGACAGCTAACATCAAACTGAATGGAGAGAAACTCAAAGCCATTCCTTTGAAATCAGGAACACGGTAAGGCTGTCCACTTTCCCATACCTCTTCAATATAGTGCTTGAAGTTCTAACAATAGCAATACGACAACATAAAGGGATCAAGGGGATTCGAATTGGAAAGGAAGAAGTTAAACTCTCGTTATTTGCAGACGATATGATAGTATACATGAGCGACCCCAAAAACTCTACCAGAGAACTCCTACAGCTGATAAACACCTTTAGTAATGTGGCAGGATACAAGATCAACTCCAAAAATCAGTTGCCTTCCTATACCCAAAGGATAAAGAAGCAGAGAGGGAAATCAGAGAAACATCACCTTTCACGATAGCCACAAATAGCATAAAATATCTTGGGATAACTCTGACCAAGGAAGTGAAAGAACTATTTGACAAGAACTTTAAGTCTTTGAAGAAAGAAATTGAGGAGGATACCAGAAAATGGAAAGATCTCCCCTGCTCTTGAATTAGGAGGATCAACATAGTAAAACTGGCAATTCTACCAAAAGCAATCTATAGATTCAATGCAATCCCCATCAAAATCCCATCAAACTTCTTCACAGACCTTGAGAGAATAATAATCAATTTTATATGGAAAAACAAAAAACCCAAAACAATCTTATACAATAAAGGAACTTCTGGAGGCATTACCATCCCTGACTTCAAACTCTATTACAGAGCAACAGTGTTGAAAACAGCTTGGCACTGACATAAGAACAGAGAAGTCGAACTATGGAATCGATTAGAAGACCCAGATATTAACCCACAAGCCTATGAACACTTGATTTTTGACAAGGGAGCTAAAGGTGTGCAATGGCAGAAGGAAAGCATCTTTAACAAATGGTGCTGGCATAACTGGAAGTCAACCTGTAGAAGAATGAAAGTAGATCCATATCTATCACCATGCACAAAAATCAAGTCCAAGTGGATTAAAGACCTCAACATTAATCTGACCACTTTGAACCTGATAGAAGAGAAAGTGGGAAGTAGTCTACAAGACATAGGCACAGGAGGCCACTTCCTAGGTAGAACCCCAGTAGCACAGACAATAAGAGAATCAATGAATAAATGGGACCTCCTGAAACTGAGAAGCTTCTATAAAGAAAGTACACCGTCAGTAAGACAAAAGAGCTACCTTTGGACTGGGAGAAGATCTTCATCAACCCCTCATCAGACAAAGGCCTGATCTCCAAAATATACAAAGAACTCAAGAAACTAGACACTAAAACTCTAATTAACCCAATTAAAAAATGGGGTACTGAACTGAACAGAGAATTCACAACAGAAGAACTTCGAATGGCCAAAAGACACTTAAGGTCATGCTCAACATCCTTAGCGATCAGGGAAATGCAAATCAAAACAACTATGAGATACCAATTTACACCGGTCAGATTAGCTAATGTCAAAAACACCAATGATACCCTATGCTGGAGAGGATGTGGACAGAGGGGAACTCTCATTCATTGTTGGTGGGAATGCAAACTTGTGCAGCCACTGTGGAAATCAGTGTGGCAGTTTCTCAGGAACCTGGGAGTCAACCTCCCTCAAGTCCCAGCAATTCTACTTTTGGGAATATACCCAAGAGATGCCCTATCATACCACAAAAGCATTTGTTCAACTATGTTCATTGCAGCACTATTTGAAACAGCCAGAAACTGGAAACAACCTAGGTGCCACTTAATAGAAGAATGGTTAAAAAAGGTGTGGAACATATATACATTAGAGTTTTACTCAGCGGTAAAAAACAATGACATCTTGAATTTTGCATGCAAATGGATGGACATAGAAAACGCTTTACTGAGTGAGGTAACCCAGATCCAAAAAAAGGAATATGGTATGTATTCACTCATATGTGGATTCTTGGCATAATTAAAGGTCTTTGAGCCTATTATTCGTGATCCTAGAGAAGCTAAATAAGAAGGTGAACCTGAAGAAAATCATGTAGTTATACTCCTGGAGGTTGGAAGTAGACAAGAGTGCCAGGCAACCTCGGGTGCATGGGGGGTGGGGGTAGGGAGATTGTTGGAAGGGGAGAAGGTTAGAGAGAAGACAGTAGGGGAGGAATGGGGAAAGCGCGAGCGATTGGGATGGGGGGAGGGAGGAAGGATGAATATGGGATCAGGGAACTATATTTCTCAACTAAGGGAGTCATTTTAGGGTTTACAAGAGACTTGATGATAAAGGGGATCCTAGGTCCAAGGAGAGATCCCCAGATTGTTCTGTGGACAGAGGAGAGGGTGCCTGAACCGGCCTTGGCCTATAACCATACTGATGAATATTTTGCATATCACCATAGAACCTTCATCTGGAGATGGATGGAGATAGAGACAGAGACCCACATTGGAACACTGGACTTAACTTCTTGGTCCAAACGAGAAGCAGAAGGAAACAGAATGTGAGCAAAGAAGGCAACACCAGAGGGAACCTTCACCTGTTGATGGATGGAGATTGAGACAGAGAACCACATTGGAGCACTAGACTGAGCCTCCAAGGTTTATATGAGAAGCAGAAGGAGGGAGAAATTGAACAAGAAAGGCCCGACCGTGAGGAGCGTTCACCCACTGATACAAGGGGACTGATCTAATGAGAGTTCTCCAAGGCCAATTGGACTGGGACTGAACGAGCACGTGATCCAACCAGATTCTCTGAATGTGGCTGGATTCTCTGAATGTGGCTGGCTTGGGGTCTTTGTGAAAAGCCATTGACAATGACACTGGAACGTGTTTCCTCTGCATATACTGGATTTTTGGGATCCAGTCTGTTTGGATGCTCACCTTCCTGGACCTGGAGGGAGGGGGGAGGAACTTGAACTTCCCATAGGGCAGGAAACCCTGACTGCTCTTAGGGATGGAGAGGGAGGAGGAGAGGGAGTGGGGGTAGTGGGAGGGTGTTGGGATGAGGGGTGGAAAGGGAAATTTTGATAATTTAATAAACTTTTATAAATAAAATGTAAAAAAGAAAGCATATTTAACAAATGGTGCTGGTATAACTATACAGTATGGTATGAACTTGTAGCAGAATGAAAATAGACCCAAAACTCAAGTCCAAATGCCTCAAAGACCTCACGATAAATCCGATCACAGTGAACCTTATAGAAGAGAAAATGGAAAGTACACTTAAACACACTGGAACAATAGACCACTTCCTAAATATAATCCCAGATACATAAACACTGAGAGAAAAAAATAATATATGGGACCTCCTGAAACTGAAAAGCTTCTGTAAAGCAAAGGACATGGTCAATAAGACAAAATGGCAGCCTACAGAATGGGAAAAGATCTTCACCAACCCCACATCAGACAGAGGTCTGATCTCCAAATATACAAAGAACTTAAGAAATTGATCATCAAAAGAACACATAATCCAATAAAAATAATGATGTACAGACCTAAACAGAGAACTCTCTACAGAGGAATCTTAAATGGCTGAAAGACACTTAAGGAATTGTTCAACATCCTTAGTAATTAGAAAAGTTCAAATTAAAACAACTCTGAGATTCCATCTTACACCTGTAAGAATGGCAAAGAACAAAACACTGATGACAACTTATTCTGGAGAGGTTGTGGGGAAAGGGGGACACTCCTGAATTGCTGGTAGGAATGCAAGCTGGTATAACCAATTTGGATGTCAGTGTGGTGATTTATCCCAAAATTAATAAACAACCTTTTCAAGACCCAGTAATACCACTTTTGGGTATATATCCAAGGATGTACAATTTTGCCACAAGGACATGTGTTCAACTATGTTCATAGCAGCATTATTTGTCATAGCCAGAACCAGGAGACAACCTAAATGTCCTTGGACCAAAGAATGGATAAGTAAAATGTGGTACATTTGCACAATGGTATACTATACAGAAGAAAAAAAAACAACACCTTGAATTTTGTATTAAAATGGATGGAGCTAGAAAACATTTTGAGTGATGTAACCCAGACACAGAAAAACAACTATCACATGTACTCACTCATGGGTGTTTTTAAACATAAAGCAAAGAAAAACAGCCTGCAAACCACGATCCCAGAGAAGTCAAACAACAATGAGGACACTAAGAGAGACTTACATAGATCTAATATACATGGGAAGTAGAAAAAGACAAAATCTCCTGAGAATATTGGGATCATGGGGACTTTGGGGGAGAGTTGAAGGGGAAAGGGAAGAGGCAGCGAGGGGAGCAAAGAAAAATGTAGAGGTCAATAAAAATCAATAAAAGAAAAAAATCTCTCAGATGGTGGTGTGATAATAGTACAAAGTACAGTAAGAAAAAACCCTATAGGTATGGCATCTGTTGACTGCAGAGTCATTATGTAGCAAAAGAGCAGAAGAGAGAATGTGCAACCTCAAATAGGCTTTTCATCAAAATTCAGTGGCATTGAAGATTGCATCTCCAATGTCTTCCTGAGGAAACATTCAAGTTATATCTGTGACAATATTTATGCTCTTGCAAGTCTTACTCATGTTATTTCTTCTTTAATTTTTTTCTAATTAAATGTATAGTAATGAAATATGTAATAATACAATGACATTCTTCATGCCATCTAATGTATTCAAAGGACATCCAAGATATAACTCAACCTGTTAAGAATATGGAAGGTGTTTGGTCATATTTCTTTATTGTCTTCATATTATAATGCTATGTGTGTGTATGTGTCTGTGTTTGTAAAGACAGATGGAGACCTAGATGATTTTATATGCACACACACACACACACACACACACACACACACACACACACAGACACAGACACACACTTGTTAACAGAAGTTTCTGTCCCACCCAGTCCTGCAGCTGTTCAGTCCCTAAGAAACTCACAGAGGTCTACATTAACTATAAACTGGCTGTCATATTAGCTCAGGCTTCTTATTAACTCTTACATTTAAATTAACCCATAATTCTTGTCTGCATTAGTCATGACGCTTAGTACCTTTTATCAGTAATGCATTCTCACCTTGCTTCCTCTGCATCTGGGTGATAACTGTAGACTATAGACTGAGCTGTTCCTCTTCCCAGAATTATTCTGTTCTGGTTGCCCCACCTATAAATTTCTGCCTGGCTACTGGTTAATCAGCATTTTATTAAACCAGTACAAATGACAAATATTTACAGGGTACAAGACCATTTTCCCACAGCACACATGCAAACACACATACATCTCACCAAATCAGATCATATTATACAAACTTGGTGTTTCAAGATAATGATGAGAGTTGGAAAATTTAAACGTTCGATGTTACTATAGTGAGAATATTTCCTGATTTAGAAAAATCCAGTTGCCTCATTTCTTGGTGTAAAGTTAGGAGAGGTAAAATCCAAGTTAATTAAAGATGCAGTTTCACTAAAGAATAGAAAGGGTCAAGACCCCTCTTACATCGTCAGGAGTCATTGTCCATATGGACACTGACTGACTTTTTTTCTTCTTGGATAAAAGTTGTGGTATTATTTACTTTGGATAAAAGTAAGTGTATTATTTACTGTTTGCCTAAACTTCCTATGTTGTAAAATTGTAACTATGCCAAGACTAAAATAAGTAATACTTCAAAAGTTAGAAAGAGAGAAAGAAAGTACCTTATCTTCTGCAGCAGGAAACAAGAAAAGAAGTACTTGGCCTTTTCCCTTAAATATTTTAATCTTTCTTTGTTCTAATTGTTCAGTGTTTTTTTATTGTTGTGTGCCAAGAAAAATTTATTTTCTGGTCTCTTCTCCTGGCTGTTTTATATGCTATTTGTACCTTTATATTCATCTCCTTGATTAGGTTAGGTAAAAAAAAAATAATTTAGCTTTGTTGAATACATTTTCTGGTCCTTTTGTCTTAAATTATTCTCCTTTTCTATTCCTATTATTCTAAGGTTTGATCTTTTCATAGTGTCTCAAATATTCTAGATGTTTTGTGTCAGGATTTTTTATATTTAACATAATCTTTAACTGTTACATCCACTTCTTCTATGGTACTTTTAATGCCTAAGAATCTCTCTTCCATTTCTTATAATATCTCAATGAAGCTTGCCTCTGTACTTTACTTTCAAATTGCTAAATATTTTATTTCCTCAATGCCTTCAATTTGTGTTTTCTTTATTGCTTCTATTTTCATATTTAGATGTGAAATACTTTTATTTATTCTTTTCAACTGCTTGTTTTCCTGCATTTTAAGGGGTTTAATTATTTCTTCTATATAGTTCCTTAAACACATACATATTTTCCCTCAGCCAGTTTTAATGTCCTTTCTGGTGTTTCAGCTCTACTGTAATATACAGGGCCTGTTTTTAGCATGAAAGCTGGGCTGTAGCGGAGACACATTGCTATGGTTATTATTGATTATGTTTTTGTGATTGGTGTCTAGACACCCAGGTTTAGGATGATTATAGGACTAGACGCTAATTTCAGAACTTGTCATCATTATATAGGTATTTCTTTTCTTGATTTTTGTTTTTTTTTCCCCTCTGGATTTTCAGAGTGTGGTGGCTGTGCATTGGCACATAGGCAATTCTCTTTGGACCTGATTGTTTTGGTCTTCTCCTCCAACCATCCTTCCCCCATCTCATCCTAGTATCCCAGCCTCCAACACCAGCAGGATTTTCATTGCTTTATGTTCTAGCAGTTCTAGAGCTATGGTAATTTCATTTTAGAACTCTATTCTCCAATATAATCTAGATGGACAATTTACCTACATCTTTTATTTCTGGTACATAATATAAGTGTTCTGTTTAATGATCCTTGATGTCTCTAATTGGAACAGGTGATGAAGACAAAAGTACCCTCAGGCAGCAATGTGATGGATCATTCTTGGACATCCAGTGGGGAAGAAGAAATAATGGTCTACAGCACTGGCTAAGGTTCCTAGAAACTTGGGCCTGAACATGTGATCTAGAAAGATACACCAAGCCACATCCTGGTCTCATCTCACATTACATATCAGCCTTTTCACAGATTCAGCTTCAGGCCAGCTCTTTTTAGTTTTATTGCATCACATAGTGTCACTTCAGAAATAGTATATTGAGGCTTTTTACAAATCAAAATTACTTAAAAAAAACATAAGTTTTATAAGACAAGATATTCAACACTTGGCATGATAGAGATAAATAATACTTTAGCCAAACATAGCCATTGACACTCTATGCACAGCTTTGTGTATTTTCATTACTTAATTTGTCTAGTGCTGTGGTTACTTCCTTCGTCTGAATACCTGAGACTGCCAGCTGGTTCTTTGTAACCATCTATATTGATAGGAGAAGCCTTTTCTCCAACCCTGCCTCAAGGCACTCCTTTAATCTTCAGAAGACCTCTAACCTGACACATATAGAGCTTTCCCCGTAACAGGTAATTACAAGAAAATGTACAGACATAATCTTATAAACTATTTTCTGTAAAGAGTGGGTCAAAAACACAGGTGAAAGACATTGTCTTTAAATGCTAAATCTTATTGAAGTCCAAGGTTATCTTCTTGAATTGCATGGATTTTAGTTAAGTAGAGATGGCATTAGAGCAAGAGATTAATGCTACAAAGGAGTTGCTGAACCTAAAAGATTTTGTGAAGAAGCCATTATTCACACTCAATTGTTCATATTGCCTCTTGAAAGCACATTTTCACCCACCGAAGTCTATGCCTCAATTTTTCTTGCATCTTTTGCAACTCGGGATAATCACTGTCCTGTTATATATCTATGGTCAACTTCATTTTGCTAACAAAGCATGATCTAGGAATACAATATTCTATCCAGTCTGTAACCTGCTTTCTTTCCAGGCTAAAGGTAACAGGATGCAAGTCACTTCAACAGTGTTCTTATTATTATTTTTGTGATTTTTAAACTGTGTGGAGAGTTATAACTGGCTATATATAAATAGGTAGATCTGATGAGCAACCAGGGGATTTAAATCACTCTTGCCAAAGAGTTAACCCTATCAGATTTGCCTAGTATAGGATTTGGAAAATGAATAAAGAAAATAATACTAAACATATCATCTTTTCATAAACAAATATCGATAAGTAATAAAACTGTAGACATTAAAGCATGTATTTGCTAGTTAGAAATATAAAAGGTAGAACTATTGGCATACAAAAGTGTTCCACAATACCCTGGAATGCAGTATAATAAAAAGGTTTATTATTTGAAGATAAACTCACAGAAAGTGTAGCAATCTGAAGTCTTCTGTGTGATCTAGGAACTGGAAAAAAAATCCAGCAGCCAAGAGGCCTGTGCATATTTTTCATCTGCATTTATAGTACATAAGATTATGCCCTCAAATTGACTGGTATCTTAAAGGCTATTAGCTGAAGGAGATCCCACAGCTACTCCTGCTTTTCTCTAAATAGCAGAGTTCTAAGCCTAAAATAAAACCATATAAAATAAGAACTGGTGTAGGAAGTTCTTTTGCCTTAGTGTTGCTTTCATTGGTTAATAAAGAAACTACTTCGGGCCTTTGGTAGGAAAGAATTTAGGTAGGTGGGGAAAATTAAATGAAATGCTGGGAGGAAGAGAACAGAGTGAGGGAGGAACTCCATGGATTGGCTGCCAGAGTTAGACATGCTGGTGAAACATAACTGGTAAGCCACTGCCAAGGGGTGATAAACAGATTAATAGAAATGGGTTGAATCAAGATGTAAGAGTTAGCCAATGAAAGACTATAGCTAATGACCCAAGCCATCATTTAATTAAGACAATTTCTGAGTGGTTACTTCAAGACTAAGCTAACTGGGTAGGAGCAATGAACAAGCAGCCCTATGCACATTGCAACAAAGAATAAATATCAAGTATTGTCCGGAGAAAAGAAATGGCAAAAACATACATTAAAAATAGATTTATAACCAGCATAAACAACATAAAACAAGAAAAATATGCTAATTGATATAATGTTTATTCTATCCTAAGGAGTCTGTCTTATATTAAAAATGGCTTGACTAAGTCATGAGAGGACAGTAACTATGATGAACTTGTCTTTAACCCCATTAGACACTTGATAAGGGAAATAATATTACTTGAGTAAGCAGGAAGTGCATTCACGCTACTTCCAAAAGAAATTACAGAGCCAAAAGGTACATGGGCAATCACCCAAAATCTCGTTTGCAACATTGTGGCAAACAAGTACTTTGACCAAATCCTAGAGTATCTGACAGATCATTTTCAGAGGCAGGAAAACTTGAAAAACTATTTTACCCTGTCTTGGCAATGTTTGGCACTCTTTTTTTTTTGTACCATGCTTGTCCAATCTGGACACTGTGCATTTTGTCAGTGATTGAGGCAGGGGAAGATCTTTACACAAAGTCCAGTTTTGCCAAGAAGAAAAAAAGCTCCCAATGGAGTGCTTTCAATGTCCAGCATTCTCTTGGAAGTAGATCTTGCTGCAATGAGTAATAATGTCTCATGTAAACAGAACCCTAAGCTATTTAAATGTCATATTCTACTGTTTTTGAGGTGTTTGAAGATTACCGATCTATGCAGGATATAATTTCACTGTATTTGAAGGACCTATAAGTATTACAAACATTAATATTGACCTTTAATTCTTAATGCCTGTATAGAGATTAAGGTTTCATATTAAAAAATTAACCCATCTTTAAACAAATGTGCATCAAATAAGGACAATGACCTCAAAATGTAAACAACATATAAGTATCTTGATAAGACTAAGAAATGTATATTACAATATAATAAATATATCCCAAATTTGCATCAATATGCAAAATATCTTAAGCAAAGGTAGAAACATGTGTTCATAAGATATGTCAAAATAAATTTGCATATTTGCACAAATATTGTAAACAGAAATAGAAACATATTCAATATAACAAATATAATTTGAATTTGTATCAATGCGTAAAAATCTACAGCAACATAATTTGTTTATAAATAATAGCTCACAAGTAATCTCACTATTATTATTATAAGATTAAACTTCCGCTAATCTATCTATTGTCCCATCTCATTCAATCCCTTTCTTTTCCAAAAGAAATTCCTGAGCCTACATACTTCACTTCTACCTCCAACCATTTACCAGCTGTAGCCATTCTCCAATAATGTCCCTAGCCCTGAGGACAAACTTACTTGGGAGAAGGGTTGTCATTTTCTAGAATTATCTTACTTACAACTATCATAGAGATAATGTTATTTCTATCAGATGCTATAAAAACTAAAATGATGATTAAGTTTCAAGGTTACTGTCTGATATAATTGCAGAAGATTTTTGAGTAGTTGGTAGGGCTTTTCTGAAGTTCTTATTTGGAGTTGTGGCCAGAATGTTGTAAGAAGGTGCACCATCTCAGCTAGCTAAGTAGGAAACATCTTTAACAGTTTGTAATCTAAAATAAATCTTAAAGTGATGCTATCAGCACATATCATGTCAACAGAGTGAAATTGATGTCCCGGGCCCCATCTTCTTCCTGGAAACATCAAAGATTACTGCATAAATTTAATTGTTGATTATAGAAAACATAAATATTATTCATATAGGCAGATCTTCAATGAAAGATACCATATAGACAGAAACAGATGTGGAAAGAAGTAAAATTTTTGAAAGCAGATTTTTTTATGTAGTAGTCCCCAAATTTAACCTTCCTTCCTTCCTATACCAGGTAGCTCCTGATATGAGTCAGAAACTCTGATTTTTCTTTTAACAACATGCTTGGATAGCCACTGTCAACTCCAAAGCCAGCTCTGATTTTTAAGCTAGTTGTGATTATCATTCTACAGAGAAGAAGGAGATATGTATGTTTAACTCATAAAATTTTACCCTGCAGATGATGTTGGTATTCTTAGTCATATTTCTCTTTGCTTGCTGATTCTTTCTGAATAGCTATCATACCTTCCTTAGGCATTTAGATGTACAAGGTCTCTTGACTTTTTGAAGATGGATATTTTCCTGCAAAGATAAAATCAGAAACCTGCCCCTACCTTTATCCTATTCCTTACCACCTGTTGGATTGTCACCTCTGTGGATGAACTGTCAGTTTTCTTTATCAAGATGGTTTTCTTTTCCAAACTGAATCTTTATTAATTTTTATGGTATAATTACTTTTCTTTTTCTGTGGAAGCAAGAGAAAAACCATTTCTCCAGTGTTACATATCTCCTTGTTTCCATCCTGAGGCCAACAAATTCTTGAAATACACCGATTGATTCAATTAGAAAATTTTTTTATTTTCTAATGTCTTTCTGTTGCTGTTCCTTTCACATTAGCATTTCTGTGGATATTTTGTATCCCTTTCTATTTGTTTATTATAACTTTTATAGTTTGATTTAATCTTTCTATAACTGTCTGACCTTTGTGTCAGGATTGTGTGGTATACTTGTATTATGTTTAATATTATGATAAGCAAAAGCATTTTCATTTTCTTAGAGACATATGCCAGATCATTATCTGTATTTATTTGTGCAGGTATTCCCATGACCATAACTTCTAGAAAATGTATGATTAAAAAAATCAGCCTTTTCTGAATTCAAAGCAGTTACCCATTGAAAACCTCAATAGGTGCCAATAGTGTGGTGTAGATATTTTATTTTCCCTAAGTCTAAAAAGTGGACCACATCCACCTTCCAAATTTCATTCCTTTGAGTATCCTTCGATTAATCTCTGCTGCCAGTGGTGTCTGGTAATATAAAGAACAAATATATTCAAGCCAGGCCCAGTGTCTCTCTCTCTTTCTGCTGTCTGAGGATCCAGATGTAGAACTCTCAGTTACCTCTCCAAGACTATGTCTGTTGTCATGCTTCATGCCATGATGATAAGGGACTAAACCTCTGAACTGTAGGCCAATCTCAATTAAATGCTTTCTTTTATAAGAGTTGCCATAGTCATGGTGTCTCTTTACTGCAATGGAAATCCTAACACTTGCCTATATGTCTATGAATTGCAACATTTAATTTTCAGATTAAATTATTATATAGTTGTTGGTTATTGGGTTAGTTTTTGGGGACAGGAAATCATAGAGCACATACTGGCCTCGGACTCTCCATGTATGAGAAGAAGACCTTGAACTTCCAAACCTCTTGCCTCCCCTTTCCCTAGCACTGAGATTATGGCAAGCCTCATGATATCCATTTACTATAGAGCTTTGAATAATGAAAGGAAAGTGGCATTCAGTAAGGATTACCAAAAAGTAATGCATGTGTCAGATAATATTCAATAAATACAAAAATAAAGAAAATAATAAAAAAGAACAAATAAGACATCTTATAATCTCCTTAACTTGTTGTAATATAAAAGAAAAGTCTTTTCTTAAAACATTGTTATTGACATGATGTTTTTAAAAAAATTATGAGGCCTTCAACACATTTCCAATCAATAATCAATCAATTTATGCATTACCTTGTGCTAGAGGTGAGATGACCATATATATATATATATATATATATATATATATATATATATATATACTATATATATGTATTAGGCTAATAAAGATTATAAGTAGGCACTGTGAAGGCAACTTTTTCTGTATTTTTCTTGTAAATGTATAGTAAAGAAATGATCTATTAAATCAATTACTATAAGAGGCCATCATGTAGGCAATTGAGAAGGCAAAGGAATTCTAAATAATAAAGCATTCATTGGTTGAATTATTTTAATATCTGCTCTTAGATCTGTCACCATTCTCCATTTTTCAGATTTCTTTATAGCAACAAATACAGGAGAAATCCAAGGGCTGATTGATTCTTCAATATGCTGAGCAGCTACTTGCTCCTGTGCCAGCTGTTCTAAAGCTTGCAGTTTCTCCTTTGTTAATAGCTGATGTTCAACGCGTATTGGTTTCCTAGTTAACCATTTTAAAAGTAGGGCCATTTGACCTCTGGATGCTTGGTAGTTGTTTTGTGTTTTGTACAGCCTGAATGGTTGGTAACTGTTTTTTATAGTACCTTATAATATCCTTCCCAGAATCATAATTTGGTTAATGTTCCATTTCTGAGACTGCAGGAATGTTAATCTTGGTATTCCATTGCTGCATCACATCATAACCCCTTAGATTCACTGCTTTATTAGCCACATATGGCCTCAGCCTTCTGTCTTTCTGGACTTACGCATTCAATATATCTCATACAGTTTTTTTTTTCTCTTTCTCTTTTTTTTTACTTGAAATGAGGTTCCAATTCCTAGGAACTGAACATCTACCTCCTGAAGAGACAAATTTGACTGCCAACATTCTGGAATAAGAATAGTCAGATATACACCTATTTTTAGTAATCCTTCACTTACAATGTTATTTATTCATACTCTCAGATTTGGTTGTTGATAATTTCTAGAAGTCTGAAAAATTATAAGTTTCCTGTTTTCTATTAGAATTTTTTTATTTACCCTCCATGACTATTCTATTAACCAGGGCAGTATGGTTTTTTACAACAGGCACTGGATTTTTCTAAATTTTCCTGGGAAGGCATGTCCTCCATGGTGACTGGGAATTACTGGACCACATTTGGCCTGGGAGCCGGTGAGAGGCCCTCCAAGTAGTTTTCCAATGGTAATGAGCTGCCTTATTTGTCTCTTGTTGTTCTATGTTCATTGGTCCAGCATTAGTCTTTGCTACATCTACATTATTTAGAAGATTGAGACTTGAGACCTACTAATTTTTATATTTCCAGGGAAACACTTTTCTAGGAATGCCTTGTCTACAATCCCTTCTCAGATTTCCTCTTCTACCACAAATAAATCACTGGGTATTTTGATGTCTCTTCATACCTTTGAAAATCCCTACTCCTACCCTAGCCTTAGTGTTATAGTCAAATGACTCAACATTGACTGTGTACAGAATCCATTCATCCATTGGTGCTGATCTGACATTTGAAGGCCCAAGTATCTTTCTACATTCTAAGTTGGCATTTTCAAAAGCCAGAGATTCAATAAGTACTCATCGAGCTTCTGGATCTGTTTTTCTTTCTAGTTCTTGAATCCTGTCATAAGCATTCAAGGTTGCTTTATGGCACAGGGAAAAGATGTGTTCATTATAGATAGCTTGAATCTATGGATCAGCATAATGGTCTTCACCATTAATTTGATCTTGGGAAGCCTCAAATCCTTTGACAATTGATGTTCTAGAGCTTCCCTCCTCTTTGCAATAGCACTTCCACTGTAAATGTAGACCATCTTTTAGAACCACTGAGACTAATTGAAGCCAATCATGTGAAATGACCTTCTTGATTGAAGCCCATGTCTTGACCATCTTTCTAACAATCCTTAATGCATGACATAAGATACTACTACTTTGTTAATTTCTTTTAGATCTTTCTTTTAGATTTTTTTAATCTTTCATAGGTTTCCACTTACAATCTTTGTATCCATTTGTATATTGAGTATTTGTTGGCTTGTCAGATTTATCAGGAAAAGTAGCTACAACTATTGGTTTATAGTATGTACTCTATGTAGTAACTCATAGAGTTACTAGTTTGACTCTGAGAGTTACTAGTGATGCTACCTCCTCTCTTTGCTTCTCAGTTCTGACAAATTCCTCAATCTATTCAAATCTTTTCATAACTGTCTTTTGTAAAGCCTGAATCTCTAGACCAGTGAACATTTCTAATGATTTCATTGAATCAATTGATGGCTGGTTCTCATTCTTCACATATGATTCCAATGATTTTAATTTTTCCATTAATGATTTTTTTAAAAAAATTTTAGATTTTTGTTTAAAAAATACCAATCCAAATTTTCACTCCCTCCCATCCTCATATTCCCTCCACTTACCCTCCCATTCCACTCCCATCTAATACTAAGAAAGGGTAAGGCACTTTGCTTTGTAGAAGGTTCAAGGCCCTCCTTACTACATCTCGGGGGATCAAGGTATACATCCAAAGAGAATAAGATCCCAAAAAGACAATACATGCAGTAGAGATAAATCCTAGTGGCACTGCCAGTGACCCCTCAGTTTTTCCCAGCCCTTGATCTGTCAACCACATTCAAAGGAACTCGTTTGGTCCTTTGGTTGTTCCTTTCCATTCTAGCTGAAGTTGGTGAGCTTCCATTAGCTCAGGTAAACTATTTCAGTGGGTGAACCCATCATTATCTTGATCTTTTTGTTCATATTCTCATTCCTTCCACTACTCAACTGGACTTTGGGAGCTCAGTCAGTGCTCTGAGGTAGGTCTCTGCCTCTGCCTCCATCAGTTACTGGATGAAGAGCTCTATGGTGATATCTAAGATATTCATCAGTCTGACTACAGTGCAAGTCAAGATTGGGCCCCTTCTCCTCATATTGCTTAGGGTCTTAGCTGGGGTCATCCTTGTGGATACCTGAGAAGTTCTCTATAAAATTATAGTCTCATAACTTGAATTGTTTTTATTTCATTCAACTATGCTTTCACAGTCTGTATTCAGGCAATTATTCTTATGCTCTTACAACTCCTTGAACATGTCTACAATTGTTACTTTTCAATTATCACCATGTGCAACAGCTAAGCTTTGTTTATTTTATTTTCAGAGAACAAATAGTGCAGATGCTAATTCCCAGAGCAGAAATGTTGTCCTTTTTATCATGTTTTTGTTTTTGTTTTTACTATGCTAAGACACCTAAGCAGATGGAGTCAAGCTATTTCTGTTGTTTATTGGTAAGAATATTTATTCTTGTGGTATACGTGTTGTTTGAATCTTTATCCACTCTTCCCTTATCTTGTCAAAGTGTAGGCCAATTTAAAGATATTCATGTTCAGTCTTGCAGGTCACTGTGTAGATAGGGTGTTAAGAGTGGCCTCAAGTCACCTAGGGATAGATGTAATTTCTGAGTCCTGGAGAATGCTTTTTGGAGACTTAAAAGATTATTGATACTGACCTTCAGAAGGGTGTAGAGAGTTCAGATGTTTCTGAAAACAATGCTTTGTGGGAAGGGGTTGATGTCACAATATGAGTGGGGAGTGCTGCATGGAGGGATGTCATAGGATGCCATATTGTCATCGGGGGCAAACCAGTGAATCGGAGGCCAGTGTCTTTGTGGCCAAGGGTTGAGGGCACTCTTTGTTACAGTGTTACTTTGTAGGTAAGGCAGTAGACTGATTCTCAGGTTCCCTATCTGTGCTTCCAGATTTTAGAGTTCTAAGCACTCATAATGTTAGAACAGTGGGTAGGATCACTGACAAGAAAGTATGTATACTGATTCTGGAAAGTCTACCTGGGATTCCAGGTTGTGAAACTCTACACTTTCCATGAGTGATACAGTAGCCAGTGGTGTGACTGGCTAGTGGGCATGTGAATTTGAACTTCAAGTTCCAAACCTATAGTTCTATGTATCCAGACTTCTTGTGGTCCTGACATAGTTTTGGAAGACAGAATGGTTCTGTGGATTCCTACATTGGTTTTTAAGTCACAGTAATAAAGTAGTGATTCGTGGTATCTATGACCATAAGCTACAAAGTAGGAAAGATGGCTACAAGACAGTTGAAGAATTTTGGGTCTTGGAGTCCAGCAGTAATGCAGGTCTTAGATCAATATCTGAGTTTCCTGAGACTTAGAAATACTAACAAATTTAGTTAATTATTTAAGAACATCTCACTGCATACGGAGGTTTGACTTAGACAGATTATCAAGGAACCCAGAGATTTTAGGCAGTAGAGAATCAAGAGGTTACTAGCCATAGCTCAGACTAGCAATTTGTGGATCTGAACTGGAAATGCAAGCCTGTGTTTTAGGTGCAAGATTAGGACCACTGCTTCTGGAGTTAGAACTTGGTGTAATCATAGCAAGCCTTGCCTAATCAGAGAAGCCGTGGAGGATTTGCAGTAAAATGTACTGGGTGGCAGTAGCAGGCCACAGCAAGTCAAACTGGTACAGGCCATGGGGCCATGGGCAGAAGTAGGTGTGATCAAGCCATGTGGCACATGCTGGCAGGAAATTGTCAATTTGCCACTGTTGTTCCTTTGAACCAAACCTTGTTGCAACTGCTCATAGGGGTAGTTTAGCTGCATGGGGTGGAAAAAAGCCATGGAGCCCTAGGCATGACCCAGCAGTGACACAGATTTAGACCACAATGACTCCATTTTGTTGGCATACAACAGAGTTCCACAATAGACCAGAATGGAATATAACAAAGTTTTATTATTTGGGGATAAACTCACATAAAGGGTAATGATATAAAGTCCTCTGTGTGTACTGAGAACTGGAAACAAATCCAGCAGCCATGAGGCCCCCACACACCTTTCATCTGTATTTATAGTACATAAGATCACACCCAAAGTGGGACAGTATATTAAAGGCTATTAGCTGACGAGTTCCCACAATATAGAAATTTTTGAAATTTGATTCTGAAATCTCCACTTTCCACATACTTAATTCTTATCAGTGTAACACTTCAGAAATTTCTTTATATTAATACTCATTTGTCTCATATATAAAATTCATTATAAAAATGAAAATTTAAATATAACAGTAATTTTTGGCTCCTCATATGAATATGTTCTAAGTGGTAATGTACAAAACCCCATTCTTTATTTTTCTTAATTAAAAAATAACTATTATTTTTACATCCCTCCTCTCCTCCCATCTACACAGAAACAACATGCATCTCCCTTCTCCCCACTCCATTCACTCCTCCTCTGTTTCTCTCCAGGAGAGGACTTGCCTCCCAGGAATATTAATAAAACATGGCATTTCAAGTTGCAGGAAGACCAGGCACCTCCTATCTTATTAAGGATAGATGAGGCAACCCAGTATGGGATAATAGTCCCAAAATCACAGGAAAAAAAATCAGAGAGAGCTTCTGTTCCCACTGTTAGGTTTCCCACAAGAATTGCAAGCTACTCTGCTTTGAAATTTATGTTTACATTATAATTCATGTTGCTATGGAATCTTCTGATTGGTTTAATTAAAAGCTGAATGGGCAAAAGCTAGACAGGAGAAGATAGGTAAGCTTTCTTGAAGAGGTTAAATATACACTACAGAGTGGAGATAGATGAGTCACATGGCAGAATATAATTTAATAAAAGCAGGTTAATTTAATTTATGAGAGCTAGTAGGACAAGCCTAACCTAACGGCCAAAGTTTCTTAATTAATATAAATCTTTTTCCATGTTGACATTTGGAGGATGGAGATCCAAAGACAGTCTGTCAAGAAAACTTGTTACAGTATACAACTGTACAATTGTAACAGATATGTGGAGGTCATAGGTCAGTCCCATGGAGATTGATTTTGGTAAAATGGACATTTTTACTATGTTAATCCCACCAATCCATGAGAATAGGAGGACTTTTCATCTTCTGATATCTTCTCCAATTTCTTTCTTCAAACACTTGAATTTCTTGTCATATATCCTACTTGGATAGAGTCACCAAGAGATGTTTTATACTTTTTGTGGCTATTGTGAAGAACGTTGTTTTCCTATTGCTTTCTCAGCCCATTTGTCATTTGTATATTAGAGGACTATTAATTTTCTTTTTGTTTAATCTTGTATTCTGCTACTTTGCTGAGGTGTTTGTTAGCTATAGGAGTACCCAGGTAGAATTTTTGGGGTTGCTTATGTATCTAGTATCATATCATCTGCAAATAGTGATACTTTGACTTATTTATGCATTAACCAATAAAAGCACCAAACATACGGAGGAACATCCCACATCCTTTTGGTGATATTCACATTTCTCAGCAGCCAATGCCGGCCTTCTAGTCCATGCTAACCCACAAAATTATTCTTAAACAGAAGACCCAACTAAGAAGCAATACTCAGTCTACCCTTGACTACAGTACAATCAATATGATGCGGACTTGCTGCCCTTTTTATCTCACCATAATGTCTCTTGATGTTTCTTTTGTGCTTTACTTTCTCAGTCAATGCTTACGGGTGTTTTCATTAATGTCTTCTTATAGGATAATTCTTCACTACCCCCTCTTCTACAAAGTTCTTTGATGTCCCAATTTTGAACTTTTACTTCCCCCTCTTTTTTGTGGAACCCTTTTCTAACTGCTATGCCATGTGCTCTTCCAACATGATTGTTACTAAAAACAATTTGTGCTACCTTCTCTGCATTTCTCTGATGTCGAGGAACCATTAGTCCTTGTGACAACTCAGCTTGTACAGGTTTTTATGTCCTGGTAGTGATTATTCCAGAGGTCTAACTTTATGAACTTACCTGACTACTAGTCAGAGCCATAAATAGCTTTGAATATCTTCAATGATCTAAGTGATTCAAATGTTGTTGAGACCAATGTTCAAATTCTCAAAAAAAACTTAGTAAAGATCAGCTCTCAAGATGTCAATCTATTGAACAATTAAGTTGGTTCAATAGCTCCTTTGTTCATGGCTTTGCCTCCTTATTAGGTCCCTAATTAAGCTACATTTTATTTTGATGCTTACTCCATGCCTTATACATTTTTTTCCAGTAACTGATTACCAGCATTGCTAGAATTAATTAACTCTTAATTAATCAGAATTAATTAATGAGGTTGTGATCTACTATCAGAACCTGAATGCCTTCAAAACAGTTTATAAGGCTTTCAAAGCCTGTGGTGATACTTCTCCATTCTGAAACAAGACAGGAGGAGATGTCAGAGTATCCTGCATATAAGGTTGCAGTTCACCATGTCCTGATAGCTATCTGAGATAGTACAATATGGAGGAATCCATTTCTCAGAGGGTCTCTAAGCTCCATTGCCTGACCATATTTGGAAGACAACTTTACACACAGCTCCCTGCCAACACCTGTGATTCCACACTTAAGTTTCTCTCTTTCTTCCTGAATTCTCTGATATTTTAATTGGTGTATCATTAACATTTGGACATCCTCAAACAGGTCTGCATATGCAAATTAGGTATATTCCCTCTCTTGTCTGTTTTCCTCCTTTCCCCCTGACTTGAGCTAGCCCCATTGCTCGACTAAAGGAAATGTCCCTCTGAAGCTGACTTTCAGAAGTTCCTTCCTTCAGTCTCAGAGATATTTGAACCTGCAGCCTCTGCTCCCTTAGATCTCATGGATCATTATCGAATGATCCACAAGGAAAAGGAAGAATAACAATATGTTGTACAAATTTTTGTTCACATTAAAACATGGTAGGCTCAAATTTTCCCCATTACTATTGATTGAACACAAGATGGATTTTCTGGGGCCTATATTGGGTATCACTTTAATTTTGCTTTGGAATCTAGACTTAGTACAGACACTGTTTTATGGCTTGTATAAAGTACGAGCTTCTGAGCACATTCTTTTTTTATTTTTCACAAAATTAATGTCAGATACTGAAAGTTAGAAGGAGCTACCCATTGTAAACTTCGTTAAATATTTTCATATATTACCATTTTAAGATGTGTCTTAATTGCTTGTCTGTCTCTGTTTAAAACACTGAGACAAAATCAATATAAGGAAGGAAGGGTTTATATTTGTTGTGGTTTAGATAAAAAAGCACAGTTCCCTGAGGGGCAGCAGCAGGCCATGTGGGGCAGCCTGGTCCCACAAGGAGCCACAGTGGATGAGAGACAGACAGATAGGCCATGCAGAGTAGGTTTGGATATAGTTTTTTCAATAAAGGAAAGGAGAGAGAGAGAGAGAGAGAGAGAGAGAGAGAGAGAGAGAGAGAAGGGGGAGAGGAGAGGAGGCCACAGTCATCTCTTAAAAATAAAGATGGGGGAGAGAGAGAGAGAGAGAGAGAGAGAGAGAGAGAGAGAGAGCGAGCTTGCAGCCTAGAAGCAGAAGGATGATTGTTTGCCTGGGCAGAAGGAGTGAGTGGACAGGACCACTACAATCTTGACTAAAAGTATCAATGTACAGTTAATCAGAGCATGGGGGCAGGTTCTTGAGGCAGCTGTTCTTATTGCATCTTCAAACAAGAAGCTGAGAAAGGTAAATGCTGATATTCAATATTCACCTTAAATTTTCTTCAGTCTAGGATTCTGTCCAGGAAATGATGCTGCTTACGTTCAGAATCCCCCATAGACTTGCCCAGATGCTAACCTAGTCTAGATAATCCCTGGCAGACATGTTCAGATGCTTCTTTCCTTTGTGATTCCAGGACCTATTATGTTGACAACAAATATAGGCCATCACATATGTTCAAGGGACAACAGGCATGATTGCTCACAAAAGACTATCAGGCAAATTTCAGATCTAATTTAAATTTTAACAATAGGTCTAATAGTGTCCTTTGTTGTGGGCCAAGATCTGAGGCAGGATGATGCACTAATTTTATCATAATCCTTCTCTTTATCCTAAAACATATCTCTAATAGGAAAAAAATATTAGCTTTGTGTTTATTGTTAAATGTTGTTTTCTTTATATTTATTTATTTTATTCTCTATGTATATAATTTTACATTCTTATATTTTTACATAAAATCTAATTATAAATATATATACACATACAAAAGATCTTACATTGAACATTAAAAATCTAGTGCCAATGTTGAGTATATATTCATAATTTTTCAACTTTGTAGTACAGTTATGGTACATTGAAAAACAGATAAAATAAATATAGTTCGACAATTTACATCACTGGTCCTCCACCTTTCTAATGTTGTAACCCTTTAATACAGTTTCTCATGGTGTGGTAATCCACAGCCATAAAATTAGATTCTTTGCTGCTTCATAACTGTAATTTTGGTACTATTATGGATTCCAATGTCAATATCTGATATGCAGGACATCTGATATATGACACCTTTTAAAGGGTCATTTGATCCCTGGTCTGAGAACTACTGATATACATTCTGTACCTATTAGGAACCAAGTTTTCTGGCTAAGGATGTTGGTTATATTCAACTTTCATACACTAACAGCTTATTGTGAGCATTTTTTGTTTAATTTAAATTAATCCCTTTCTTATAAAGCTTTCAATAATCTTTCTATGATTTATTTGAAATATAGAAAGTTTGTTTCATGTATTCAACACCAGCCTTTGATTTAATTTCTTCAGGAAATTATACATTATTATACTACTAAAAGCAGCATAGAGACAGGATATTCAGATTACTGTCACTTTGTCATTTGTCATTTTTGCCATGTGCCTCTCGTTCACTTAGAACTAATATGCTCACTCAGTATTTTTTCTCATTCTCTACTGTTTTGAACATTTTTCTCATGAAGAACAGATAACACATCTTCTGTCATGCTCATCTTAATTAATATTTAAATCTGAAAACTTACTACACATGTATTTGTAAAGATGGCCTTCATTATCTTATGACTGGATTCTATATTATACTTATGGTTTGTTTGTATACTTTCTGCTGTATGGATGTTTAGAGGATTTTCATAACTTTTGAAAATAAAATATGCCAGTTAATACCTTTAAACATAGCAATTTTTTTCCTCCCTGTAATTGTAACCTTAACTTATATGTTGTTGTTTTCTCTGTGTTTAGGCACCAACTCCTTTGTATGCTTTTAGTCTATCTTCTTTTGTGGAAGAAGTGACAAGCTTTCAGACATGACAAGTATCGTTTAGTGCCTCTCAAAAAATAATATTCACCCAATATAAAAATCTACTCTTCTTTAATGAACACCTACAATAATATCTCATTTGAATAAATGTGGTATAAGCAGGAAAATTTAATTGTTTTGTTCAAGAAAAATAAAATAAAATGGATATAGAATTTCACAAAATTGCACTATTTCAATTTAACAACTACTGAATTACAAATTTGTACATTGTTCAAATAATTGCTTTTAATTTTCATTGTAACAATAATTTTAAACATGTTTTCTTGCATTTTATTTTTAAAACTATGACAAATCTCACATTTTGAACCTTAGAACATCCATCATGCAGCATTGTGGCGGGGGGAGTGTGAGGAGATACTTTGTCCACTGTGGTCACATCAGTTCTCTTAGACAAAGCCACACAGAGCCACACAGATCTTCTTTTATAATTCACCAGCTAAATTTAAAGTCCTGTCCGTGTGTGGTGATTGGAAGTAGCTTATCTCTGCCTCAACCTCAGTTCGTGTTTATTGAACACCAGCAGAGCTCTATATCAAAACAGACTGTGGATGCATTTCACCAAGCACAAAATAGAAGTAATTATACTCAGCATGGTAGGGAAGAAAAGATTCATGAGGTGGTACCCATAAATTATTCATTTAAGAAGCTGTGCAGAAACATTTAAACTGCATATTTATAATTCCTCAAAACATAAGTAGAAAGGTTTTCCAAAAGGAATATTTTATATTTTTTTCTTGTTTTCTTTATATTTTGAATAATAAAATACTGTTGCATTCTTCAAAATGTAGTGCCTCGATTTTGTACTCCCCTACTTTTCCCAAATCTTTTGTACTGAACATTCATATTTTTTGCCTTTCTTTATATATTCTTGATCTGTTTAATCTTTTTTCCTGAACTATCTTCGATTTAACAAGCAACATAAAATAGTTTTCTATTCACACTAGTGAAGAATTTACAACAGAAGTTTGATTTTTGTGAAGAAATAGGATTCTTTGTAATTTGTTCTTTGATACATACATTGCAAATAATAATTTTGTGATATGTGAATTTTCAGTATTCATTCATTTTCCATTAACCAGGCAAATGACAGCATAGGGCTGAAAATCTTGTTTGTACAGCTAGTCACCACTGGACTCAAGTAATCTATGTATCATTTTTTTTTAAAAAAGAACAGGTTATTATCAGAAAGTCTTTGCATTTGATTGAATAGTAAAAAAACCATTTGTGTAACACCATACCAGTAAGCACCTTATTTTAATGAAATATTAAGCATGTTTTACAGTTTATTTTTCATAAAACATACTGATGTGTGGTATATAAAAATGTATATTGATATATGTGTGTACATTATGTAGGTTAGTTAAAAAGGTATTCTCATGAAACTGTCAGAACTGTTTTCTTCTCATGGGTTAATCAGTTATTTGAAACTGAATCCTATTTTTTGTTGCTAATTTATTAAAATCAGCTATACCTGTTGCCTACGGCATCATCATTTCTTTAGACAGTCATGGTAAGGAAAGAGTTTTTTTATCTCCTGTTCTTACCTAATTAAAATAAAACAAATGAGCTATAATAGAAATGAGAAAATCACCATGGGATATTTCCTTGGGCTATCAGCTCCTCCAGATGGTCATTAATACCCAGATTATAGCACATAACAATTCTCATTAGTTCTTGTTGTGTGCTACATCTTGAAACCAGGCACATTAAATATTTGTAAACTGATTAATATAAAGAATCATATACAATAATTACTCATAACTGTCTTAAAGAGTTATTATTTAGAGTGAAAAAAATCACTGAAACCAAACCAAACAAAAAATTACATATAGAAAGAAGGAAACAAGGGGAAAAAAAGAGTATTATGAGATGAGCATTAGTGTATTTATTCAAATAAACCTGCAATGACTACACATAATGGATCTTTAAGTATTTTGGGCTTTAGAGATATCAGAGATGGAGGATTATAATTCCATGAAAATGAAAACACAGAATGCTTATATTTATGGAATACAACAAAAACATTTCTAGTGGACAAGTTCATAACACTAAGTGTAGGGGAAAAATAAAACTGGAGAGATCTCATGCTGGCAACTTAACAGCACATCTAAAAACTATACAACAAAAATAAGTCATCATTCCCAGGAGGGATAGACAGCAAGAAATAAACTCAGGGCTGAAATCAATAAAATAGAAACCAAAATAACAATACAAATAATCAATGAAACAAAGAATTTGTTATTTGAGAAACTGAACATGAAAGACAAACCTTTATACAAGCTGACTAAAAGGCAGAGAGAGAATAGTCAAAACAATCGAATACAATAAAGGAACTTCAGGAGGCATTACCATCCCTGACTTTAAACTCTATTACAGTAATGAAAACAGCTTGGTATTAGCATAAAAACAGAGACATCGACCAATGAAATCAAATTAAAGACCTGGATATTAACCCACAAACCTATGAACACTTGATTTTCAACAAAGGAGCTAAAAGTATACAATGGAAGCAAGAAAGCATCTTTAACAAATGGTGCTGGCATAACTGGATGCCAACCTGTAGAAGAATGAAAATAGATCCATATCTATCACCATGCACAAAACTCAAGTACAAATGGATTAAAGATCTCAGTATAAATCTGACCACACTGAACCTGATATAAGAAAAAGTGGGAAGTAGACTGCAACACATGAGCACAGGAGACCACTTCCTACGTATAAGCCCAGTAGCACAGACAACAAGAGCAACAGTGAATAAATGGGACCTCCTCAAACTGAGAAGCTCCTGTAAAGCAAAGGACACTGTCATTAAGACAAGAAGGCATCCTACTGAATGGGAGATCTTCACCAAGCCTGCATCAGACAAAGGTCTGATCTCCAAAATATATAAAGAACTCAAGAAACTAGACATTAAAATGCTAATTAACCTAATTAAAAAATGGGGTACTAAACTGAACAGAGAATTCTCAACAGAAGAAGTTCAAATGGCCAAAAGACACTTAAGGTCTTTTTCAACCTCCTTAGCAATCAGGGAAATGCAAATCAAAACAACTTTGAGATACCATCTTACACCTGTCAGAATGGCTAAAATCAAAAACAGCAGTGATAGCCCATGCTGGAGAGGATGTGGAGTAAGGGGAACACTCATCCATTGTTGGTGGAAATGCAATCTTGTGCAACCACTTTGGAAATCAGTGTGGCGGTTTTTCAGCAAATTGGGAATCAATCTACCTCAGGATGCAGCAATACCACTCTTGGGAATATTCTCAAGAGATGCCCAATCATACTACAAAAGCATTTATTCAACTATGTTCATAGCAGTATAATTTGTAATAGCCAGAACCTGGAAACAACTTAGATGCCCCTCAATGGAGGAACGGATAAAGAAAAATGTGGAATATATACACATTAGAGTACTACTCAGTGGTAAAAAAAAAAATAAATGAAAAAATAAAAATAAAAAAAGACATCTTGAATTTATGCAAATGGATAGAAATAGAAAACACTATCCTGCGTGAGATAACCCACAACCCAGACCCAAAAAGATGAATATGGTATGTACTCTCTCATTAGTGGTCTCTAGCCATAAACAAAGGACATTAAGCTTATAGTTCACAAGCCTAGAAAAGCCAAATAAGAAGGTGAACCCAAAGAAAAACATATATAGATCCTCCTGGAAATTGGAAGCAAAAAAGATTGCCAGGCAAAAGTTGGGAGCATGGGGATGGGGGTGGGGTTGGAGGAAGAGGAGAGGAGGATAAAGAAGGGAGAAGGGAAAGACTGGGGACAGCCTGGGGGAGTGGGAGGATGGAGATGGAGGAAGGGCAGATATAGGAGCAGGGAAGAAGATATCTACATTAAGGGAGCCATTTTATGGCTGGCAAGAGACTTGGCTCTAGAGAGGATCTCAGGTGTCCGCGAGGATATCCCCAGCTAGGTCCTTGGGCAGCAGAGGAGAGGGTGCCTGAACTGCCCTTGCCCCACTATCATACTGATGATTATCTTGACTATCACCATAGAATCTTCATCCGGCGATGGATGAAGATAGAGACAGAGACCCTCATCAGAGCAATGGACTGAGCTGCTTAGGTCAAATTGAAGGGCAGAAGGAGGGAGAAGATGAACAAGGAAGTCAGGACTGCAAGGGGTTGGTCCACCTGATGAGGCAGAGTGCCTGTTCTAATGCGAGCCCACCAAATCCAGCTGGACTCGGACTGAATGATCATGTGATCAAACCGGACTCTCTGAATGGGGAAGACTGAGAAGCCATTGATAATGGCACTGGGACCTGTTTCTACTGCATGTAGAAGGCTTTTTGGGACCCTAGTCTATTTGGATGCACACCTCCCTAGGCCTGGAGGGAGGGAGGAGGGCCTTGAACCTTCCTCTTAAGGAGGGGGAGGAAGGAGGGTGAGTGGGAGAGCAGGAGGGGAATGGGAGGAGGGGGGGAAGTGTAAATTTTTGAATGGAAAAATAACAAAAAAGAAAGAAATGTTCAACATTCCTAACCATCAAGAAAATGTAAAGCAAAGTATTTTGAAATTCTATCTTACTCCTGTCTGATTAGCTAAGATAAGTAACAGAAAAGACAGTTCAGGCTGTGAAATAAACATAACACTCACTCTTTGCTATTGGGTTTTAAAGTTTTTCGGTCCCTATAGAAACCAAATAAGGCAGTGTCTTAGAATGTTGGGAATCAATTTACTTTAAGATCTAATTTCAAAAGATGTGGCTCTGAGACTTGTAGCTATAGACCCAATGGGCATGTCATCCTATCAGAATCGGAAGGACACTTGCTTAACCATGTTTATTCATCCTCTATTCTTAAGGAAATTGGAAACAACCTAGATGTCTGTCAATGAAAGAAATGATTTTTAAAATGTGGTTCTTTTGCACACTGAAGCATTTATCAACTCTTATAAAATAATAAAATTAAGTTAGGTAGTGGTGGTGCATGGCTTTAATCCCAATACTCAGGAGGCACAGGTGGATCTCTGTAAGTTCAAAGCCGTTCTGGTCTCTAAGAGCTAGATGACAGGTTCCATAGCAACACAGAGAAACCCTGTCTCAAAAAACAAACAAACAATCAAAATAATGAAAGTTGAAGGCAATGGATAGAACTAGAAGAAATCATCCTGGGCTATCCCAAGCCCAGAAAGATAGACAAAGTATGTATTCACTTACAATTGAATATTAGCCGTTAGATAAATTGCAGCAAACCTACCATTGTAGACCCAGTGAGGTTAGGCATAGAGAAAGAGGCTGGAGCTGGGAAACCCAAGAATTTCCCTGGGAGGAGGAAATAGAGTAAATTTTATGAGTGGAAGGAGGGTACATCAGGACAAAAATTATAGGATCAGATAGGGTGCTCACAAGATTCATGGCTAAATGCATCTTATAAGTCTGAGGTACTCTGAAAGTAACAACATGTTTTTAAACGATCCTTCCTTAAATGTGCTGAAGTAGCAAATAGGTTTGGAGAGAAACTATATGTCTGATGTATTCAATTGTCTGATCAAGTCAAAGAGAGACCACTAAGGTTGCAGCTGTGTGCATGCTGTAGGAAATCCTACAGCCAGTAGCCTTTAAATTACCCGCCCACTTGGGCGTGGCCTCTTATACTATTTATGCTGATGTAAAGTGCACGCCCACTCTCTTTTCCAGCTACAGGATTCGGTTGCTGTTCTCCGTTCTGGCAGAGGATTCTGATTTGTGAGTCTACCCCTAAATAAATAATCATCGATTATTCTCAGTTCTGAGATAGTGTGGGATTTCTTTTAAGTGTTCTTAATCTGGCGCCCACATGGACTCAGACTCTACATCTACTGGGTTATTGCCCATGTTGAGGTGGGGTGTTATGGTAATGCAACTGACTTTGAGTAGTCCCTCTTTTATCAGTAACCTCTTATCTATGTTTCTATAAGCAACCCCAATAAAGGCTGTGGAATGCCAGTTTGAACTTTGGGAGTCTTTTGTTTTTTTAGCCTATTGTTGACTTTAAAATTAAAAAAGCCTCAGCCCATTTATAACATAAATACCTCCTGCTTATGAAAGGTGCGATCTCTGGTTGCTTCTCCATCTTTCTGTTTTAAAGTTTTGCTCCACCATTGCAGGCTCAAACTCTTTGACACCAAAACAAAATTAGACTCTTTATTTTTCTAAGTTACCTTGGTCATAGTATCTGATCATAGCAATAGGAAGGAAACTAATGCAATTAACATTTAGTCAATAAAATATGTAATATATTATATAATACATCTATATGTGTTGGGCGGGGGAGGTGTGTACCTGCTTAAAATTGAAAACTATACTTTACAATTAAAACTGTATTGGCCTAAACACTCCTGTAAGATAGCACTAACATCCTATGTCCTGTTTATTCCTTATTGTTCCTCAAGTAAAAGATCAAAGAAATCAAAGAAATGTTTGAAGTTGAGCTGGTTATACAATGAGCTAGTCAGTGACAAGTCTCATTTTCTACTTGTACAGCATTAGATGTTGAAATAATATTTTCTGGAGAAATCATTCTCATGAATAATGTTTGGCACCAGGTAATTTGCATATCTAAGAGCACAATGTGATTACCTTCAGTAGAAAATCTCCTTCTGAAGAAGTCTGGCACCTTCACAAAAAGTAAAATATGATTTTCTGTGATTCAGAGAGGATATTCTATTTACCTGGCATTGATTCTAGGAGGTGTGCATATGTTCACATGTTCGGAACAACAGATAATTGGCTATGTGCTATAATAACTATCTTAAGAAAGGAGATTACATGTCTTGGAGACAGAATATGCCCAGGGATGATAAAGTAGGTGTTCAGTGTCATCAATAGCAGCAATTGCTTCAAGATTTTTTTCATCAGTTCCTTCATTTTGTAATTACAGAGACTGAGAGAGGATATTTTAAACTTTATAAAAATTATTTAGCATTATGAAAGAGGGTCATTACTAAAAGTCTCAGTAGTCACTCAGAAGATATAATGCCTCAGAGATCAAAGAAAGACGACATGGGCAATTAAATGACTTTTAAAAATCATGTCAAGCCTCAGGAATGTTTATTAGTGAGCAACGTTAGAAAAACGTTAGAAAAAGTGGAGGAGGAAGGAGGAATGAAAGAAAAAAGAATAAAAGATATATGTATATATATATATACAACTATATTATTTTTAGAGGACTGTGTAGTAAATTGTTAAGTATTTGAATGTCTTAAACTAATATTATTGTTTCACAGTTCCAGTGGAGAAACCTGGCTTATACAAAAGAGGCCACATCCTTTGAGAAACCTACAAGACAGAGTCCCTCTTGCCTCTTCTAGTTTCTTTCATTTTCTTCTGAAAAATTATTCTGCACTGATTTAATTTGCACATGCCTTCACTGATTTCAGGAGTCTATTCCATCATTATAACTGAAAGAAATTTCTGGGTTGAGAGTAAAGAGTAGCACATAGCCCATAAACAAAATTTACATGTGGAAATAGTAATCTTCTAATTTGTAATCATTTGTATATGGTGTGAATTTACAGAAAAAAAAGGAAATTATTGATTAGGGTAATCTGGTCCAGGCATGTGGTGGAGAAGATCTGAAAATTAGACTTTTCTATTTTTGTTTAACAGTCTGTCCTCAGTCCCTAGAGCAGGGTTAGGCACAGAGTCATTGCTTACATTTCTGTTGTACTAATCAATGGATAAATCAATGGAAATTTGTGTCAGTTACTAAAAGACTGGGAGGAACTTAGAGATACTCTTTTCAAATTCTTTACTGTATACAAATTATAGGGTCTCTCATAAGTTTTCCTTCTGAGAGTCCCATTCTTCTTTACAATAAAAAGCAGCGACACTTTCGGCAACAATAAACAGAATTAACAGAATTGAGGGCACATAGTATTGTGTCTCTAGCTTAATAAATTGTAATCATCTTTGATGTCATAATTGATAGTGCTATAATGGAGGCACTGTTGTAGCAATATACAGGGACCATGTTTCAGAAATTTGACCTCAGAGGAATTTCCCTACATAGAGCCTGGGATATAAAGACAAAGTATCTTATAATATTAACATGTCTTTTCCAAAAACAATTTTTGATAGTTTTACCAAGCCCAGGCTGGTGTAAAACTAGCTATTTATCCTAAGTTGGCCTGTAACTCGTGCCTCTACTACCAAAATCTGGAATGCCTACTTCTCTTGCCTCCATTTACAAAGTATTAGAGTCATAAACCACAACACCAGGCTTTAGCAATAAATTTTACAATTTTGACCATATCAAAAGCTCTTGCCCTCTAACTTCAGAGACCTATTATTATACCCAGGTGTAACACTTGACTTTAACAAAAAAAGTATAGTGATCATAATCAACTACTTTAGTATATAAAATAAATCACCTATGAATACATAGATCTATCTGCTTATATCTGTCACATAATTTTTTGCCTCAATATACATATTAGCAAGAGATTAAATATAATTAAGTTATTCATAGTAGTATGACTTTAAATTGGTTATATTTTTTCTCACCTAGCATCAATTATCTTTATGAACCACTTCTGCAATTCTTCTCTGATACCACTTCTTTAGGATCTCTTGATGTGCACAGTGATGGCTATTGCATGCCTTTAATCTAAGCACTCAGGACGGAGAGGAAAATTGATCTCTGAAAGTTTGAAGCCAGCAGGTCTATAGGGAAAGTCCCAGGGCTACAGAGAGAAACCCTCAAACATAAAAATAACCCTTCCAAAAAATGAAAAAGAATCTTTAGGTGGGAGGAGGCAAATGGTTACAGAAATTTTACATGTTGGTACTGATATGAATGCTGACAATGCATGTGTGATCCAATGGCCAGAAATATGCCAAAGATAAAACATCAGAAAGAGAACAAGACAAACAATATAGTGAAGCCTGTTTTAGAAGACAAAGGTAGAGAAACCCACACTAGAGAATATTCAGAATAAAAAGCTGGAAATTGTAGAAATAGAAGATCTCTGAACTTCTCAGTGTTCTGTTTAAGTTTTACTACTGCACATACAAGCAACTATTCATCTGTTCCTATTCTTTTGTTGATGCCCAACAATCATCTTTCTTTTATATGTTTTATTGCATAAGTTATTCTGGATATTAATGCTTTTTAATTTTTGCTTATTCTTTGCTCTGGATTACAAAGATGAGGACTCAATTTTCTAGCAGAATCAGTGGCATTAATTGGTCTACACCCAGATCAGGATAAAGCAATTATAAATTAACAGTGAATCAGTATTCCTTGATACTCTCCTGCAATCAGTTAGTTAGCACACTTTATGTGCCAGTACAGAAATGACCATTTTAAGTGTCAGACTGCAGACCCAAAACCCCTGGAATGAAAGGATGACCTGGTTCACATGAGGAAGGAACTTCATAAAATACCTAAAAGTCTTATAATTAAGCTTTCCTAAGTCCTTGCCCTGAGAGACCTATGGCCATTAACAAGAATAACTGTACACTGGAAAAAAGGAAACCATCAGTTTCTGGGGTGTATTTGTTGCTGGATCTGAATTGGTACTAAATAAGAAACCCTAAGAAATATGGCCCTACATTAATGGATTTTTGGCTGAAATCCGACTCTTCGAACATACAGGGGGTCCCTGAACACATCCTGTGGTTATTTGCCAATTTCTAAAATGCATTATTGTGATATATGTAAATAGAAGTTGTCAGAATTTACCCATTGGTTCCCTGACTTGTGGGGTGGGGAATATTATAGCCTTAAAGGTTAAAAAATTTACCTCTGTCAAGATAAAAAGTGAATTAAAACAATATGGCATCCCTTGTGGAGGTGCAGAAATTATTGCTACCATTAAGAACTTGAAAGATTCGGCGCTGGTGGTTCCCACCCCATCTCCCTTTAACTCTCCTATCTTGAGAGTACAGAAAACAGAGGGATCATTGAGAATGACGGATAACTATCAAAAACTCAGTCAGGTAGTGATTCCTATTGGAACTGATATAGAAAATGAGATGTGGTATCCTTAATTTAGCAGATTAAAACATTTCTTGGGACCTTGCATATACACATTGATGAATCTTATGCCTCTTTCCCAGTACCTATCCATAAAGACCACCAGAAGATGGAAATCTCAGCAATATACTTTTATATTTTTATCTCAAAAGCATATGAATTCTTCAGTCATGTGTCAGCCCTTGGTTAGAAATGCGATGGATCGTCTACCTCTTCTCCAAATTATCACATTGGTGAACTATATTGAAGACATAATGCTGATCGGATCAAGTGAGCAGGAAGTAGCAATCACTTTGAAATCATTGGTAGCATATACATGCATCAGAGGATGGAAAATACATCCACATATCAAAGGCCTCTACCTAAGTAAAATTCTTGGGAATCCAGTGTATGAGATATGCAGAGATATTCCTTCTAAGATGAAGGATAATTTATTGCACCAAGCCCTTCCCACCAACAAGAAACACAACTTTAGTGGGCCTATTTGCATATTGGAGACACCACATTCTTGGGTGCCCACTTGCACACATACCCACTAACTTGAAGAGCTTCTAGTTTAGTGTGGAATCAGAAACAGGGATAAGTTCTCCAACAGATCCAGGATGCTGTAAGGCTTGTTCTACCACTTAGATCAAATGATTCAGCAAACCCAATGGTTCTTGAGGTATCAATGGCAGATAGTAATGCTGTTTGGAACCTTTCTCAGACCCCTGAAGGTCAATTGCAGAACAGACTTTTTGGATTTTGAAGAAAGACTATCATCACTTGAAGACACCTGCTCTCTCTTTGAAAGTCAGCTCTTTGCATGCTATTGAGCCTTAGTGTGCTGTGGGACAATAATCTTTTATCCTGTCACTTGTATTATTTTTAATAAAATGCTGATTGACCAGTATCCAGGCAGGAAGTGACTGTGACCGGGCAAGAAGTAGAGGCATGGAACAAGAATTATGGGAAGAGGGAAGTTTCAGTTTGCAGTTGTGACCCAGATGCAGGGGAAACAAGATGTGACTGCCTCACCGAAAAAGGTACCAAACCACATGACTAACACAGACAAGAATTATGGGATAAGATAAGAATTAATAAGAAGCCTCAGATACTAGGCCAATCAGTTTATAATTAATGTAGCCCTCTGTGTGATTTCTTTGGAACTCAATGACTCCAGGAACTGGGCAGAACAGAAAACTTAGTCAACATAAGTGGAAACTGAATGTTTGACAGTGGGGTACCATGAGACCATGTGACCTGAGCAACCATCATTAAATGTATATTATCTGACACGACAACTCATAAAGTGGTACGTGCTCATCAGCAATGAATGGAAGTGGTACATGAATGATCAGGCACAATGAACAGATCCTAAAGTCACAAGAAAGCTATATGAAGAATGCTTTGTTGTGATATTTGATAACACTGCGTGAAGATGTGCCTCTGTTTTACCTAACCTTCCTAAGACACCTTCTCATTGGATTAATAAAGAGCTGAACATCTCATAGTTCAGAACAGAATTGGTAGGATTTCTGAAGAAATATAGGAACTCTGGGCAGAATCTGAGTAGGAGGGAATTCTTTAGCAAGATCCTGATAAAGTCAGATGTATGGTACTGATGAGAGATAATGTCCACATGGTAGAGCATAAATTAATACAGATGAGTTAATTTAAGTTTTTGTTTGTGTGTGGGGTGTTCGAGACATGGTTTCTCCATATAGCTTTGGTGTCTGTTCTAAAACTAGCTCTTGTAGACCAGGGTGGTCTTGAACTCTGAAAGATCTGCCTGCCTCTGCCTCCTGAAGCTGGGATTAATGGTGTACACCACCACCACTGCTTGGCTTATGTATTTTAAGAATGTTTTAACTTCAGAATGGGACTCAGGAAATGTTCTGCATTGGGGAGAGGTTATACCTTTATTTCTACAGGAAAACTATGGATTCTCTAAAATTGGTAAAGATCAGATTTGATTGGGGTAGACATTTAAAAACATCTTAGTTTAAGAGATAAAAAACAGAAGGAAAACTTTAAGACATGCAATGTCTATGCTAATCTGTCTACATGGGAACAGCTAGGAGACTGCATGAGACATGATAAATCTTGTTAGCTACAGTGTCCTCATGACTTATTATTACATGCCATCCTTTCCTATGACATGGGTATAGAGTTATTTTACAGTTATATTATACAGTTCAAATGGACTTATAAAGTTGGCAAATATCTTTTACCTGATTAAACATACACTAAAAGTCATCTTTGAGTGGTGTGGGAGAATTATTTGTATTCTGTCAATCATGCATTTTAATAAAACGCTGATTGGCCAGGCAGGAAATATAGGTGGGTCAACCAGACAGGAAGTAGAGGTGGGGCAATGAGAACAGGAGAAGGCTAGAAGGAGGAAGTCAATTCCTCCACTCCTGCTCAGATCACTGAAGAAGCAACATGTGAGCTGACAGCTGGAAAAGGTACTGAGCCACATGGCTAACACAGACAAGAATTATGGGTTACCATAAGATGTAAGAATTAGTTACTAAGAAGACTGAGCTAATGGGCCAATCAGTTTATAACCTAAAGTAGACTCTGTGATTTTCTTTGGGACTTGACTGCTGTAGGGTATTGGGAGGGACAGAAACCCCAAAAAGCCGGCCCCTCATGTTACATTTGAGTGATTTGTGCATACTATATATTTTATATTTCTGTTAATGAAAATATATATATATATATATATATATATATATATATATATATATATGTTACCTTTAAAAGTTTGTGTGTTTTTGAAAAAAAAAAGGACCAGACAACAATGTGGACAAGTAGCCCAGGTGATTAAGCCTCTCAGAATGCCTCAGGTGTAGTTTCCTTAAAAATTATTCATAACAACTTCAAAGCAGATAGCTAGGGTCCACAATCAAAGACCATTCCAGTCAGTAATTCAGATAAGTCCTGAACTTTCTCATCACACACAGAGTGGACAACAAATGATACAGCAAGATATTCCAGGACTTTATCATTAACCCAATTTTCATAGGGTCTCTATACACCAGCAAGTAATTTTATAAACATGATACCCACATTCCCAAGTCGTGAAGTGAAAGGTGCTTTGGACATTCAGTGGGTTATGGATGATTCCTGTTGTTTAGGGGGATTAGTTTCAAGTTATTACTGGTCATGGTCAGGGAGGAAATGAAACATAGGTTAGATTAACAGGTGATTTTTTTCATCTACCCTTTCTTTACTATCTAGTATAAAAGGGAGGTATAGGAATAATAGAATAATAGTGTAAATTACCAAATCTACTTTTAAACTAGAAAGCAACCATTAGTAGCAAATATTTTACATTTTATATGTTGACACAAATTTAAAGTTACTTTTGTTACAGCACACTGTATATATGTTACTGTTCTTGTTTGAGGTATTGTATCTATGCAACTCATTTAAAAATAAAATGCAAAGTTCTAGTCCTTGAAAGCTACTATTACAAACTATTCAGTATAATTAATAAATACTGATGAGTAATCAGTCATCTATAACATTCAAACTTGTAGTCAAATTATGTATATTTTCAAGGCTAAACAGAGATAAGTTTTAGATAGATGATTGGTCTTCAAATACTATGGAGATCTACAGAGTATGGCAGTTAAAATGTTTTAATAATATAAGGCTTTTAGGGACAGTGAGGCACATTTGACCCTGACAGCACCAATCTAATTCAGAGAAGATAATGAGAATGGAAGAACCTATATAAGGAGCTTGTCTGAATGTAGCAAAGCTAGCTACTGGGTAAAAAAACTGCCCTTGTCTTTATTGCTTACAGTACACTGTCAAAATTGAACCAGCATGACATGAAGGAAGTCAACTGCCAAACTTTGCCAAGAAAAGATAGATTAGTCCTTCAAACTTTCTCCTTCACAGAAACGTCTGTCAGATTTTCTAGGCCTGTGGACCAAAGAAGGATGCCGGGACATTACAGAACACCCATGGGTGATGCACAGACCTCTTGCTGGGGTCTGCTTCCAAAATTTCTCAGTCTTTTTTTTAACTGAGAACTGCTTCGTTTTTTTTCTTTTCAACAGTTTTGTAGTTTTTTAAAGATGAGATGTGTGTCCAGTGGCCCCTGAAAAACTGCAGTCAAATATGTGTAATAGCACTGTTACCATTTGGGCTTCCTTTTCAGCCTCTGAAAAGAGTCAAATGCCTGCCTTAAGTTGAGTTTAATTATGCTGCACCAGCCGATTTCTTACAGACAGATGTGCTGGATCTCCCTCTGATCTACCGCGAGTTCCAAAGCAGTGTGGAAGGAAGTCAAGGCTCTGTTGATTTGACACTCTAGTTGTGGGATACTTCCCTTGAAGAACATGAAGTATGAGGGTTTGGGATGAACAGCTTTCTCTTTAAGAAGAATCTTTTTAGCTTCATCCAGTTCTGCTTTGCTGTCACTGTAATCCAAGGTAAAAATGAGCAAACCACCATGTGGTACCACAACAGCAATAATCTTTCAGCCTGTTTAGGGACTCCTCAGTATCCCCTTCAGCTACTATGTGATTATCATTTGAAGCATCAAAAGATAAGGGCTTATTGTGATACAACGTCTGAAGGGCATTTGTATCCACAAAGCTCTTATGGTAAATCTTCCAGGCTTTCCTAAGGATCCACCCAACTTTTATATGGTTGCTACAGGTTTTTTATTCTTTTGCATGAAGAAACAGCTAGGAAAAGAAGAATAAATGGTGATCTCCCTGAGGTACTGTCAGACAGACAGCTTTCTCTGCCATTTCTATAATTTTGGAAGTGAATTGCTCTTCACTTTTATTTTATCTTTTTCAGGTCTCTGATGGAGTTGAAGACTAAATAGTTATAATTTTACAGTTTTCCTTGTTACAAAATTTAGAAAGGAAACATACAAAAGAAATGTAAAGTTTATAAGGTTCAAAGACATAAAAGCTTCAATTGTTTATCTCAGTAAATATTTTAAAGCCTAAAAAGGTATTTTTAGGTTGGTAATACTGGTTAAGTTAGAAAGTATTTTAGATACAAAACTTTGGACTTAGAAAGGTAAGAAAGATAATACAGTACTTTCTCTGAAGGCAGAGAGAAATTAATTCTATAATTGCTGTTATTCTAGAGAATCCTGACAAATGCAGTACCCCATTCAGCAGTTTTTATCCATTCACTTTTGTTTTATACACTATGTAAATGAACAACACCTAAAAACATCAATTTGCAGAACCTCTCTTACTCAGATTGTTGAAAAGTCAAATCTCACTACGATTCCTAAGTCATCTCAAAAAAATTCTCCTGTTTGTTTCTTCCAAATTAAAAAAATAGTTTTTTTTATCAAAATCACAATTCCTTTAATTTGAGTGAGTGTTTAACTATATAAGACACATTGTGTTCTATTTACATATTTTCTTAATTGAAAATACAAAGAAAGAAAGAAAAAATAAAGAAAGTAAATCTATGTACTCCTGCTATGAATAATTCATTTGGCTAGTGTTATAAAGTGGGTTAGAAACATTTTTTTTTCCTCAGGCATTACTGAGAATTTGATAGTATGTCAAACACTATTGAGATTTAATCCTTGGCGAGAAGGGGAATTTAAGGATTAATTTTGTTCTTATTGTCTGTCACAAAATTGACAATTTTCATAACAAATGAAGAACTGAAACTTCCAGCCTTTTAAACAGCTTCTTATATAGAAGGAAATTTATCTTAATGTGTCACTAATGAGGATGAGACCTAGCTTAGCAAAAAACCTTTTCTCATTTATAGAGTTAAGTGATGATTCTTGATGTGCAATTAACTCACAGAGACTACACTACACTAAATGTCCTGAATTTATTAGTACAATATTTTTATGCAGGTTTATATTGTTGAATAGGTAAAAAGTCACATACTTAAATCCAAATATAAAATGAAAGCCTCATGGTGCTTGTATACAAATATAAGCATTCATGTAATAGGATTGTAGATCTATATATAGTTCTCACTGGTAAACCACCCATTTTCTGGCAGAGTTCTATAATATGTTGAAGAAAAGGCTGCATTTTCAGAAAATGGTGCTGATCAAACTGGACTGCTTATATGTAGAAGAATGAAACATGATCTTCATCTCTCACTTTTCACAAAACTCAACTCCAAATTGAACAAGCATTTCAGCATAAGACTCAAATAAGGAACATAAGAAATAAGTCTGAATTCATTCAACAGGAAAGGACTTTATGAAAAGGAGGCCAAATGAACAGGCATTAAGATAAAATAATACAAGGCAGTCCATGAAACAAAATAGAAAATTGTTTCTATGATACTCATTATTCCCTTTGAACACCAACAATGAATTTATTGCAACAAAATCACAATGTATCACTAAAACTTTTTTCTAACTTTTGCTAAGACACATTTGTAGTTAACAATTAGAAGATGATCATGAAGAGGGCTTTCAAGGGAGGGGAAGATAGGATATAACTTGGTAGAATAGAACTTGGTCAAATTGATTTTATGAGGCCACAGTTACCATGATTCACAAATCAAATAAAATCCAAACAAAGAGAATTATAGACAAATTCCTCTATAAACACAGTTATAAAATACTCAATAAAATATATGCAAACAAAATCCAAGAACATACTAAAATTGAGAATTACTTTTTCAAGATTGGTGAAGTGTTTTGGAACTTTAATGGAATTGCATTGAATCTGTAGTTTGCTTTGTGTAGGATGACCATTTTTACTATGTTTATCCAATTAAACCATGAGCATGGGAGTACTGTTTCTCTTCTGATAGCTTCTTCAAGTTCTTTCTTCAAAGACTTGAAATTTTGCATGAAAAACAAGAAAAATCAGGATGGCTAAAACAGTCCTGAGCAATATAACAAGTCAGGGAGCAGGGTCTTAACATTCCAGATCTGAAGTAATGCTGCAAAACTGTAGTGATAAAAACAACATGGTATAGGCATAAAAACAGACATATTGAGCAATAGAATCCAATTGAAGACCTGAACTTAAAACCGACATACCCATGAGCACCTAATTTTTGATAAAGCAGCCAGAAATACACACCAGAAAAAAGGATATCATCTTCAACAAATGCTCCATGACAAACTGAATGTCTGCATGTAGAATACAAATAAATTCAAACTTATAACCCTGCACAAAAATCAAGTTCAAATGGATCAAAGACCGCAGTATAAAACCAGAAACTGTAAACCTGGTGTAACCTGATAGAATAGACACTGGGTAGTAGCATCAAGTTCACTGTTTATAGTTTGTTTGTTACTGTGGTGTGGTTTTGATTTCTTGGTTTGAAGGATATTGTTGTTGTAGTGGGGTTTTATTTGTTTTTTGAGAAGGAATGTAAAGTTTAGCAGGTAGGAAGGGGGAGAGGCTTTAGAAGAACTTGGGGGAAGGAACGATAGTCATAATATATATATATATATATATATATATATATATATATATATATATATATATAAATTTGTTTTAAGTAATTAAAATACAATTTTTTTTAAAAAAAAAAAGTTGTCCCTGAAAAGCTGATCAAGGTCTGGTGGAAGGACACACACCCAAGAGTTTACGGGCAGTATAAATAAGTCTTGATAGGTTTAAAAAATATTTTAAAAAGTAAAGTGGTAAAGGAAAGGGAAATTTTTCTAAGTGGAGTAGGGATAGGGATTGAATATGTTACAAATGTGTTTTATCAACAACAGAGCTAAGAATAAAGGATGAAAGAGTAATTAATTCAATACATGTTAATTCCAAAACCCCTCCTTAAGGATTAGGGAACTGTGTGTAAAAGGAGGAATTAAGGAAAGCTAGGGAAGGTAATGTGATGAGGTGACAAATGGTTATCTTTGGAGTGTCAGAGTCGTGCAAATTAAAGAATGAAAAACAATTACATGCTTGGAAAAAAAGAAAAGAAAAACAAATACATGAGAGATAAAAGCATTGAACAAAACTTAATACGTATTAATGACTATTAATTTACTAGACGGTCATTCAATAGATATTATATGTGTGTCAAATCTGTCCACTACAGAAAATGAAACTTGTGCCTGACAATGATAGAGTTTGTATATTTCCATTAAAGTTCTGGGCAAGAAAACACATGCATTTGTTCATTCTTAGCTCTTATTAGCTGGAAAGTTAAGTAGGAATGTTAGGATAAAAGTATAGATTATTGAATCTACCTTTAAACTAAAAAGCAACTACTAGTTTCAAATATTTTACAATGGTAAGGACTTTTGTAAATTGATAAATATTTAAGGTTATTTTTTGTTATAACATTCTGTACTTATGTTCCTATTCTTGTTTAAGGTATTATACCTATGCATTTCACTTAAAATTATAAAGTTATAGTTCTCGAAAGCTACTATTACACACTGTTTTGGAAAATAAGATAAAAATCAAATTCTTAGTAAGGGTTTAAATATAAACAGAAATAAACTTTATTTAGCCTCATGTATTTTAGATATATAGGTGGTCATCAAATTCTTATGAGATCTACAGTATATGGCATTTAGGATGTTTTAATATTATAAGGCTTTGTGGGACAGTGAGACACATTTGCAGCTGGCAACATCAATCTAATTCAAAGAAGATAATGGGCATGGAAGAACTTCCATAGACAGATTGACTTAATTTGGCATAGCTTATAACTTGGAAAGAAAGTATTTTTGTCTAGACTGCTGATAGTATGCTGACAAAACTTGATAAGGATTGTCAACAGTCAAGAATTTCCAAGACAACAGAAAAGTCCTTCAAAATTACTGCTTCACAAAAAAGTCTGTCAGATACTCTGGGTCTGTAAGCCAAAGACGGACGCCCCAGCATTGCAGAGGAACCTTGGATGATTGTCAAGGCAGCCAGCTCTCTCTGTCATTTCTATAATTATGGAAGTGGCTTGCCCTGTACTTCCTGTGTTCTTGGGTAATATTTTATCTTGTCAGGTCTCTGAAGCAGTTTAAGACTAAATATTTATAGCTTTACAATTTTCCTTGTCACCAAATTCAGGAAAGAAACTTACACAAGAGATCTAAAGTTAATAAAGATTGAGAGACATAAAAGCTTAAGGTGTTTGTCTAAGAAAATATTTTAATGTCTAAAATGTATTTTAGGTTGCTAATACAGGTTATTATAGAAAGTGACTGAGGTATAAAATTTTGGACTCACCAAGACAGGATAGATAATAGGATTCTTTCTCAAAAGTTACCAAATACAAATGGACAGGACATTGTGATTTTTACCTGATAATTGTCCTTATTGTTTATAGTTTAACTATGTTAAAATTAAAACCTTTCCTTTATATTGAGACAAAAGGGGGAAAATGATCTTCTTGTACACAGTAGAGATAGATATCTTTTTAACCTTCTTGGAGGAGGACACCTCTTGGTTACCAGCTACTCAGCCCCAAAATAATCACACAGAAACTCTATTATTTAAATCACTGCTTGGTCCATTAGTTTTAGCTTCTTATTGGCTAACCCTTACATATAAATTTAACCCATCTCCATTAATCTGTGTATCACCATGTGGCAGTGGCTTACTGGGTAAAGTTCTGGCTTCTGTCTCCAGCAGGGCTACATGACTTCTCCTGACTCCACCTTCCTTCTCTCAGCATTCAGTTGAGTTTTCTCCACCTAGATCTGTTCTTCCCTGATCTGATATAGGCTCAAAGCAGCTTTTTAAATTAACTAATGGAATTCACAGCATACAGAGGGGAATCCCACATCATAACCTCCTCTGTTGACTGAGGTTTTCAGTTCTGTACAGTTGTTAGATCCCTACGAAATCACATAGAGGTCTACATTAGTTATAAACTAATTGGATTAGTAGCTCAGACTCTTGATTAACTCTTATAACTTTTATTAGCCCATTAGTCTTGTCTATGTTAGCCACGTGTCTCAGTATTTCATTTGTTGGGGAAGTCACATCTTGATTCCTCTGTGGCTGGGACAGGACTGCCAAATAAGCTTTCCTCTTCCCAGAATTTTCCTGTTGTCGTCACCCTGCCTCTACTTCCTGGCTGGTTGTCCCACCTCTACTTCCTGCCAATCAGCATTTTTTAAAAATATAATTGACAGAATACAGACCATTGCCCCATAGCTCTCCTCTACATAAGGTACCTTATTAATGGTTTAATAAAGAGATGACTTGACAATATCTTCTTAGGAGAGGAGAGGCAATAATTATATAAAATGATAGGACCTCTATGAAGAATCTGAGTTGTGGAGGATTTGCCTGTGAGACATGGAGGGAGTAATAGATACGGTAATGAATGGAGGTAATGATCCATGTGGCAGAATGTAGACTAATATAAATGGACTACTTTAAATTATAAGAACTAGTAGGGAACAAGTCTAAGTTCAAGTCAATCTTCTATAAGTAATAAGAAGTCTCTGTGTCATTATTTGGGAGATGGTAGTCCAAAATATGTCCAAATTCAATTAAGCAAATCTCATAAATAAGAAATATAAAATGCAAAACATGAAGAACAGATAACATTTTTATTACTATATGTAAAATTAGGTGATAAAAATCTGAGAGATATGTATAAACTATTATAACTAATTAAAGATAGAGTATAAACAAGCTCTGAAATACAATGGGAACAGTGACAGCATTGGTCAATTCTTTAAGTAAGCAAGCTTCACATATTTTCATTTTGCTATTCATTACAAAACTGTCATTCAGGAAACTATATATATGTGTGTGTGTATATATTTATAGTTATATATATATATATACTTATAGTTTATATATAGCTTATATATTTTTAAACAAAATAGACTCAGCAGGTTATATTTATATATTTATGCATATATATGCACTTATGTAACAGTGCTAATAGGAGAGAGTGACTCACAAGAGATAATGCAAGGAGGTAACTTTAGAGAATTTAGAATGAAGGAAATGATAAAATTATATTTAAATTGAAAATGTATTTAATACAACAAATACATATAGTGTTTGTATTACCTTTGTATTTTTTTGGAAGTTGACATTTAAATGTGATCTATCTATATCCTTTATTGCAATAATACCAAGAGTACTGAATACTGCAACTTCCCTACACTCTTAGAATCAGTTTCAGATTATATACGTTCTCTGTTTTCAAATATGCTTGCATATTCAAATGAATTTTAGTAGCAACTACAATGTTAAAAAATCACTCTCCTCACTGCTGTTCAACACAGGAGTTGAAGGCTTATCTTCAGAAATAGGACAGATGAGGGAAATATAGAGAATACATATAGTGAAAGAAGAGGCTAGAAAACACTTTTAGTTGCAGATAGCAGGGTACTATACATAAAAACTTCCAAATACTCATTGGAACTATTCAAAGAGCTAACGAATACACTCATCAAAGTAGCAGGATAAATAATAAAGCATAAAACATAGTATCTTTGGTATATACAAAGAACAAATACACAGGGAAAGAAATCAAGGCTACAAAATCAACACATCAAATATATATATATATATATATATTGCCTACATACACACACATCAAAAATAATTGTAAGCAGCATGCTATTATTGTAAAGCTTGATAAACATACTTGAGGAACACAAAAGGAAATCCAGATAGATTCTTACTTAAATTCTCAAGCCTCATAGTTAGAAAGTTGGCATCTCATATCAAAGGAATACTGTCCAGTGGGCCAAAGGTGTTCTTTATTACAAAAATACATGCTGAGCAGTCATGAAGACCCAAGTTCAAATTCACAGCGTCTGAATAAAGTGAAGCTTATAATGCCTGTAATCCCAGGCCTGAGAAAGCAGAGACAACCATTCCCATTATTATTAATTTTCTGTAAAAATGGATTAAATTTCTTCATTGTAATTGTTTATGTTTTGATTGCAATTTTTCAAGTTAAATATTACCATTATGTCCACACATTGGGTTTTGTTAAATTATTGTTAATTTATGGGGTTTTTATAAAACTAATTAAAATTTTATTATGCTGAGAAAAACAGAAAAACAAAACAGTAGAGAGAATAGTGCCCTGCTTCCCAGAGTAGGGGTAGTAGTCTTTTTCTCAGAAAGCACAATCTTGAATTTATTGATTATGAGAAACTAAGATTTATATTTCTGTATAGTAAATTCTATCTAAATTACTCAAGTCAATGAGGGTCTTCTGACCAAACTATGCATTGCCAACACATTCAAGAAAGATTCTGGGAAGTATTCATATTATTTATGTGACTACCTTTAGATCCTCACATAAATAGCAAGTTACATCTAGGCATTCTGAATATCAAGTTGACTCAGTCCCTCCCGAATATGCACAAAAGAAAATCACACAACCAGGAACATAATAACTGGACATAAAACTGACACAGCCAGAGGAAGCATAAGGGTACAGCGTGTCAATATATGCTCCCAAACTGGCAGGCCTTGAACAACAGACTGCAATAGACAGCTATCACAGCCTTACGGAGAACAAAACAATGAAATAGTACAATAGTACAATTCTGTACAATTCAAAGGAATGTTAGGCATTATGACCAGAATTTGTAAAGAGATGACAGCATGAACTGTGCCAATGGCACTCTAAATGATCTTTCATAAACATAGTCGCTTGATGAGAGATTCTATTATTTAAAAGAATTCTTGACCTCTGGTGCTTTATCAGAATAATTTAAATGGGAACAAATAAAAATCTAAATTATTTCACCGCTGATACACTGCTCTGTTGCTAATTTAGAAAAAGGTGTATATTACTTAATATCTTTTACAGTGAGTTATAAACAAATAATTGCAACCTCTTAGATATATATCTTGCAATAAGGACTAAAATATTCTTTCATCAGTGAGACAATGCAGTAAAAGATTGTACACATAGTAGAGACATTGAGAATTATATAAAGTTAACAGTTTTGTTAAACTTTTTACTATGTTCCTGCTAGCTGTTAGGGCAGTCAATTAAGAACAAAAAGTAATGACCTAGTGGTTCTTACAATGTATCTGGGAAGACAGAAAGCATAAAATATGGAAATTGAAGGAATAAAGACAAATAGAACTAAGCTCGGTGTTAATTTTGCAGATATTTTAACAGTAGACATCATGTGGAAGGACTGAACAAATATGTAAGGAAAATAATTTTGGAATGGGTTGTGTTTCCAGAGAAGGAAACAGCAGTGTAAAATCCCTAAAGAAGTTGGACCCAGTGTCCACTGGGGATAGTGACCCTTACAGTGGTGGTGAGTGGGGAGAGACAGGGAATCAGGAAGAAGAAAGATGAAGGGAAGAATTGCCTACAACCACACAATCTTGAAAAACAACAGTATACATATGTATATAAACTTTTGTGATATTTGGGGAAAACTACAGACCTGTGAAAGACTCAGCCAACTCTCCTGATTGACTTACATTTTAACAAGAGTTATACAGGTGGCTTATGTAGGATAAACTTTAGGGAAACTAGAGGAAATGACAGTTGGTTCTTGCACAGGTCAGAGTAATATTTTACCAGAGCGGTGTGAAGTTAGGGAAGGAGGCGAATACTGTAAGGCTCACTGGAGGGCCCATTGTGTTTCTCTTTACTGCAACGAAACTTCAAATCCAAGACAAAACAAATGGTGATACACATTGAAACAGAGGGTCTAGGGAATTTTTTTTTTAATCTTCCCCTTTCATGATGCTTTTTTTCTCAACTTTTGATCTATTTCTTCCCACCCTAAAAAAAAGTCACTAATGTGGAGTGAAGACACAAATCACTTTAAACTTTCAGCAGCTATCCTACTGCAACACAGCATTGACTAGTACCTGAAGCTAGCAGCAGGATGCAGACAGCATTATGCACTGCATGTTTTTCATTAATACACATAAAACTTTTGCAGTTAAGAGGAGAGAACTATTAAAACAGCAACATAGCAGAAAACAGTTTTGCAGAAGTTAAATTTTTTTTTATGTCAGGAGGTTTTTTCTCAAATAACAGATTGTGTTTCTGATTAGAGGTGGGGGAAAGCTCATTAAATACTCATTTCAATAGGGATGGCTTGCCTATGAGTCAGCCAAATGCACAAGAAAAGAAATACGTGGTGATCATGTGTAGATTAAAGTGAAGAACTATTTTTCCCTATTTTGTTGTCATGTTTCCTTGAAATTGACAATTTTGTGGCCACTTATAACCAATTTTCAGTTGAAATCTTTATACTTTCCAAGATGAATAAATGAAGGTAAAACATAAAGGATATATATATATATATTTCAATATATATATTGAAATGTGTCGATTCCTTCATCAACTAAAACACAGTCCATTTATATGCAGTGATTACTATAAAGGTCTTCAATGCTAGGGGTGGTCACAGTCTTCATCTGAGATCTTGAAAGTCAAAGTTGCATGTTCAGATTTTAAAACTTCTATTTTGTGTGTGTGAGTGTCTGTGTGTATGTGTGTGTGTGTGTGTATGTGTGTGTGTGTGTGTGTGTGTGTGTGTGTGTGTGTGTAGAACTGCTCATTCCACAGTATGCTTATGGAGCATAGAGGACAACTCCCCAAATTTGGTTGTCTCCTGCCACTTGTAGGATCCCTTTGTTGTTAAGCCTGAGCTGCCACACCTGAATCTAGCTCACTAAGTTACCTCTTCATCACCATGACAGTTCAAAAAGAAGACAGGCTATGAACACTAGTGTTAGCATAATAATATGCTTTTATAATAGAGAGTTTATTTGTAATACATATTTTCCAAACTTCCTGCCACCACTTCCAATATTTTCATTTTTATTGAAATAATTCTTAGACATACTTAATATTATGAATTTAAACAGAGTAATACCAATGGCAACTGATATGAGGAATAAAAGAGTTGTCAGTATTTAAATTTCCTAATGTTCTTCTATTTAATATATATAGTTTAATTTATGATAAAGAACCTTCCTTTCCTTTAGTTTTTCAAGACAGAATTCCTCTGTGCAGCCTGGGCTGTCCTGTAGGTCAGGCTGGCCTCTTACTTACAGTGAGCCACCTGCCACCACCTCCTAGTTTGGTGATAAAAGGCATGCACCACCACACCAGACATAATTCTCATTTTTAAATATTGCTAGCAAGTTAGATCTGTTAGTGATCAATCTGTTACTATTTTTGATAAATAGTATATTTTTTCACCATTAAAAGAGATATCTTTTGCTTTCTTACCAAGTATATGGTCACTTTTAGAGAAGGTTCTGTTCCGTGAGGTGCTGAGAAAAAGGTATACTTTTTGTGCTTGATAGAATGTTCTGTAGATGTCTGTTAAGTCCATTTGAGTCATGATATGTCTTATTTATCTGTTAAGTTTCTGTCTGCTTGACCTGTCCATTGGTGAGAGAGGGATGTTGAAGTCTCCTACTATTAGTGTGGGGTTTGACTTGTGTTTTAATCTTTAGTAATGTTTCTTTTATATATGTGGGTGTTCTTGTGTTTGGGGCATAGATATTCAAGATTGAGACTTCATCTTGATGGATTATTCATGTTTTGAGTATACAATATCCTTCTCCATCTCTTCTGATTGATTTTAATTTAATGTCTATTTTGTTAGATATTAGGATAGCAACACTCACTTGTTTCTTAGGTCCATCTGATTAGAAAATCTTTCCCTATCCTTTGCTCTAAGATAATAAAAGTTGAGGTGTGTTTTTATACAAAACAGAAGCATGGAACTGCTTTTGTATACATTCTCTTATTCTGTGTCTTTTCATAGGTGAATTGAGTTCATTGATATCAAGAGCTATTAATTGCCGTTAGTTGTTAATTCCTATTATTTTTTGGTTGTAGTGTTTGTGTGTTTCCCTTCTGTGGTGCTTGTTGGTATGAGGTTACCTGTTACCTATGTTATTGTGGATACACTTAACTTCCTTGGGTTGTTTTCCGTCTACTACTTTCTATAAGGTTATTTTTGATAGGTATTGTTTAAATTTGGTTTTGTCATGGGATATCTTGTTTTGTCCATCGATGGTGGTAGAAAGCTTTGCTGCATATAATAGTCTGGGTTTACATTCGTGGTCTCTTAGTGTCTGTAGCACATCTGTCCAGGACTTTCTGGCTTTCAAGGTTTCCATTAAGAAGTCAGGTATAGTTCTGATAGATCTGCCTTTATATGTTACTTGATCTTTTTCCTTTGCAGCTCTTAATACTCTTTCTTTACTCTGTGTGTTTTGCATTTTGATTATTATGTAATGAGGGGACTTTTTTTGTTCGGTCCAGTCTATTTGGTGTTCTGTAAGATTCTTGTACCTTTATAGGGATATCCTACTTAAGGTTGGGAACATTTTCTTCTATGATTTTGTAGAATATGTTTTCTGTGCCTTTAAGCTGGAGTTTTTCCTCTTCTTCTATCCCTATTATTCTTATGTGGTCTTTACATGGTGTCCCAGATTTCCTGGACTATTTATGTTAAGAGTTTGTTGGATTTAACATTTTATTTGACCAATAAATCTATTTCCTCAGTAGTATCTTAAATTCCTGAGATTCTATGTTCCATCTCTTATGTTCTGTTAGTTATACTTACCTCTGTAGTTCCCCTTGCTTACCCAGATTTTCCATTTCCAAATTTTCTTGGTTTCTGTTTTCTTATTGTCTCCATTCAGTCTTCACATCTTGAATTGTTTGAACTCTTTTCTTCACTTGTTTGATTGTTTTTCTTGGGTTTCTTTTAGAGATTTATTGATTTTTCCAATTTTTGCTTGCCTTTTCCTCCATTTTCTTAAAATTTTTCATTTCCTTCAAATAGTTTTCCATTATCCATATAAAGTTACATTTAAAATAATTTTCTTCTGCTTCTTCTGGGTTAGCATGATCAAATCTTCCTGCTGTATGACCAGTGGGTTTTGGTGTTATGATATTAGGTTGTTGACTTAATTCTTGTATTGGCATCTACCCATCTCTTCCTCCAGTTGGTGCCGGCAGTGTCTTTCCCTCTTGTTCCAATATTTGCTGTTGCTGTATGTGCTTTTGGGAACTGTTCTTGATCTGCTCTGTACTGTCACTGTCTGTGTATCAGGGAGCTGCTGAGGTCTCTTTTGACCCACTCTCCTGGTGCACTTTCTTGGTTTACTCTTTTGTTCTGCTCATTTTGTTCATTCTGCGCAGTCACAGCTTGTGCTTCAGAGTTCCTCATTTGGTCACTCTGTATAGTTGCATCCTGTCTTTCATAGTTCCTCTGAGGTTGCAGGTAATAGGAGTGCTTGGGGTCAGAGTGGGACTTGTAGTTTACAGGGTCTGATAGATATAGTGAGGGTGTTGGAGAAGCCTACCTGTAGGTAACTTGCCGGTGCCTGGCTAGAGAAGGCAAGTCAGGTGGGAAAGTGGCCCAGGGTTTTGCCCTGGTATGGGGAGCCTAGAGAGTGGGGTGCACTGATGGATAGATGCTCACTCATCTCTTGGTCCTCTCTGTGGGTCAGAACATGTGTTTCAGATTTCCTTTGAGGCAAAGTGTAACAGGATGGTTTTCACATAAAATTTTCTCATTTTAAATATGTTTTTTGCTATGTTGATTGCATTCTGAAGCTCTCAAAACTGACAATAAAGTTTGTTTTGAATCAGAAGGCAGAACTAGCAATTAATTAATTAATTAATTAATGAAATTAGCAATGGAGGTTTTGGAGGACTGAGGACAAACAGACACAGGAAGTAGTCAGATGGGCTTAGAGAGGTTCTTGTCGCTTTTATGTAGAAGAACAAGAGAAAGAGAGGAGTTCAGTGGTTGCTTCTCTACTGCTTCTTTAATTGTAAGGGTTCTTACCTTGATATCTGACTCTTGCATTTTTATTACTAAAGAATAATTAGATAAATCTGCCTACATTACAATGAGACATATCTACCTGCTCCTAGTAGCAGCAATTTATTTCCAAAAGAGAAGATGGGCATAGAAGAACCTTCATATGGTGGCTGCTTTTTTTATGGCAAATGCTAGGCATTCAGGCAAAAAACTGCCCTTGCCTTGATGGCTGACAGTATACTGTCTAAACTGAACCAGCAGAACACAAAGAAAAGCTAGTGGCAAACTTTGCCATGGCAGGTTAGGAAAGTCCTTCAGAAATTCTTGCTTCACAGTAAATTCTGTCAGATATACTAAACCTGTAGACCAAAGATGAATGCCCCAATGTTATATAGAATTCTTAGGATGATTCTCTAGGCAGACAAATGTTTCTGTCATTTCTTAATATTATAAGTGGCTTGTTCTGAACTTTCTGCTTACTCAAGAAATATATGCTTCTGTGGTATTTGATGGACTTATAGACTAGATAGTTAAAGTTACAATTTTCCTTAGTTATGATAGAAGGTAAATTATGTACAGAGCTTTAGAGTTGCCAAAATAAAAGAAATTATGGAGTATTTTCACCAAATATGTCTAATACAAATTGGCTGGACATTATAAAGGTGATTTTGCCCAAAAGTGTTTTTATTGTTTATAGCTTATTAGTTTAGATTTAAACCTTTTCTTTTTATTTAGACAAAAATAAGAAAATACTATTATTATAATAATATTCCTTTACATCTTGTGAAAATATTTCACTTTAAAAAGCTTAAATAAGAACTAAATGGCCAATACCTAGTTTGACAAGACTTGGGGATCAGAGAGAACACTAGGAAGAAGGATGGTGATGTGGAGAGTCACAGTAAGACAGAGAGGAAGAAGCATGAGGAGTACAAAGTAAAGATAACAAAGCCACATAAAAGAACATAGATAAGAGATTTGGGTTGATTTAAGTTTCAAGTCCTAGTTAGTAACAAGCCTAAAATATGACCAAGCTTTTGTAATTAATAAGTCTCTGTGGTTGTTTGGGAACTGGTTGTTGGGACAGAAAATCTGTGACTACAAAATACATATGAAATTGAAATGTAATTGCATTCATTACTTCCTTTGTTTCCTTCTTCAACCCTTCCCATATGCCTATTGTCTCATATAGCTTCTTTTTCATTAAATATATGTTTATGTATACACACACATACACACATACTCACATAACCTGATAAGTGTCATTTTGTTTTTTGTATGTTTGTGGTCACAATTGAGATGATCACCTTGTAATGAACAACCAATTAGAAGGTTTATCTCTTGGAGTGGCTAATTACTCCTCTCTCAGCAATGCCTTTGCCTATCGGTCTCTTTTAGGCTGGAAACCAATGGGATACTGTTTTTTGCATTGTCACATCTATTGATATTGTTATTATCCAGTTCTTGCTTTTGAAATCATATCTAGGAGAAGGTAGTCTTACAAGACTTCTTGGGCTTTCGGATCTTATATTCAGTCTACTCTTACTTTATGATGTTTCCTGATCCACTGCTGTAGCAACCATGCTGAAGACATATCTGTTGTTGTGGAGTTCACCAATAATCACTGATCTCAATTCTGTAGTTTTCTGTGGTGGTCTTTACTGTTGCAAAGAGAATTTTCTTTTATGAGGAGTTGTAGATACACTAATCTTTGGGTATTTTTTTTTAACTAAGATCAACAACTTCACTAGAACCTGGTAGTTGACTAAATTTCTAGCACCAGACATGTTTTCCTTTTGATGAATAGAGTTCAAGTCCTTTTAAAGATCTGTTGGATACCACCAATGTGTGGTTGCCAATATTGCAAATATATGGCTACCTTGCCTTACTATTGAGGTTTATGACCTATCTTGTCACAGTTAAAGTTCATATGTGTCAAGGATGAGTGAGACTATGAGTTTGTTCCCCTTCCTTGGCAGTATACATTGCACTTTCTGGTACTGTGGAAGACAGAACAAAGGACGGAGGCTATCACATACACACACACACACACACACACACACACACACACACACATGTTCTACACACATATGAGAGTATATACATATCTATCGATTGATCGATAGATAGATAGATAGATAGATAGATAGATAGATAGATAGATAGATAGATTTGTGTGTGTGTGTGTGTGTGTGTGTGTGTACTGTCGAACAATTTTGGTGTTATTTTTCCTCTTCCCTCGTTACCCCGAATTGATCTCCTTTCATCACCATCAGTTGGAGCACCCTCAACACTTTTAAGTTTCTTCCTTTCTATCATGGGTGCTGTGCTCCCCATCCCTATCCTCATGATTGTATACTTTCCCTATTTCTGAGATTTTTCGCATTTGAAAATCTGGAGCTTTAAACAAAGATAAGAAAATCAGAAGTGGCAGTATTCTTTCTGGTTCTTGGTTACCTCACTTAATAAAATTTTATGTATATTCACCCACTTGCAATTCATGAAATTTAGTTTAATATTATTATTTAGTATTCCCCATATCACTTTCCAGAGTGGTTGTAGCAGTTTGGATTACCACCAAGAGTAAATCAAGGGTTCTATTCTCCCATAAACTACCTTTCCAAATAACTAGTTATTATATTCCTTGACTAAGTGTATTATTTTAGTTGCTCCTATTTCATTGTTATATGTTTTGATTTTTATTTTTTCTTTCTCTCTCTTGGATTTGGTTTTCTTTATTTTCAGTTTTCTAAATTCATGAAATGTACCATTAAGTCATTTATTTGTACTTTCTGAATTTTCTAATATAAGTAATAAACCTCCCTCCTAATAATTGATTTTAATAGTGAGCAGATGTTTTATTATGTTGTATTTTCATTTCTATTTTTTCCAGTAAGTTTACCATCCCATTATCTTACAATAACTAGGCCTGTACTGATCCTTCATTTACTACAAAAAGAGGCTATAACTGAGAGAAAACTCTTAGTCTGAAGTTTCTTTGTGTCAAATCTTTTATACCCATCAGAGGAAATGTATATGTTGGGAGGCCGTGGCCTGAGTGTAGTTGGGGTAAATATGATGGACCTTGATTCTGGAAATATCTGACACTAAGGGTCGTAGGTACTGATCCCAGTAATTAAAAGTCTTGGTGTGCCACAGAAATTCCCAGTCAACCAGTAGTCAAGGTGAAGTTATTTCTAGAAGAATTTTGGGGTCTCCTGTATTGTGTAATCTTTCCCACAAGGTGAGATTGTCTTTAGGAGATTGATGAGCCCACCAGATCACACGGCAGTTCAGTTAGCCTACAAGTAAATTCCATAAGTATACCACAATGATAAGGAAGTAAGTTCTTTGGAACATGTACTTGCCTAGATCATAGGTTAAGGAACCTTCGATGCAGACATTGCTGACTGACAGTGTACCTTATAATCTATTAATCGTTTCTAGCCTGGGGCACTTATTACATTGGTTTTCATTAAGACAGAAATTTAGCAATTTTCATATACATGTAAATCAGGAAAGTGTTAAAAGTCTTATTGGTGATCAAGCCAAGATTAACGATTATTCCTGAGAAATACTCCTCTTTCTTACAAATTGAAGATGATCCTCTTCCAATTCAATTAGGAACATGTATATATACCAGCTTTCTAGATGACAATAGGAATAACATGAAAAGAAAACAACCCATCTAATGAAGGTTCAGTGAAGGTTTTCTTGACATCTTTGACAATGACTAGGTCACAAGAACAAATTGGAAGATGTACCATTGCTCGCATTTGGGACTCTATGCCTGATCTCTAGGACAATGTGTTGAAATCTGGCTATAAAGATCATATAGAATAAAAATTGGACACCATCCAATAATATGGCAGGTCTCTCCAAAAGAAAGGGGTGTGTGCTAAGCTACATAAGCAATCATCTCCAAAGTCCCTGGCATATTCCTTTTCAGTAACATATCATCTTCTGAATATTTATGCTCATACCACTCTTGATATTAGTGCTTCCCTTAACCTTGACTGGAGGAGGTTCTCCTTTCAGTGGTTGTGAGTTAAGGCAAAGCTTATAAGTGTTTTTTTAAAGGTGCCAAGAAACAACAACTATTGCTCATCCCTAAATAGAACATCTATATCAACACCCCAAGGCTCAGTGACCATCAAGTAAGAGGAGGAATAAAATATATTAGGTAGTAGATGTGTGAGCCCTATAAAATACTGTCTCCTGAACATGACAGTTTGCATTCATAATGTACCCAAGAAATTTGCAAATTTAAGGCAAAAATATCATCTTTCTTGCAGCATTAATCTGACATAATTGCTTATATTTTTTAAAGAAAAGATCACATTCTAGTTTGCTTTCTATTGTCATGATAAACAATGATATGAGGCAATTTGGCAAGAAAAGAACTTGTTTGACTTACATTTTACTTGGAATTGTTCATTATCACTGAAATTCAGGAAAGGAGTTCAAGTAAGGGAATTGCCAGGACCTGTGAAAGATAACTGCTTAAGGGTTTATTCTCTAGATTGCTGCTCTGTTATTGTTCTTATATTGAAATTATCTACACTTGTTGTTATGTTACAATGATCTACACAAGTAATTATTAAAAATGACTGTAATTGAGCCAGTTAAGAGGATTTTCTTCTTATTATTATTAATGACCAGACCAAACCTAAAATATATAGACTCAAACCTAAAAAATACCTCTTAGTGCTGAAACTCAGGTGTATAACATTTTTGAAGACAAAAACAAATACATCACCATTTGGAGGGGAGGAATTACATCATTGAGGGGATCAGCTAACCTTTCTTTAACATGTGTCTTTAGAAAAGTTTAACAGTAGTTTCCAGATACTATAAGACAATTCTTTTTGTTTACACTTCTGTAGTTATTTTAGTTTTATATTTTAACTTACACTAGCATTATTTTGTTAAATATATCTGGGTCAAGGAAGATGTAGCTATTTGTGGGCAGAAGATTGAGGAGTATATAGGGAACCACACAAAAAAATTAAGACAAATGATATGTACGTGAATCATTTTATTATGGCACAGGACCACCTGCTCAGAATTGACAAAGTTCTCAGTAGACAGACCCTTCCCACATTAATCCACAATTATTAAAAAGGCCCAAGAGACCCAGTCACAGGTAAACCAAATCAAGGAAGCCTGCTATTTGATATTCTTTCTAATAACTCTGGAATCTGTCAGTTTGACAACTGAAGATAACGAGGAGAAAACATGAATGGGAAGAGTAGACCATGTTTTAGTTTCCTGCCTGATAAGAAGGTAAATTTGATATTAGACATGCACAAGATACATTGTTTACATATACAAAAATTTCAAAGAAAAAATAAAAGTCATTCTGTTTTTAAAAATATACCAAGCTGGGTAGTGGTGGCACATGCCTTTAATTTCAGCACTCTGGAGGCAGAGGCAGGTGGATCTCCATGAGTTCGAGGCCAACTTGGTCTACAAGAGCTAGCTTCAGGACAGGCTCCAAAGCTACTGAGAAACCATATCTCAAAAAAACCAACCAAAAGCAAAATGATCCTATTAATGAAAAATTCTACTTTTGGGTAGATATTACAATATACTAAAATGAGATTTTTGAAAAATTTGTTTTCCAAATTTCTTGTGATACTTTTTACAGTATTATAAAAGAAAATCAAAAGTATCCTAATGATAATAGATAGGTGAGTATACAAAAAAAAATCTGTGTGTGCATACCATGGAAACCTCTCTGGCAATCTTTCCAAGAGATTATCATGCCTTTTGCTAAAGTATAGAGGACTTGGAAAACACTGTGTTGTATGAGACAAGCTAGACTTTCATCTCAAACAATATATGACCTAACAAAAATATTCAAACAAGCAGGCTCTAGAAGATCCTGGCTGAAAAATGGAAATTAACATGAAGATTGAAATGCAGCTTCAGTCACAGAAGACAAGACTCTTAGAGATCTTTTTGCATTCATTCATCTCAGTTTATTGATGGGGAACCTCCTTCAATCAATGTCCTTTGAGAGGCTAGACCAGGTTGAGAAGTGACTTTGGGGTCCCAAAAAGCCATGGTCCTACCTGCTTGCCCCCTCTTTCCTCACTCCACACCAGGATGTTGGACCCCCATTTCTGTTCCATAAATTTTCCCTTTTAATAAAGGAAAAGCTTAATACACCCTGTTCTGAGCTAGTGTGGGATTATTTGTTTTATGTCCCCCCCCATCCGATGTATCCTGACGTGTTCTGTTTCAATCTATATTGTATGAAGTAAGTTTGTTTTACCTAATTGAAAGTCTAAGGAAGGTCATCTTATAGACCAAGTTCCTCCTCCAATTGAAGCAGTCTTTTCTGAGGGAGCCTAGTTAAGACTCAGAAATAAAGCAAAACTGTGAAGCACCAGAAATTAAACAACTAACAGGTCTCAGGTAATCCCTGAAAGATAAAATGTTCACAAGGCCCAAATGGAGATTATAACAATTAGAAGTAGAGCAATTAGGGAGCTGTAGCATTCAGAGAAGGAAACCTCCAACTTATCAAGCTGTATGCAATTCTTGCAGTGAAGTAGAAAGACTCAACTTTTAGGAGTCATCATCTGTGCTAGAGGAGGATTTTGGCACTATAGATGCCTTTGAATCATTCATGCTGTTGTAAATAATCCCTCTTTCAATCTCTTGCAAGTAAGTCTAACATATTTATTAATTTATCAAGTTGAATTAATTGTTCCCTGCTCTAGTGTGTGAGAATGAGTGTGTGCGTGTATGTATTGCATTCTGATGTATGTTTACAAAACTGTGTGGGTTACGCTTGAAGAAGATGCCAAGTGTAGCAAGAATTCTAATTGGTCTTAAGAATAAAACCTCGGGTCAGATATTGTGGTAAGTGCTGAAAGATCAGAGACAAAAAAAATGAGTCACAGACACTTCTTACCTCACCAACTTCTCAGCCCAATGTGGGCAAAGATCCTGTCTCCATGAATTGGCAAACTGAATGCACTGAGCTCCCGTCTTCTCCTGCCCTATAGTCCTCTCTCCTTCCAGCTATATCCCTTTCTGTCTCCATGTTTCTAGTGCTATGATTAAAGGCACATGACTCTCAAAAACAGCTTTTAAAGCCTCCACCACACGACTCTCTTTCTCTATTAGACTAGATCAATTTTTTTGTATCCAAGGATGGCCTCGAATTCACAGAGATCTCTCTGCCTCCCAAGAACTGGGATTAAAGGTTTGTTTCACTACTGCCTGTCCTCTATGGCTAAGTGGTGGCTAGCTCTGCACTCTGATCTTCAGGCAAGCCTTATTTGTTAAAGCACAAACATAATGTTAGCAAAGACAAATGTTCTTTGTATGAATCTCAGTGTTATTCCCTTAAGACTTTGCCTCTTATTGAGCTTAGACCTAAGTTGTCAGTCATTAAGCACCAAAAGTCCTCCTGCTGCTCCATGTTCCACTTTATTTAAAGGAATACACAACTAACCTATATTTTTATATGGGTTCTAGAACTTTCAATTTAGATGCCATACTTGTGCAGTAATTGACCTTAAAACTGGTCTTCTCTCCAGTCTCTGGAATTATGGTTTGTTTGTCATTAGTTTCATATACAAAGATTTGTACACAACTGAGGAGGAAAAATCACACATGATCTCATGTTCAATCTTTCTTTCTCTTATTTTCTTTCTTTACTTCCTTCTCTTCCAATATTTCTGAAGACTGATCTCAGTAGGCAATACATTTGATCTATATCACTAGCTCTCCATTAAATTCTTTTCTCTATAGAACAGAGATAAGAAACAACTAAGGATAATGATTGTGTGTATGGTGTTAATAGAATAGGGAACCCTCCTCATTCTGTATCTCATTTGACTTCATACCCTGACAGTCAACACCAATCTGAACTGAGGGTATATAAACAAGATTGTCAGTTTTGTCTCGAATAACTCCAGGCTCTGGCTGACTCCCATAATAAGGTAGAAGACACAACATTTTATGTCACACTAATTGAATAACTCTTTGAGAAAGGATGATGAAGCAAATTATTCCTACGTTTTAGACCTGAAGAGAAAAGACCACTCTCGGGCCTTCATCCATGGACATTCATTTCTGTATCAGACTCCAAAACTGTGCCTGCTCCTTACTAGCATGGGAATTTATCTCAAACTTGACCTTTGAGGCACCATGTTCAAGCCAGTGGTGGAATTTTATGCCTGTTGTAGGTACTGACATAGTAAGTCTTGCCCTGTAAGACCCACAATTCTGAAACCTTCTTTTTTTACAGACCTGTTCCAAAAAAAAGCTGCTCTCAGTTGGCATCTGAAAGATGACCCTGCAGCCCGTAGTTGCAACCTAAGCTTTAGCCTCTAGGTTGGTTCCTGCTTCTTTTCTTTCTGTTTGTGTTATTAATATTGAATAATGAGGGTCCATTTTATTCTAGTTACTGTTATTATTGAGAATTAGAAGATGTTCAGACAAATGTTGTTTTCTGCCTTTTGACCTTTCAGGAAGAATGGATTATGGGAGCATCCTCCAAGGAACACAGTAAAAATGCAGTGCTGAGTCCCAGTCCACTTCTGCTCTCGGTGGTCTCTGATTATTACCCCTGTAGTGTAGCAATACAGAGCAATTTCAAAAATTCTTTTTCCTGGCTTTTGGTATACTTGTTCACAAAGACTTACATCATTGAGTTGATGTATAGAAGTAGACACAGGAACTTTACCTCTCCCATCTCTCCGTGGACTGCTGATCATCCTTAATTACTATGCACTGGTGAAGTAAACAGTCTCTAAAACAAATAGGTATGCTGGAGCTTGTAGGCAGAAAATATGCAGAATAATTAAACCATTAATGACATTCCTGTAGCTGAACCCAGTTGCTAGAGGGTACTAAGAAATTCAAGATGATGGTAGTGACAGAACTCCATATCAAAGGGTAGTGGCAGACAATGATTAGAATATGAAATATTTTCTAAGTAATGTAAAATTTATTTCTAAAAACATTTTGCTTTACGAATCATGGTACATATGTAATTATGAAATGAAATATGCAGTTGATGTTATTAATTAGCTTAAATATTTTAAGACTTAAATATGACATTAAAGCAATATCAAATCAAAGTGTAGACACAAAAATAATACCTGCACGAAAATTTAGTTTGGCTAGAATAACTTGTCATAGAAAGTGACAGTAATAATTGCAATAAGAAAATTAAATAGTTTTCTGTAGTACTTTCTCTGAAAAGGGGTCACTAAAATTGCAATAGGCTGTGGTCTGAAGTCTGCAAATGAGAAAATGAGTAAGACACATGTTGCTATTACACAAGTCAGTGACATAGGCTCTTCTTAGCTGTAAACTTTCTCTAACCTACTGGTTACTGTTTTTCTTTTTTTTTTTAATGGTAATCTCAGCTCACCCTCCCTTCCTCCCTCCCCTCCTCCAACTCCCCCCACCTTCCTCTCACCCAATTCCCCATCTGCTCCTCAGGTAGGGAAGGCCTCACATCAACACATTGAAGTAGAACAAATGTCTCCCTCCTTGACCTAGGCTGAACAAGGTTTCTGTTAATAGGAAATGGGCTCCAAAAAGTCAGATCGTTTATTAACTATTCTTCCTGATCTCACAAACTGCCCAAGGACCCACTTTCCCCTGCTTTAAGTGGGGGACAGATCCATCTTATGAACATTTCCTGGTTGTCAGTTCAAAATCAGTTTGGGTCAGCTGTTTCTGAGGGTTTCTCCATCATGGTCATACCCCTTTGCTCATGTTATGTTTTGCTTAAAATGATTTTTATAGAGATGCCTTCAATTTCCTTGCTTTAAAGTGTTTTTCTAAAGAATAGTAAATCTCTAGAATTTTGAACTAACTCTAATATCATGGTGGGACAAAGTTAGTGATTAGTGTTGCTACTTGAAGGATCAAATGAGAAGGGACCTACAGGACAAATTTTCTATGATGATAGTATTGATCCTTTCTAAAAGCATAAAGTCCCTTGTTTCTGTTGTAAATATATTCTAGTGGTAAATATTTTTTTCTTTACCATGCCTACTTTAATATGCAGTTGATAGACTGTTTAGGAATGATTAGGAGGTATGGGCCTTGTTGAAGATGGTATGTCACTGTAATTGGGCTTTGAAGTTTCAAATATCCTTGCCATTAAATGTAAGCTCTCACTTATTGGTCCAGATCATGCCTTCTGCCCTACTTTCCACCATGATGGAAATGGACTAGCCCTCTAAACTGCAACCAAGTCACCAATTAAATGTTTCCTTTTGTAAGTTACCTTGGCCATGATGTTATTTTTGGCAATAGAACAGTACCTGTGACTCTCAGGAATAAAGAATGATATATTGATAATGACTGTGTGTACTTAGCATTTTTGTTATTTTTTTAATGTTTTTATCCTTTAAAGAAAAAAATACAAGTTAAAAATGTCAATTGACAAGAATGCCAGGGAAGAGCAGGTGTGTGCACATACATCATTATCACCCAAATGAAAGGAGGAACATAAATTATTCTGCAATTCAAATGAAAAACAAAGACAAATACTGTAAATTAATACTGATCATTAAAGTCAAAGCTTCATGTGCTTGGACGCCTATAATACTGGCACTGGGAAATGGGAGAAATGACATAGACAATAATTTGGAAGTCATATATTTACATAATTTATGACAAGCATAAAACATTTTTAAACTGCTTCAGAATCCTTAGAATAAATAATTTCTCTGGAAAGTCTATACTGGTTCTACTGTTGTAAGGAGTGTATAATTATGATACTGATAGTTTCTTCTTTTTTTGCACAGCACTTTTACAAATTTATTGGTTACTAAGCAATAATAAACAACATCTGTAATATGAGGGGCCTGCTTATAGTGATGAGGCAAGCAGGCCTTATTTTCGTCCAGCCCAACTCCCTCAAGGCTAGTTTTATACCTGAAATAACAACACACAAATTGTATTCACTTAAACACTGCCTGGCCCATTAGCTCTTGCCTCTTCTGGCTAACTCTTTAACCCATTTCTAATAATCTGTGTAGCACCACGAGGTGGTGTCTTACCAGGAAAAATTCATCATGACTGACCTGGTGGCTGGTTCCATGGCGTCTGCCTGATTCTGCTTCTTTCTCCCAGCATCCTGTTCTGTCTACTCCACCTACCTAAGCTGCTGTCCAATCAAAAGCCAAGACAGTTTCTTTATTAACCAATGAAAGTAACACATAGACAGATGATTCTCCTACATAAAATATCCATACACCTATATATTGGGGTCTCTTATACAATCTTTAGGCCAATTTTCAAAAATCCAGTGCTCTACAAATAATATCTTTAGTCATTTTGAAAAAAACATCATGTAAGGCTTGTCATTTGTAGTAGGAGCCCTCTTGTTTATTCCCAGCTACCGAAAACCGAAATAACCACACAGAAACTATATTATTTACAATAATGTTTGGTCAATAGCTTACACATATTTCTGGATAACTCCTCTTAAATTAACCCATTTCTATTAGCTTTTATTTTACCACAAGGGTCATGGCCTACTGGCAAGGTTCCAGCTAGCAACTCACATCATTCCCCTCTGGCAGTTACATGGTATCTCTCTAACTCCTCCTTCTTTCTCCCAGCATTCAGTTTAGTCCCATCCCCCCACCAGCCTACCTCTACTGTGCCCTGCCAGATCCAAGACAGATGTTTATTAATCAATCATATTCACAGCATTCAGAGGGGAATTCTACATCAGGCATTTACCTTTGTTTCATTATATTGACCTTTGTTGCCAGGGTTACACCTTTATTCACATCCTAAAGATACACTGAGGATACAAGAAACATTTGTTCTTTGTTCTTTGTTCAAAGAACAAAACATCTCACCTTTTTATTTTATTGTCCTCTGGGGATGAAAATAAGTATTGAGAACCCTAATTTCTCTTCTTGACAGGGGCTGTCTGTATTACTCTGCCTGGCTTGCTAGGGGCTGCAAGGGCATTTGTATCAGATGCTGGGGCTGACTGGTGACTAAATGGCTCAGCCCTGGAGTTTTGTAAAGACTAGGAAACCATCACCAAGACCTATTTGAAGTTCTCATATGCTGTCATTGCCAGAACTTGCTTCCCAGTTCTTTTTCTTTTTTTAAAATTTATTTATTTTTTTAAAATTTCCACCTTTTCCCCTCCTCTCATTTCTCTCCCACTCATCCACTCTTGGGAATATACCCAAGAAAAGCCCAATCATATTACAAAAGCATTTGTTCAACTATGTTCATAGCAGCACTATTTGTAATAAACAGAACGTGGAAACAGCCTAGGTTCCCCTCAATAAAAGAATGGATAAAGAAGGTGTGGCACATATACACTTTAGAGTTCTACTCAGCGGTAAAAAACAACGACATCTTGAATTTTACATGCAAATGGATGGAAATAGAAAACACTTTACTGAGTGAGACAACCCAGACAAAAAAGATGAATATGGTATGTACTCACTCATAAGTGGATTCTGGCCATAAACAAATGACATTGAGCCTATAATTCGTGATCCTAGAGAAGCTAAATAAGAAGGTGAACCCAAAGAAAAACATATATTTATCCTCCTGAATATTGGAAGTAGACAAGATCGCCAGACAAAAGTGGGGAGCCCGGTGGTGGGGGTGAAGTAGGGGGAAGGAGAAAGGGGGAGAGAGAAGGGAGAAGGGGAGGACTGGGGAGAGCTTTGGAGAATGGGATGGTTGACATGGAGGAAGAGTGGATATGGGAGCAGGGAATAAGATATCTTAATTAAGGGAGCAATTTTAGGGTTGGCAAGAGACTTGGTTCTAGAGCGGTTCCCAGGTGTCCAAGGAGATGTCCCCAGCTAGGTCCTTGGGCAGCAGAGGAGAGGGTGCCTGAACTGGCCTTATCTCATAGCCACACTGATGAATATCTTGCATATTACCATAGAACCTTCATTCGGCCGTGGATAGAGATAAAGACAGAGACCCACACTGGAGCACTGGACTGAGCTCCCAAGGTCTAGATGAAGAGCAGAAGGAGGGAGGACATGAGTGAGGAAGTCAGGACCGCAAGGTGTTCGTCCACCCACTGAGATGGTGCGACTGATCTGACGAGAGTTCACCAAGGCCAGCTGGACTGGGACTGAATGAGCATGTGATCAGACCAGACTCTGAATGTGGCTGACAATGAGGGCTGACTGAGAAGCCAATGATAATGGTACTGGGTTTCGATTCTACTGTATATTCTGGCTTTGTGGAAGCCTAGTCTGATTGGATTCTCACCTTCCAAGACCTGGATGGAGGGGAGAGGGCCTTGGACTTCTCACAGGGCAGGGCACCCTGACTTCTTTTAAGACTGGAGAGGGAGAGGTGAGGGGAGAAAGTTTCTTCTTTATCTGTTCTATCTCATACTCTTGCTAGACTCTTCACGAATGACTCCCAAGCTCATTCTTTCACACATTCTGTAAAATCTACTGGACTTTGAGTATGATTGAGATATTAAAGAGTTAAACTCATATTTTGAGCCACTTTTCTTTTATTGAGTAGCAAGTGATAAGCAGAAATTCTGTGAAATTTTTGATTAGAAATCCTGTGAAATTTTTGGTTCTCAGTTGTGATGATTTTCCTTTTCTTAGTGTATCTTCCTTTCAAATATGCTTTTATTGTAGTGCACATGTGAGTTTGTATATGTATTAAATGGTTGCAAATTTATTCACACAGAATTATTCCATTCACAAAGTAAATTTTCTTTCAAATATCCTGGTCCCTAAGTAGTGAGACCCTGGGCTGTGGATAGTGACATATTGGAGTCTGAATAATGGCACACTGGACACTCCATCTTGATGCTCCCCTTTGTATATTTGTGAAATTGACACTGAGCAACTTACTTAGCACTTCTAAAAGCTTCTTTTCGGAAAGAGATGAGCTTTGCTATATTGTGAATCACAGGCCAGGAAGTTTTTAAAACAATTCTAGCCTGTCATGGCAGCAATGTGGGAAATAAGAGAGTATGAGGCAAGTGTAGAAAAAGATCTACTTTGAATAAGAAGTAATAATAACTACACAAATACATCTTCAGAAAAAAAATCTTCCAAGTTTCTGGTTTACCATATTACCATTTTTCAATATTGTTGGCAATAATTTGTGCATATTTTAATCAATTGAGAGTTCTTTTTAAAAAATTTTATGTTGAACTCAATAACCCCACCTTTTAATGCCCTTGAAAATTTAACCATTTTATATAATTTACATGTCAAAATGATAACAATATATCCTGAAGAGAATCATGTGTTATTAAATTTTTGATTGGTCAGAAATACTGAGTGAGGAAGAATAATTTATGACTGGTTTTTCCAGAGAGGTAAAAAGAATGCTTTATGTCAGCATATGTTTGTTTATACATATGTTCAACTGAGAAGAGAAAGAACCTTTTTCTGGTTTCAATTAGATTTTATGATTTTGCATACATTCTGCACATCTTTTGAGACTATAATTATCCCATCTAAGATAGTTTATTTAGTGACTTTTATTATCCCTTGTGTGGATGCCTCAGAATTTTTGTGAATTTATTACCAATGTGACTCGATCCCAAAGCAGATTTATTGCTCCTTTGTAGAAATATTGGAAAAAAGACATTTGTTAAAACATGTCAATGAAGTTAGAGAAATTTGTCATCCTGTCAGTTAAATTGTGGTGAAATTAATCATATAAAAGTTGATTACTCATTTGTAGTTCATTAATTACTTCATGAATTACTTATTTATGTTCTTATACAACTTTAGAAATGCTTTTAAATATAATTTTGTTTATCAATTTGGGTGTACGAGCTTTTTGCCTGCATATGTATGTGTGCCACATATATCCAAATCCTCTCAAAAAAAAAAAAAAAAAACCAGGGACCTTAACTACTGATCCAACTTGCCATCCCTAAAATTTGGGGAATTTTATTATTTTATGAAATTATTTTAATCATTTCTCATATTCTTCCTTTTTATAATTTTAGTTTGTATTGTATTTTATTCTGTTTGAAAAATATTTATAAATTTCAGTTATCTCATTGCAAAAACACATTAAACATATGGATAATGATTTATATTTTATCCCCAAATTGATGGATTTTACAATAAATCTATATTGTCTCAATTTATATAACAAATATTATTTTTAAGAATTTTCAAACTCGATTTCCAAACATTGTACCAGTTCTATAGAAACTCATGATTTCATCCAATACCCATATCTCTTCCATCTGATGTTATAAGCTACAAGTCCTGTTATGCCCCTGAACCCTCCTGTCTCCTGCAACCTCAATGGAACTCTGAAACACAGGCTGCTAATTTACAGAGAGTACCAAGAGGTGAGTGATACCCACCCAGTTGGAAACTCTGGGCCCCTCCCCCACATGCCTCAGCTTCTCTAGTCAGCCAGAGGCAAGCTTCTTCCAGGTAGGCTACTCTAACACCCCAATACCATCGATTAAACCCTGCAAGCTACAACTCCCACTCTGCTCCCTAACACTCCTATCCCCCACAACCTCAGAGGAACTCAAACACACAGGCTGCTGATTCACAGAGAGGACCAAGTGATGAGTGACAACCCACGCAGCTAGACACCACACTTCCTAGGTACTCCATACCAGGGCAAAACCTCGTCCCCTGCCCCGCCTGCCTCAGCATCTCTAGCCAACAAGCAGGAAAGTTTTCTGTAGGTAGGCTGCTCCAACACCCCACCCTGTCTATTAGACCCTGTAAGCTACAAGTCCCACTCCACTCCCAAACCCACAACCTAAGAGGAACTCTGAAATACATGATACAACTACACAGAATGAACCAAGAGAGAAAGAACCAAAAAAAAAGGAACCCTGAAGCACAGGCTGAAATTACACACAGAGGACCAACATCAGAAATCTGAAGCACAGGTTGTAACTGCAGATTGGACCAAGAGAACAAAGCAAGAGAGCAGAACAAGTGAGCACACCGAGAGACATCTCAGTGACTTCCCGAGACACAGGCAGCAACAGTACAGCACTGACCAAGAACTGCTCCTAAAGACACAGACAACCACTGTAATGATTAGATCAAGAAGAAAAGAAACTACCAGCAGTGGAGAAAAAGATGGGTAGGTGCAAATGAAAGAATTTTTATGTTAAATACAACCTAAAAAGCAACATGGTAACACCAGAACACGGTGGTCATACAACAGAAAGACTAGTTCTACTAGAAGAAGTAGAAGAAATCAATTTTAAATATAACTTTATAAGGATGATGGAGAAATTTAAAGAAAAAATGAAAAATTCCATTAAAGAAATATAGGAAAAGATAAACAAAAAAATGGAATAAATAAATAAATATATCAAAGAAAACCAAGAAGAAGCAAAAAGCTGAAGCAAACAGTCCAAGACTTGAAGATTGAAACAAGGGCAATAAAGAAAATACAAATGAAGGGAATTCTAGACATGTAAACTCTGGAAAAACAAATAGGAAGTAGAGAGGCAAGCATAGCCAACAGAATACAAGAGACAAAAGAGAGAATTTCAGATGTTAAAGATACTATAGAGGAAAAAAGATTCATCAGTCAAAAAAAAAATAAATCCAATAAATTCTCAACTCAAACGATCAGGATGTAGAAGGAATGGCGGGATGTGTCCCACCACCTGGCTCCTGGCTAGCTTTATCCGAAATAATTACATGGAAACTGTATTCATTTAAACACTGCTTGGCCCATTATCTGTAGCCTCTTATTGGCTAACTCTTACATATTGATCTAACCCATTTCTAATAATCTGTGTAGCACCACGAGGTGGTGGCTTACCAGGAGGATTCTAACCTGCGACTGTCTCGGAGAGGAGAGTCATGACGTCTGCCTGCCTCTGCTTTCTTTTGCCCACAATTCTGTTCTGTCTACTCCACCCACCTAAGGGCTGGCCTATCAATAAGGCCAAGGCAGCTTCTTTATTAACCAATGAAAGTAACACATAGACAGTTAACCCTCCTCCATCATTTTCCCTTTTTCTGTTTAAACAAAAAAGGCTTTCATTTTAACATAGTAAAATTACATATAGCAAAACAGTTATAAAGCAAGAATTATAGTTAAAATATCTATATCTATTTTATTTTTTATCATAACTAAGGAAAACTATAACTATCTATTTATTCTTCAACTCCATCAAAGACTCCAGAAGGATATAATATTACCTAATTTAACAAGAAATAAGCAACTTCCAAAACTCTAGAAATGACAGAGACATCTCACTGCCTGTACAGTCACCTAAAGTTCCTTTGTACAGTTGGGGCATCCATCTTCAGCCTTCAGGCACATAGTATCCAGCAGACATTTCCATGAAGCAGGAAATTTCAAAAGCAGTTCAGTCACTATCTGCTGTGTCCTGCAGAATGTCTCGCAGACTCTTTCATGAATCAGGAACCCCAAAGACCATCTCACCTTTAGGCAAGTTCAGCAGTCCTCTCTCTGTGGGTTCTTTGTGTCCAGTTTATACAACAGTTCAGGCAAAAACAGTTTCTTGCCCAAATGGCTATCAAACTCCATAAGGAGCCTCTTCGATGCCCATCTTCCTCTTGAGGTAGATTGGTGATGCCAGGAGCAGATGTGTCTCATTGTCATGAAAACCCTAAGTTATTAAAATGCCATATTTTGTAGTCTTTGAAAGATATAAAGAACGCCTATCTGAAATATATCTATGCACATCTAGAAAATCTAACATAACTACAAGCTTGACTATTATCAATGATTATCCATTAAGAACCTATATTTCCTAATTATACCTTACATTTTAAATGAACTACACAATCACAATACCTTAATCGAGATTAGAAACATGCATATACATATAACAAAATCGACCTTAAAATCCATACCAAAGCAAATTATTAATATCTCTATCATATCCCCCTTTAAGTGTAAAAGAACACTTATAAACATTATTTGGGAATGTGGACGTAGTTATTTCTCTCCAAACTTCTTCCTGCTGTATAGGGGTGCTGTTAATTAGGTCTTTCATGGTAAAACCCGTGTGCTAGGTTCATCTCAGTTGGCAGTTGAATGAAGTAAGTTTTTGAGGATGTTCACAGCAACCTTTCAGGAGGACGTGGCCTATCATACCATATTGGGATAGAAGCAATCCACAGGGTCTTATCTTCTGAAAACAAGAGAAGAACCTCCTTTCCAAAGTATCATATCCTTAGATCCAAATTCTGAAGTCATAATACCCTTATATCCATTCTGGTTTAGCTTGGCAGCCCATATAATGAAATGTCTCTCTGTACTTAGCTCCTTCACAGTCAAAAATTTTAAAGAGAAGAAGGTATATTCTTTCCTATTTGGGGGCTGACTGAGAAGCCATTGACAATGGCACTGGGTCTTGTTTCGTCTGCATGTACTGGCTGTTTGGGATCCTAGTCTGTTTGGATGCTCACCTTCCTAGGCCTGAAGGGATGGGGGAGGAACTTGAACTTCCCACAAGGCAGGAAACCCTGACTGCTCTTTGGACTGGAGAAGGAGGAGAAGAGGGAGTGGGGGGGGAGAAGGATTGGGGGGAATGGGAGGGTAAGGGGAGGAGGGGAGGAAGTGGAAATTTTTATAAACAAACAAATAAAAAAAATACCAAAAAAACAAAGGTGAAAAAATATTTTACTAAACTCAAAAAAAATCTAGATAAGAGAAAACAGAAGCAGAGCATGACAGGGAACTTGAGCACATGGTTAAGCTCAATGAGTGCATGGTTAAGCTCAATGTCTCACTTAAACAGGAATTAAACACATGCTGTGAGAGTGAGAGACTAAAAGGAATACTTAACAGCAACATGGATAAAAGTTTAAGTTACAGTAAGCACAACAATTATGAGTAGAAAAAGCACCATAAAGAAACATGCTTTATAATTCCATTTATAGGAAATTTTTTTTAGTTTTGTGTTAGGGTTTCATCCCAGGGTGATTTCAAACTCTCTACTCAAGGATGGGCTGGAATTTCTTTAGTCATTCCATCCTCCAGCCTTGAACTCCATCCAGGTGCTGGGTATGTTGGTGTGAGTTACTATGCCTGGTTTATGTGGTGATGGAGTTCAAACATGTGCTTTGTGCATGCTACACAAATGCTCTAACAAATGTGCTAGATCTCCAGCCCGAGAAAACATTAAATGTAAACTGATCTATAGTATCATCAGATCAATGGCTGCCTGAGGATGTGGGAGATGAGGCTGAATGAACTGAATAACCTCTTTGGGTTATTCTATGCTTATTGCCTTGATGGTGGTGATGTTTTTAGATGTGTATATATGCCAAAATTTTTCAAGTTTTACATAAAAAAAATTTTAAAGAAAACACAATGTACATAATCCAGACTCTCTGTGAATTTTCCATTTTTACGTGGCTTACTTTTACTCTATCATTTTACTTTATTCTGTCTCTTTAAAGACTTTATGCTTTGTTTAAAAGGCATTAACATTTTACTTTTCTGTCCCAAGCCTAAGTACAGTCATCCAGCATTGTGACCCATTTATAGGTCTTGTATGTCTGAATCTGTCCTATTGTGAATCTATAATTTTTTACTATCCAGGAGCAGTTCTTAAAATGTTAAGCACTTCTTAAAAACTTAAGTTGCGCCATTTAGAGGTAATACGGTACCGCCTGTGTCCTGCCCAGTCTAAACCTTAACTGCGCTGTTATTATGATAATTACGATAGTTCCTGCCTGAGTTCAGCACAGTTCAGCATGGTGGAGCAGAGCCAGAGCTGCTCCTGCCTCAGCCATTTGGTGCCCCTGAGCTGCACACAGTTCCAGGTACACAGCAAGTCCACATTGCCATCAAGCAGGCATTTTACTCCAAATGGTCCATTCAAAAGCTCTGTCTCCCACAGGAGCAGATAGAGATCACCATGGCAGCACAGCCCAGAAAGCCAGCATTTTAAAACAGCCAGTTTTTTTCCTGCTGCCAGGTCAGGAAAATTTCTTCGCTGCACGCCACCCACAAACAGCAAAAAGCTGTGTTAAACTCTGTTTTTTTCTGTGTTTTAAATTAAGTTCTCTCAGGTTTTTAAGTGGATTTATGGCCACGTTGGGCGCCACTCTGTAGAAGGAATGGCGGGCTGTGTCCCGCCACCTGGCTCCTGGCTAGCTTTATCCGAAATAATTACATGGAAACTGTATTCATTTAAACACTGCTTGGCCCATTATCTGTAGCCTCTTATTGGCTAACTCTTACATATTGATCTAACCCATTTCTAATAATCTGTGTAGCACCACGAGGTGGTGGCTTACCAGGAGGATTCTAACCTGCGGCTGTCTCGGAGAGGAGAGTCATGGTGTCTGCCTGCCTCTGCTTTCTTTTGCCCACAATTCTGTTCTATCTACTCCACCCACCTAAGGGCTGGCCTATCAATAAGGCCAAGGCAGTTTCTTTATTAACCAATGAAAGTAACACATAGAGAGTTAACGCTCCTCCATCACAGGAAATCTGGGACTTCATGAAAAGATCAAAGGAGAAGAACTTCAGATCAAAGGCACAGAAAATATATTCAATAAAATCATAGAGGAAAACTTTCCCAACCTAAAAATGACATCTATATAAAGGAATAGAACACCTAACAGACTCTGGAGAAAAAAAAGGCCCCTTGACATATAATAAATGCAAAACATACAGAATAAAGATAGAATACTAAGAGCTGCAAAGGAAAAGGTCAAGTAAAATATTAAGGTAGACCTATTAGAATTACACCAAACTTCTCAACGGAAACCATAAAAGCCAGAAGGTCCAGTACAGATGTGCTGCAGACACTAAGACATCAAGGATGCAAGCCCAGACTACTATACACAGCAAAATTTTCACTCACCATTGATGGAGAAAACAAGGTACGCCATGACAAAACCAGATTTAAACAAAACCTATCCACAAACCCAGCCCTACAGAAAACTAGAAGGAAAACCACAACACAAGGAACCTAACTGCACCCATAAAAACACAGGAAACAAATAACCTCCCATAACAAAACCCAAAGAAGGGAAACACACAAACACTACTACCAAAAAATAACAGGAATTAACAACCACTGATAATTAATATCTCTTAATATCAGTGGACTCAATTCACCTATAAAAAGACACAGGTTAAAAGAATGTATATAACAGCAGAATCCATCCTTCTGCTGTACACAAGAAACACAACTCAACATCAAAGACAGACATTACCTCAGAGCAAAGGGTCGGGAAAAGATTTTCCAATCAAATGAACCTAAGAAGCAAACAAATGCAGCTATCCTAATATCTAACAAAATAAACTTCAAACTAAAATCAACCAGAAGAGATGGAGAAGGATAGTTTATATTCATCACAGAGAAAATCCATCAAGAATAAGTCTCAATCCTGAACATCTCTGTCCCAAATACAAGAGCAACCACATATGTAAAAGAAATGTTACTAAAGCTTAAATTGTACATTAAACCACACACACAAAAGGTAGGAGACTTCAACACTTCACTCTTCATAATGGACAGGACAACCAGACAGAAACTTAACAGAGTAATAAGAGAACTAACAGATGTCATGACTCCAATGGACTTAACAGACATCTACAGAATATTCTACCCAAACACAAAAGAATATGCCTACTCATCAACACCTCGTGGAACCTTCTCTAAACTTGACTCACTAACAAGACAAACTTCAACAGATACAAAATAATAGAAACATCCCCCTGTCTCTCATTGGATCAACATGTTTTAAGTGAGAATTTATCCACAATAATAAATGGAGATATCCTACAAACTCATGGTAATTGAACAATACTCAACTGAACTACCCCTGAGTCAAGGAAGAAATAAAGAAAAAATTAAAGACTTTCTAGAATTCAACAAAAATGAATGCACAATGCGAGACATTATGAAACCTATAAGACATTACAAGGGCAGTGCTATGAGGAAAGTTCATAACACTAAGTGCCTACATAAATAAAGTGGAGAAACCTCACACCTAGTGACTTAATACCACAACTGAAAGCTCTAGAACAAAATGAAACAGACTTACACAGGAGGAGTAGATGAGAGGAAATAATCAAATTAAGGGCTGAAATAAAGAAAAACAAAGAAAGCAATACAAAGAATAAATGAAACAAAGAACTTTACCAGGGAACTTCTACTGCTGATAAAGACCAACTCAAAAAATGATTAGCCATCATATACACAAATGATAAAAAAGCTGAGAGGGAAATCAGAGAAACATCACCTCTCACAATAGCCACAAATAAGAAAATATCTTGGGGTAAAACTAACAAAAGAAGTCAAAGGTCTATTTGACAAGAACTTTAAATCTTTGAAGAAACTAAAGAAGATTCCAGAAAAATGGAAAGATCTCCCATACTCTTGGATAGGTAGAATCAACGTAATAAAAATGTCAATCCTACATTAAATGCAATCTGTAGATTCAATGCAATCCCCATCAAAATGCCAACACAATTCATCACAGACTTTGAAAGAACAATAATCAACTTTATATGGAAAAAAACAACAACGAAAACCAGAATAGCCAAAAACGTCCTGTACAAAGGAACTTCTGGAGGCATCACCATCCCTGACATCAAGCTCTATCATAGATCTACAGTAATGAAAAGAGCTTGGTATTGGCATAAAATCTGACAGATTGACCGATGAAAGCAAATTGAAGACCCAGATATTAATCCACACACCTATGAACACATTATTTTTGACAAAGAAGATGAAATTATACAATGGAAAAAAAGCATCTTCAATACATGGTGCTATCATAATTGGATTTCAACATATAGAAAAATGCAAAAAGATCCATATCTATCCCCATTCAAAAAACACACATCCAAGTGGATTAAAGACCTCAATATAAATCTGACCACACTGAACCTGATTGAAAAAAGTGGGAAGTAGCCTTCATTGTATGGGCATAGGAGACTAACTTCTGAGAACAGATACTGAGAGCAAGAATAAATAAATGGGACCTCCTGAAACTGAGAAGCTTCAATAAAGCAAAGGACACAGTTGAGAAGAAAAATAGGCAGCCTACTGAATGGGAAAAGATTTTCAACAACCCCACATCAGATAGAAGACTGAATTCCAAAATATATAAAGAACTCAAGAAATTAGACATCAAAGTTCCAAATAATCCAATTCCTCTCCTAAAATGCAGGCATACATGGAGACAGAACACTGTATATATAATAGATAAGATGTAATAATAAATAAATCTTTTTAAAAATGGGGTATAGAATTAAACAAAGAATTCTCAACAGAAGAGTCTCAAATGGCTGAAAGAAATTATGGAAATCTTCAATATCCTTAGCCATCAGGAAAATGCAAATCAAAACTAATCTGAGATACCATACCATCTTACACCAGTCAAAATAGTTAAAATCAAAAGCACCAATGATATCTAATGCTGAAAAAGATGTGGAGTAAGCAGAACACTCCTCCATTGCTGGTGGCAACGCAAACTTCTACAACCACTCTGGAAATCATTATGGTGGTTTTTCAGAAAATTGGGAATTAACCTACCTCAGAACCCAGCAATACCACGCTTGGACATATACTCATACTACAAGAACATTTATACAAATATATTCAGAGCAGCATTATTTGTAATAACCAGAACCTGGAAACATTATAGGTGCCCCTCAAGTGAAGAATGGATAAAGAAAATGTGGTACATTTACACAATGGAAAACTACTACTCAGCAGTAAAAAACAATAATAAAATAAAATCTTGAAATTTGCAGGCAAATGAATGGAACTAGAAAAAAAAATCCCGAGTGAGGTAACCCAGACCTAGAAAAATGAACATGGCATGTACTCACTCATTGGTGTATACTAGCTGTAAAGCAAATGATAATGAGCCAGGACCCTACAGAAAGTATCAATGTGAACCCTGAGAAAACATAAATAGATGCACCTGGAAAGGAGAAATAGACAAGATCTCCTTAGAAAATTGAAAACATGGGAGTGTGCGCAGAGAAGGGAAGGTGGAAGGGGAAGAGGAGGGGAGAACTTGAGATATGAGGAGAAGCTGAGGTAACTGGGTAGTTGAGATGGAGGAAAAACAGAGATGAGAGCAAGTAAAGAGATTATTTGATTGAGGGAGTCACTATGGAGCTAGGAGGAAACCTATCACTAGATAAATTCTCAGGATTCCACAATGATGTCTCCAGCTAAGACCCTAAGCAATAGAGGAAAGTGTGCCTGAACTGACCTTGCTCTGTAGTCAGAATGATAAATATCTGAAATGTTACCATAAAACCTTCATCTAGCAACTGATGGAAACAGAGATAAAGACCTGCACTGGAGCACTGGGATGAGCTCTGAAAGTCCAGTTGAAGAGTGGGAGGAGTGAGAATATGAACAAAGAAGTCAAGACAATGATGGAAATACCCACTGAAAACAGTTTACTGGAGTTTATGGGAGCTCACAAACTCCAGCCAAACAGGGCAGGAACCAGGATAGCACCAAACTAGACCCTCTGAGTGTGGGTGACAGCTGTATGGCTGGGGCAGACTGTGGGCCATTAGCAGTGGCAACAGGATTTATCCCTACTATTTATACTGACTTTTGTTAACCTATTCTCTATGTATGGAAATCTTGCTCAGACTAGATATAGTAGGGAGGGCCTTGGACCTTCCCCAAAGTATTGTGCCTTACCCTCTCTGAGGAGTCAATGGGGGGCAGGTAAGGGGAAGGTGGAGTGAATGGATGGATGGAAGATAATGGGAACTGGGATTGGTATATATAATGAAAAAAAAAGTTTTTTTTTCTTTTTAAATAAAATAAAATTTAAAAAACCTCATGATTTCCCAAGCTATGGAGGGATGCTTATGATGTAAACCTGTATGTACTTGGCTTTAGTCCTAGGGTCCTGATGCTCTTTTTCACTGGTCAGTATTCTTCTTCTTGTTCCATTTTGTAGACTCTTAGTTATTTGTTTTCAATTTTTTTCCTGCGTGCTTATGAAACAAATCTATTTTTTACAGGAAATAATATTCAGTTTGTATTTTTATTGATACACCATCAATATTTGGTTTAACTTAGAAGGTGCAGGTACAATTTACTTCATTTCTGTAGACATTGCTCAGTATCTCATGGTTCTGTGTGTGTGTTCGTGTGTGTATGTTGTGTGTTACACACAAAAAATATAGAATAGAATCATTGTAAATTAATCAGTTAAATGTTGTGGCTGTCTCTGTGATTTAAACTGTGTTCCAATCCTTCCCCAAGACTTCAATTAGGTACTTTAGGGGGCAATAATGATACAAGCAAGGGAAAGACGTAAAAGAGATGTGAGTCTGTATGTGGACCCACATATGCATTGACAGATCTTTGACCTGAACATCTCTACCTTTGCTTGTTTAGGCTGTTCTGTTTTGTCCATTTTTATTGGCATAAGGTTCACATGATTGGTGGATGGAATAGTAGACTAAGGAAAAGACTCGAGGTATATAGAAGAACTTTAGACTTAGCTGACATTTTGCTGTTCTTTTTGCTCTCTTTAAGGTAGTGACCAAGTCAGCCCTTTCAAAATATACCCATGCTATAAGCTGACAAGGCAAATGGGAAGAATATGTATATCAATGACTTTTCTTACCATAATAGTTGGGCATGAAGAGTTGCTTCAGCTTAAGAGAACTTGCTAGTCTTCCAGAGAATATAAATTTTGTTCTCAGCACCCACTTCAGGTAGTTCATAAAGCATGAAACTCTAGTTTTGGATGGTTGTGATGGAGACCTCTGGTCTCCTCAAGTACTGTACTTACATGCACATGCTCATACAGAGACACATGTGTACACATAATTACAAATATATTAAATCATTTTAAAAATTAGAGTAGGCAAATGTCTAAAATCTAATTGAAGTAATTAAAATATATGATGTATACAAAAATGTTCATACTTAGTATTGAAACTGAAATGGCAATGACATAGAATGGTGTCTGGTGGCATACTGTCTAGAAGCAGTTTCCTTAGGAAAAGGTGTGTCTCTGAGAAATTTAAATGTTTTTAAAAGACATTAGAAGGGGATGCTCAACAGAACTCGATTGAGATAGGTCTATTATTATGCATCTCTTACGTGAACCTAAATACAGTGCCAGATGAATCTGTACATTTGTGCCTTTCTTTATTCAGCACATTAAATGACTTGTGTGAAATTGATTCTGTGGCAGAGAAAATAAGTTGGTAATGAAGAGAGTTAAGGGACACTAAGTATAGTTATATAAGAGCAGCTAAGGGGAAGTAGAACATTTTTTCTTGGAAGAGAATGAATAAGACAGCTGTGTGCAAATATTTCAAGTATTGTCATGCGGCTATATGGCCCCAAGGATGCAAACTACAGCCAATTTTCTGGGAGACTATAGGGACTTGAATTTCATCATAAAATAAGAGATAAAAGCCAGATCCATTTGAACATGAAGCAAGTACTCTCAGAAGGTAATTTGTAGCTGTCACTAGAACAATTCAAGTGTAGGCAGGGGACAGATACTTCAGGGGGGAAATTGTAGAGGAGATTCAAGCAGAAGAAAGAGTTGAATGAGATTATGGTTAATTTTTCCATTCTATCCCAGAGAGTTTGTATTTTTATTGCCTGAGGACTGTGCTAGAATCCAGAGTTGTGTGAATTAAAACGGAAGGTTTATATGGAAAGTGAAACTACTACGGGTTTCAGAGGGGAAGAAAATGGATGCAATGGGTGCCCTGGGATTTGTATGAGCCACATCAACATAACTGAAGGAATTTGAAATCTGTAGGATAAATTGGAGATAAGTGGGATAGAAAAGCTATGAAATAATAAGCTAGTATAAGAATGCTTTTATGTTTTCACAAATGAAAAAGTTCTGTGTGAAGAAGCATGCTAACTGCTTAATAAGGCTAAACATTTCAGAAAAGTAGATTTTAATCATTGTACTCACCAAAGAAACGTGTGATACATTTTACAAGAACTGCCTCATACCAAAGAATATTCCAAGTCTGTATAAATTTAATTATTAAAATCAAAACAAAAAGATAAACTGCTGGGTAGGTTATATGGGTATTATGCAAAAAGCCCAAAGCGCGCGCGCGCGCGCGCACACACACACACACACACACACACACACACACACACATGCACACACACACACACACACACACACGCACACGCACACACACAGAAATTACAAAGTCAGAATAAGTACATTCTAGTTTCTCTGTGCATTCCAATTTTGTGGGATTTGATTTAACACAGGTCACAGCTGATTTTCTATCTTCAGCACTAAAACTGTTCTTGTTCAAATCTGTTTTTGTTGTCTTCCCCTAAGACATTTCTATCATTCCTTTACATCCAGCATCAATGATGATTACTATATTGTCTCAAAGCTTGGACTGCATTTTATAACACCCTTACTTGGGCAGTCTTTGAACACCGTTAGCTAGTCTAAGGAAAGGTGCTTTGAAACTTGAAAGTGACTCGAGCTCATTTACGGTGTCCTTGGAGATGCTCATGTGAAAGACATTCAGCTGAGGTACGAGACTTAAAAACAGGTCTGAAAACCACTGTTTTCACATGACATGACCTCTAAATGCTATGTTTTCAACAGTGCCTTTTTTCACAGTTGGAGAGAGAGAAAGAAACAAATGAAGATACATCAAAGGAGAACGAAGCCCAGTCAGATACTAAGCGTTACAGATGATCACATAGAATCCTAAAGTAATTCAAAGACATGGGAGGAGGGAGGAAAGGGGAGAAGAGGAAGCTATTTGGGTGACCACTGTCAAAGTGCATGCTTTTCTTGAATGAAAATGTCTCTGTGAAACCCGTAACTATGTGCAATGAATATATTCCTAAGTACAGCCTTGAGGCCTCCTCTAGGATTTCATGCAAGCTCTCAGAGTTGTTATTCCTTTAGCTTGCAGGTTTCAGAGCTCAAATCCACAATAATTCGCAGAGTTTGATAGTAAAATTCTGGGAATTTCACCCTGAGAGATGCATGAAATGTGTTTATTTCAGAGGCCAAAACAGATACAGACCTTTCTCCCTTTTCCTTCTTGCATCTCTCATTGGTGGCTTTCTTTTACAAGATGAAGGGATTGAACAATTTTTAAATGCTTAAATTATGCAAGGTGATATTGGTGGTCAATTTTACATCTTGTAGACTTTCTTAGGAAGCAAACATTTGCATATAACTGAGGGATATTCTAGAGCAAACAGAAAGAGCTAAAATGCTCACCTTAAATATGGCCAACTCTATGTCATGGCTGGTGTGGAAGATAGCTGTAAAAAATAAGCCAACTGAATACCAGAGACAACATTTATTGCACACTACATTCTAATTTCAGAGACAATGTGACCACCTATCTCATGCTTCCACTACAATGACTTTACATGGTGATGTACTCTACACTTCCTTTCATAAGATGATTTTGTCTAGTACTTCTCAAAACCATGAGAGAAGTTGCAGATACAGAAATGATACCAAGAAGTAATACTGCTACTGTGAAAAACCAGACTCTGCGTTTTGTATACCTTTGGTCCTAGTTTGCTGGGGGCATGCTGGAAAGTTTGGAAATCCCCAAAACCCTGAAAGTAGACCTGAATATGTGCATTTGCAAAATGACAAAGCCAAAAGGGGCAAACAGTAGAGAGGAAACTTCTGAAGTTTCAGAGAGGAACGAAGACTCACCAGTTACTGGGCCTGCGCCATCTCATATGATATTCTCACAAACAATCCACTGGAACTTTGCCTTTTCCAAAAACTTGGAGAGTCCGACTTCAAAATAAAGCACAGATACATTTGGGAGAAGAAATCTCAAAACAAGCTAGTTCTAGGCTGTATCAAGTTCACATGGCATAGCTCCTAGTAAGGCTTACAATGAATGGGGTAGGGGTGGCAAGACGTGAAGATACAAAATAAAAAATGTGTAGGCTGATGGAAAAAGAGTGTCATGCATGCTCTGAGTAAGCAGCAGTAGTTATTGAAAAAGATTAGCACCATTAAATAGAAATATGTTCTAAACTGGAATAGGAAGATTGCTCTGAAGGCAAGATCTCCAAAGAGAAGAAATAGAAGGCCCCATCCTGAAAGTTCAAGTTCATTTGAAAAGAGATTTAAAACCAATAGCCTCAGGAAGGTTTTTCCCTGTGATTGACCTCCAGGGCACAGACCTCAAGGTGATTCTGGTTCCATGGTGCCTTGTTCTATGGTGCTGGCAGAAGGTCTTGGCAGCACTTTCTGTGTGGTGCTGTCTTTATAGTTATGGTAAATGAAGGAATTTTTTTTCAAAGTTTATTAAATTATGAAAGTTTCCATTTCTGCCCCTCCTCCCAACACCCTCCCACTCCCCCCCTCCTCCCTCTCCATCCCTAAGAGCAGTCAGGGCTTCCAGCCCTGTGGGAAGTTCAAGTTCCTCCCCCCTCCCTCCAGGTCCAGGAAGGTGAGTATCCATACAGACTGGATCCCAAAAACCCAGTATATGCAGAGGAAACAAGTCCCAGTGTCATTGTCAGTGGCTTTTCAGAAAGGCTCTGGGCCAGCCACATTCAGAGAATCCGGCCACATTCAGACAATCTGGTTGGATCACATGCTCGTTCAGTCCCAGTCCAACTGGCCTTGGTGAACTCTCATTAGATCAGTCCCCTTGTATCAGTGGGTGATCACACCCCTCACGGTCCTGAGTTTTTTTTCATGTTCTTCCTCCTTCTGCCCCTCATTTGGACCATGGGGGGGCTCAGTCCGGTGCTCCAATGTGGGTCTCCATCTTTATCGCCATCCATCGTCGGATGAAGGATCTAAGGTGATAAGCAAAAACTGGAAACAACCTAGGTGCCCCTCAATAGAAGAATGGTTAAAGAAGGTGTGGAACATATATACACTAGAGTTTTACTCAGTGGTAAAAAACAATGACTCTTGAATTTTGCATGCAAATGGATGGACATAGAAAACGCTTTACTGAGTGAGGTAAGCCAGACCCAAAAAGAGGAATATGGTATGTATTCACTCATAAGTGGATTCTAGCCATAATTAAAGGTCTTTGAACCTATTATTCGAGATCCTAGAGAAGCTAAATAAGAAGGTGAACCTGAAGAAAATCATGTATTTATCCTCCTGGAGATTGAAAATAGACAAGAGTCCCAGGTAACCTCGGGTGCATGGGGGGGTGGGTGGGAGGGTTGTTGGAAGGGGAGAGGGTTAGAGAGAAGGGAGTAGGGGAGGAATGGGGAAAACTGAGATGGGGGGAGGGAGGAAGGATGGATATGGGATCAGGGAAGAATATATCTCAACTAAGGGAGTCATTTTAGGGTTTACAAGAGACTTGATTATAAATGGGATCCCAGGTCCAAGGAGAGATTCCCAGATTGTTCTCTAGACAGAGGAGAGGGTGCCTGAACCGGCCTTGGCCTATAACCATACTGATGAAGGAATTTTTTTAACTGAGAATGTAAGTGAAAGGGTTCACTATTCAAAGCCAAGAGCCTAAGGAAGTTCTTCTCTATGATCAATCTTCATGGCAAATGGAGTACAAAGTAGTCTGATACCACGGTGCCTAGCCTTAGAATTCTAGCAGGAGGACTTGACTGTATTATTTATGTGGTGCTGGATTTACAGTTATAATTAATGAATGATCAAGGAGTCTTTGGGAATTGCTCCAGGGAACCAGAAGTCCTCTGAGGCTGAGCAATGTGTAGATGGAAGATTTTTTATTTTTTTTTGTATTGAGACCCTATGAGATTGGTACATGAACCTGTGGGGGGATTTATATTGAAATAGAGAATAAATGATGCTGAAAATATAAAAAACTATGAGATGCCCGCCAGAGCGAGCTGTAGGTGTTTCAGAGAGCAGAGGAGGAGGACTGCATTCCACAATATTGGAGTGTAGAGGAGTCCATCATGAACTCCAGGCTCCCAGCATAAACACCAGGTTTAGTGCTTTCTCTACTGGTTTTCAATCTTTCTTTGGTCCAGTTTTTGTAACCTTGCCTATATTACTAGCTTTAGAAAGAGTAATACTTACTCTGTGCCATTTTATGTCAAAAGTGAACCCATAACAAATTCTCTAAGTCTGTGCATGATTGTGTATTTACAAGCATGCCACAGTATGAATTTTGAAGTCAAAGAATAATCTGTAGAAGTCATTTTCTCTCTGATTATATGATACCTTCATATCAGATTTAAGAAGATTAGACGTGGCAGTTAAAATCTTCACTCGATGTGTTTTCTCACTAGCCAAGTACATATACTTTTAAAGACAGTTGGAAGTATTTAAAAAATAATGAACAAATTTGAAGATTGAATGTGTAGGCTGAAGGGGGACAAGGAAAAAACATCCACCCTTGACATGAAAAAAGACCTGGGCCAAGGACAAACACACAGACCCTGACTTGACCCCAGGACCAGGGCTTTGAACCACACCAATCTTAGAGCTTGCCCAAGAGTCAGACTAGAGAATCCCACCAACCCCTGAGCACAGAATTCCACAAATCCCTGAGGTCCCTGAGCTCAAAATGCCACCATTCTTGAGCATAAAATTCCACAAATCTCTGAGCTTGCCCTGGAAGCAGATCACAAAATCTACTAATCTCAAGACACCCTGGAGAGCTCAGGCCCCCCATCCCCCCCCACACACATGAAGACATTCTATATAAGGTCTATACCTTGTTCATTATGCTGTTGCTTCTCACCTAACACTGTTACTCTCCTGGATTCCTAATTCCAGGTAAAAGTCTTGAATGAGTTTTTTTGTGCAGTGTGACATTTTCATCATAGCAGAGCACAGATGTAACAACATTTGCTAGAGCAGAGCAGAGCTGTAACACTTTTGCTAAGAAAACTTTCCCCTAGCAGAGCAGAGTTCTTACAAATTCTTCACTGGAATAGAGCAGAGCTATACCAACTTCCACTGCATAAGCAGAGTTGTTACACTGGCATTGGGGAAACCTTTTCAAGAGGCAGGGCCGTAAGCTAGTAAGTTTAGGGTAACTTTGTAGTATTCCCTGGTCCCCGGGTGCCAGGATACCTTTCTATCTGCTTTGCAGAGATTACAGACTGAGTATATTTTGTATCATAAGATGTCTATGAACCAGTGGGGATAAGGATTAGGAGGTTATGTTTTAAAAGTGGTATACTTGCAAGTTAAGTTGGCAAGAATGGATGTGCGATGCTTAACAGTGATTTAGGATCTCCTTACTGGGGGACCTCTGGGTATATCTGTGAAGACATTTTTAATCAGATCACTGAAGTGGATAGACCTTTCCTAATTACGGGAGGCACCATTTCATTGGCTGGAATACTGGGCTGAAAACAGGACATAGGGAAATACAATCCAGAAATGACCATCAGTCTTCTCTACCACCTGTTGCCCCAACTTTACTACTGTGACTGATGTATCCTAAACTCTGAAATAAAACATTTTTTGTCCAGTTTCTTTTGTCATGTATTTGGTCAATGTAATGAAAAAGTAACAAAAACGGATTTTTACTCTTCTAAGATCTATATATGGTCAAATTAATATCAGAAATTGTATTTTCATATATCTGAAGAAATTCTTCTTCAGAATATTTCTGAAAAAACATCCATTTGCCACAGGTAAAATTATAATGAATGTAGCATCAGCAAATGTTAAAAGTGGCACTGTTTTTTCTTGAAATATGAATTACTAATTTAACACAGTACCTTTGGAAAGATGGAAAAATTTAGCCCAGTATAGTTACTGGAACTTAGGAGATTCTAAGTGTTCTTTTGAAGAAAAAAGCCAGAAGGTGGACTGGATTTAAAAATGAAGATATAAGAAATTATCCCTTCTGTAAAGAGGTGATACAGAGACAAATTGTTTTGAGATACGACAGGTCTGACAACTACTCCAGAAAAATGTCAGGACTGACTACTCAGGGCTTCTCAGCTTGTCTGTGTAGTAGTTACAGGAAAATCTATGTTACAGATATGTGTATCATCCTGAGGAGTCATAAAATTATGTGTAACCACATATTATTTAAATACTTCAAAGGCACATAACTATTTTACAAAAATAGATATATTTCATAACTTTTTAGGTAATGATAACTGACAAGCAAGGTCCCTTATATTTTACTGATATAAGATTGAGAAGAATATTAATATGATAAAATTAATATGGTAAAAATTATTGAAATAATATTGAAGTACCTTACATACATTTAAATGAATGATTGAGTGAGCACAAGAAACTGAAGAATGAATTCACTGTAACAGAGATTGTGGCAAAGGTTATGTTCTGCAGCTTCAAGAATGGAGAACAAAGTTTGGAAGAAATCTCAGTTTTATCAACGGGTCCTGTGCCTTTAAAATGTAACGAGTAAAGTAGAGCAAATCTAGAATGTGAAGAACACAAACAAGATATAGACCTGCCTGTGCCAGTTTGAGTAAGAACTTAGGTGTCCAGAGCCAAGTCAGACATCAGGAATTAAAATTCAGTCTGAAAATTGAGAAATTTAAGAAATCCCCATGAAAATATGATGAGAGTCTTGATTTTAGAAACAGAATTAAAAAAAAAAACAGCTTTCAACCACAAATGAAGTTGAATAAGAGATTTGTTAAAGAATATACTTCTCCAGTTACTTAGGGAGAACTGAGAAGCAATAAGCCCAGAAAGCATGCCTTTTCTCAGGTAGTTATATTTGAAAGAAATCTAAGTCCCTCCCAATATAATTGGGTATATTGGTCACTGAAATAAATGTCTCACTGGAATAACACAGCTTTTGTGAATATCATCTTTTTAGCATAAAATCTTACATCACACATTAAGAGGCGGCGAGGGAAGTCTGGAATAAGTGATCTTAAATGATTTGCTGTCATGAATTTAAAAACAGCACATTGACAGAGCCTGAACTCTGTGGGAATATAAGAAATTTTAAATGACTGGTATAATATATATCATAGAATATATTATAATATTTGGCAAACATACTTCTCAACAGATTATTTGCTGACAAATCTTTATTTTTTAACCAGACTATTATAAGAGCCTTGTATGGTCTACTGTGACTAAATTATAGTGTGGAAGAAGGTGTGGAAAATTGTCAGCAAGCTCATTTGTGACACACATTAATGACATGAATGACATGTAGAACAGATCCATCCAGGTCCATTGGATACAAATATCAGTTTCACACAGTTTTAACATACTAATGCCGTGACTCTTTGTCCATATATTCTAAGGACTAAAATTGGAAATGAGCATTTTTTTCTCTGATAATGTAGGCAAAGGATGTTTGCTGCTGTCAGAATATTATCTATGTAGAAGCACTTTTTCTTAAAATGATAAAATGAAAAACTACTTCTGTCTATGTTTCAAATATATCTATCGTGAAGGAATCCACTTCCTTCAAACATGCAGTGGGCCTTTTCTTTTGAAAAGGTGGGGGTCATTGATGTTCAGAAAGAAAAGGAATTTAAAAATTTCAAAAGTATCTGATGTTATTAAATTCTTTTGACAGAGAAAATATTGCCTTTGATTTTGTGGGGTGGATTAACAGCCATAGGAGATTTATTTTTCAAAAAAGCTACATCACATTCTTTATTTGATTGTCAAATTATCATAAGCATTGATTCCCATCTTCTTTTATTTCAAGAAGCAAAAGAACATGAAAGATTTGGCTCTGTGCGCTGCTTTGCTTCTCTTGGCATCAATCTTGAAGTACACACTTTGTAGGTTCACCTACCGAGTTAGTGCAAAACCTTTCAGATCTAGATACTGTCTCTGGCACCAAGTATAGAGTACTAATAATACCCCATTTATCCCTCCATTGGCCATGAAAAACCTGTAGCTGCTCAGTGTAATTCATTTTGCCTGCACTAGCTCAGCAATCCTTTCACATTATTTCTTTCCGTGGCTTTTGCTTCTGATAATTGTCTTCTATGCAGGAGGCCATTGAAGTTCTAGATGCCAAAGCCTTTAAGGGGTATGGAATTATTAAATCACTGAATTTTCTATGTAAAAAGTTGCTGGGGTAAATAAATCCCCTAGCTTATGCAAATTTTGTCTATCAGAGATTCCTGGGATGTCAATTATCATTAAAGAGGCAGAAGCAACTTTGCCAAGCATGTAATCTTTCACTTTCCGTCTTGGAAAACGTTGCACTGTGAACTTGGAAAAGTGTTCAGTTCATAGAAATTTATTAAGTTCCCATAGAGACAAGATGAGAGTGTTTAAGTGGAAGGCAAGTGAGCCTTTGTCACTAGGTAGTGTAGTTTTGGATCACTGCTTTCTGGTTCTTAACAGTTTTTAGATATTGAAATATATATTCAATGAAATATTTGGAGGAAATCCAATCCATAAAGTGTGTACCAGGGGATTTTCTCTGCTAACTCCTATTAAGTGCCTGGAGCAAAAGCTTCATAGTCTCCCTTCTACTCTTTCATCTCCTGATGAAAGCATGCCTGCATCATCACCCTTTGAGTACCCATAGGTCACAATTTATCAAGATCAGTGTTTCCAGGGGAAAGACAGATGTGAACAACCTTATCAAGTCACCTTGACGTGACTAAGGCAGTAGTAATATATAGTTCTGTTCATTTACTTAATAAAGTTGTAAATACCCATGATTTATATGTAGTAAAAACATAACTCCTTCGTTCTAGATTGAGTAAACAACGAAAGAATGTCAGAGTTTCAGGGCCCATAGGCACCTGTCATTTGTGTGGAAACCAGTGATACATTTTGAAATTAAGGATTCATGCTAGATGATGAGTAATTATGTGAAATTGCAGATAAAAAGAGACATTAGAAAGATTAAAGAAGAAAGTCCTATCTGAAATTCTGAGTCATGCAGGAGAGAAGGTGTTCCAGTGAGATGTTATTGGATGGTCAGTGGAGTTAAAGAGTGGAACCTGTGCTGTAGGCTTCAGTGTTGGTTCAAAGGGTATCCTTAGGAAGTTTGGCCTATAATGAGGAAAGAGTCTTAATATATATATAAAGATCTGGTATAATATAAATCTGAGAACATGTTTATCTTGGGAATAAAAAGAGCACTTTTTGCTACTGACATAGTGTACAAAGTACCAAGATTAATTTATGTTAAACACATGGGGAAGAACATGTTGAGTTCAGGAAAGTCTTTTTTTTTTAATTGAGACAGAGTTTCTCTATGTATCTCTGGCTGTCCTAGAACTCACTCTCTAGACCAGGTTGGCCTTGAACTCACAAAGTTCCACCTGCCTCTGCCTCCCTAAATTCTGGCATTAAAGGCATGCACCATCAGCCAGCTCAGGAGAGTTTTGAACAACAATAAAAAAAGAGCAAAAAAAAAAAAGTGTTCTTTCACCTCAATAACCATAATAAAAGAACACAGACAATTTTAAAATTATTTGGAGGAGGGGCAGAAATGGAAACTTTTATAAATTAATAAACTTTGAAAAATAAATAAATAAATAAATTATTTGGAAATTCAAATTCAAAAGCATGGGCATGATAGTGTAAAGTTTTATATGGGACCTGTATTCACATTATGAAGAGAGCCAATCATCTCAATTAATAGGCCACAGAGAGGCCTGAGAAATATGGTGCAGGTCATAGGTAGGGACAGTTGATTATGCTAGGAAAATACTACCGAGCAGAGAAAAATAAAAAACTAAGGAACTAGTACAGTGATTCTTTAACTGTCAGAGATCTTCCAAAGCTGCCTAAGCCCAAGCTTCCTATGGCTAAGAAGATTTCCAAGTACAATAGAGTTTTGAAATCATTTCCCCTAAGAGAAGAAAAAAAAAAGTCTCTATTTGAGAACAGATGTCTTTTACTGAGGGACTGAGTAACCCTGTGGGCTGAGGAGATGGGCCAACCTGTAAAATGCTTGCTGTGCAACTATGGCAACTTTAATTTGTGTCCTGAGCAGCTGTTCAAAAGCCAGGTGTGGTAGAATGAAATGTCAACATAGGAAGTGGTCTCAGGAAGATCCCAGGAAATGTGTGCCAGCCAATCTACCTGAAATAGTGAGTTCTAGGTTCTGTGAGAGACTTTGTCTCAATATATAAAGTGGAGAAAAAAATACCACATGTACATACACACACACACACAATACATACACACACATGCTTGGATGAATATACACATATATGCACACACCCACTAAAGAAGGAAACAAAGTTTCTAAATAAACGTTAATATATGAGGGACAACAAACTAGGGAATTTGTCATTCTGGGTCTTGGTTACCTCCCTTGAAATGGTTATTTCCAGATTTAACCTTTTATCTGTAAATTTTTATAGTTAAATAATAATCCATTGGAAAAATAATATTCCATTGTGTATATGTAATGCATTTTTGCTCATTTATTATGTAGTGGACATCTAGGCTATCTATTTTTCTAACCTTTATTAGAAAAACTTTGAGAGAGTATTCCTATAGAAGGACATAGAGTTTTTATTAATATGCCTCAGAGAAGTTGATCTGCTTAATATGTTATATTTCTCTTTCTAGGTTTTTGGAAAGCCTGCTATTGGATTTTCATAGTGGCTACACAAGTCCACATTCACATTAACAATGAATGTGTATTCAACTTTCAGAAGCACATTTGATATCCTTTTTTTTTAATTTTTTAACTAACTAATTAATTTTGATAAGATTTCTCTGTATAGCTCTAGCTCTATTTGAAGCTCACTATGTTGATTAGGCTGGCCTCAAACTCAGAGATCTTTCTGCCCCTGACACCTGAGTGCTAGGATAAAAGGTATGTTTCAGTGCTTTCTAGATTGATATCATTTTTCAAAAATTATTATTTTAATTATTCTTACTATGGTAAGACAAAACAATCTTAGGGTGGTTTTATTTTGTTATTTTTGACAACTAAAGGAAAATTTGGAAAATACTTCTCAACCATTTGTTTTTCTTCTTTGGATAATTCTTTGCTTATTCCATGATTCATTTTTTAAACTTTATTTTTATTGATCTTTTGTAGAATTTACATCATGTTCCTGATCCCATTCATCTCTCATCTTTTCATATATGTCCTCTGCTCATTCATCCATCCCCCAGAATAAAATATATAGCAAAAACCAAAAAACTAAAACAATAACAACAACAAAAGAAACAAAACAAAAAAATCAAGGCATGGAAGCTGTAATGCGGCACAGTGAGTCACACGGTATGCCTTTGAGTTCATACATCTTTACATGTTAATGTTCATTTCCTTGAGTTGTTCATTTATCTAATTTGATGCCAAACGCTTCTGCCTCATCTTAAATACTGGGCCCTCACTGGAACTTTTCTTGGACATCATGTTGTTTCCTTGTGTCATGGAGATCTTGCAGCTACGAATCTGCAGATCCAGACCTTTCACATTATCCACTGGTTCAAAGACAAGGTATGTATCTGAGTGGGCTGAATTATAGCCCTGATTCTGGGACGGGGTGGTTGCTGGCATGGTTAGCCTGGCTGTTTTCCTTAACTGACATCACCATGCAGAACTCTTCAGCATTTCACTGGCTAGCTCACCCACTGAAGCAGGCCACAGATAGCTGGGCCAGTTCTCCTGCTCTCTCAACCTTTGGCAGTCTTGGAAGAACCCACATCATGAACGCCAGCTCTACTCTTTTGTCCAAGAGAGATGCATGGCCCACTATCTCAATGATGCAGTCAGTGAAGTGATAGTCCATACATGAGTTTTGAATATAACCAACCCAAGGTGAGTCTTTAAGCTGTCTTCCTTATAATTCTCTATATAAGTAATGTTACCTCACTTTTTGCAGTAATGTAATTTAAAGATATTATGGAGTTTAAAGGACTTACAAAACCTATAGAATCATCATTAGTTCACAGTATATCTTATAAAAATGATCTATCACTTGATATGCATTCAAGGCTTACCACTTTCAGAGTTAGAATTTTAAATCTTTACAAATAGAAATAGTGATACCCATCCTGAAGTTGATTTGAGTTATTAAACCATGTAGGGACTTGCTTTGCTTTGTACAATAGGTATTTAGTTGTAAAAAAAAAAAACCATGGGTATGAGGGAAGTATCCAGAAGTGGTGGAATTACAGAGAAGTAAAGAGAAACATGGCTGACTAGCAGATATTACCATTAAATTATGAAGTAAGGTGATTACATGAAACTGCACAGAAAAATGAGGCCACTCAGTGCACAGAAATTCTCTGTGTTTCTTTTTAAAGTTTCTTCTTAATGTCTTTTTTAAAAATATCCAAAAATAAAGAAAAAAATGTTGTCAAAACAGGCTGGTAACTGAATAGGAAAAGATATCATTTTCCTTTGCTATGTGAGACTTCATATAGGTATTCTAACAAATGTCTATTTGCCAACAGCAGGATATAAATGACAGACTGAAGAAGTAGTTCATGTTTAAATGATTCAAGTCTAGTTTGGTGAACATGGTGAGAGGCTACTTACAGAAGCATAGGTGATGGAATTATGATTAAAAAACAACATAGAACAAAAGATCCATTCATAGAATCAATGGCTCTGCTGGTAGAAACCTCCATAAGAATACATACTCAGTACTAAGCTGCAGTTGTGACTATCTTATATAACAATGAGGAAGAGCTTTGAAAACTTTTAAAATATATTTTATTACTTGAGAATTTCATGCATTTCATTAAAGAATTCTTTTGGGGCCAAGGAGAAAACTGGTACAAAGAAACTTCCAAGCATTTACAAAGATGACACCAGCTAAGAACCCAAACAATAGTGGATAAGTAGTCTGATCTGGCCATCTACTTTGATCAGATTGGTGACTACCCTAATTGTCAACAGAGAACCTTTGTCTAGTAACTGATGGAAGCAGATACAAAGATACACAGCCAAACACTGAACCAACCTCTGGGAATCCTGTTGAAGAAAAGGTCTAGGAAGAAATATAGGAGCCAGGGACATCAAAGTCATCACAAGAAAACTCACAGATGCAACTTATCTGGCCTCTAAGTAGCTCACAGACACTAAACAGATAGCTAAGGAGCCTACATGGAACCAACCTAGGTTGCCTATATATATTTGTGGGAATAGTATAGATTGGTCTACTTGTATAACTCTTTGCAGTGGGAGCTTGGCCTGTCATAATTCTTTGGCATGCTTTTGGGAACCCATTCCTCATTCTGTGTTCCCTTACCAAGACTTTTTATGAGGGAGGATCTTAGTGCTACCTCAATTTGATATTCTATACTTTGTTTGACTTCCTATGGGAAGTCTGGAACATTCTGAACAGAAGGGATGTTGGGGAGAGAATGGGAGGAGTGGAGGGAGGGGAAACTACAGTTAGATGTAAAATAAATGAAAAAATTTAATTAATAAAAAGTGGAAAGATACACACACACAAATGCATGAAGACATATACACAGAGAAACACACAGACACCCCCAAAGCAGAATTTGAGAAAGATTTTGGCATAGTCATTTATCAGTAGAGATAATTTCAAATATGCATCCATACATATTTAGAGTATGTTACATAATATATGAATGATACAAATGTGAGTGAGTATAAATTCAAAGGCTTTTTATTTTCAAAGAAGAAAATAATCTTCAGTGAAGGAGATAATGGACTGTGTCACTCCAGTTGATTTGGCTTTAAAGTCATATTACTAAAGAGGATGCCTGCAGTATTTTCTAGATTTAGTTCTATGATTATCAATTCTTCTAAACCTTCAGCTATTTATTGAAGAAGGATACTATAAATAATCCCACGCTGGCTCAGAACTGAGTATAATTAAGGGTTATTTATTTAGGAGTACACTCATAGATTACAGGTTTTTGCATGAACAGGAAAGAAACCAAATTCAGCAGCCAGGAGAAAAGGCATACAAGCTTTATGTCTGCATTTATAGTATAAGAGACCATACCCAAGTGGGCTAGTATCTTAAAAGCCATTGGTTGGAGGAGTTCCCAAGACACCTTCCCCTTTTATCTGAATAAGAGAGTTCTAAACCTTGTACAAAACTATATATATAATAAGAACAAATATTATGTATAAAAATTAGAACTACAACCAGCATAAACAATATCAAGAAAGAAACATATGCTAAATGTTTCAATAATTATCTTATCCTAAGTAGTCTAAGTGCTGTGTAAGAAATAGCTTATGTAAGTCATGAGGGGAAAATAACTATGACTATCTAGTCTTCAATTCCATTAAACACCTGAGAAGGAAAATAATAGTACTTGAGTAAACAGAAAGTGCAAATAAGCAACTTGCTAAATGTGCAATGAATGACGGAGACAACTAACTACCTGTGCAATCATTCAAAGTCTCATTTGTAATATTAGAACAACCAGTTTTGGTTAAGGCCTAGAGTAACTGACAGACCTATTGCAAAGGCAGAAAAATTTTCAAAACCATCTTATCCTGTCTTGGCAAGGTTTGGCAGTCTTTTTCTTGTATCCTGTTTGTCCTGTCTATCCACTGTGCATTTTGTCAGTGGTCAAGGTATGGACAGTTCATTGCCCAAAGACCAGTTTTGCCAAGAAGAAAATGAGCTCTAAGTGGAGTATCTCCATTGCTCAACATTTTTGGGGAGAATAGATTGGTGCTGGCATGAGCAATGCGTCTCATGTCAACAGAAATCTAATTCATTTAAATGCCATTTTCTACAGTTTTTTAAGTGGTTGAAAATTACCTATATGAGGAATACAATCTGTTTGTATCTAAAGAACCTGATTGTATAAAAATAAATATGACAAACATGAATGGCTATTGACCTATAATTCGTTATGCTTATATAGCTTAAAGACTAAGACTTCATATTAGAATATTAAACAATCTTTAAGAAACTGTGTACAAATGAGAACAATGACCTCAAAATGTAAACAATGCATAAGTATATTGATCAAAGGTAGAAATTTAAAGTGAAATATAATAAATATATCCTAAAATTGTATCAATATGCAAAATGTCCTAAACAGAGGTGGGAGCATTCATGCATACAATATGACAAAATGACTTAGCCTAGATGTACAAATATTGAAACAGAAATAGAATCATATTCAATATTAATTTATAACAATATATACGAATTTATAACAATTTAAAATGTCTGACAATAATGGCTCACAGATTTTCACTCTAGTAATCACTGTTGTTATTAGTGTGAGTAAGCTCACACTAATCTACCTACTACTCCATTCAATTTCTCTTTTCTTAAAGATCCCTGAGCCTACAGAATTTATACCCAAAGGCCTAATTATATACCAGTTATAGTCAACCCTTAATTGAGTCCCTAAACCTGAGGACAACCTTAGTTGTCATGGGGGCAATGTTCTTTCTATGTGATTCTGTAAAAGTAAAATGATAGTTAAGTTTCAAGACTACTCTTTGGTATAATTGCAAACAGTCTCTGAGTATTCAGTAGAATTTTTCTGAGGTTCCTAATTGGAGTTCTGAAGAGAACATTGTAAGAAGTTGCACCATTTCAGCTAACCAAGTTGGAACCATCTTGAGCAGTCTATATCCGAAATTGGTGTTATACTAGCACTATCAGCATCATGACATCATATAGATCAGGTGGAGTCATTGTTGTGGGTCCCCATCTTCTTCCTGAAAATATCAAATATTACTGCAGGAAAATTTATTGTTTATTGTGGAAAATTTAAACATTATTCATATAGAAATATATGCAATGAAAGGTATGTTATAGACAAAAATAAATATGGAGAAAAATATAAATTTTTCCTAATATCTTTTTTCTTTCAGTCCCATACCAAATGGCCTCTGATATGAGATAGAAACTCTTATTTTTTTTTCTTTAAACAACATGCTTAGATTTAGAGAAGAATAGTCAATGTCCAACTCGAAAGCCAGCTGTAATTTTTGAATGACTCTATTATTCTACTGGGGAGTAGAGATAAGCACATATGTTCAGAGATTTTCACTCTGCAGATAACCTATCCTCAAAAGTCATGTTCCTCTTTGCTCAGTATTTTGGATAGTTATCTTTTCACCTTTAGAAATCTAAATGTCCAGAGTATCTTGATTTTTAGAAGATGAGTATTTTCCTGCAAAACAAGAACAGAAGCCTGCCCAAACCCTTATGAGGTTTTCTTACCACCTGTATGGTTGTCACGTTTGTAGGAGCTGTCATTTCTCTTTATCAAGAGGTTTCACTTTTTCAAACTGAATCTTTATTAATTTTGATATCCATAGAGTTTCTTCTCCTGTGAAAATAAGACTGAAACTCCTACTCCATCATAACACATTTTTTTGTTTTTTATTGTGAGATCAAAACATCCCTAAAATACAGCAGCTGATTTTATTCAAAGGTTTTTTTTTCCTTTTATCCAGTGCCCTCTGCTGTTGTCCCTTTCTCATTAAAAAAAATTCAAGGTTAATAAAGCATTATGCATTCTACTTCTGTGGACATTTCCATGTCTTTCTGCTTGTTTAACATATCCTTTATAGTTTTATTTGAATGTTTTATCTTTGCCTAACATGTAGGATTAATTGGTATACCAGTAATATGCTTTATATTATACTAAGCAAAAAAAAACCTATTTAATCTTATGGACCACCATCTGCCTTTATTTGTGCAGGAATACCCATGATGCTCATAACTTCTAGTAAATGCATGATTACTCAATCAGTCTTTTCTGAGCTCAAAGCAGTTGACCATTGAAAACCTGAATAAGTATCAATGATGTAGCATACATATTTTAATTTTAATTTTCAAAATCTGCAAAGTAGAACACATCAATCTGCTAGATTTAATTTATTAGTGTACACTTTGGATTGCACCTTGCAGGTAGCTGTGTTTGGTTATATGCCACGGACCGGCTCAGGTGAGCCACTCAGACCATAGGAGAATCAGGGCGAAGGCTCAGGAGAATTCAAGAATCGGCGCAGAAATGACAGACAGAAACATTCAATGTGGTTGAATATGCTGCTGCAACTTTATTTACTTTGCACAAGGTTTATATTCTTTTACAATCAAAGAGCTTGGCAAAGGCATACATCATCAGATCATAAAACAGAAAAGAACAGCATAAAACAGTTTGCAAAGAGAATCTTTGAAGATGCTTTAGTATGGGTACAAGGACTTTTGCTCCCACATATTTTGTTAAATAAGCCTTTTTTTCTTTTTCTTGTTTTTAGAGAGGTCACTGCTCTTGAGTTAGGCTATCTTTATCAGCCTGCACCAGGTGGCTGGCTGGGCTAAGCTAAGTGACCTTGTGCTCAGAATATCCTGGGTGGGAGAGGGGAAAGCCACTATCTTCCTGGGAAAACTTTCTGCTAGGAAATTTCATGATCTCAAACTTCTCTGAAACTCATCTCACACCATTGACCTCAACTCTCCTCTCTTCTTGATTCTCAGGCTCAGATGTTGTTATCAGCCTAGGTCTTTTTCTGCCTACAAGAAAGGCTTCATAGGCCTCCTGTTTGCAACTGCACGTATTCCCCAGGCAAATGCCTAATGGGGACTGCTGCAACTGTTTTCCTGCAGAAGGCTTCTAAGGTTTCTCCTAGTAAGAGTAACTCCTTTTGCTTCACATCATCAAGGAATTATCCTAATGATAACCCCCAATTCCCAGAACTAGCTACTTCCTTAAAGGCTTTAATAAATGGTGGGACAGAGCTCAAAATGTCTTCAGCAGTCTTGTTTGTATCTGCAACTTCCTGGAATAGTCTGATCTGTTGGCAAGATGCAAGAATCACAAAGAACAGAAAGACAAGGAAAAGACAGTCATATCGGCGCCAAAGGCAATGAGATTGAGTCAGTGCAGATGACGACTCAGGTGGCATCATGACCACAGCTGATTGCCAAAGGACTGTCTGGGACACAGCTCCGTGAAGTGCAAACCCCAATCCTCCAGCCTCCGACCGCCCAGTCAGCATTTCTGCTACACTGGAGTGACAGCCGTGAATGTGGCAGTTATAGAAAGAACAAGTGGGACATTTCTTTATAATTTTCTCAGATAGTTGCCATGTAATAGAAAACTCTTTCTTTAAACCTCTGCTATTGACATGATTTTTTAATGAAATCTGAGGTCTTCAGCACATTTCCAATGAATAATTGATCAATTTCTGCACTACCTTGTGCTAGAGGACCTGGCAGACCTGAATGGGATCGGATATGTGTTATGCCTATGGGATAAAGTCTATTCCTAATCATATTTTGAAGCTGAGTCAATAATGAAATCAATTATGTATCATCTGGTATAAATGCAGTAATTTCAATATGCAAAACAACTCTTTCTTCATTACAAATTAGTAACTGTGTTGAGAGGTTCTTGAAAATCCTTTAGTACCATGAGAATAACGTATAATTCTGCCTCTTGGACAGAATTATAAGGACTTTGTTCCACCTTACTTAAATCTTCTGCATTTCCTGATTTATTTACATCAGTATAAAATGTAGAGACTCCAGTTGTTGATGTGTCACATACAACATGGGGAGGGATCCAAGTATTTTTCTTTATTAGGTTAATTCTTTCACTTTTGTGATAATTGCTATTAATTTGTATTAAAAACAAGCACACACTTTTTACCATGGTTCATTGTCTTTCCATAATTTTTTAAATTCATCAGTAGTAAAAGACACTAACATCTCTGCTGGATCTATTCCTGCTAGTTGATAAAGTAACAATTTTCATTTTAAAATTAATTCAGAGACATTTTCCACATAAGTTGTTAATATTTTACCTGGTCTATGTGATAAAAAGATCCCTTCCAAGATAATATCATCCCTCTGCATTAAAGTTCCTGTAGAGAAAATTCTGGAAGGCAATATGACTGGAATGCAATTAAGATTTGGATTCAACTGATCTGCATGTGCCTCTTGTAATTTCTCTTCAACAACAGTTAATTCTTTCTCAGCTTCAGTTGTTAATTCCCTGGGACCATTTAAGTCTTTTCACGGTCTAATGTTTAGATTGGCTTTTATCCCAACAGCAAGTTGTAGACTGGAAAAGACTCATAACAATATTTGAAAGTCATTAGGATACCAGTCTGTAATTGGTATCTCTTAATTTGTGCCTTTGTATTGTAAATTTCTATAAACCTATTTTATTACCTAGGTAATTGATAGAATCTCCTCTTTATGTTTTTTCAGGAGCAATATGTACTCCCTATTTAAGCAAAACCTTATTTTTCAAGCATTCTTTCTAAAGTATCTACATTTAAATCAGATAGCAAAATATAATTGTAAATCATAGATTTAGGAAATTGCTTACACATTATCCCAATGGCTGATTAATAAAGTATTGCCAACAGGGTAGGAGCATTCATTGTGGGAGCATAGTTCATTGATATCTTTTATTTCACTGAGAATTATTATAAGTAGTCACTCTGTAGGCAATTTTTTCTCTGTCATTTTATTGTAAAAAACTTTTTATTGTATAGGGAAGAAACAGTCTTTTAAGTCAGTAACTAGAAGAGGCCATCCTTTAGGCTATAGGGAAGGAAAAAGAATTCCAGATAGTAGAGCATCATTAGGTTTAATTACCTTGTTGACTGATCTTAGACTGTCACAGTTCTCCATTTTCCAGATTTCTTTTAAACAACAAATACAAGAGAATTCCAGGACTGGTTAATTCTTCAATATGGTGAGGATCTAGTTGCTCCAGTACCAGCTATTCCAATGCCCTCAGTTTCTTTTCTGTTGAAGGCTGTTGTTTAACTCATAATGGTTTTTCATTTAACCAATTTAAAAGTCTGACTGTTTGTACCTCTGAAGTTTTGATAGTTGCTTTGTGTAAAGCTTGAATGGTTGGTGACTTTTGTGTATAGTAGTTTATAATATCATTCCCAGAAACTTGAGTTTCTGGTTCTGCAGAAATGTTAATCTGGGTATTCCATTGCTGCAGCAGGTAATGACTGATTTTGGCCTCAGACTTCCTCTCTGTCCTTCTAGTACTAAGCATTCAACCCATCTTGTGTGTGTGTGTGTGTTTTTTAACTTGAGATAGGGTTCCAATTCCTAAGAATTGAACATCTGCCTTTGAAGAGGCCAATAAGGATGCCAAGATTCCGGCATAATGATAGTCATAGCTGTACCTGTGTTTAGTAATCTCTCGATTACAATGTTATTTATATCCACTCCTAACTTTTGTCTTTGATTATTTATAGAAGTCTGCCAAAATATATGTTTCTTATTTCCTATTGGAATTTTTGATTCATTCTCCATTCATTCTACACCAGTCTCTGTCTTGTGGGGCTATATGGCTTCTCTTGACTTCACCTTCTTTCTCCCAGCATTCAGTTTAGTTTTCCCCACCTATCTCTATTCTGCCCTGCACAGACCCAAGACAGTTTATTTATTAGTCAATGGTAATCACAACATACAAAGTGGAATCTCACATTTTAAGGCTGCTGTGTGGCATAAGAACAAGATGTGTTTATTATAAAGACTTTGATCCTCTGGGTCAGCATAAAGTATTGCCAAGTATTTGATCTTGGGAAGCCTCAAATACTTTTGTTTTTCTCTGTTGTTCTAAAATTTTTGCCTCTTCTTGCCAATAATATTTCCATAGTAGTTGTGGTCCAGCTGCCAAGACTGCTAAAACTAATTGAAGCCAATTATTTGAAGTAGCTTTATTACTGGCAGCCCATGTTTTTACCATTCCCCAAACACATGGTGAATACATGTCATAAGATACTACTGCTTGCTTAACTTGTTTTTGATCATTCATACCTATAGGTTTCCATTTACATTCTTTGAATCCTTTTGGGCATTTAGAACTTGATACTTTTTCAGAGATGATTACAGGGTAGTAAGGTAAAACCCTGGATAAGTCTCTGACTCTGACACATACTGACAATGTTAAATCCTGTTCTTGTACCTTCTCTTCCTTCTTGTCAGCTCTGATAATTTCCTCAATCATTTCAAATATTTTTACTACTGTCTTTTGTAAAGTCTGAACCTCGTGGCCTGTATATATTTCTAGTGATCTCATTGATTCACCTAGCCTCTGGTCCTCATTCTGCACATTTGATTCCAAGGTATGAATTTTTTTCTTTAAAGATAATATCTCATCCTTGTACATTATTTAGATATCATGCAGATTGCTTTCCTGGAGAGATAATCTATCTAGTAACCTATCGTAACTTTTTAACAAATTTTGATTATCAAATTACACATGAATTCTCTCAGATAATTTCTCAGTACCCTTTGACATGGATTGAATTTTGTCTGTAAAATTAATGAAATCCTTTTCAATGTTTTCTTTTAATTAATGTTTGACTTTCAACGGCATTAATACTGTCAGCTACCTGTTTATTTTTAGTCTGTAAAGACTGTATCATTTGTAAAAGTGCCTGATTTTTGGCTTTGTTATCAAACCATTTTCTTAAGGATATAATATAAAAAACAAAACAAAGTCCCATTATCCAATAAATGGGTATATCAGAAAAAACATATAAACCTTGAAGAATATCATCCATAGTATAATCAAAAAGTTATTAAATTCCTGAATGGTGCTATTTTCTGCCATCATATAACTTTCAAGTTGATTAATTTACTTACTTCAATTAGATTTCAATAAATTGTTTTAGTTATAATAATCTCTATTGGCCAGCAGGTGTCACAGTTGCAGCCATGTGGCAGAGAGATGAGACCAACGGTGGCACTAACAGTCTTGCAATGCTTTGTTTCCATGCACTGGTGCCTGGTTTAATACTGGCAAGTATTCTTTGCTTGACAAATTTAGAGCAACTAAATCAATTCTTTACATGGAGAGAGTTTTTTTGGTGGACAGAATATCAAGGATACCAGAACTAAGGAGCAGTGAACACAAATTGGAAGCTGTAAAAGTTGTCACACAACAGGGAAAGTGGTGGTGAGGGGAAATTAGCCTGGGTAATTGCTAAGTTGCTTTGCAGTAGCTCCACTGTGGCAGGGTTTTGGCAAAAATAAAATAATAATGAAGAATGCTTAGTAGGTAAAATCATGCCACACAGGTAGAGATGGGAGAGTATCTGGGCTGCAAACCTTTTGCGTCTTTTTATGCCTATTCAGGAAAGTGTGGAGCTGGGATTCACATGGGTGTCAATAAAGTAATTCTACACTATCTCAGAATTGACTATAATAAAGGGTTATTTATTTAGGGATAGACTCACAGATCAGAGTCCTCTTCATGAATAGGAAACAGCAACTGAATCCAGCAGCTGTGAGAGAGAGCAGATATGCTTTATGGCTGTATTTATAGTAAAAGAGACCAAGCCCCAGTGGGCTGGTATCTTAAAGGCTATTGGCTGAATGAGTTCCCAGAGCAATTTGTCATTGACCAGGACAATGATGGATAAAAGTTACATTTTTTTTAAATTTTGGTATTTATCCATATTCCACTGTTTTATTTTGTGACTTTAATACATTTCTTAAAAGAAACATGGGCAACAGTACTGAATAAATGGCTCAGTGGTTAAAAGTACAGGCTTCTTTTCCAAGAACCTGGGTTCAATTCCAAGCACCCACATGACAATTCACAACTCTCTGTTATTCAAGTTCCAGAGGATTTGATACCCTAACATAGAGTATAGACAAGTAAAACATGAATGCACATTAAATTAAAAAGATATTAATAAAAATAAAGGTAAACCATATTCTGTAGCGCAAAAAAGTTCTGGTTTCTCATGCTATGCTTTTTGACTTATATTTTTAACTTTCTTTAATAATTTTCTACAGTTGTTTATTATATAATCTAACTTTTTATTTCCTCCTAGCTATACATACACAATACTACAAAATTTTTATTATCATTTCTTCTCCTTGTTGTCCTTATTTCTATTATTATTTTTCTATAAGAGGTTGTGTCTTACTATGTTTTCCAGGGTATACTTGACTTCTGGGATGACATAATCATTTGACATCATCTTCCTAAATATCTGGGAAAGAGTGAACTTATACCCCCTGCTGTATATTTATCTTTTTCTAGTAATATGCCAGCAATGAGTTTACAAACATTTCTTACCATAAAATTATTTTTAAAAGTTAATTAATTTCTTAATCTGAACCATATAGTAACGAATTTTAGAGGACTTATAGTGTTTTACATTTTTTTCTTCTTAATATAGCATTTGTGTTTTAGCTGTTGTTTGGTCAGCTATGGTAGTATTCTTTCATTGATAATTTTCTTCATATTCCTTCTTCTTACTCCTAATGATTTAATCTCCTTAGAAGTTCTGTTTAGTTATGATTAGTTTTAATTTTCAGCTTGAAATAGTATAAAATCACTCTGGAAGGAGTCACAATGAGCAGTGTTCCAGGAGGGGTTGACTTACAGGTATGTTTTAGTTTGTAAGCTAACTGATGTGGAAAGACTTATCCAAAAGTGGAAAGTGGCATTAATTTCCAGTGTTTAGGTCCTACTCTGTAAACATAGAGCACATATGGGTACAAGTAATTATATGGGTTTATTTTTTCTCTGCTCTGGAATATGATGTGACTGTCCAGCTTGCTTCAATTTTCTGCCTTGACTTACAGAATTGGGACTGTAAGCCAGTATAAAGTGATCCTCCCTTAAGATGTTTTTATAACTTGTTTATTGGTGTTTTTCTTTTTATCTTTAATTTTAACAATTTAGTAGTAAAGGAAAGAAAAGTAATCGAAAGGTCAACATCTAAATTTTGCTCCAGTATTGCCACAAAAAGCATGGTACAACCTATAGATGATATCAGTACTGAACCTATAAAAGTACTTGATGCCCTCCTACAGTACAACCACTCAACATTCGTCAGTTTTGAAGAGAGGGATGTCTGTTATGCTTACTCCAGTATCACTCCTATCTAACTGCTACCTTCTAGATATCATTTTGTCACAGTACATCATATGCTTGGTGTAACACTTTAACTTGCCCATAAATGACTTGCTGGTCTTGTGAAAATGTGGATTATGTGAGGTAGATTTGAGGTGACATTTGAGATTATACCATCTTAATACCTGCTCATATACAGACATGCGTGGTTCCAAGATCCATATTTTACAGTAGCAAGTCACATATACAAACTGACTAATCACTACAAACTATTACTGCAATATTGAGTCAACTCATAAAGCCTTCTGCTTACCTATTCATAAGTCCTATTAAATCCCAAGTACATTACAACATCTCTGGATGAAGCCCTAGAATTAGTACTAGAAATAATACTTCAAGGTATTTGAAAGATTACACTGAAAGGGTATTTATTAATACATAATTTCATTAGTGTGGTGTAGAATCATTCATGTTCACCTTAGAATTTGAGAGTCATCCACTGTGTAATCCCACATCATAACCATAGTTTTAAAACAATGAAACAAAAGCAAATATGATATCCTCAAAGAAAGCTCTCTCACATAAGCCAATTTTCAAATTATGTAAATGTGAAAGTTGAATGATGTCATAATGGTCCTTTAATTGGGTGACTGATACAGAAAATGAATGAACTGTCATCCTCAAGTTCCTATTAATAACAAGTTTTAAAGGAACTGGAATACTACTTTATAAAGTTCAAGGTAGAGTAAAACTAAAAAAATTCTCTGATTATTTTATTTATCTAAAGCAGGTAATTATGTACCATTAAAACACACACACACACACACATATATTTATCCTTATATGACAAATAAGTTTTTATTTCTCTAATTTTACTTTAAAAATTACATAAAATCAGTGTTAGTATTATGAGAAATAATATACAATGGCATTAACTCCTGGAAAAGTTTGTGATTACATGCAATGCTGGCTGGCATGTTCAGGTATCCTTTCTTAAAAAAGGTTCTTTAAATTCTCCGTAGTTGAGACTAGAGAGTCGCAGTCTTATTTTTGCACTGCTTGCACATCAGTTTTAGAGGATTCTGCTTTCTTATCCATATGTCATACATATGCACTACCTTGACTCCAGATTTGAAAGAGTGGCATGTTATGGCTGAATCTTGATGCTTTTAAGTTTAGATAAAATATTAAATTTGACTGCATCTCTGGGGTGGATCTATTACATTTGCCTCCATTGCATTTAGTGAGGAAATATTCTGGATAAGCCTTCTTCAGGTTTCTGCCATGGACAGTAGTAGAAGGCAGAAGTCAATGCTGCCTGCAACCTACTTCAAGTGGTAAGAGGAGCAGAATAACAATGAGAGATAGTAGAGTGTTTTGCATGGAAAATCAACTAAGTTTTCCTTGTTGAGATACACAGCTGTTTGTCACAAAGTGAAAACTATGAGGAACTATGGACTGATTCAAGGAGAAATCACATTAATATTAATGGCCCCACTTCTTCTATACCACTGAAAGCAGCTTCAGGTGAAGAACTGTGATCACTAGAGGAAGTTACAAAAAACTGGAGATGAAGAATATTAGAGAAAATAATGGACAATGTAGTGTAAGGCCCACAATTGAAATTTATCATATTACATATTAATTAACCACCTAACAAATGCACCCATGAGGATCAGAGAGCCCAATGTTAAAATAGTATAAGTATTTCATCCATAGCTATAGGACTGTAATATATGCAGCTATTTGAAGGAAAATCTACCAATATCTAAAAGAACTTATTTAATCATAAAGCTCCAATAGTTATTTCTGAAGACAAACATCCAGCAACATGAAAACTGGCATTTGAAAAGTATCTCCTGCAGGAGTAGCATTCCACTGAATTATGAGGAAACAGAATCACCAGTGGAGGCAGCTGTCCAACCACAGTCCACTGTCATGGCTGACAACTGTACAGCTATAGAAACAAAGGAAAGGTTACCAGCAGGAACAATTGGGAATAGTGCGATGTTTGAAACATATCATTTAACAAACATCAGGTGCAAAAAATATCTTATGTAGTTAGGTTTTTATCAGTTGCCAGATGAAGTAAAACTTTTATGTTGGAATGGCTTAGGTTCTGTTGTAAGAATCATAACACTCCTATTATCACACATGAGAGTCTTCTTTCCTGAGAAGCTTCTATGTAGAAATACACCTAAGACTCAAAATGTAACATATTTGATATCTATTTTAAATGGATATGTCTTTCTTAAGTGCATTTATATTTTATGACAAAGGGAATTAAGCATTTCAGATACTTTATTTTCTAAGACTTTCATACTGAGGAAATAAAAGTAGCTTTGATAAAAACACAAAAAAATGTAAAAGCGTTTCATGTGACAATGAAGGCAAAGAAGAATAAAATATTAAGCAAAAATGAGAATAATTTCTGAATTCACACTTCCCCATTAGACACAGTACCTTGTCTGATTCAAGCACCCACGGACAAACTGCGTAGAGTCATGTCACCAGACTCACTAATTCTCCTAAGAGTGAGGATGGTAGAACGTATCCATTCACTGACAAAATTAAAGAGAAGGAATGGCAGTATCCTAACATTTATAATACAACGAAGTCACAATTAATATTTTAACTTTTGCTATCAAGATCAGCAAAGAGAAATTGTGGATGGAAGTTCCTGTGCCGTTTGGTCGCACTGCTGTTCACTCCCAAAGAAACATATAGAGAGTTATATTAATTATAAACTGATATGCCTCTTAGCCCAGGTTTATTATTAACTAGATCTTTCAACTTAAATTATCCCACAATTCTTATCTATATTGATCCATGTGGCTTGGTACCTTTTCTCAGGAAGGCATTCTCATCTTGCTTTCTCTGTATCTGGCTTGCAACTGTGTCTGCCTTTCCTCTTGCCATAATTCTCCTAGCTTGGCTGCCTTTACTATTCTTCCTGCCTGGATACTGGCCAATCATTATTTTATCCAATTAATATGAATGAAAAATCTTTGTAGTGAACAAGAGCATTATCTCACAACAAGAAACAACATGAGTTACACGCTACTAAAATATTGGGGTAAAGAAAGACACACTTATCATGCTTCACAAAATGGGAATAAATGCAAAAGAGGGCATCTTATCATGTCAACATTTTTAACATGACTTTTGTCTATAAACTTCCTCCAAGAAAATGATAAAACCAATGATTTATAGAAAAGGAAAAATAATAATGAAAGAAATCCACATTTGATTTAAACTATTCTCTGATTTCATAACCTAAATAAAATTTCCCCAATAGTATAAAGGCAAATAACAAATTTGTAAAATGAATTAGATTCTTACAAACAGAGCTAATTTGTCTTGTTTGGTTCAAGTCTTCAAATTACAAATAAATGTTATGGTTTATCAACTGAATATTTTTGTCAATAAATCTTTAATCTGCTTTTCTTTATTTGCAGGCACACTTTTGCAATTTCTCTTGATTTAGTGCACCATTATATCTATGCTTGACCTCTCAATCATTTATACATTTTACATTCAAACAGAGGACAACGCAAACACTGCATATTGCAGAAATAGTATGCAGTGAGATTATATTTTTGTTCTATTAGTACAATAAGTTTTCATGTTTCCAAAATACATCCGTTGAAGGAGGAAATTGTGTGTGTATGCTCCTTAGGAAAGCTTCTTATGTGTCTACACAAAAGAAACTTATTTTCATTCTACTTTAGACCGCCATCAGTCTGGACTTCTTGAGGATATCACTATTTGATTCATGGGTTGTTTATTTGGATACTTCCCATGAAAATCAACTTTATAAACAATCTACTTTGCTCTATCCCACCATTAAATGCAGAGTAGTTGCCTGTGTGTAAAACACATAGTGATAATCAAGGCATTCAAAAGAAAAAACTAGAAAAGGAATTTCTATGAGGATGATTTCAAATACATGAAGGATTATTCATTATTGAACTATAAAGATCAATAATTATACTTACCCAAATGAAGACAAAATCATGTTATCTAGTGGTCCTATGAATATTTCTCTATCATGTGCTTCCCTCACTGTATGAGACAAGTTAGATACTTTATCTGACTCTGCTACAACTTTTGTTTTTCTTTATTTTATTACAAGTTCATTTTGTGGAGATTGTCTTACTCATTTGTCAACATGTATTTGGTAGGATATTATAAATTTTTTAAAATTTTGCTCCAATTCAAATAACAGTTGAAGAATTAACATACAGTTCATGAGAAATAATCAGTTTAAACATTTTACTAAGTAAATGTATTATAGTAATGTTGAGTAAAAAAAAAGTGTTTTATTTTTTTCCAGCAATGAAAATTTGGCAGATGAGGAGAATGTGAACTGATTTAAGCTTCAATGGAGAAAAGAACATAGAAGATGGAAAGACTAATGCCTAACAGACATCATGGTTCTTACAAACCTTTTTAATGACTAACTGTACATGTTACATGTTTTCCTTCTATCACCAATGATTTTTTCTTATATTTAAGTTTCTCTCTATACTTGAAATTATCCACATTATATGACAGAATCTTGCAAGCTATCAAAATATAACTCCATCACCAGAATGTGATGAATTTATCCATTAAGAACATTCAGAACACTGATATAATGGAATTTATATTGGTGAAGGTATCAGACAGTGGGAGGAGAAAGATGAGGGAAACAAGATGAGAAAAGACAGACATAGACATAAAGAAGCAAAAAGGAGAGAGAGACAAAGAGAACATTGCAAAGCCAAATGTTTGAGGAAATATGAAGAAATTCACTTATTCATTAAATTTGCCAATATATTTGATTAAATCAATTCTATTTGTTTATTTGTTTGTTTATTTATTTAGTTATTATGTAAACAATACTTTGTTTGTGTGTATGCCAAAAGGCCAGGAAAGGGCACCAGACCTCATTACAGATGGTTGTGAGCCATCATGTGGTTGCTGGGAATTGAACTCAGGACCTTTGGCAATGCTCAGGCAACGCTCTTAACCAATGAGCCATCTCTCCAGCCCTGATTAAATGAATTCTTAGATTCACACCATGAAGGTGAATAATTGTGGTTATTAAAGTAGTGAATTAACAGGAAAGGATACATGGAAGTTACTCACCTAATACCTAATTGAGATATGAAAAGAAAGTGAGAGACAGTATTAGCAATTCAAAAAATATAAACAATTTCAGGAATGATTCATTTTAATGTATGTTCTTTAATTATTCATAATCATTAATAAACAGAATTATAAACAAGAGCTTTACAAGATCTCAAAGTATATAAATGCCCTACTGTAGGGCCCCGGGTTTTCCCCCTGCTCCTTGAGGTGCAAATCACAAGGACTGTTTTGGCTAGCCAGCTAAAGCTTCCTGCTAATTTCTGTGCTCATTCTGCTTTTAGCCTGGTGATTTAGCTGTAGGCTTTGTTTTACCTTTGAAATGGTAATTTCTCACCTACCCAGAAGAGTTCCCATGGCACCTAGTTCCCTCTCCACTGTCTGTCACTCCTCTCTTTCTCCAAACCCCTGCCCAGGAAGGAATTTCTCACACAACACCAGGTTCTTCCCGCCTGGCTTCCCCCGTCTGGCTGGGAAACTGGGGCAAAGGTATATTAACCTTGCAGAAAGCTAAATAAATTGGCATTCGGTGATCTCTTGTTGAATGACCCAGGTCTCTTTGTGCGTGTCTTTTGTTCAATCCCCAGGCCATCGCCCAAGCTCGTGGTAGGTACGGAGGTGCGCAAACCATACCGGGAGGAGGGTGGCGCAGAACCGGGTGCTTACACCCTACAAATTATTTATAGCAATAGTGAGACACAACATCTGAACTACCACAGAAAAGACCATTATTTGACTATAAAATTTATACCAAAAACTGTAAATGGACAAGTTATTGACATCAGCAATATGTAATGTGATTTTCAGTATTTAACACCAACAAATGTGTTTCCATTAGCTGATGTCCACTGGGATCAACTGAAGAAGAATTCCTAGAACCTAACGATTTATTTGAGGATAAATTGAGTAATAATTTAAAGATCTTTGTAGTGAAAGTACAATTCTGAATAAGAATATAGCCACACTGATGAATATCTTGCATATCACCATAGAAGCTTCATCTGGCAATGGATGGAGATAGAGACAGAGACCCACATTGAAGCACTGGACTGAACTCCCAAGGCCCAAATGAGGAGCAGAAGGAGGGAGAACATGAGCAAGGAAGTCAGGACCAAGAGGGGTGCGCCCACCCACTGAGACGGTGAGGCTGATCTAATGGGAGCTCACCAAGGCCATCTGGACTGGGACTGAAAAAGCGTGGGATCAAATTGGACTCTCTGAACGTGGTGGACAATGAGGGCTGACTGAGAAGCCAAGGACAATGGCACTGGGTTTTGATCCTACTGCATGTACTGGCTTTGTGGGAGCCTAGTCTGTTTGGTTGTGCACCTTCCTGAACCTGGATGGAGGGGGGAGGACCTTGAACTTTCCACAGGGCAGGGAACCCTGACTACTCTTGAACTGGAGAGGGAGGGGGAGGGGATTGGGGGGAGGGGGAGGAAAATGGGAGGTAGGAAGTAGGATTGTTCTAATTCTCTAGCTATAAATTCTGTTTCATCTCTTTTATTTATGCATGTTGTTCTTCTACTAAAACTCCTGCCACTCATGCATTCTTCTGAACATTCCTGTTTGTTTATTTTGATCTCTGATCTTTTCCTAGTGATCTGTTGATTTTAAAAGGGAACTTTTTTCCATTAGAAATGGAGATAACCAAATGCAAAAATCTTTAATTATTCTGATTTCAGAATTAATAGCTGAAACTACTTATTGGAGGGTCAGAATCAGAATTCTTCACATCTCAGAATATGATTTGGATGATCCTTCCTATGCCATAAGCTATAGTGTCTTTGTTCATTAGGAGATACCCTTCACACTGCTCATGCAGGAAAGCACACGTTTATATAAATCACAATAAAGGCATGCATGCATGCATGTATTTTATTGTCTTGTATATTACTGTTTTCCAAATAAATCTTTAAAATCTTTAAAATTTCATGTGCTTTTTTGAAGGTGCTCTTTTACAAAAGAGAATGTTAAAACTTATTAGCCAATGCAATAACATTAAGATATAAGGGTTTTAAAAAAATCTTAAACATTTTCATCATAGAAACTCAAAAACAATCTTAAAATTAATATGGAAACATACATACATACACACACACACACACACACACACACACACACACACACACACACACACAAAAAAAACCAAATAGTTAAAGCATTTCTGCAACAACAACAAAAAAAAGCAATGTTTGGGGACCTTGCTATCCCTGAACTCAAATTACACTACAAAGCCATAGTAATAACACAGCATGATACTGGCACAAATGCAAGCAGGTAAAAAAATGGAATAGAATAGAGAACCAATTTAACTACAGACACAGGATAACAGACTGGAAGAACAGAATCTTCAACAAATGGTGTTCAGCAAACTGTATTTCCACATGTAGAAAAATGAAACTAGACATTTATCTCTCTTCCTGCTCAAAATTCAACCTTCAATTGGACCAAAGACTGCAACATAAAACTTGAAATTTTAAAATTGTTGTATAAGAAGTTACGACATACACTAGACAACATATAAGCAGAGATACAGAATTTCTAAACAGGGCACTAGTCACTCAGGAATTAAAACCAACAAAGGCAAATGGGGCCTCAGGAAACTAAAAGCTTTTGTTCAGGAAAAGAAATAATTCATCAGAATGGGAGAAATGTATTTGCATGGTTTGCAAATAATTGATGATAACTATCTAGAAAACATTCATTTTGTGTGGTAGTGTGAATATGTTCTGATAAATAAACCTTGTTTGGAGTAATAGAGTGGATCTATGCACTAGCTGCGTTTGGAGGACTGAAAGAAAACAGGAAGCAGGAAGGGGTACGGTGGGGCTGGGAGAGGATCTTAGTCCTTTTGGACAGAGAAACAGAATAGGTAGAAAGCAACTGGTGACTGCTCCCTGTTTTCAGATCTTTCAGGTTCTTACTGGGGTAATATTGTCTCCTGACTTTTATTGATAAAGATTAATTAGATTAATACTTCACATTGAGAACTTAAAAACCAAGACACTGCAGGGGACTAAGCTTTGATTCCTAGCATTTGACATGGTATTCCCTTCTGGATGCTGTGAATATGCTTTATTACCATTAGTTAATAATACACAGATTAATAGAAATGGGTTAATATAAGATGTGAAAGTTAGTTAATAGGCAGGCTGAGCTAATAAAACAAACAGTGTTGCAATTAATATAATTTCTGTGTGATACTTCTGGTCTGCATGGCTGGAAAATGAAAGAGCAGTCTCTGCTTACAAAATGGTGCCCATACATTTGGGGCTAACCCATGTGGTCAGCCACACACTTCACTTCTGTTGCTTGTATGCCCACTTGGTGTGAGGAGGAAAGTAGCTGAGAACATTCCTGCTGTTCAGTAACCCCACCTGGACAAGTAACTGGGTCAGGTATGATAGGTGTAAACAGGTAGTAAAGCATGGTGGATTCCTGCCACCATACATGGAGACATTTCAAGGCTGCACAGTGCACCGCATGGCAGATTTAGCTTTTACTCTAAAAAAGAGGTTTAAGTGTTGGATGGTACCTCCCAGAGTAGAGGTGGTGAGCATTACTCTCACCCAGCAGTCCCAGGGCTGATGGTAACCATACCTTCGTCATATTGAAAGGACAAGGGAAGGGGAGTCAGGATCCAGAGCTGCCATAACCACACTGCTTACCATATTAAAATGCTCATTGTCAGAAAAGGATTTCAGATGCACACTAGGGCAGACTCAGACATAAAAGACCTCTAAATGAGACACAGTGTATTTTAAAATGTATATAGGTTTGAGAGAGAGAGAGGAAAAATAATATAGACAGTTATAAAAAGAAGTGAAGTCTTTAAAGAGACAGTAAAGGTAATATAAAATAGTGCAGAGAGTCAGATTAAAGAAGAAAAGAAAAATAAGCCATATAAAGCATGTAAAGATGGAAAATACAGAGTCTGGATTATGCATAATTTTGTGTTTTCTTTTATTTATTTATTTTTATATTTACTGAAGAGAGACATTTGTTTCTGGGGGCTGCTAAGAAAAATCAACTTAAATACCTTGACTGTAAAATTTGAGTCTAAGGATATGTTGCTTTGGAAAATATGTTCTGCTTTTCTTTCCACAGAAGATGTGAACCTGTGGATTCCTCCTACCCTAATGAGGTTTGATGGAATAAGACTCCCTGAATGTTCTCTATGAACCATAAAAATACTTCACCCAACAAACAGCAAAGAGTAGTTTGGAGAAAACTACACATAAATTTTCAAAATGATTCCTTATAATTGTTAGTTTTCATTAAAAAGAGGATGGGTATAAGCCTTTAATGGTCAGAATTGGTTTTTAGAAAATAAAGGAGACATGATATAGAGATGAATACTTTGCATTGGTATACATCTTTATGTATTGATACAAATTTAGGGTCAATTTTGTTATATGTATTTCTGTTCTTGTTTAAAGTATTATATTTAGACAGCTCATTTAAAAATGTAATGTGTATTGCTAGGAGGTGGTGGTGCATGCATTCAATCCCAGCACTCGGGAGGCCGGGGCAGCCAGAACTTTTTAAGTTTGAAGACAGTCTGAGCTACAAGAGCTAGTCCCAAGACAGGCTCCAAAACTACAGAGAAACCCTGTCTTTAAAAAGCAAAAAAAAAGTATAATTAAAAATTGCAGATGAATAGTCATTTATAATAACCAAACTTGCAGTCGTGTTAGATTTTTTAGCTATGCAGAGATATATTTCAGTTAGATAGAAAATCTTCAACAGAATATGATATTTAAAAGGTTTTAAGAACTTAGACTTTTCTCGAGAGTGAGACATGTCAGATTCTGGAAGCACCCATTGCATTCAGAAGATAAAAGCAACTGTTGAAAATTCCAAAAGATGGGATGCTCCTTCAGTGTTCTTGCTTCACAAAAGAAACCATCAGACATTCTGCAGGATACAAAAAAAAAAAGTGACTGACAAGTTGCTGAGATAGACTAAAATAATCAAATTTCCTATTTCATAAAAAAGTCTTCCAGATACTATGGATCCATAGGACAAAGATGGATGCCCCAATGTCTCAGAAATACTAAGGGTGACTGTCCAGGAAGCAAGCAAGCTGTCTCCCAAGGTCCCCCAAGGTCCCAATGCTCCCAATTAACTCAGGAGATCTTGTCTTTTTCTACTTCCTATGTAGTTCTATGTTTATTTCTCTTAGTGTCCTCATTGTTGTCTAGGTTCTCTGGAATTTTTATTTATAGGCTGATTTTCTTTGCTTTATGTTTAAAAATCACTTATGAGGGAGTACATGTGATAGTTGTCGTTCTGTGTCTGGGTTACCTCACTCAAAATGAAGTTTTCTAGCTCCATCCATTTGTCTGCAAAGTTAAAGATGCTGTTATTTTTTTCTGCTATGTAGTACTTCATTGTGTAAATGTACCACATTTTCCTTAACCATTCATTGGTCAAGGGGCATTTAGGTTCTTTCCAGGTTATGGCTATGCCATGTTACACTTGTAAGAATGGTTAAGATCAAAAACACTGATGAAAACTTATACTGGAGAGGTTGTAGGGTAAAGGAAACACTTTTGCATTGCTGGTGGGAATGCAAGCAAGCTGGTACAGACCTTTTGGATGTCAGTGTGGCAATTTCTCAGAAAATTAGGAAACAATCTTCCTCAAGACCCAGTAATACCACTTTTGGGTATATAGTTAAAAAATGTTTAATTGTCCACAAAGACATGTGCAGAACTATATTCATAGCAGTATTGTTTGTTTCTGTAAATTCTAAAGATTTGGGAGTTGCTTACAATGTACTCCTGTTTACATACGTAATATGATATCCTCCTGGGGTCTTTGAGGAGTTGAAGACAGATAGTTAGAGTATTCCTTAGTTGCGATAAAAGATAAATTAGATATGAAACTTTAGGTTCACAATGAAATATTATAGCTGTAATTATTGCTTGATACCTGTGTTATAATATGCAATTTTACTATGTTAAAGTTAAAATCTTCTTTTTGGTTTAGATAGAAAAGGGGAGATGATGTGGGATTCCCCTCTGTAGGCTGTGAATATGTTTCATTACCATTGGTTAATAAAGAAGCTGCTTTGGTCTGTGCCAGTACAGAATATAGCCAGGCTGGAAGAAATATATAGGCGGAGTAGGCAGAGTCAGAGAGGTGCCATGTAACTGCCAGAGGAGGCAGATGCCAGTCAGAACCTTTGGTAAGCTACAGCCTTGTGGTGATTCATAAATAAATAGAAATTGTCTAATTTAGGATGTAAGAGACAGTTAATAAGAAACCTGAGATAATAGGCCAAACAGTGTTGCAATTAGTATAGTTTCTGTGTAATTATTCAGGTCTGGGTAGCCAAGAAATGAATGAACAGCCTCAGTCAACAAGTACCCAAATGGTGGCTAGCAATCATTTACAGGCAGGGTGTGTCTAATCATGATTTCTGAACTCAAGAGGTTGCAGGCATGGTACACACGTATACATGCTTGTTAAGAAAACACTTATACAAAAATATATATGTTTGTGTATATGCATAGATATAAATTTAAAACAATGATCACAGATGTGAACAGATAATTTTCAAAAGAGGAAATGAGAATAGCTTACATGTATTTAAATGTTTTCCCCATCACTAACCATCAAAGAAATACAAAGTAAATCTGCTTTAAGGTTCCAAATCTTCCCAGGCGGGCAGAATACATAAGATAAAGAAATCAAATAACAACTTCTGCCATAGATCTAGGGGGAAATAATGCTTATTGAATAATCATGATTGATCAAAATATAAACTGGTTGTCACCCTCTAGAAATAAATATGGAGTTTCTTCTAAGTTCTAGAAAGAGGATCACACTGTGACCCAAAAATTCCATTCCTGGGAATATACCCAAAGAGCTCTATAAACATCCATATTTGTTACTGATCTATTCACAATAGCTAGGATTTTAAAGAATTTAGGTCTCCATCAATCATTGAATAGCTAGTGAAAAGTGGTATTTATATAAAATGAAATTTTATTTTTTTATTAAGAAAAATGAAATTTGCAACTAAGTGAATAGAACTGGGAAAAAATATATTAAATAAGTAAACCAAGGCACAAAAACTAATGCAATATATTTTCCCTCAAATATTAATCTTAGCATGAACTCTCTATTTTAGAACCACGTTAATTTATCTTTATGTGTATGTGAGCATGTGTGCAGGTTCCTACAGAGACTGGAAGAGGATGTTAGACCCTTGAAGCTGGAGTTGCAAGCAGTTGTTAACTGCCTAGAATGTGTTCTGGTAGATTAATTTCCATCAGTTACAAGAGGAACAAGCACTCATAGCTGTTGATCTTGGCCCAATAATTAACTGAAATGAAAAATCACAATGAAGGTTATCTCAGAGAACTTAATTTTTAAAAGATTTCTGTGGTCTTTTGACCCAAACCTAATCAGAGTCCCTCTCCACTGAAGGAATATTGCAGAAAAAAACACTGTGTTCAGAATGTGGAATAGCTGTTACAAGTAAGAACTTAAGTAGCTATTACCTACACAAGGACTACGCAAGATTTATCCAACTAAATTCTGGTACAGATGGTGTTGATAGTGTTCAGGTTCAATCATTTTCTAAGGAGTATATAACAAAGGACAATTGCTGGGTGAGGGGCAACTTTTGTTTATTGAGGATTTGGATACTAGTTGGTTTTCCATGAATCAGAAGATGACCCCACTTGCATATTACACTATCCCTGGCAGGCCTTAATCAAATAAATAAAAGCTGTAAAGTTGAGAGAAGGGTGATAGAGAATCCTTGGCAAGGGAGGGTAAATATCTGCATTCTTCATTGTATGAAGTTTCATTTCTATAAAACTCTAAAAATTTAAAGAAAAATGGACTTCTACATTATAAACTGTATAATACATATTAAGGAGTCCTGTAGAGTCCAAATGTGCTATTTTTTATTAACATCTTTCTATATGTCTAGATTTATAATCAAAGCTCTTTGCCTTGCTAAAAACTTCATTTGGTATATCTTATGTCCTAAATATTATATTTCATCATTTTGAAATGTATTTTTCTGCTTTAAGTCACATCTCTCTGACTTAACTATTTTTCAAATTGACAGGCAGCGACTGAGCTTTAATGGACAAACAAATGTGTATCATTTTGTGAGATATGAACCTTCAAGTCTCAAGTTTGGATGTTTTCTCTTCCTCATATTTCATGTGGTTTTTTTTTTCTTTTTGTTTCTCAAGACAGTTTTTTTAAAAAAAAAAAATACAGTCTTGGCTATGCTTTAACTCTCTCTGTAGACCAGGCTGACTGCAAACTCTCAGAGATCTGCCTGCTCTGCCTCTCAAGTGCTGGGATTAAAAACAAGCACCACCACTGACTAGTTCATATTTTGTGTGTGTGTGTGTTAAGAAAATGAATCTTTTCCTCTAACAAAATCTTTGAATTTGACCTTCTGCTATTTTACGATGGAAAGTATTCCTAAGGTACACAGGAACAAAAAAGGATTTCATGCTCAATGTATAATGACTCTATGTTCCAAATTATCACCTTTTTTGTCATCAGGTTTTTTCTCTACCACTTCTCAGAATTTTACCTACCTGCCAGAATACACAGATTTTACTCAATTGTTGAATTTATTATTAAAGATGAAAGATTAATGTTTACCTTTCCTATTGACATTATAGCATAAATGAGTTCATTTGCAAATTACAGTTCATAATAAGATTGTAATTTATCCATTTTAGCTGTAAAATGTGTTTTAAATGGAAATGTTCAGCTACGGACAGAAGCATAATACAGAAGGTGCAGAACTGTTAAACTTTTGAAAAAATTCCTCACATGACCTACTTTTTCATCTTAAAATATTTCTACATTAATTTAGTGAAATGGTGAATTTTTTAATGAGTAAGTCCTTGTCATACACTGAACAGAATATATCTTTAGCCACTTATACCTATTAGTAGACCTTGCTTCTGGATTTTGACACTTACTTCAATTTCTTCCATAAGTGATGTCAGAATTTCCCCTTTATCAATCAATCTGCTGCTAGAGCCTTTTGTTCTTTCTTTACACTCGCCAAGGTAATTCAGCCTAGAAAACCTACTGACTGAGAGTGCAACAAGGAACTGAACAAATATACCTTTCTCACACTTTTTCTTTTCAAATCTCAAGGAAACTATACTCTAATGATATCTATCTACATGCTTATTTACAAGCATCTAATATCAGAGCATATTCAGTGTCTGGCTATTCAGCTTCAAATGAATGATTCTATTAATTCAACCAGGAGAATAGAGAACAAAACAACAAAGAGGAAATCTTCATTGAAACCTAACACAAATTCAACTTTAAATATACAGTGGAATATACATACCTACTAACATTCTAACTCTTCAAAAACTACTGTCACATTTAAGTATTTTGTTCCATGAAATGCTTATAAAATTAGATAATGCATTTTGAAAGCTTAACTATCCTGCATCTCTGAAGAAACAAAGTCCTAAACTTTGAAAGACAGGTATATTTATTGAAATTATTCCTATATCTACATGTACAAAGATTTTATTTTTGAGCCATACATCCAATTTAATTCTGGTTTCAATACAATTTGCTTGCACTTTTATTAGTGAGTAGGTTATTCAAAGGTAATTTTGCTGGATAATAGGATAAATGGTGAGTTTTCATAAAGAAATTTGTAACCAGAGGATAAACAGATTGCTCAGTGGGTAAAAGTGCTCAATACACAAGAGCAAGAACCTTTATTTGAATCCCTACAATTCATACAAAAACTAGGATCAGTGGGAGTGTTTGTAATCCCAGAGCTCCAGGACAATACAAAAAGGAAATATTCAAAGCTTTGGCATCAGAGAGACTATGCTGGTACACACCGAGGAAAAACAACAAAGAAACCGTTTTAAACAAGGTAGAAAGTATTACTGCACAACCTATAGCTGCCCACTGACTTTCACATATGATCCATAGTATGGGACACCCATATTTAACATACATGAATTCACTGTGACACACACATGATTACACCAGACACACATACCAAGAACTGAGTTACTTTCTGAAAGATAACAGTTGCATCTTCAACATTATTTCTAAAAGTACAACTATATACTTGAAACTTACTATAAATGATTTAGTGAGTTGGGGATGTTTCTTAAGAATAAGCCCATTGTTTAACATGTGCACAGCTCTGAATTCAATCTTGAACATAGATGAAACAAAGGTACAGAGAAGAAAAGCAGTTGAGCAAAGTAAAATGATGAGGAGCTAATTCTATTATGAGTAATGCTATTCACTTCGTTGCAGACATGAGTATGTCCCTATTTGATATTGAAGGACCAAGTTTGGGAAAGTGTGACAACTCTGAAAGAGTCTGTCAAACTGAAGGGCCCTGGCCAGTAAATCCCTTTCGTCAAGCAGTGGTACCTTGTTCTATTTCCTCGCAAAGGAGCCATGGCACACTATACTTGCTTTGCATATAGACAGCCTTAAGAATGACAGTGAATGTCACTCTTTGTATTATCGTTTTCTGATGTACATTGCATGGTATTATAAATGTCACCAGGAGCCCTATAACTTTAGTAATGCCAGCAGACAATACTTGCATTTCTTATTTAAAATTGAGAACAGATTCATACAATATAAAATTATTACAGTTTCCCTCCGTTACTCTTCCCAGTTCTTTCCCACCTTTCTACGTCCTTTCTGTCTCTCATTAAAAAAAAAAAGACTTCTAAGAGATAACAATCGAACATAAAAAAATAAAATGTAATATGATAAAAATAAATTATATTGAGTGTGGACAAGACAACCCAACAAAAAGAAGAGCCCTAAGGACAGGTATAAGAATGAGAGAGCCATTCATTCATATACGCAGGAGACCCATAAAAATAACAAGGTGAGAACTGCAATATAAGCACAGAGGACTTGGCACAGATGTGTGTTGGTTGTGTTCTTGCCGTTTCAGTCTCTGTATATAATATGAGCCTTACTCAGCTGATACATGTTGCACATCTCAAGTTCAGCTATGTGACTTCTCTCTAGAGAAGTGGATGCTTTTTGATTAGTTCCAGTGACATCAACCCTAAAGTATAGATAATGGACTGTTTTTGTGTTCCCGCTCAATTTCTATGCTTAGACTTGAATCTCACCCAGAAAGAATCCTGAAAAATTGTTTTCTAGAAATACATTAATCAATGATGGAGGGTGAATACCACCTGTCAGCACTACCCTCTTCTACTGTTGAGTATATAGTTTGGCATGACCCTGCCTTTCTCAAAAGCAGTCTGTTGTGCTCCTGGCAGGAGAGCCCATAATCCAGGAGCCTGATTAAACCACTTAATCTTCTTCATCAAGGGATTTACACATTGATCATTGGAGCAGTCATTGTTGTTTATTTTATGAAGTATTAAAGTAGAGTACCACATATTCAATTAATTTTCAAGGAATGCAGGGTGCACAGTTGATTGGCCAGAGAGTATTTTGAAAATTATTGATGTATAAAATGAGATTTCTGGGAAAACATTTCCTTCCGTGTAAAACTGTTCATTATGAATTAGGTTGAAGTGTGCAATATCTAATGTACAATTAACATGATGCTATGAATGACATAGTGTTTTTTAACTGTTCTGTTGATGCTTTTCTCTTTACTTTTATTTCTCTGGAGTAAATGACCTGCTGATGCTGCAAACTTTTCTATCTTCATCTAAGTTAAAGAACAATCAAGTAACATAGTATAAGTGTTATGAACAATTAAGATTAACTAATGAATGAATCAAACTATGGAAACTTTAATACAAAAGTAATAACTTATTGTAACTTAGAAAATGTATACTGAGAGACTGAAAAAAGAAAAATTTGTGAACAATATTGGTCACCACAACATAATAATAGAATCTCTATCTATTGCATGCTTCAAGAACAACAATGAGAACAAAAACAAATATGAACTAATAGAGTTCACTTAACATAAAATTATAATTTAAAAGTAATGTTTTTCTACATATTAATAATTAACATTGAAATTGCTTTTAAATATATAGCTTAGAAAGACACCATAATTCATTTTCAGCAATAAATCATATAAATTACTAGAATTCTGTTAAAATACCATAAAACATTACTGAAAAAAAATAATAGAATTCTGCAAGTGTATATTCTTGGAAAAAATGTCTGTCCAATATTTTTATTTATTTTTAAATTATCTTATATGTTTATTGTTGGATTGAGAAACTTCTTGAAATAGTTTAACAATTGCTTTTTGTCATTTATAGAATTTCAAGTTGACAGGATTTGTAGATGCTCAATACTACTTAGTTGATGAAAATATAGTCAAATGATGAGATATCACCTCACAGTTGATAGAGTGGCACAAATTCTTAACATGTGGCAAAATTACAGCATTTAAAATCTGATAGACAAGATAGGAAGTATTGTTACTTCTCAAAAATTCAAAATTAATGCAAGCAAGTAAATTCCCATCTCACTTTTGGGAAAGAGAGAAGGAATTAAAACATTAAATCAAGACCTTAAAGGGAAGAGATGCTTATACTCTCATGTGACTTGTCTCATGTGACTTGAAGCATGAACTATGATTATTGGTTTATAAAGAATAATTTAAGTTTCTACTAACACATGAATGGATAAAGAAATGTGGTTTTTCCAGATAATAGAATGCTATTTAGCCTTCAAAAGAAGAAAATCTTATGCTTGAGACAATGTGAATTTACTTTGAGGCTTAGATCTAAGTTACATAAACGAGACACAAAAGGGTAAAGAAAGGATGAATCTGTCTCTATGGAGTATCCAAATTGATAGAGGCAGAAAACCAAATGATTGTCAGAGGCTGAGACACAAAGAGCTCTTTGTTGGATTGGTAAAAGTTTTGGTTTTGCTGGTCTTGGTGAGCTCTCATTAGCTCAGGTAAGCTGTTTCAGTGGATGCCCCCATCATGGTCTTGACCTGTTTGCTCATATTCTCCTCCTCCCACTCTTCAGCTGGACTTTGGGAGCTCAGCCCAGTGCTTTGATCCAAATCTCTGCCACTGTGTCCATCAATTGCTTCTATGGTGACATTTAAGATTGTCATCAGTCTGACTACAGAGCAAGGCCAGTTCGTTTACCCTCTCAACTATTGCTTAGGGTCTTAACTGTGGTCATCCTTGTAGATTCCTGGTAATTTCTCTAGTGCCAGGTTTCAAAATAAAAAGAATAAAGTAAGGAATAAAGTTTTGGTTTTGATAGATGAATAAGTTCTAAAGACATGTTATTCAATGTAGCATCCATATTTAGCAGTAGGTTTTAAATGTTTTGTTCTACCAAAGTGTTCATGATGATAGTATCAGAGTGCTTATACATGCAGATTCATCAAATGGCACATTAAAATGAATAGCTCTTTGTATATACGTTACATGTTAATAATGCCTTTAAATATTTTGCTTTTATATTCATATATTAAACATTCTAAATTGCCGTTATTTTTGAGAATATCATATAATTATGCCATTACTTCTTTCCCATTCTTCCTAACAAGCTCTCCTGTATACTTCTTGTTTCTTTCAATTTTATGCACACCCAGGAAAATTTCAGAGTATCACTTATCAATATTTAAGGTATAAGTCTTGCACATAAATTGCATGTGTCTTTCATTTTGTTAAATATGCATGTTGTGTTTGTTATTTTTAAGCTATGGCTTTGTATATAACTGTGTCATCCATAAGATGCCTTATTTTGTTTTGATTCCAGATCAAAGAAACTCTTTGGAGGGATTGTAATGTCTTGTTCAAGACTTCCTGCCACTTAATCCTCTCACTATGAAAGCAATTCAAAATTCTCTTCTGATGTTCTTCTCATTTGAGAGGCAGTTAGCAGGAGACATTTCATTTGACATTGTGGAGATCCACTGACAGGAGAAAAACAGATGAACGTAAGCTTGTTCTACATAACACTATGAGTATATTTCAGCTTCAGTGTGAGTAGTTGATATTCTTAATTTTTAATTAAAGTTCCCTTGATATCCTTATCTAACTGTGTCATAATGCTATTATTGATTGACTGAGATAGATTTTCCATGATTTAGCATGATAAATCAGAGCACAATCCACCTTGAAGTACAAATGTATGACTACTTTGTTCACAATACTTGATTATGTCTTAAACTGTAAGACCTAAACTTCCATTTTAGTCATTCTGAAGACTGATCTGTGATCATGACACTCTAACTTCACACATCCTGGAGTGGAATCCTTGATGTAGGTATGGCTCTGGGCTTAGTCTGTTACCTAGTAGACAGGAAGGCTACAAATGGGCCAATCTGATGGACAAATTTTCTCTTTTAAGTTCTGCTCTTCAAAAATAATTCTAGCTTGTGATCAACTGATATAAGAGTAGCCATCACAAGTTTCATATCCAAAATTCACAAACAAAATCTAACACAAACACACATATAAACACACACAATACCGTAAAGCTATGTTTACATTATGAAGAAAATATAGAATATTATGCATCATATATACACATTTAAAATGGAAATATTCTCTGTATCCTACACGATGTGAGTTACAGCAGAAAATAGACATGTATGCACACATACACAAAATCATACAGTATGACATATTTAGGAAGACATATTTTTATTTCTTTGTTCACCATTGATTGAGTAGATTGGGGACAAAGTTTCTACATAAAATTATACTTCTCTTGAAGTACTTTGGTAACTAAATTTATGAGGAAGGGTGAGGAATCCATATTAATTTCTATTGGAAATGAAGAAATTTATTCTCTACAGCAAGGAGTGAGAGTTATCTCACTTCATAAAATTAAAGTTAAGAACATATACCCTCACAGTGCACCTACACAGTTTAACACAAAAACAAAGAAAGAAGTAATGAAGGAAGGTAGGAATGAAGGAAGGAGGGAAGGAAGGAAAGAAGAAAGATAAAGTTGAAAAAATTAGATTGAAAATATTTTCTTAGATCACTGAATTAGAAGGATAACGCTATTCAAAATTCTTCAGAATTGACTAACATATAAATTGTTAAAATTGATTACATGCATATTGCAATTAAATTGTCATATTGATATAATCTTCCTCCCTTCCTCCTTGGATGATGGCATAAATAAAGCAAAGAACATTTAGAAATCAATTCAAAACTGTAAGTAGGAAGGAATAAGAAGCAAGTACACATGGGAGTTTCTGTTCATGTTTTGAAAGTAACAAAATGTGTTACCTGGGACCCACTAAAGAAAATTAAATGCAGAGGCAAATGTCTTCAGGAAATGAACCAATTAGCTCAAGTACATTAGTTTACAGTCACAAAGCTTGAATGAAAGGAAGCAAGAAGCGGGAAGCAAGAACAGCTTGTATGTATATTTGACCTTCTATAATAATCCTCCATCTCCTGCAAGTATTTACTCTTCTTTGTGATATTATGAAAAATAAGAATTTTTTCTCTGAAGCAAAAGAAACAAAAATACATGAGAGAAAAATAAGGGCAAACAATCAAAGAATTTTGTAAAGGTGTTAAGTAGGAACTAGTACCCTATGCCCGACAAGTACTACTTGCAAAATTACCACCTAGGCAAATATAAATAAAATCTACATGAAATCTATATAAACATGGAAATATTTTCCATAGAGCATTTAGATGACCAATAACAGAAATCTACTCTAAATAAAACTCCCATTTACTTCAAGTGTGACCAAAAAAATGTATTATTTCTTCACGTCTCTGTCCAATGACTTTGAACCATTGAATAATTTTCAGAATGGCACAGTGACCATGTATTTTCTGTGTGTCACATTTGTCTACCATGCAACACCAACATAATCCCCTGCTCTGTATAACTGTAATGAATTGCTTCTGACCCTATCTTAAATTCTGTGCATACTTGTCAAATCTTGGTTATCAAAAATCAAAAGTGTTGTAAGAAACTCTGTAGGTCAACATAAAATGTTCCTGGTGCATAATTATTTCTAAACTGAATTTTCTTTCTCATTTCTATCCAGTGTCAAGATAGAAGGGAACAGACTCACAACGGAATTTACACCTTTTATGTTGTTACTTCAGTGAAGCTAAACCAAATTCTCGTAGTTGATAACATAGCTTTTTAAATTTTCAACATCAACATTCATGAAGGTTGTTACCAGAGTTTCAGTCCAGCAGCTAAAAAGACATAATAGTTTGTGTATCCATGGAAACAGAAAAAAGTACACTTTCTGATAAGGCATTGCCATCTTTTGGATAGGTCATGATGACACCAAGAGAGGAAATCCAGGGCAGAAAAGACCCTCAAGCAAGAAAGTCCTTATTAATTTTCTCCCAATGTCATTGCTTTCATTTGTGATAGGTAATATATTCTTATACCCTTCACCTCCGTGAGTAAATAATTACTTGTCTTTGAGATTCAAAAAGCTTCAACTTTGATGGATTTTTTTTTCTTTAAAGAGTCACTTCTGCTGTGGGAGTACCTTCCACTGCTTCAGCCAATAGTCGCTGAAGCACGAGCCCAAGGTACTGTGGGAGCGCCTTCTGCTCAGTCAGCCAATAGCCACTGAAATACCAGCCCACTGGGGCGTGGTATATTTCTCTTTAAAAGAAGAGTGGCAAGCCTTGGCTCAATCTCTTGGTTCCGGTGCCTGGTTCTGGCTCCTGCTCCAGCAACTAGGCTCCTTTCCTGACGGTTTATGTGCATGTAAATTTACCCCCCAAAATAAATACTCCTTTAAAACATAACTGGTGTGGGATTGATTCACCATTACACTTCCTATTTTCTGGACAGGGTAAAAGAAATGAAGATGCTTTATTACATTAATTTTTTGATTACAGACTTTTACTATTAGAATATATCATTGTATTTTGATATCATTGCTTTAGTAAAGTATCCATCCTTGAAAAAATTCTGAATTTTATTCACACACTGCCTCATTTGCTCCTGCAGGAATTACCTACTGTTTTGACAATGCCTCAGTGACAGGCACAGTTAAATGCATATAAAGAAGTAGTTATCTGGAGTGTGAAAGAACATTATAGTTACTATCTATTAAAAATATATTTGTTTTATACCTGGAAATTTTTCATCAGAACTCTCAGAAACCAATTTTTTTTCTTCTAGAGGTGGAGAGATGTCTCATGGTGAAGTGAACTGGACATTCTTTGAGGTCACACTTTGATTACCAGCACCCACATGTTTAATTCCTTTCCAGGGTATGAAACAACTTCTTCCAGTTTCTGTTTATTTCAGACAATCATACACTGACTATGTGCAAACAAAATATGCATGCACACAATACAACAGTGATGACAATATTAAAGCATTACCTCTTTACAGTAGTTTTTGAGAAAGTAAGCATTTAATAATGGGAATGTGTTTATATTCTCAAAATCTGTAAGTTCATTTATATAACTAATCTGCTTTCCCTATAATCACTCAGCACCTCTCATTCTCACACTATTTATTCCCCTATTCTTCAATGACTTCTGGACATTGGGGAGAGTAATGTGGTATATGTTTTATATGTAAGTATGGATATTTCAAAGTTTCTTTGTTTCTTACTCTTCCCCATTAGGGTTTTCTGTGTAAATCATAGTCTACTACATGATGAAGCTTCTCTAATGAGGAACATAAGATGACTTGATCTGTGACTCTAATCATAGGTCATTACGAGTTTATTTTAGTTCTCTGTCCATTTAGCAGAATAATAGTTGTGATTTTCCCTAGAGGCTATTATCTGTCTGATAATAATTTCCTGACTGATAATGGTGCTTGGTTTGGGTTCCATCATGTAAAATGTGGCTGAAAAACAAAATGACAAATATTCCACATTTCATTGCATTTGTAGATGTTAGATTTGAATTTTCAGATATGTGTGGTTCATTTGTAATACTCAAAGAGATGATAAAATCACTAATGACTAGTAGGACTTGACATTCACAGGAGATGAGTTGCAATGAACTGCTATAAAAGCATTAAAAGGAATTATGTTGCAGCAAGTAATAAATTATGGTTTGAAGGAGAGAGATTGGTAGAAAGATTAGCAGGGAGGGAAAAATAACACTAAAGTCTTTCCCAATAGTCATATGAAAACTTAGTTCTGTAGATCTCTGAAAAATAAATACATATGTGTATACAATGGAATTATCCTAAAATAGAACATCGATGACTATCAAATTATACCTGAAGTTAAAAAGTGAAAAGTTCTGCACAAAGAATAGGTTACTTTTTTTTGGAATTGTTAGCCAGTATTATCCCAAAGATCAGCAAATACTACAGGTTATAGACAATTCTCTTCATTATTTTTTAGAATTTAGCAATAATGTCAGAAATGCTGAAGACATCATATACTTGAGTCATAGAACATGGAGAAATATAGCCAATACTAATGACCTGTAAGTTTTATTACTATTGACTAGATTGTATAGTGACAAAATAATCTCTGCCAGAGATTAAGAATAGTTTTTAAAGTGATGAAAGGATAATGTTAAATTTATATTCAACTTTTTCTCTTAAATATTTATATTAGTAAATATTTGACTCCATAGTAGGAAACATGCTTGGTATTGCTTTTCTGGTTATGAACCTGGGAGCTCATTGCTCCCATGTGTGAACTTATTACTCTTATTTTACTGCCTGGTTATAGTATCATACTGCCCTCCAATTTCATGTTTTTGTAAACAAGGATGAGTACAGCTTTCAGTCTTCTTCAGCGAAGCCTGTTTAATGTAGTAGACTGCAATTAACATAGTAACCTGTCATAACCTGTCAATAAGTGCCTAATACACTCATACTAATACAGACAATAAGTGCCTAATAAGCTCTCAGCCATAAGAGTGACATCTTTATCACAACCTCCTCCTCCTACCACTAGGCTCAGGACAATTACAGAAGAGAGAGCAGAAAGACTGAGTGACAGGGATTGGGGAAAACAGTCTGCAAAAGTGACTCTTGGACGAAATTTCACTCATGAACTAAGCATTCTTCCTTGCTTCTGGAAGATCTGCAAGGATCAACTCAGTGAACATTAAAGCTTGATGAAGAGAGGTGCTCATGAGCCTCAACCACTAGCTGAGGGAATATTGACACTTCACAGCTTCTTGGGAAGGAAATGTCAGTTGTCTTTAGTAAGGATGGAGCCATAATGCTGCAGAGGATGCAATCACATCTGTGAGTGTGTGGGAAGCACAACTTGGACAGGGTGTGTTATTCAAACTGAAAGGAATTTGGGAGAACATGGAGTGGTGGGTGTGGAAGGAATTGTAAGAAATGGCAGATTAATATGTTCAATATATATTATAAGCATATATGAAAGATCATATATATATATAAATTATATATATATATATATATAATTTCCTAAAATTGATTAGAAATACACGTAGGTCACCTAATTAAGCTGTGTCATAATTTGACTGAGATATTCTTCTTAGCTATGTTAACTGTACTGGTACATTTGAATTTTTCTTTTATTTAGTTTCTAATATACAGCTAAATATAATAAAGTCTATCTGTCATTATAGTAACAATTGCCAAGTATGTTGTTATACTTCAGAACTGTTATTCATGGTTCTTTTTTGACGTTTTATTTATTTGAAAGATATTTTCAGTTTTTATGTTTTAGGAAGATATAATAACACTTGCATTATTTTATGTCACCATGGCTTTGTCTGACCACTATATTAAATTTCAATTTCCAGATTGTTCTTGATTTCTGCAGTTGAGAAGTTTGTAAATTACAATAGTGTCAATAAAGCATCTGCTTTTCTAACATGTTCTAAAAATCAAGTAACATATGTATAATTATTTAATGTCTATGTTGTGGGATGTTGGTACATTTTTTGAAGGTGGGTTGCTGTGATTACTGCAATAAAAAGCTGAATATTCAAAAGCTAGACAGGAGATATAGAAAGAAAGAAAGAAAGAAAGAAAGAAAGAAAGAAAGAAAGAAAGAAAAAGAAAGGAAGGAAGAAAGAAAGAAGAGGATGAATCTAGGCATATGGGAGAAGGCAGGAAAAATGGAGAGGAAACAGAAGGTGCAAAGACGGAAGAGAGGTAACACCATGTGATAGAATATAGATTAAAATAAACAGTTTAATTTAAGTTATGTTACTTAGTTAGGGACAAGCCTGACATATAAGCCAAACACTCATAATTAGTCTCTGTGTCATTATTTGAGAACTGTCTAAAAAGACAACAAAAGACTAAGTACATGTATGTATTAGTGAGAGCAATTGTTCATAAAATAAAAGTTTTAATGTTGTAACTGTTTCACAAAATATAAAGGCCCTAGACATTTTGAAATCCATAGACATCATTTAATACTTGCATTTATTTTAAAAAAAATATAAAAAGAATTGCCTGAGCACTTCAAATATTTTAGCTCATTTAAACCAATGCCCTTTAATACTCCATGTGCAAATTGCACTTTATGTTGGATTAAATATGTGTTATATCTAATATTTCTTTAAAATTATCACCTGCTTGCAACATTGCTCAGTGTCTGCTTCATAGTGATTATTCTACCAAAAGCTTTGGGTCACAGTTTATTTCCTCATGGAAGAATTTGTGGTTGTGGAATAAAGTACCTGCTTTTGATAGCTGTTTGAGAAAGTGTTGAATAAATGTTGACTGACCACAATTAATCATCATAATTATTCAAAACAATCACTCTGTTTTTAAAACCAGTATTCATTCACTGCCACGGACTGGCTCAGGTGAGCCACTCAGACTGTGGGAGAATCAGGGCGAAGGCTCAGGAGAATTCAGAAATGGACGATGAATGACAGACAGGCACCCTCAATGTGATTGAAAATGCTGCTGTAACTTTACTTCAATTAGTGTAAGGCTTTTATATTTTTACAAACAAAGAATTTGGCAAAGGCATACATCATCAGATCATAAAAAAAAGCATAAAACAGTTTACAAAAAGAATCTTTGAAAAATGCTTTGACTTGGGCACAAGGACTTTTGCTCATTCTGTACCAGGCGGCTGGCTGGGCTAAGTGACCTTGTGCTCAGAATATCTTGGGGTGTGAGAGGAGAAGGCCACTATCTTCCTGGGAAAACTTTCTGCTAGGAAATTTTAAAGACATGATCTCAAACTTGTCTGAAACTGGTCTCATACCATTAATCTCAACTCTCCTCCCTCTCCGACTCTCAGGGTCAGATGTTGTAATCAGTCTAGGTTTTCTGGTCATAAGGAAGGCTGCATAGGCCTCCTGTTAAACTGCACGTATTCCTCAGGCAAATGTCTAGTGGGTTGCTGCAGCTGTTTTCCTACAGAAGGCTTCTAAGGTTTCTTCTGATAAGAGCAACTCCTTTTGCTACACATCATAAAGGAATTATTTTAACGATGGCCTCCCAATTTCCAGAACTAGCTATTTCCTTAAAGGCTTTAATGAATGGTGGGGCAGAGCTCAAAAATGTCCTCAGCAGTCTTGTTTGTATCTGCAACTGCTTGGAATAGTCTGATCTGTTAGCAATATGCAAGGATCACAAAGAACACAAAGACAAGGGAAAAGACAGACATATGGCGCCAAGGACATCGAGGTCAAGTCAGTGCAGGTAACAACTTCAGGTGGCATCATGACCACAGCTGATTGCCAAGGGACAGCCTGGGGCAATAACTCCGTGGAGCGAGAACCCCAATCGTATGGCAACAGTCTGTCCAGTCAGCATTTCTGCTACACTGGCATGACAGCCGTGGATGTAGCAATTTACCTTTACATAAAATAACACTTTTAAAAGTCAAAACTTTAGAATCCAAGCATTTTCAGGTATAAGTTTTCTTTTCCTTTCTCTAATCACTTGATTTCTCTATTTTTATTGGATTGAAAGGGATCAACAGACTGTAGCAATGAATTTTGTGCCCTCCACTTAACAAATATTTATTGAATACTTGTTAAGTCCCACATTATGTATTCCATTTCTTTTTTTATTATCATTTTTATTTGTTGTCTGAAGTATCTGCTCTGCCCAGTTCCCGCAATCTTTAAGTCCCAGAGAAACCACATAGAGGTCTATATTAGCTATAAACTGATAGACTTAGTACCTCAGACTTCTTATTGACTCTTATTAATTATATTAGCCCATTTTTCTTGTCTATGTTAGCCACATGGCTTGGCACCTTATTGGGCGAGGCAGTCACATCTTGCTTTTGTGGTTGGGTCAGGAATGCAGACCAAGCTTTCCTCTTCCCAGAATTCTCCTGTTCTCATTGACCCGCCTCTACTTCCTGTCTGCTTGACCTGCCTATACTTTCTGCCTGGCTACTGGTCAATCAGTGTTTTATTAAAATACAATTGACAGGGTATAAACCATTATCCCACAGCATTTAATAATTAAATTTATTTGTTTTATTACCTAGCCACAATTTCACCTGCCTCTTCCTTTTCTCTTCCCCAACCTCCTCTCTGTTCCTTCATTAATTCTGGCCTCCTCTGTTTCTGTTCACAAAAGGGCTGGCCTTCGTTGGGTGTAAACAAAGCATGGCATATTCATTTTAGGACTAAGCTCCTCCTCTCATATGAAGTCTTCGTAAGGCAATTCAGTATGATGAATACATTCCCTGCTAAAAGAATGTCAAAGTGTCAGGGACAAGACTGGCTCCCACTACTAGAAGTCCCACAAGTATACCATGATATACAACAGTCACAAAAATATAGGACTAGGTGTAAACCATGCATAATCCAGTGTCTGTGAGCTCTCTGAGGCCAGGTCAGTTGTTTCTATGGGATTCTTCATGATGACTTTGACTTCCTGCCTTTTACAATCAGCAGGAATTCTGGAGCTCAAAACAGTATTTGGCTATGGATCTCTGCATCTGCTTCCATTAATAACTGGATAAAGGCTCTTTGATGAAAATTAGGATAGCCACCAATCTGATGACAGAAAATGGCCGAGTTCAGGCTTCCTATCCACTATTGCTAGGAGTCTTGACTGGGTCATCCTTATAGATTCATGGAGTTTACCTGACCTCAAAGTGCCTCTCCTATCAAGACCTATCTCTTGTTACTCTCTCTCTATCCTGCCCCAAACTTGATCTCTCATACTCCCATCTCAACCTGCCCCCAGTTTACCCAGGAGCTCTTTTCTTTTTCGCCTTCACAAGGAAATCTATGTGTCTCTCCTTGGGTGTTTTGTTACCTGGATTTTGGAGGTTGTTCTTTATAGCTTGGTTATATTTTACTTTTCTGCCTATATCCACTTATAAGTGAGCACAAAACATGTTTCTTTCTGGGTCTGAGTTACCTCACTCAGGTTGATTTTGTCTCCTTCCTTCCACTTGCCTTCTGGTGCAGGAGACTTGTCTGTATTCTGTCAATCATATTTTAAATAAATGCTGATTGGTCAGGCAGGAAGTATAGGTGGGAAAACCAGACAGGAAGTAGAGGTGATGCAATGAGAACAGGAAAATTCTTGGAAGGAGGGAGCTGATTCCTCCCAGTCCTGCACAGATCACCGAGGAAGCAGGATATGACCTGCCAGATGAGAAAAGTACTAAGCCATGTGGCTAAAATAGATAAGAATAACGGGTTAATATAAGCAACAAGAGCTAATAAATAGCCAGAGATAAGGGGTCAATCAGCTTATAACTTATGGAGACCTCTGTGCGATTTTCTTTGGGGCTAAGCATCTGGGGGAACCAGGCAGGATATAAACACCAACAAGCCAGCCTTCATGTTACATCTTCAAAATTTCTTGTGTCATTTTTCTTAACAGTAAGTAATGATCCATTTTGTAAATGTACCAGGTTTTCTTCATCTGTTCTTCAGTTAAGGGATATCTAGGTTGTATATAGTTTCTGGCTGTTACAAATAAGGATTCTATGAAGTTAGTTGAGCAAGTGTCCTTGTGGTATGATTGATTATCCCTTGGGTATATATCCAAGATTGTTATAGTTGGGTCTTGAGAATTTTCCAGTTTTCCAGAGGAAATGCCATAATGATTTCCAAAGTGACTGTACAAGTTTGCACCTCCAACAGAAGTGGAGGGGTGTTACTCTTACTCCCCATTCATTCCACCATAGGCTGTCATTAGTGGTTTTTGATCTATCCTAATCTGAGAGGTGTAAGGATGGAACCTCAGAGTCATTTGGATTTGCATTTCCCTGATAGAAAAGGGTGTTGAGCAATTCTTTAAGTGTATTTTACAGAATTTGAGATTGAGATTCTTTTTGCTAAGAATTCTTTATTTAGATTTGTATCTTACTTGTTAATTGTATTGTTTGGTTTGCTGATACTCAGTTTCTTGAGACCTCTGTTTATTTTGGAGGTCAGTGTTCTGTCAGCTGTGGGGATGGTGAGGATCTTTTCCCACTCTGTTGAATGCTGTTTTATCTTATTGACAGTATCCATTGCTTTACAGAAGATTTTCAGTTTCATGAGGTTCCATTTTAATTGCTGATCTCAATATCTGTGACACTGGTTTTCTATTCAGGGAGCTGTCTCCTGTGCCAATGCATTCAAGGATGTTCTCTGCTTTCTCTTCTATCAGGTTCAGTTTAGCTGGATTTATATTGAGGTCTTTGATCACCTTGCACTTGAGTTTTATGAAGGGCAATAGATAAAGGTCTACTTGTACTCATCTGCATTCCAACATCTAGTTATGCCAGCACCATTTGTTGAATATCCTCTTTTTTTCCATTGTTAATTTTGTCTTCTTTCTTAGAAATTAGGCTTTCAAAGATATGTGGATTTGTGTCAGCACCTTTCATTTCATTCTGTTGAACCATGTCTGCTTTTATGTCAATATCATGATTTTATTAGTACTATAGATCTGCAGTAGAGCTTGAAATTAGGGTTGATGATAACTCTGGAAGTTCCCTTTTTATACAGGAACTTTTTAGCTATCCTAAGATTTTTGTTTTTCCATATGAATTCAGAATTATTCTTTTAAGGTATATAAAGAAGCATGCTGGAATTTTGTTGAAAATTGCATTGATTCTATGGATTGGTTTTGATAAAATGATCATTTTTACTATGTTAATATTAGCAATTCACTAGCATGTGAGATATTTCTATCTTCTGACATCTTCTATTTTTTCCTTCAAAGATTTAAAGTTCTTGTCATACAGGCCTTTAACTTGCTTGGTTAGAGTTATTCCAAGATATTTTATATTATTTGTGCCTATTGTGAAGGGTGTTATTTCCATGATTTTATTCTTAGCCTGTAAGTCCAGAATGAAAGCACACCATTCCTTACTCTCAAAATGTAGGTGTGGTTATCATACCCTTAGCCATATCCTGTGTTTTATAGATTTCATAACTGAGTAGGACTATTAAATGTCTGCCCTCCTTGCAGCTTGCATAGCATATTAAGATACTGTTGATCACAATAAACAAAAAAAAAAGACCGCTACCCAAATTCTTTAGTCAAATTAAGCAGGCTTTATTTTCTGTCAGACATTGCTCTCTCCCTAAATTGGATTTTGAAACAATACCATTGATCACATGAAGAGCTAGGGTTTATATAGTCTAAATAACTGCAAGACTAGGAGGATTTCAAGGGCTGTGATGTTCCAAAAGATTTTTGATTACATTGGAACAATGCTGAACATTTCAAAATTATTTTACCAAACCTCTTATCTACCAGGGTACATCCAAGGTGTGGGTCAAACTCTGTCGGGTAAAAAAACATGTCAAATTATAACAATAAGTTAAAACCCAGTCAACTTGAATTTTACAGGAAACAGACTTGAATTTTTCTGAATCTTATAAAAATACATCTTCTCTCATTAATACAGAATTAGGTAAATTCATCAATACTGTAAGAGCTACTCATCAAGAAAAGGGGTTCCAGGTCATATTTAGCTGGATTGTTTTGAGTCCTCTATGCAAAGTATTATCTTCAGGAAAAGTATATTACATCTAATTGCTGCTAAGCAATCAAAGCCAATGGAAATATCTTATGTTGTTTTGGGAGCCTGTGGGACACAGCAACCAACAACAGGAATGGAGGATCTTTGATTCCTGGCCTAGGGTTTTGTTAGGTAGTCTGCTCTTTGTGGGACCACTGTCACTCCCATTATTATCCCAAGTTATTTAACATTTAAACTACACACACCCACACACACACACCCACACACACACACACACACACACACTTTTAGATAAACATAAAAAAGATTTCATATGAGATTCTACAACATCCTTCTTGTTATCTGTCTCTCATCCCCCTCCCCTCTGTATCTCTTTCCCTTCCCCCTCCTCATTTAAAGGCTGCTAGTTATTCCACTTTTTCATATCATAATGCCCATAGTGCACTTTATCCCTCCCTAGAACTCCAGATTTATTTGTTCTTTGTATTGCTTTCTGTACTTCTGTTTCCTTAACTCATGCTATGATTTGTATTCGTTCTTCCTGTCTATTATATCGAGTTTTCCTTGTTTTAGTGTTTTCAAATTCCTTACATTTATCATTACACCATTTATTTGTTGTCTTTCAAAGTGTTTGATGGGTGTGCTTAGAGCTGTACATTTTATTTTAGTGTGTCTCCATGATTTTGTTGTGTTTTTTTTCATTTTCAGAATCCAGTAATTAACTTGGGCCAGTTCGATCATTCAGCAATGTGCTTCTTAATTTACACAATCTTGTGTAATTGTTATAAATTCATTAGTTATTAATTTTACTTGATTTGTGATCAGATAATATAGAGATAAATACTCATTTTTCTCTGAATCTATTAACATTTGTTTTGTGTCCTAGTATATGATCTGTTTTATAGACTCTGCATGTGTAGCAGAGAAGAAACTATATTCTTGATGTTTAAGTGGAATATTTTGTAGGAATCTGATATGTGCAATTCATATATAATTCTAATATTACCATTATATATGTGTCTAGATGAACTAATTATGTTTATAGCTGGGGTTCTGAAATTATCTACTATTATTGATTTGCAATTAATTTTTGTCTTTATTTCAATGACATGTTTTATGAAAACTTGGGGTCAAAAATTTGGTTCATATATATTTATCATTGTTATGTTTTTCTGATTAGCTTTTCTATTAATAATAATGACGTGCCCTTTTTATTTTTTCTGATTACTATTATTTTAGAGTATTGTTTTTTGTTTGATTGTAGATATTGTGATAACAACATTTTCTTTGCTATGAGGACAGGCTTTTTTTTGAAACATGATTTTTTTTATTTTTTTAATTTAAAGTTGTGTATGTCTTTAAAAGTAAGATGGGTTTATTGCATACAACAGAAGACTGGATTTTGGATCTTAATCCTTCCAGCCAGGCAGTGCCTTTTAATTGTGGAGATGATATTTTAAGTTATTGTTTACAAGTGTTTGTGTGTTGGTTGCTATCATGTTTTCTGGTATTTACTTTCACAGTCCTATTTTTGTTCTGATCATAATGCTGCATTTGTTTTCTTTCTACATGTGTGTGCTTTCCTCTTATCTTCAGTCTAAAGAACTGCTCCCATTATTATCACCAGTGATGTTTTTTGTGGAAATGTCAAACACAATTAATAAAAACTCAGGGAGAGAGATTGGGGTTCAACTTGAAGGCACAAGAAAACAAAGCTGTCAGCCACTGGGTCTTGCTTCAACCTCAGTCCAAAAATGGTGATCCTGAATCAAGGAATTTCAATTTTAAACTGTGTTTGAGATTTGTTTCTTCCCATCCTATAATTTTCCCTAGAGCTGGGACTAAAGGTGTGCACCACTGTGATTAAAAGCATATACCACCCAGTTTCTATGGCAAATTAGTGTGGCTACTGGGATTAAAGGTGTGTGCTACTATTTCCTGGTCTGTAAATCTTTTTGGCAAGCTGTATTTATTAAAAAATGAAATAGAAATACAAGTACATTTCCCATTTTTGTGGAAAATACAAAAGGCTATAATTATTATAAAATAGCTATATACAATAAGTACAATGACTATATGTAATATATATATATATAGGCAATACATACAACAACAATGTCTAGTCCATTTGCAGATAAAAAATTCAGAGAAAATACTCCATATCTATCATATCGTTGTTAGTGCGAAGTTTTGTACCTAATTTACTTTCCATTATATCTTGCTTTTTGTATCAGGTAAACAAGAAAAACAATAACTATAACTTTCTAGTCTTCAACTCCCTCAGAAACTCAAGATGGGAATAAAAATAACTAAGTAAACAGGAAGTGCAGGTGACTTCCAAAACAATGTGAGTAATGACAGAAACAGCCAGCTTTCTGCACAATCAGCCAAAATTCCTCTGCAAAGATGGGGCATCCATCTTTGGCCTACAGGCCTTGCATACCTAACAGACTTTTCTATGAGGTTGGACATTTTGTGTCCTGCTTGACTACTTAAGACAGCATATCATCAGCAGTTCATGGAGGGGAATTATCTTGACTAGTGGCTTATTTTTGTCACAAAGAAAATAAAATCCATGTGGAGCTTCTTCAATGTGACCACAGTTCCTCCTTTTTCCCTTCCAATCCTCCCTACCTCTCCTCCCACATTCCCCATCCACTGCTTCAAAAGAGTAATTTTTAATAGAGACTTTTAAGTAAGCAAGACAGACAAGATATAAACTTTGCATAAGTATTGAACAACACTGTCTTTATCTTATATGGAATAAAGACATATGAATAGCTATCAAATGGTGATTTTCTTCTCCTTTGAGATCCTAAGTTCCCTTCTTTTAGTTGGTAGATAAGGAGTCCATATGAAATGGATGATGAAGTTCTTTTAATTGACTTAATGGAGAAGACACACTTTGTGGTCTTACCTGCTTTATTCAATGAATACCTTGCCATTTCCACTCATATTTTATTGGTGAATAAATGATTATGTAGCATCATTTATATTCAAATAAGTGGCAAAATTCATACTGGGTGTCAGCAATGTCTACATACATCTGTTGAAGGGTTTCTCCTATAAATTCATGGGAAACATACAAACTTTAAGCAATGACAGGAAATTTAAAATAAAGCCTGTATCTTCATATAGGCAACATGTAGCCAATCAGGTCTGGAAAGATTAAGCATCAAAAAAAAAACTCCATGAAAGACTACTTAAATCAGAAAATTTACTTATAAAAATTCCAACATGAGTGAAAACCATAGCACTAAAAATTAATTAGAGAGAAATGTGCTTTCTTTTTAGAATTACATATTTAGCCCCTAAACTAATCCCTGTCCTTCAATATTTATTAGGAGAAATAAAGAAAAATTGTACAACAGCCTTGTCAAAGTGTTTCACAGTGAGAACTTCCCTTTCATGCATTAAAGAAACAACTGTTCAATAAAATGTAAAAAGACAGGAAAATTGAGCCTTCTTCTTTTTCCTATAATTATTAGTTTTAATAGCTATTCAGTTGAAAAATGGACAAGTTCATCGCTGTAGCTTGCCTAACATTTTCACATGCTCAGGCACACAGTAAGCAAGTTCATACTCTACTACAGGAGACTGCATAAGGAAGGGGAAAAACAATATACTTCTCCCTTTAACTGACTTAGTATACTCTATGTTATATATATAAGCATTTTTATATCAAATGTGATGACTTAAACACATTTAGGAAATGAAACAAAATATTGTTTCCTTTTCACAAAGCATTGAGAATGGTACTTTAAAATGTAGTGCTGTGGACTGCAGAGAAATTTCGGTAGGTAAAGAGTACTTGATGGACCAAAAGAAGGGGTCAAGTATACATCTGTATCATCTTCATCAAATGTCTGGGAAGATAGGAGTGCTTGTAATCTAGTACTGAGGGGGAAAGTTTCAGGTGGATCATTAGCATGTACTGGTCCACAGTATATTTCTAGGTTCATTATCAGAGTCTTTTGTAAGGGAATAAGGCAGAGTAATAAAGCAGAACACCCGACACTCTCCTTTACCCTTTGTGCATACCTCCACACAAGTATCTGCATACGTCTCACAAGAACTGAGCATAAAGACAAAGACACAATGCCATGTTGTGGTATATCATTTACTTTGAACAAATATAATAATTGTAATAATAAAAATTTATCTTACATTCAAAATAAACCTGTCTGAAAAACAAACCTGTCTGAAAGTAATGATAAATTCCATTTGTACTTAGTAGCCATGCCAGTCAATTCTTCTTTTTTTATTATTTATTTGTAAAAATTTCCACTTTCTCCCCTCCTCCCAATACCCTCCCATTCCCCCCACTCCCTCTTCCCCTCCCTCTCCAGTCCTAAGAGCAGTCAGGGTTTCCTGTCCTTTGGGAAGTCCAAGTTCCTCCACCCTCCCTCCAGGTCTAGGAAGGTGAGCATCCAAACAGACTAAGACCCCAAAAAGCCAGTACATGGAGACGAAACAAGTCCCAGTGCCATTATCAATGGATTCTCAGTCAGCCCCCACGTCAGCCCCATTCAGAGAATCCGGTTTTATCACATGCTCCTTCAGTCCCAGTCCAGCTGGCTTTGGTGAGCTCTCATTAGATCAGTCCCCTTGTATCAGTGGGTGAACGCACCCCTCGCGGTCCTGACTTCCTTGTTCATATTCTCCCTCCTTCTGCTCCTCATTTGGACCTTGGGGGCTCAGTCCAGTGCTCCAATGTGGGTCTCTGTCTCTATCTCCATCCATCGTCGGATGAGGGTTCCCTCTGATCCTGCCTTCCTTGTTCACGTTCTCCCTTCTTCTGCTTCTCATTTGGACCTAGGGAGTTAAGTCCAGTGTTCCAATGTGGGTCTCTGTCTCTATCTCCATCCATCGCCAGATGAAGGTTCTATGGTGATATGCAAAATATTCATCAGTATGGTTATGGACCAAGGCCAGTTCAGTCACCCTCACCTCTGCTGTCCAGGGAACAATCTGGGGACCTCTCCTTGGACCTGGGAACCACTCTGGAATCAATTCTTCTTAATCTTGTACAAAATCCCTCAAACTGGTTAGGTTAGTGTAACTAAAAGAAATTTATTTCTCTCAATTCCAAAGCCAGTGAATCTCATGATCAAGGTTATGGGTAGGATTAGTGCTTGGCAAGTGCCTAATCTTTTATTCTAGTGTGGTATTTTTTCTAAATTTTCTTGTTGTTTTCATGCAGTTACAGAATATTAAAGTGGCCTGACTCTTTTCTTCAGTCATTGCAAAAAAATATTAATGTGTAATCCTGATGACATATGTAGGCTATGCCCTCCTTGAATCTTGCATGGTATAAAAATCTATGTACCTGTGTGTGAAGGGTATACTCCTATTAATGCACACAGAGAAACCATAGGAAAATATCTGATGTCTTCCCGGATTTTTCTTCCCTCACTCTCTTACAACAGGGTCTCTTGTTGAAACAGAAACTTGCCAATTTGGCAATGCTGGTTGGTCTTTAAGCTGCTCCTGTCCCATCAATTAGTATTGGGATTACAGACAGCCAAACCCCTATCTAGTTTTCTAGTTTTTTGTTTGTTTGTTTTGTTTTTCTTTGTTTTTTTTTTAGATAAAGTTTCTCTGTAGCTTTGTTTGATCCCTATCCTGGAGCTAGCTCTTGTAGACCAGGCTGGCCTACAACTCATAGAGTTCCACCTGCCTCTGCCTCCCAAGTGCTAGGATTGAAGGCGTTCACCACCACTGCCCAGCCATATCTAGTTTTTTAGATGGTTTCTAGGATTCTTGGGAACCAAGAATTTGCATCTACATCCTTGGGCTACTCAATGAAATACTCCAGTTTTTTGTGCCTCCATATCAGTACTCTGCTGCAGAAAACCATTCCCCCAAGTCTGATAAGTTTCTTCCACTGACAATATCTGTGTTTTTCTCATTAAAATACTGTAAAACTGCATTCTCCTAGGTGTGTCCCATGACTTTTTTTAATTTATAAAAGTTTATTAATTTATAAAAAATTTCCACTTCCTCCCCTTCTCCCAATACCCTCCCACTCCCTCCACTCCCTCTCCTCCTCATTCTCCATCCCTAAGAGCAGTCAGGGTTTCCTGCCCTGTGGGAAGTTCAAGTTCCTCCCCCCCTCCCTCCAGGTCCAGGAAGGTGAGCATCCAAACAGACTGGATCCCAAAAATCCAGTATATGCAGAGGAAACAAGTCCCAGTGTCGTTGTCAATGGCTTTTCAGAAAGACCCCATGCCAGCCACATTCCATGACTTTAAAGTAAACAGGAAAGCTTGAAAAAAATTGGTCCAATGGCTTAGCCTTTGTGAATTCTTAACTCTTTGCCTTGGATTTCAAATTGATGTATAATTCAAGCTCATAATTTCAATAATAGTTGCTATAAAGTCTCAAAAATCAGGATGTAGTTCACAGGAAGAATACTTGCCTAGCACATGGATACTCTGAGCCTGACCCCAAGAAAGTTAAAGAAACAGAAACAGAGAAAGTATACCCATTTGCTGTGTCCCTGGGTCATCTTCCAATTTATATTATCAAAGTTTTAGTTAGTAGTTTCATTTCTGTTATTAATGATTATATCTCCTTCTAACTATGAATATTTTACTTACAATACTACTTAAAGTTTTTAAATATTTTCTGTAGTTCACTCTGTGTTTGTTTGAATCTGCAATCCCACATTCTCATAGTCAACCAAGGCCATTTGTCTTTGGAGCTTTTCCATAATTCTTGAGTTTGTTAAGTAGCTGGTACTTCCTGTCATTCACAACCCAAATTCAAATTTACCCCTAGATGTTGCTTGTCCTCATGGAAGGTTGGGATATGAGAGCATTTTAATGCACACTCCCAGCAACCATAGATATAAAGGTTTCTTCAAAGAGGACTTAGTAATGTGTCACAAAAGCCATCTCCTGGAAAAACTGTTAGAACATAGATTTCATATCCGCCTCTGTCTCCCCATATCAAGTAGCCCCCATTAAACTTGCCCCCTAGAAAGAACTGACAGTTTCTACAAGGATAGTTAGACTACACATGCATTAAAGGGGAAAGCAAGTGAACACTCTCCTCAGCACAACTCACAGTAGTTGGAACATGCATAAAACCTACACAGCCCAGTGTGGAGATCAGAGTTGGGCATGTTACATTCCAAGTTGTATAGCTATTGGCAATTGTTAGGTGCTGGTGAAAACAGAGGCAGTATTTTCTAGTAAGTTGATCATACACCTAAAAATGCATCTAACAATATTTGGGCAGCCTATCTCCACATATCTCATCAGGAAAGACAATATGTATCAGTTCTTTTGCAGAGCTAACCAATTTGCTTCTCAGATATAAAACAAAAAAATCACTTTGTATGTTGGGATTAACTGAGTAACAGATATTCTAAATTCAGGAATATCGTATTCTAACACTTTGAAATCATGCACTTTTAAGGTACCAATCTCCCTCAAATCACTACTACAGGCAACAAGTAAATGTGAATTATACTCTTTAGATGTCTATATTTTATTTTTCTGCATGTATGTGACTATATGTTAGTATGTGCATGTGAGCAGACCAAGACCAGAAGAGATCATTTGATCCCCAGGATCTAAAGATATAAGTGAAAGGTCAGATGTTGGTGTTGGGAACAGAAGTCTGATCCTCTTGAAGAAGTTTGCATTTTTAATTGCTAAGCTATGTCTTTAACACTGAACCTTGGATTACTTATACAAAAAATGAAATGATAATTTTCTTTGAAATAATATTCTTAGACTATTTCCTAAAATTTATTTGATATCTTGAAAAGGCTAAATGATTCTTTTTTGAGAGGTTTCTTTATCTATTTATTTATTTGTAAAATTTTCACTTCCTCCCCTCCTCCCAATACCTTCCCACTCCCTCTACTCCCTCTCCTCCTCCCTCTCCAGTCCTAAGAGCAGTCAGGGTTTCCTGTCCTGTGGGAAGTCCAAGTTCCTCCACCCTCCCTCCAGGTCTAGGAAGGTGAGCATCCAAACAGACTAAGACCCCAAAAAGCCAGTACATGGAGACGAAACAAGTCCCAGTGCCATTATCAATAGATTCTCAGTCAGCCCCCATGTCAGCCACATTCAGAGAATCCGGTTTTATCACATGCTCCTTCAGTCCCAGTCCAGCTGGCTTTGGTGAGCTCTCATTAGATCAGTCCCCTTGTATCAGTGGGTGAACGCACCCCTCGCGGTCCTGACTTCCTTGTTCATATTCTCCCTCCTTCTGCTCCTCGTTTGGACCTTGGGGGCTCAGTCCAGTGCTCCAATGTGGGTCTCTGTCTCTATTTCTATCCATTGTCGGATGAAGGTTCCCTCTGATCCTGCCTTCCTTGTTCACGTTCTCCCTCCTTCTGCTTCTCATTTGGACCTAGGGAGTTAAGTCCAGTGTTCCAATATGTGTCTCTGTCTCTATCTCCATCCATCGACAGATGAAGGTTCTATGGTGATAGGCAAAATATTCATCAGTATGGTTATGGGCCAAGGCCAGTTCAGGCAACCTCTCCTCTGCTGCCCAGGGAACATTCTGGGGACCTCTCCTTGGGCCTGGGAACCCCTCTAGAATCAAGTCTCTTGCAAACCCTAAAATGGCTCCCTTAGTTGAGATATATACTTCCCTGCTCCCATATCCATCCTTCCTCCCTGTCCCCCATCCCAATCCCCCAAGCTATCCCGAATTCTCCCCTTCTCCCTTCTCTCTAACCATCTCCTCTTTAATCCACCCCCAACGCCCATGCACCCTGGCAACCCTGGCAAAAGTTTGCCTGGCAATTTTGTCTGCTTTCAGCATCCAGGAGGATAACTATATGATTTTCTTCAGGTTCACCTTCTTATTTAGCTTCTCTAGGATCACGAATTATTGGCTCAATGACCTTTAATTATGGCTAGAATCCACTTATGAGTGAGTATATACCATATTCCTCTTTTTTAGGTCTGGACTACCTCACTCAGTTTTTAAAAGAGTGAATGTCAGTGAAAAATAAGTTAACAGTCATATCATAGTATGAGAGAAGTAACTTCAAACTAAAATCATTTTTTTCTCACTCAGAACTATAATTCACCTGGAGATAAAAAGGAATTACTAATATTCTGTATTGTACACATTACTGGCTCTTCAATACTGTAATGATATAACTTTAGAATCTGTGGATATTCTAGCTTTCCTGGTTATCAGACTTTTAGATACCATTAAGGTTACAGAATTTGAGATTGACAAATTGTCTGGAATAATTCTAATGAGTTCCCTTTAACTACATTAATTCTTAGATTGGGAAAATTGTTCTAAGTGCTCAGAAAATATGATATAATAGAGGTGAGAGAATTGCTTTTTCAGAAGTACCAAATATATCAATGTTCATCTTGAATATGAAGAAAGGAAGTGATACACTAAAGAACATAGTATTCTTGAGATGTAGTAAGTTCCTCTGATCTGACAAATAACAAAGAAGTGAAGGCCCTGGCCTGACAACTGGTAGAACATGAGTGTACCTCCAAATTCAACGGAACAAGGAAATACATTCCTCCCTTGAGCTTCTGAAAGTTATTTTATCCTCATTGTAGTTTGTACTTAATCCTGGCAAACTTGTACTGAACTTAACCCAAATATCTGTAAGTAAGTTAACTTATTGCATTTAAGCCTTTTTTACCAGAACTTTTTATTAAAACTATAAGAAAATTGCATAAATTTTCTGAGTTTCTTTAAACTTGAGAGGATGATCCAATGGGGGTTATATTTCAAAGGGTTGTTCCTAGAAGGATAGCAAAGAAGAGAAGCCCCATTTGGAGTGTAAGAATGAGAAAATACTATATAAATGTGCTGAATGGAAAACTCTAAAGAAAGTTTTGCATTCCATTCCATCTAATTTTTTTAGATTGAAATATTTGATCAGAGGTGAAACTGATTGCCTTCAAAATCTATCACACACACACACACACACACACACACACACCATACACAATGCAAGGGGAGCATATTTGTTTTGATATCCTAGGATGATCTCAAATTCTTCTTTTTTATATTTATTTATTATGAATACAATATTCTTTCTGGGTGTATGCCTGAAGGCCAGAAGAGGGCACCCGACCTCATTACAGATGGTTATGAGCCACCATGTGATTGCTGGGAATTGAACTCAGGACCTTTGGAAGAGCAGACAATGCTCTTAACAGCTGAGCCATCTCTCCAGCCCCGATCCCAAATTCTTTAAGTAGCAAAGACTGCTTTGAACTCAAGATTTTGACATCCCTAGTTCTGAGACTGTAGGGATGTGGAATTCCTTGGCTATTACCAAGCAGGTATTTATTGTTAGCAAAGAATGATTGAATGTGACTCCAGGATGTCTTTGACTAGGCTGATAAGAAAACTATGTGTTTAGTTTGTTTAATTGCTGTGATAAAGACCATAATGAAAAGCAGTTCTGTAAGACAACAACTTGTTTGGCTAACCTATAATATGTCTCAGATCACAGGGGGAATCCAAAGTAGGTCAACCAAATAAAGCTTTTACTTACAGAATTGGAATTTCCCCAACGCTGTGTCTATTAAAAAATAAACACAGAATATGTGAAGGATTGACATACCAACTCTTTCTGCCTATGTGAAATTAGCAAAACTTGAGCAATTGCCAAAACATAATGTAGGAAAACCACATATAATATGAAACACCATAACAATATCTCACCTTTCCAAATCCACTAAACCTATCTAAATCTTCTTAAAAGGAAATTACCTAGGTAATCTTCTGAACAAAGAAAAAAACAAATAGAATGTGATCAAGAAATTCATAGAAAAAGAATTTAAAGACATCAATGAATACCTCAGTGAGTTAAAGAGAATAGCAAAAAAATCTTCTAATTGAAGTCCAAGAAAACACATATATATGGCTGAATTAAATGAGAAAAAATATTCAGTTTTGGAGAACTGAATTTATTACAAAGAATTGTTGAAGAAAATTGTAGTTGAAATGAAAATAGAATTGAAAGAAACTCAATAACCTTAGTAGTACACTCAGATGAAAACCTTAACAGACAGGAACAAGTTAAAGAGAATATTCAGATTTGATGATAAAGAAAATAGATTATTTAGTGAAAGAATATAAATATTTTTAAAAAATACTAAAAATAAATAAACAGAAACTTTAGAAAATCACAAAAGGACCAAATCTAGAAAATGCAGGCATTGATGAAGAAAGAGAATCTTGTGACAGTATCCCAGATCAGATCTTTAGAAGGATTATGGAATAAAAATTCCACTTACGGAAAACTATACCTATACAGATACAAGAAACACACAGAAAAGAAAATAGGAATAGAAAGAAAAAAGTCACATGAAATATTTTATCTGAGATAGAACAAGCAGATCTTACTGAAAGCTGCATGAACAAAACAGAAGTCCTGTAAAGGCAAATGCATCAGAGAGCTGACTTCTCAATGGAAATCTAAAGGCAAAAATACTTAAAAGCAATAAAGTCAAAATTCTAAAGCTCCTCAAATCCCCCATAAAGCCACTTTACAAAGCAAAGCTATCTGGTGTAGTTGAAGTGGTGATAAAAAAAAAAGAAAGAAACTTTCCGTGATATAAATAGGCTAAGAGAATCAGCAGCCACCAAACCAGAACTTAGGAGAATATTGAAAGCAGTACATCAGCCTGAAGAGAGGAATGAAAAACAAAATGAATGACAAATAAAATTACTGATAGACAATTACGAAAAAGAACAAAAACAAAAAAGGAAAAAGAAAGAAAAGAAAACAGCTTTTCAGAAACAGGAATTAAATATTAACAGTCTTAGTTCCTTAATCAAAAAAGAAAAGCTAACTGAACAAATTAATAAAAAAAAATCCATCTTTGTGTGTATGTATCTGTGTTTGTGTCTGCAAGGAAACATCTTACCTTCAAAGATAGAAACTAACAAGACCATCCCCAAAAATAGGGCCAGAAAACAAAAAGTTGTCAATATCATAAAACCTTAGGAAATGGAATTCAAACTCAAAGCTGTGTTGAACCATCCCTACATCTCTGGGAGGTATCCTACCTGGGCAAGGTTTAGCTAATCTTTTTGATGTAATCTTTGATTCATTTGCAAATATTTTACTGAGAAATTTTGTGTTTATGTTCATAAGGAAAAATCTCTTTCTTTTTTTTTTTTTGTAGTTTGGGTATCAGGTGTACCTGTGACCTCATACAAAAAATTGGGTATTGTTTCTTCTGTTTCATTTTCTAAAATAATTCGAAGAGTGTTGACATTAACTTTTCACCAAAATCTGATAGAATTCTGAGCTAGAACCTTCTGGACCTGGGTCTTTCTTTGGGGGGGGGGGCACTTTTAAAGACTCCTTTTTCTTTCTTTTTTTCACACTAGGACATACATGTCTCTTTAAAATATTTATCTGATCCTGAATTGACTTTGGTAATTAGTATATATCGAAAAAAGTATCCAATTTGAGGTTTTCTATTTTGTTAGAAGGCACCAAGTTTTTGAAAGTATGTACTTATGACTCTCTGGATTTTCTTAGTGTCTGTTGTTATGACCCCCCCTTTCCTTTCTAATCTTATTAATTTGAATATTCTCTCTCAACCTGTTAATTTGGAAGATGGTTTGTTGATATTCTCAAAGTCTTAACTCTATCTTTCATTGATTCATTGTATTTTAATTTTGCTTCTAGCTTATTGGCTTCAGCCCTGAGAATATTTTTTTGCTATCTAAACTTTTTGAGTGTGATTTCTTCTTTTTCTTCAAAGACTTTCAGGTGTGGCAGATGAGCTTTTAAGTTACTATTATGAAATTTCTCCATTATTTTTATTCTTTATGCTATGAAATTCCTTAGAACTGCTTTTGTATCTAATATGTTTAAGTGTGTTATGTACTAATTTCTATAAAATTCTAGTAAGTCTTTAACTTCTTTCTAATTTCTATCTTCAACCTCTTTTCATATAGTATTTCCATGAGATTGTAAACTTAATGCTATTTCTGTTGGTATTAATATACAGTTTAAATAGTGTGCAGGGTGTTATTTCAATTTTATTGCATCTGTTAAGAGTTGGTTTATGTCTGAGCATGTTCCATGAGTTACAGAGAAGAAGGTGTATTCCTTCTTGTTTTGGTGAAATGTTATAAAAATAGTTAATAGATCTGTTTGGTTTACAATAACAGTTAGCATCGGCATTTCTGTTCCATTTTCATCTGGGTGACATGTATATTGGCAAGGGTGAAGTCTTGAACTTTCCCACTATTCATGTTTGAAGGTCAAATATAGCTTAAGCTGTAGTAAAGCTTCTTTTACAAACTAGGGGGTGCCCTTGTGTTTGGGGCATAAATGTGAAGAATTAAATGGTATCTTGGTGGATTTTTTCTTGATGAATATAGTGCCCTTCACTACCTACTTTTGATTAATTTTGTTTTGAGTTCTATTTTCTCAGAATCTAAATTGGCAATGACAGATTGCTAAGTCCATTTGCTTGGAATATCTTTTTCTATCCTTTTACCCTGAGATAATATCTATTCTTGATGTTAAGCAATGTTTATTGGGTGCAGCATATAGAATGATATCATTTTGGCTATCACATTCTTAGCTGTGCCATTTACTGGGGAACTGGGATCATTTATGTTGAGAGATATCAATGAGCAGTATTTGTTGATGCCCATATTTTGCTATTGTGGTGCCTGTGTGTGTGTGTGTGTGTGTGTGTGTGTCTTCGTGTGTTTCCTCTCTTGATGTGTTGCTCTGAGATTATTTATTCATTTTGATTTCTTGGGTGTGTTTAGCCTCTTTAGATTGAAATTTTCTTCTAGGACCTTTGTTAGCTCTGGGGAGAGAAAATGTGTAAGAGCCATAGGGTTGGAGAAGACACACAAATACATAAACAAAGCCTTCTAAATTAGCATGGTTAATGCAAACATGAACTACCAGAGACAGGGACAGCACACACAGGGTTCACACAGGTCTGAACCAGTTGGGTTCCTAGAGCCCAAAGGAGTAATGGACGCATCTCAGTCCCAGGAGTCATCTACAATTGATAATCACTTGCAAATACAAATATTCTGTGCTCCAAGGAAGTTTTGCTGGTGAGACAAACTATTCTAAAGTGTAGGCTGCTTTCCAGGAATAGATGAGCAGCACAAATTGAAGTAAAAGACATTCTTAGAATTCTTAGAGGTTCATTGCCTCATAACATCATGCTAGAGTTCATTCTTTTTAATTTTTTAAAATTTTATCTTGTTATTTTTAGTTTTAATTTATTATATATATATACATAGTGCTTTGCATATATATTATGGCTTTCAAATTAGTGTTTTTCTGGCATTCCTCAGTGTGCAAACAAGTAGGTCTCTCTTTTTTCAGCCATCTTTTGTTTTCTTTTCCTTCTGTTTCTTTTTTACCATTTCTCCATGTTAGTTTTTGTTTTATATTTTATATTTTATTATAGAATATTATATTTATTCCATCATCATCCCATAAAGATGATTTGTTTTCTAATGAGAGACAGAAAGGAGTTGGATCTGGATTGTCATAAGGTAGGGAGGAGTTGGGAGGAGGAGAGAAAGAGAAAACCATAATTAGAATATGTTATTTGAGAAAAATCCTATTTCCAAAATAGACCAAAAAAAGACAGAGAAATATTTGCTGGACATACTCTGTTCCTGTAATCCCAGCCTTATGGTCTGAAGCAAGTAGACCATGACATTGAGGACTATCTGAGCTTCCAAGTGTATTTAAGTCCAAACTTGATTATATAATGGGACCTTATCTAACAACAAATAAGAAAATAACAAAACTCACCCAAATCGGAACATATAGTAAATAATATTAAAATAAATTGAAAGTCAAAGGAAAACACTTGAAATATTTCTAATGTACTAATAAAAAACAAACAAAAATTGATTCACATGAAATAAAACCTAATTTCAAGAATGAGTCAGATTTTCCATCACAGAACTGATGCAGGATTCCCCTATTTATGCTGTGAATACCATTGGTTATTAAAGAAACTGCCTTGGGCCTGTGCAGAGAAGAGAGGTAGGTGGGGAAAATAAACTGAATGCTGGGAGAAAGGAGGTAGAGCCAGAGAGAAGTCATGGAGACACTGCCAGAGACAAATATGTTGAAACTTTGTAGGTAAGCCACAGCCACATGGCAATACACAGAAAAAGAAATGGGTTAAATAAAAATATAAGTGTTAGCCTATAAGAAGCTAGAGCTAACGGGCCAAGCAGTGATTTAAATAATATAGTTTCTGTGTGATTATTTCGAGACTGAGCAGTTGGGAATAACAAGCCTCCTCTTCCTCCAACATAGAATACTTTGTAATATGAAATGAGTAATGCATAAAACAATAGGTATTCACAGTAAATAGCAAAGTTAAAAATTTTTAATGTGTGACAATACTCTCGTACATTGTAAAGATCCATCACTTTTACCAGTTTAATAAATGCTGATTTGTCAGTAGCCAGGCACAAAGTTTAGGCAGAGCAACCAGAGTAGAAGAATTTTGTGAAGAAGAAAAACAGAGAATCAGTCACTAACCAGATACAGAGGAAGCAATATGAGAATGCCTTACTGCGAAAAGGTAACATCCCACATGCCTAAACATAAACAAGAATTATGGGTTAATTTAAGTTGTAAGGCTTAATAATAAGTCTGAGATAATAGGCCAAAGAGCTTATATTTAATATAGGACTATGTGCTTCTTTGGGACTGCATGGCTACAGGACAGGGCAGGAAAGAAACTTCCATCTACTAATGATGTCCAACGTTTGGCAACTACATCCACATAAAACCTCAGAGAGCTTGGGAATGGATCCTAGACACAGAAGAACAGAGCTAAGCATGGCTTCTTGTTAGCAGTATTTTCTCAGGTGGACTCTGTTTCCTACAGGCAAGCAGAAGTGAAGATCCTTTAAAGAGAGGCTTCCTAACCCAGCATTAATGGCAAAAGCATTGCAGTTACTTTAAGAGTCCCTGCCACCAAACACTTAAATGGTGTTTATGAACATCCAGGAGCAGGGTTCTTCATGGTGGCATGGACCTAGAAATTTTGTAGAGTTGTGGCAATAAAGATGACTCCTGTCAATACTTCTGCTATGAGGCTAGACTCTCAGGAAACAAAGGAATGAGTGTAGTCAGTCACAGAAAGTACCACTATAATTCTAGCCATGACAATTGGCAGAGTAAAAACTTATGCCATCAGAAAAGGATGGAGATACACAGTAAAGAGAGTCAGAAGAAGAAAAAAGCTCTAAACAGTTTGTAGTTTGTTTAAAAACTTACGTTGGCTCAGGAGAGAAAGAAAAAGGACAAAGAATGTCTTTTAAAAAAGAAATAAAGTAAGAAAAAAAGCCATTTAAAGCTGAAAAATACACAAAGAATCTGGAAACTGTATTATTGTGTTGTCTTTGAAATGTTTGACTGCTGAGGAAGAAAGAACACCTGCTAAAAGACATCTGATTATAAATGCTGCTGAATTAATCCAACATATATATTTTTAAATTCCTTGATTTCAGGTCTTCGGTGTTCCACGGGATTCCTCCCTGCCCCCCCCCCCCGCCACCCTTTTGACTACTGTGTCCTTGGAATACCAGCTGTCCCTGTTTCAGTGCTGAGGAGTTCTATCCAGAGACTGCTGAGGAGTTCTGTTCAGAGAGTGCTGAGGAGTTCCATCCAGAGAGGAGGAGATGGGCAGGCACCAAGGCAAGCATTCCTCCAACAACCTGAAATGCAACATGACATCACCAGAATCCAGGGATCATGAAACTAGAAGAATTGAACACCCTACTCCAAAAGAAACAGAAGAAATCGACTCTAAGCGAATCTTTATGAAAATAATAGAGGAACTTAAACAGGAGGTGAAAATCTGCCATAAAGAAATGGAAGATAAGTATAACAAAAAGATTGAAGAAATGAGTAAAGAAATGGAAGAGAATTATAACAAAAAGTTCGAAGAAATGAGTAAATTCGTAAATGAAATTCTGGGAAAGCAAGAAAAAACAATAAAACAGGTAATGGAAACAGTTCAAGATTTGAAAACTGAAATGGAGGCAATGAAGAAAACACAAACAGAGGGCCGGCTGGATATGGAAAATCTAAGTAAACGAACAGAGACTTCAGAAACAAGCATAACCAATAGAATACAAGAGATAGAAGAACGAATCTCAGACTCTGAAGACACCATAGAGAAATTAAACGCTCTGACCAAAGAAAACAGCAAATCCAACAAATTCTCATCACAAAACATTCAGGAAATGTGGGATACAATTAAAAAAAAACAAATCTAAGAATAATAGGGGTAGAAAAAGGAGAATTGCAGATCAAAGGCCCAGAAAATATATTAAACAAAATTATAGAAGAAAACTTCCTCAACCTAAAGAACGATATCCCTATGAAGGTTCAAGAAGCATATATAACACCAAATAGACTGGATCAAAAAGAAATCCCCTTGCCATATAATAATCAAAACATAAAACATTCAGGTTAAAGAAAGAATATTAAGAGCTGCAAAGGAAAAAGTTCAAGTACCTTATAAAGGTAAACCTATGAGACTTACACCGGACTTCTCTATGGAAACCATGAAAGCCAGAAGGTCCTGAATAGAGGTACTGCAGAAACTAAGAGACCATGGATGTAAACCCAGACTACTATACCCAGCCAAGCTATCATTCACTATCAATGGAGAAAACAAAATATTCTAGGATAAAAACAAATTTAAACAATATGTAGCCACAAATCCAGCCTTACAAAAAGTATTAGACGGAAAATCACAACACAAGGAATCCAACATTGCCAATACTGCCTACAATAACTCAGACAACTAGCGACCCTTCACAAGCACATCTCAAAGAAGGAAAACACACACTCTACTACCCCCCCAAAACAAGAGGAAAATATCTGGAGTCAACAACCACTGGTCATTAGTATCACTTAATATCAATGAACTCAATTCACCTATAAAAAGGCACAGACTTAGAGATTGGATACAAAAACAGGATCCAACATTCAGCTGTTTACAAGAAACACACCTCAACCACAAAGACAGACACCTACTCAGAATAAATGGTTGGGAAAAGGTTTTCCAAGCAAATGAACTTAAGAAACAAGCGGGTGTGGCCATTCTAATTTCCAACAAAATTGACTTCAAACTAAAATCAATCAGAAGAGATGGAGATGGGCATTTCATACTCATAAATGGAACAATTCATCAGGAGGAAGTCTCACCCTGAATATCTATTCCCCTAATATAAAGGCACCCACTTATGTAAAAGAAACACTTCTAGAACTCAAGGCAGTCACAAAACCACACATACTAATAGTAGGAGACTTCAACACACCTCTCTCACCAATGGACAGGTCAATCAGACAGAAACTTAACAGAGAAATAAGAAAATTATTGGAGGTATTGAATCAAATGGACTTAACAGACATCTATAGAACATTCCACCCAAATGGGAAAGAATATACCTTCTTTTATGCAGCTGATGGAACCCTCTCGAAAATTGACCACTTACTCGTTAACAAAGCAAACTTCCACAATATAAAAAAAATTTTAGTAACCACCTGTGTCTTTTCAGATCTCCATGGATTAAAGTTAGAATTCAATAACAATGCTACCCAAGGAAGACAACAAACTCATGGAAGCTGAACAGTCAACTACTGAATCACTCCTGGGTCAAGGAAGAAATAAAGAAAGAAATTAAACTCTTCCTAGAATTTAATGAAAATAAAGACACAACATACTCAAACCTATGGGATACAATGAAAGCAGTGCTAAGAGGAAAGTTCATAGCATTAAGCGCCCAATTAAAGAAAATGGAGAAAGCACACATTGGAGATTAACAGCACACTTGAAAGCTCTAGAAAAAAAAGAAGCAGATTCACCCAGGAGGAGTAGAAGACTGGAAATAATCAAACTGAGGGCTGAAATCAACAAAATAGAAACACAGAAAACAATCCAAAGAATCAATGAAACAAAAAGCTGGTTCATGGAGAAAATCACCAAGATTGACAAACCCCTATCCAAATTAGAGAATCATTAGATCTTACTACAAAAGCCTGTACGCCACAAAAATGGCAAATGTATAAGAAATGGACATTTTTTTTAGATAAGTACGATATACCAAAGTTGAACCAAGAACAGGTGAACAATCTAAATAGACCTGTTGGTCGTGAAGAATTAGAAGCTGTTATCAAAAATCTCCTTACCAAAAAAAGCCCAAGACCAGATGGTTTCAATGCAGAATTCTGCCAGAACTCCCAGGAAGAGCTAATACCTATATTCCTTAATGTATTCCACAATATAGAAACAGAAGAGTCATTGCCAAACTCCTTTTATGAAGCTACAGTTACCCTGATACTAAAACCACACAAAGACACAACCAAGAAAGAGAATTACAGGCCAATTTCACTCATGAATATTGACGCAAAAATTTTCAATAAATTACTGGCAAACCGAATCCAAGAACACATTAGAAAATTATCCATTATGATCAAGTAGTCTTCATCCAAGAGATGCATGGCTGGTTCAACATGTGCAAATCTATCAATGTAACCCATCATATAAATAAACTGAAAGAAAAAAACCATATGATCATTTCATGGGATGCTAAAAAAAGCATTTGACAAAATTCAACACCTGTTTATGATAAAGGTGTTGGAGAGATTGGGGATACAAGGATCATACCTAAATATAATAAAAGCTATATACAGCAAGCCAACAGCTAACATCAAATTGAATGGAGAGAAACTCAAAGCCATTCCACTAAAATCAGGAACATGACAAGGCTGTCCTCTCCCTCCATACTTCTTCAATATAGTGCTTGAAGTTCTAGCAATAGCAATAAGACAACATAAGGGGATCAAGGGGATTCAAATTGGAAAGAATGAAGTTAAACTTTCGTTATTTGCAGGTGATATGATAGTGTACATAAGCGACCCCAAAAACTCTACCAAAGAACTCCTACAGCTGATGAAGAACTTTAGTAATGTGGCAGGATACAAGATCAACTCCAAAATATCGGTTGTCCTCCTATACACAAAGGATAAAGAAGCAGAGAGGGAAATCAGAGAAACATCACCTTTCACGATAGCCACAAATAGCATAAAATATCATGGAGTAACTCTAACCAAGGAAGTGAAAGACTTATTTGACAAGAACTTTTAGTCTTTGAAGAAAGAAACTGAGGAGGATACCAGAAAATGGAAAGACCTCCCCTGCTCTAGGATTGGGAAAATCAACATAGTAAAAATGGCAATTCTACCACAGGCAATCTATAGATTCAATGCAATCCCCATCAAAATCCCATGAAACTTCTTCACAGACCTTGAGAGAACAATAATCAAGTTTATATGGCAAAACAAAAAACGCAGGATAGCCAAAACAATCTTATACAATAAGGGAACTTCTGGAGGCATTACCATCCCTGACTTCAAACTATTACAGAGCTACACTCTTGGAAACAGCTTGATATTGGCATAAGAACAGAGAAGTCAACCTATGGAATCGAATAGAAGACCCAGATATTAACCCACAAACCTATGAATACCTGATTTTCGACAGGGGAGCTAAAGGTATACAATGGAAGAAGGAAAACATCTTTAACAAATGGTGCTGGCATAACTGGATGTCAACCTGTAGAAGAATGAAAGTAGATCCATATCTATCACCATGAATAAAACTCAAGTCCAAATGGATTAAAGACCTCAACATTAATCTGACCACTTTGAACCTGATAGAAGAGAAAGTGGGAAGTAGTCTACAAGACATAGGCACAGGAGACCACTTCCTAGATAGAACCCCAGTAGCACAGACAATAAGAGAATCAATGAATAAATGGGACCTCCTAAAACTGAGAAGCTTCTGTAAAGCAAAGGACACTGTCAGTAAGACAAAAAGGCTACCTTCCCGACTGGGAGAAGATCTTCACCAACCCCTCATCAGACAAAGATCTGATCTCCAAAATATACAAAGAACTCAAGAAACTAGACACTAAAACTCTAATTAACCCAATTAAAAAATGGGGTACTGAACTGAACAGAGAATTCTCAACAGAAGAACTTCGAATGGCCAAAAGACACTTAAGGTCATGCTCAACCTCCTTAGCAATCAGGTAAATGCAAATCAAAACAACTTTGAGATAACATCTTACACCTGTCAGAATAGCTAAACTCAAAAACACCAATGATAGCCTATGCTGGAGAGGATGTGGAGTGAGGGGAACACTCATCCATTGTTGGTGGGAATACAAACTTGTGCAGCCACTATGGAAATCAGCGTGGTGGTTTCTCAGGAAACTGGGAGTCAACCTCCCTCAGGACCCAGCAATTCCACTCTTGGGAATATACCCAAGAGATGCCCTAACATACCGCAAAAGCATTTGTTCAACTCTGTTCATAGCAGCACTATTTGTAATAGCCAGAGCATGGAAACAACCTAGGTGCCCCTCAAAAGAAGAATGGTTAAAGAAGGTGTGGAACATATACACATTAGAGTTTTACTCATTAGTAAAAAACAATGTCATCTTGAATTTTGCATGCAAATGGATGGAAATAGAAAATGCTTTACTGAGTGAGGTAATCTAGACCCAAAAAGAGGATTATGATATGTACTCACTCATAAGTGGATTCTAGCCTTAATTAAAGGTCTTTGAGCCTATAATTCGTGATCCTAGAGAAGTTAAATAAGAATGTGAACCTGAGGAAAATCATGTAGTTATCCACCTGGATATTGGAATTAGACAAGGCATATGAAACATAGTAGGAGAATTCTGAGAAGAGGAAAGGCAGAGAGTCAGTCACAAATCAGATGCAGAGGAAGCAATTTGAAAATGCCTTACTGAGTAAGGGTACCAAGCCATGTGAATAAACATAGGCAGGAATTATGAGTTAATTTAAGTTGTATGAGCTAGTTAATGATAAGTTTGAGTTAATCTGTCAAAGAGTTTATGATTAATATAAGTTTTTGTGTTTCTTTTGAAGAGAACCTCTGTGGAACTAGGTAGGATAGAAACTTCTGTCTACAAATTCTCATGAAAATCACAATCAGTAATATTTCCTCCATGACTGAAATAAATTGAGTAGTCATTAAAATTGACAGAGCTCATAATAGATTTTGAGGTAGACATAATAATAAAAGTCCTGTTTTTTCAGAGTAAGAAAGAAAAACTGAGACAATATATGATTTTTTTAGGTTGGCTGTATCCATAGAAAATTCACAGAATAACTAAATAAAGAAGACAGTCATAAATTACAAAATTGCAAATAGTTTTTTTCACATAAATCATCAAAATAAGTTCAAAATCAAACACAAAATGTACTTCCATCAGTATTCACCTACATTATATTGTAGAACTATAATACAGCTTTGCTTATAAGCACAAATTTGCATACTGCATTGTAAATGCCATCAAATCACACAGCACCAACAAACACTGCCTGAATACTTCTCAGCTCCAATTAGAAATTATTGTACACATGCCCAGTGAGTGAGCATGGACTGGTATTATAGCATTTACCACATATGCGAAATTTGTGGTTTAATTATGGGGAAGAAAGCAATATTTTCATATGATTATTCCTCAAACTACAAATTAACATATCCCTGGGATGTACAGTCTTAGAATGTTTGGATTTTTATTTGAATGTTCATAATAGTTGGATTTTAAAAATTGATATTTGGAGGGTTATAGATGTGGTTTCATGGTTAGAAGAATAGTCTGTAATTCCAAAGGACTTAGGCTCAATTTCCAACCTGCACAGTGACTCTTAGCATCCAGAAATTCTGGTTCAAATGCCCAGTATTTTCTGGCCCAAAAGACAGCAGGCACCAGGAACACAAGTGGTTGATAAACATATGTCCAAGGAAAACACACATGCACATAAAATTAATTTTAAAAAAATTAATTGATTCCTGTTTTTCATAAAAAGATTTTATAAATAGATTTTGGCCAGTGATTAATTATAGAGTTAAATGGATCTAAATATCCAATTTTAGTAGACATTTATGCAAAATGTCCTTCTGAGCATTATTAATTATAAAACTAAAATAACAACTCAAAGAAAATAAAGCATTGACGACACTTTTGGTCTTTCAGTATCAAATTATATTCTGTCAAGGATTTTTTTGTTATGTAAAAAGAGAAGGGAACATCTATCCTACTAGAATGCAATTTTGTTTTTAGTTTTAGTCAATGGTCAGAGTATACATATGCCAAGGAATTGTTTAAACTATATTTTTATTTTTTAAAACAATAGAATTCAAAATAAAACAAACCAGACAAGATAAAGGACATTTCATTCTAATGAAGGGAACAACCATAAAACCCTTACCATTCTGAACATATATACATAAATGTCCCATTAATTTTGATATGATGTGCAGTAATTTTCATTGAATTCTAGGAATTCTTTAATTTCTATATTTCAACCTTGACCCAATGGTGATTCTGTTAAGCCTTATTCAGTTTCCATGTGTTTGTAGACTTTCTATAACTTGTGTTGTTGAATTCTATTTTTAACCATTGTGATCCACTAAAATACAGAGATTTTTTTTATTTACTGTATACAAGTACAAGTGAATCAAACACATCAACATAAATCCAAGAACACTAAACCTCATAGAAGACAAAGAGTGAAGTAGCCTTAAATGTAATGGCACAGGAGATACTTTCCTAAATATTATACCAGTAGCACAAACACTAAGAGCAACAATCAAATTTGAAATAACCCCAAAAGTCTACAAATAAGCTAAACCAAGGAGGCAAAAGATATCTACAATAAAATCTCTTTTGAAATTTGTAGAATCATCCGAGATCTGAATCACCACCCTCCCCATACGGACCCGCAGCTCCATACCACCACGAGCCTGGGGCAAGGGCCTGGGGGTTAAACACAAGACACACACACACAGAGAGTCCGGGTCATTCGCCAAGAGGTGAATGCCAATTTATTCAGCTTTATCCAGAGTTAATATATCTTTTCCCCCAGTAATGGAAATCCCTCCCAGTCAGTGGGGGTTGGGAGAACTGGTGCTGTGTGAGAACTCCTCTGCAGGTAGGTGGGCAAGAGGTGCGGGGCAGTGGCAGACAGGTGAGAGAGACCTTGGCGCCATGAGCTCTCCCAGGCAGGTTGGGAAATTACCATTCCAAAGTAATACAAGGCCCTATGGCTAATTCACCAGGCTAGCAGAGCAGAGCACAGAACTTAGCAGGGAGCTTAGCTAGTTAGCCGAAACAGTCCTTGATTTGCATCCCAGGGAGCAAGGGAAGGCCCAGGCCCTACAGAAATTTTATTTTATTTTTGAGATTATAGTGCTGAAGAAATTGTTCATCCATTAAAGACTAGCCTCACAACGAAATATGTAAGAGATTATCGCGTAATTATCCACACATATACATATTCTTACCTTCTTTCAAAGTCACAATATATTTCATGAATTGTTAAATACACACACACACTTGGCACACACAATTCCTAAATATATAACTACAACTACAGCCTTCACAGTCTACATAATATTATTTGTATTTAAATGTTCTCAGGAATGACCATTTGCAAGGGAATACCCTTGCCTGATAAGATTTTTTTTCTCTCACTCTCACCATTTTTTAGATGACTGTAGTTTTTCTTTTGTTTGCTTGTTTTAATTGAGAGTAGATTCCTCTCTTATGCAATACATCTTGACCACAGTTTTCCCTCCCCCAAATCCTCCCAGATGCCCCTCACCAGCCTCTTCAGAAAAGACCATGCCTGCCAAGCAGTGCAAAACAATGTACAATAAGACAAAACAAGAGCCTCATATCAAGGCTGGATAAGGCAACCCAATAGGGAGAAATAAGTTCCAAGAAAAGACAAAACAAGTGAGAGACATACCAGCTCCCTCTGTTAAGAATACCACAAAAATATTAAACTAACAGCTAATATCATATTTTCAGAGAGCCTGGCACAGACCCTTACAGGCCCCATGCTTGCTTCTTCAGTCTTTGTGAGTCTGAATGAGTCATGCTTAATTATTTAATGGGCCAAATTCTGCTGGTGTCCTATGTCTTCTCTGTCTCCTACAATCTTGCCTTCCTTCTTCCACAGAGTTTGGTGATTTCCAAGAGAGGGAGTCTCATTGGAGACTTCCAATTTAGAATCTCTCTCTACATAATATTTCTTCTGCACCCATTCCCACCTGCTGGATGCAGTTTTGATGTATGGCTAACCCACTCCCATCTGCTGGTGGTAGTTTTTATGTATGGTTAAGGCCTTAAATCTTTCTCCCATTCGTGTTAATATGTGTGTTGATGTCATCCTTTGACAACTTTTGTTTATGCAGTCCTCTTCTGTTGTGACTTTATGGGTGTAGCGTCTTACATTACTAGAGCACACAACTTCTTACAATACCCCCCTGACCCACTGACTCTTAGAATCACTCCACTTTCTCTTCTACAGCTATATCTGACCCTTTTGTGCAGGAGCTGTTTATAGATGTATCAGTCGGGACTCAGTGCTACAAGTCTGCAATTTGATCTACTATGGTTCTCTGTATCAATTTCCATCTGTTATAAAGAGGAGTTTCTCTGATGAGGAGTGAGAACTATGCTTACATGTAAGTATAAAGGCAAGTAACTAAACAGTAGTTAGTGATTACGTAGGCTTAAAAAGTGAACCATGCAAAGGGCAAGAGTCTATCTACCAAAACACCTAGTACCAGGAACAGAAAACCTCTCTTTAAGTTGCTGGTCATGTGAGTTCAAGAGACATCAAAAACAAAAAGGTCATTGCTATTTCCTTTGATTACCTCTAGCTAATGAAAATAAGGCATGCTTGCTGAAGATAATGCACATATTGTACACAGGACTTGCAGCAATCCAGTTGAAATTATTCTGGATGCCTCCTTTCTGATTACTCTCACTGATAATATTAGAACTTGCTAAGCAAACAGCCAAGAGGGGGAAAAAAGAATCAATACTGCAGTTTAGCCACAATGTCTACAAATCACAGTGAATGGTCTATCAAGATAACCCTAACGATATGTTAATGATATATTTATATTAGGGATAATCAACAGCAATCTAATTGAACATAACATCAGTAAGAGGGTATTCATGCTTGCCACTGTAAACTTAGACAACTATCACTGGCAGGAGATGATAAACCCATAGAGAACTTAGTGCTTCCATTTCCTAAGAAAATATAATTTTCACTTGTGTTGCCTTCACAAACCAGTATATCTCTTGTTCCTAATCACAGGCGTTTCTTTTTGCAAAGATTTGGGAACTACAACTGTTTCAAATGAGGATAATAAGTAATGAAGGGAACTCAGTTGATTCATCTAGTGCTAAGCCACTACACCCAAGTCTCAGAGAAATTCAGGGTAGAGCGGCCTGAAAGAGTCTAAAAACCAGAGGACCAAAAAACCTGTTGTGAGATAATGTCTCTTAGATTTGACAGAGAAGCTGCATCCATGAGCAGTTATGCAGGTTTATTTTGGTTAATCCCATTAAACCTATCAGGGTGAGGAAAATGTGCTATAAAAGTGAAAACTGGCTGGAGAAAGGGATCTGAGGGGCAGAACAAACTGACTGATTCAAGCATGTTTCTCGTTCATGTTTCTTTCTTCCTTTAGTGAAGAAGAAAAAAAGACTGCTCACCACCAAGCATTCAGTTTATATAGGCATAAGACAAGTTACCAGTTTCCCATGTTACCATATAGAAAACAATAGTATCTATCATGTATTTCACAGAATCACCAAAATGGGGTGGGGCTGGCAAGGAGGTGCCTTATATCTCAGAGGGGGCATGACTGTGGAGCTCTCTGGTGGCTGGGAACACAGCCTAGGTTGTCATAGCAACACAGGGGCTTGGGAGGAAAGCCAAGTTGTTTGATTTGCATTAGCATCTAGTTGGTTGAGATAAAAGCAATCTCTTTTGAGACTTTCTTTACCTTTGACTCCAGCAGTGTGTCCAAGGGAGAATTTATCTCTCTGAAGCTGATCTTAGCAACTCAGGCCTTTTTCCTGTGTAAACAGTTAATTTCCTGGGCTATGGGCTTGTATTAATTGAAACCAAGGTGAAGGGAAAATACAGAGTATTAGTACTTTGTTAAGGTAGAAGAGAATACCAGCAGATTTCACTTTGCTGAATCTGTTGTTAGAGTAGACATACTGTTTCTCTATTGAATGCTTGCTTGCTTAGGACTGCTTTTTTATCAATGAGTCCTGGCAATAAAGGAAGTGGTGGAGGGACTATTTTTTATGTATATTTTGGCTATGAGAACAAAGGTTTGACTTAGTGAATGTTTTCACACCAGGGCTTTATAGTGTGGGAAAGGTGTCTGACTGCCATATAGGAAAAGTCAGGTTGCTGTGATATTATAGAAAGGAGAAATATCATGATCCCACAGGGTTTCTACAGAATTGACAATGACTTACGCAAAAGACAGATGTTTCCACAACTCTGCAAAAAAAAAAAAAAAGTTTTTTATGTGGAGTGTCCATACTCCCATGGATTAGATGGATTAGTCTAACATATTTGTCAGCCGAACATTTACTGTATAATACTTTTGGACTCACCACAGTTTTCCTTCTTTTGTTTAGTAGATGCAGCATGTGCATATCTCCCTGGACAATGAATACTGTGGGTAATTAAAGATTTGAGGATAACTAGGAAAAGAATAATTTAAAAATTAATGGCCAAATATCTGTATTGATGCAAGCTGAAAACTTGTTTGGCCATCTTATAAATGTGTTTTACATGATTTTAAAATATCACTTATGTACAGTAAGACATAGGAATGACATAAAAACTATAATAGTATGACATGGTATGGTTAAGTGTGTCTAAGAGTTGTAGGCTTGAGTTATTAAAAGAAAGGAGTGTATTATCTGTTGAATGTATATTGATGAAGCACTCTTAAATAGAGTTTACCTAGTTAATGGTATGTAACTGTAGGACCAGATCTGCAGTTGAAGTAGACCTGACAATTAAATTTGTGTTCAAGTCAATAATTAACCATTTTAGCTATGAGAGGGTAGTAGAAACTGTCCCAAAATAAAAATATCATGATTTTCATAGCAGAACATTTTTTAGAAATACATAAGAAGATTGTCTGATAATATATACATTACAGGATCATGGGTAGAACCTATACAATTAGCAATTCAACATTTTTTAAAGCAGTCCAGTTCTTTGGGTTATATAGTTCAAAAAGGTGACATGAGGTGTAGGGTTCTTTTTCTCATGCCTGTTTCTTGTTGAATATGGAGCAAAGATGTAGATCTTGAAGATTAGAACACCAGAAATACAAAAGCAGGCTGTCTCAGACTCCATGAGTCATTCAGGGAGCTTTGGAGAAATCTGTGTTTGGAGAATAAATAGGACCTTTTGGAGGAAGAGCTTGGGGTGTGGGACAAAGCTGCAATAAGGTGGCTTCTATGGGCAGAGGAAGAACAATCTGTAACACCTTAAATGATTATAAATCTGGTGGAATAAATATATGTTAATGGAAGATGACAAAGTTAAGAAATATGAGAGGAAATCTTATCACTTAGGTGCATGTATGAAATTTTTAAGTGAACAGTTTTGGCAGATGAGAGAAAGGAATTTTATGCCAGGGAGAGAGAGAAACTTTCCCTTTCCCCCAAAATTAGGCAGGTGGGAAAGCAAACCATAGATAAATAAATATTTAAGTTTAATTTTTACCTGTGATGTTGGTGGATCTAAACTGATCTGTCGAAGCTCATAAGAACCTTTATTAAGAGGCAAAAATGTTAGATATATCAGATTATTACAATATGTGGTCTGTATTGAAATTTGTGTTGTAGAAGAAGCAAGGAGTCTCATTTGAGTCGTAATAGAAATTTGGAATCCAAAATTAATTTTGATTAAAGGCAATAGTTGTCCCTTTCTTGTTTAGAGTACTGAATATACATATAGAAATTAAAGAAATGTCTCCATCAAAATCAAGAGAACTTTTTAAGTATTACATTAAAAAAACTGTAAGGGAATGTAAAATACTAAGCTTGTGACTAAACAGTATATCTAGCCATAGCTTTATAGGAGGCAATGATTAGAGATACTAAATTTAGGCTTGAAATTATTTTTGGAAAGGAGTAACTTGGAGAATTTGCCCTGTCTTTTTAATAGTTGATTAAAGGTAGTTGATTCCCAAGTATATAAAATTAAAATAAAGTCTTTAGCAGAAACTAGAACAAGACATAATTTTGTTTATTATTTGACTTTGGTTTACGTTATCAGGTAGAGTTTTTGAATGGTTAGTTATAAGTAGCCAAGAATACCAAGCACAGTTTTAAAAAGAGAACTTAAAAAAAAACTTAGAAAAAAATTCACCCATTGTAACAACACATTTACTTCCTTCAGACCAGTAGTGTTCTACTGGTGAGTATTCTTTAAGGAATTTACAGTTCAGAAGTGTCTCTGGGACACTTCCAAAAGGGACTTTTTCAGGTTTCCTCTGAAGGGTGTTTAGGGGAAGTCTGCTCACCACTCTAATGAGGACCTGGCTCCCTGGAATCTGCAGCATTCTCCAATGAGGATTCAACTATAGATTAGTGCTAGAGAGATCTCCCTACTCATGAATCTCCCAGGACATAGCCTCTTCAAGCTAGGATTGTTCAGACAAGTGCTACCTTTTCTTCCTAGATAGGCTTGTATATCTACTTAACGAGTTCCCTGACTACTCAGTGCCAAGTAAGCAGGGTCCTTCAGAGTTCTAGCTCTTCAGACACAATCAAGACCCAACTTATAGCACTACTGCCAGCAAATGAAAATAACTAAGGGACAACAATTTATTATTGGGCAATTTTCCTTAATATGTCTCTTTATTGTTCCCTCTTCCTTGTACTCTAGTCTAACTTCTTGTCCTAAATGTTTATAATTTCTTAATTCTAATCTTCTTTCTTAACCCTGATTTCAATTACAATTTTCTGTTCATTCTTTGCCCAATAAAGAAGAAACCAGAGAGGTATAGGCAATAACAATTTTTTATGAGGCACAGGTAAATGCAACCATTCTGGTTGTCCTGCTTGCCTCAGACAGTGAGTGTGTACCCAGTAGGAACTGTAACAAGATTCCATGGTTTATTATAATCTACAGGACAGAGCCTTTGAGAATTAGGTTTCTCTTCAATAAGAGTCAAGGAATTTTTTTTCCTTTAGGTGTTAACTTCCGTGGTGATCTGAGATTGGTGGTCACCATGGAGAATGTCATACAAAGGCTTGAATACAGCATGGGTATCTCTATTTAAGAGTGAACACAAGTAATATTTTCAAACACCTTTTGGATGTCATTTATAGTCTTTAAATAATGCATTTGTAAGACTGGGAAGAAATGAGATATGAAGAGGGAATTTTTGCTATATGCTATGAAAATGTTTTATAACCATTGATTAATGAAGAAGTTGCTTGGACAATGGCACAGGCATACTTCTAGCAAGCTCTTACATCTTAAATTAACCCATTTATGTTAACCTGTGTGTTGCCAGGAGGCTGTGGCTCACCGGAAAGGTTCCAGTGACAGTATCATTCCTCTTCGACAGCTACATGTCTTCCTCCTGATTCAGCCTTCTCTCTATATATCTTTCTATTTGGATTTCCTACCTAGCTTTTACCCTTCTAAGTTATAGGCTAAGATAAAATATAATTTAGGTATGAAACTTTAGACTCATAAAGACATATAGTAACTATCATTCTTGTTTGATACCTCTTTTGCTATGTGTGATTTTACTATGTTAAAGTTACAAGTTTCCTTTTCATTTAGACAGAAAGGGGAAAATGATGTGGGATTCCTCTCTGTATGCTAGGAATATATTTTACCACAACTGGCTAAAGAAGAAGTTGCTTTGACCTATGGTAGGGCAGAATAGAGCTATGTAAGAAAAGCAAAACTGATGGCAGGGAGAAAGAAAGTGGAGTCAGGCAGATGCCGTGTAGCTGCCAAAGGAGAAAAATGCTGGAATCGTATGAGTAGGCTACAGGCTTATGGTGATACACAGATTAATAGAAATGGGTTAATTTCAGATATAAGAACTAGCTAGAATTACGCTTGACCCATTGTCCAGTGTTGTAATTAATATAGCTTTTGTGTGGCTATTCAGGTCTGTGTATCTGGGAAATAAATTGCACAGTATCTGATTTTGGAAATCTATGTGGATATTATGCCTCACATAAGAAAAGGTAGTTGAATATGGATTTTTTTAGGGGACACCTGATGCCCACAAAGCATTTATTGTTGGATAGGAAACTGTAATATCTCTTGAAAATAGGTTATACCAGCATGAGAAATTAATATGTCATCTATATAGTAAATAAGGTATACATCATAGTATTTTTAACAAAATTATAAGAGGTCTGGATCTACAAACATTTTTGAGACAAGGTTGGGCTCATTATACTTCCCTGTGGCAAGGTTTTCTGTTTATACTGTTGATAAAGTCTTTGGAAATTAGATGAAGGTCAACTAAGGACAAATTGCTGACAATCTCTGGGGTTCAAAGCTATGGTAAAGAAATAATCTTGCACGTCTATTACAATGATATTAGAATTGTAGGGGAAGTCCATTGGAGGCCAGGTTGCAATGCCCTCATAGACGCCATACATTTATTTAAATTTCTAAGATCCTGTAACAACCTTCACTTGCCTGATTTATTTAATTACAAATATTGGGCTGTTCCAGAGGCTGCTGGAGGGGTTAATGTGGCTCTTTTGAAGTTGCTCTAACACAAAATGTAAAACTTCTTCAATCTTGTCTGCAGTTAAAGGCCACTGTTTAACCCAGATGGGAACATCAGACTTTCAAGTAATGGATCAGCAGTTAGAGGAACAGTGGCATCTATGACATACTTTGGTATCTCAGATTATAGCTATCATTTTTAACCTTTGAAATAATGGGCTCAGTTTTGTCTTGAGCATGTTTGCCCAAGCCTTTAGGGTTAAACCTCATCTGTAACATTTGGGCAGGAACAATGTCATTTGGAGAAAGTAGCATCTATCCTAGCAGGTCTTTACCCATAAGGTAGCACAGAGATGACATATGGATGAAAAGTCTCAGAGTTTTCTCCATCAGACCTTTCAATATTCCTGAACTCCAAGCAACATTATTTGCCTGACCTAGCCCTGTCACAGAGGAGGGAATGACACACATATCGCCAGATTTTGGTCAATCCTTTCCTGAAATGCAGAAAATGTCTGCACCAGCATCCAGCAAACCAAGTCTCTCTCTCTCTCTCTCTCTCTCTCTCTCTCTCTCTCTCTCTCTCTCTCTCTCTCTCTGTCTCTCTCTGTCTCTCTCTCTCTCTCTCTCTCTCTCTCTCTCTCTCTCTCTCTGTCTCTCTCTCTCTCTCTCTCTCTCTCTCTCTCTGGACTTTAAGAGTTTTAGACAGCCTACAGTCCCTACAGTCCGTTATTTTCTGAAGCCACAAAGCCATATCATTTGAAACAAAAGCAGCAGTTCCCCTTGGAGTTTCAGAAACTGCACTTCCTGTAACCTGATAAGGAAGTGGCAGTCGCTATGCTATGCACTGCCCTGCATGAATCTGAACCATTTTGTTGGGGATTGATAATAATTTTAATCTCTCCCATGAAGTCAGGATCAGTTACCCCCTGGAACCACATAAATACCTTGTACAGAGGTGGAGCTATGACCTATGATTAAATCAAGCTTTCCTTCAATAGGGGAGCTGTAAACCCCTGTGACCCACTGCCTTCTGGAGTAAACAACTGGTTTTCTTATGCTTGCAGCTGCTCTGAGCAAACAACTTGTTTTGTAGATGCTCTGAGCATAAGACCCTCAGGAGTTCCTGATGACAAGAGAGTGGTTTCTGGTGGGCTTGCATCTGAGAGTTGGTGTGGCTATTAGTTAAAGAAACACTATATAAACTGTCCTGGAACACAATAAAGAGGGCATTTTGGGCATTACCCATCTCTCTCTCTCTCTCTTTCTCTCTCTCTCTCTCTCTCTCTCTGTCTCTCTCTGTCTCTCTCTCTCTGTCTCTGTCTCTCTCCCTCTCTCTCTCTCTCTCTCTCTCTCTCTCTCTCTCTGTGTGTGTGTGTGTGTGTATGTTTCAATCTTCAACCCCTTGCCCAACCTGCGAACCATACCACAGTACATAGCTTGTAGAGCAGGTGTTGTGCTACAAGAGTAAGGCATGATCACTTTGGGGGAAGGATCAATGCCCTCCCTACTATATAGGCTGAGCAAGGTATCCATCCAAAGAGAATAAGTACCCTAAAAGCAAGGACAAACAGTAGGGATAAGTCCTGTGCACCCTATTTTTAAATTGGATTATTTGTTCTTTTGATGACCAGTTTCTTGAGTTCTTTGTATATTTTGGAGAGCAGCCCTCTGTCTAATGTGGGGTTGTTGAAGATCTTTTCCCATTTTGTAGGCTGCCCATTTTGTCTTGTTGACCATATCCTTTGCTTCACAGAAGCTTCTCAGATTCAGGAGGTCCATGTTTTTAATTCTTATTTTCACTGTCTGTGCTAATGGGGTTATATTTAGGAAATTGTCTCGTATCAATGTGTTCAAGTATACTTCCCATTTTGTCTTCTATGAGGTTCTTCTATGAAGTTTAATGTTGAGGTCTTTGATTCATTTGTACTTGAGTTTTGTGCATGGTGATAGATATAGATCTATTTTTCATTGTTCTACATGTTGATAACCAGCTATCCCTCACTTTGTTGAATTAGTTGAATATTCTTTCTTACATTTTACATTTTTTTTGTTTCATTGTAAAAAATTAGGTGAGTAGATTGATTGATATCCAGGTCTTTGATTCAGTTTCATTGATCCTCCTGTCTGGTTTTATGCCAATACCAGGTTATTTTTGGTACTGTATCTCTGTAGGAGAGTTTGAAGTTAGAGATTGTGATGCCTCCAGAAGTTCATTTATTGAACAGGATTGTTTTGGCAATCCTGGGTTTTTTGCTTTTATTGATATTGTAGGGCCCAGTTTGTTGTGCATAGCATCACCTCTGAGCAAGTAGTCCTGGGAACTGTGAGGAAGCTGGTTTGGCTTCTGCTGTAGCTTCTGCCTGCAGGTTCCTGCCTGCTTAATTTCCTACCTTGTCTTCCCTCAAGGTTGGACTATTAACTGGAAGTGTAAGATAAAACCAAGCCTTTCATTCCCAAGTTGATTTAGTCATGGTGTTTTATCACAGCAACAGAAACTCTTAAGATAACACCCAGAGCTGAGAAAGTCACCTGTTTAAAAGCATTAAGTGTGGGGTCTGCTCTAAACTTAAGTCCCAAGTATCTTCCCTTCTCCCAAAGTGTGTTTTTTTTTATTTTTTTTCCCTAAACAGTTTCGTCAAGAGGAAATTGGGTCAACTAAATTTAATATGTCCCAAGAGCATTTTGACCCTATGCTCTGCTTCATAAGTAACATTCACCAGCTAAAGCATCCAAAGTGCACCAGATGCCCACTTCTGTGCACATATGGAGATTTTTATTTCCCTTCAAAATATAACACTTGAAACAAGCTGCTGTCTGCTGGTGGACTTCAATGCTTTAAAGAAATAATTATTGATTTGAAAATTCAGAACTCACAGAGGGTGGTGAAATGAAACTACTTCCCCTTTTCTTTTATTCTCCAAACTGGATCAGTCTTTTCTGTTACATTATTCTATAAAATTCAGCCTTAAGGTATCTTCACCTTGATTAAATTGCAAGTTGCTTGAGAGAAGAGCTAAAGGAACACTTTTCTGTCTTGCTCACAGTATTTAATGCAACATGGTGCTATCTGGCTCAAGGCAGGCTATGTAGTTGGACTACGTGATGGGCAGAGATATTTTCAACCATGCTAACAAAATAATAACCTTGTTTGCTATTTTATAAAGCATTGATTTAATTCACTAAGCTTATCTGAAAGCTCTGAGGCAGAGATGAAGGGAACTGACAAAAACGACATTGGTTAATCCACTTATTATATAAGTATTTTTTAACCTGTGTTCCAAAGGTGAGATAAGATTAGAAAACTAGAATACATAATTTAAATTCACAGGATATGTTTTGAACTTAAAAATCTTAGTTGCCTTCTATGTATGCTGAGGATAAGAAGGTCCGTAATCAAGTAGTTTTGGAGAGGGACATGGTATCCAACACAGAATATTCAATTTCAGCACATAATTGATACCGGTATTTGTTTTATTGTTCTTGGTGATGTTGTTCTATCATCATTAAATTATTTCCATAACCCAGATTTCTTACACACTATGTAAAGAGCACAATCATATTTATTTGAATTACTACATCTTCTGTGAGCTTCCCCTAATTTTATTATATTCCTCTATGTGTAATTTTAGGTTTTCCATCTATAAGCCTCTATACTAAACTGCCTCCAATTCTACAGAACAATTCTGTTTATTGGGGGTAAACAGCAATACAACTCTATTGAGTTCTCTTTCCCACAAGTTAATTATGCATAAGTACATCTGTCAGTCAGAAGGCATTGGTCTGTTTTCTCTTTTGCATATCTGATCTTCAATTTGGTTTTTTTTTGATGCTGGTTGTTTTTTTATGTTGGTTGTTTATTGTATATTTCTGTGTTGTTTCAAAGGCTGTAGAACAGTTTTACAAATATCTGAGAACCACAGAGTAAGGTGTAAGTATAGGTCACACTTCTTAGTCTCTGTATGTTTTAATATCTCTTTAAAGGTTGCTTTGATAACAGTGACTTTGGTTCCAATTCTTCACTTGTAATAAAATAAACCATTTATTTTCTTCTTGGAAGTGATGCTTCCAAATGCAATGGCCCTTTTCTGACTCTTCTTCTTTCTCTTGTTTTGAAGGCTCAGAAAGTAAACACAGGAACAACAATGTGGTACATCCCACCTGACACTCTGTAACTCATTATTTTAGGAAAAGACCAGGCAAGATGGAAAATGAAGATCACCCATTTGTTTGCTGTTAACTATTTCAGAAAATTGTAGTTATTTTGATATCTAGTCTTACCTTCTACATTGCCAAACAAAGGAAATGCTCATGAGTAGCGTCTCCAAGACAAGCTATTTATATCTAGTCCAATATGGTGGATAACAAAGAACACATTCTTCAGTTCAGGTGCTTTACCCTTCATTGATTCAATAAAATTGTTCTCCATTAAGTTTCTCAGGGGGAAAATGATTGGATACTTTAAGACTGGTATTTATAAGTATTTGATATAAATGATAATAGTAAGCTTGCATTTGTAGTGGAGTCAAGTAATTAATACAATTCAAAATTCATTTATACAGTACACTGCAAAAATTATGTCATTACAAGTTTTTCTTTCTGTTTAGATTCTTTAGAATAATGTCATTCCAGGCATCTTTTAAATGTTTATTTATGTGGCTCA